>NC_069386.1:121972500-122625000 GCF_027475565.1 Acinonyx jubatus | reverse complement strand
ATATATAAATTATATCAGTCTGTCTTTGCCAAACACTGAGATCTGAATTAGGACAGACAAAATTTAATTCTACTGTTTTGACATCATATGAAATCTCTGATTTCAAACTAGCTGTCTGTGTTCTTTTAAAATGTGCCAATCCTGAAAAACGTGAGCCCATAAATGTATGGAGAAAATAAAGGTCCAAATAGTGGCTTTACTTATTTTTTAAAGGCTTCCAAGATGGTTCATATAAATGTGATCCTGCCCAAAGGCTATTTCTGTCTCTATAAGGTATCTAATGAGGTCTTCTGTTCAATCTGCAAAGGATGATAAAGCATTGCTGAATGGTTTTGTCCCAGATGCACTGTGAATAAGATGCCTGGTACAACAGATCAAAGCCCCCTTGAGGCATTATTATATGCATTTATTATGAAGCATTCAAAAGTGACAGTACACAAGTCACCAACAAAACAGCGGTTATTTCACGAATATTATGGGGACGAGGGTGAGGTTCTCTCCAGTATGCCAACAAAATGCAATTAAATAGATTATGTTGCTAAGAACAGTCTGCTTTGGGCTGATTTTGCATAATATATTCACTTAACTTGTACTCACATAACCAAATGTTTAACGGGTAGAAACGTTCAACTCAGTTTCCCAATCTGAGGGTTGTGGATCATATTGCAGAAGTCCTCCAAAGGCAAGGCCTCTGTGTGTTAGGTGAGGCTGGGAGTTCGGCAGTGAGCGCCAAGTTCTTGCTGCTCCTAAGTGTCCTGGGTCCACGTGGATCCCTGTAGGGCCACAAGAGACCTGAGCTGAGTGGCTCTCTGTACCAGTTCCCCCCTTTGCCTCTTAGGACAAATGATTCATTTGATTAAACAAAAAAGAAATCCAGATTTCACACATCTCCTCCCACTGCTTAAGATGAGAGAAAAGGAAGAAAAGTGGCCTTGATCTTCCTAAAAAAAAGATAGCTTTCTATTTTCCTGAATCTTCAGACATTCCTCTCACAAATCCAGCATTTTTTTATTTGGTAAAGACTTCCTCCATGTATCTGTCAGCTCTGAAAAGAGCTGAGAAAATGTAGCTGTCAGTTTGAGAATGCAACCGTTTACTTAATCATGTGGCATTTTTTTAACTTTATTTTTTTTTTTTAGAGAGTCAGAGAGAGTGTGTGCATGCACTAGCAGGAGCATGGAGGAAGGGACACAGAGAGAGGGCGAGAGAGAGAATCCCAAGCAGGCCCTGCGCCCTCAGTGCAGAACCCAATGCGGGGCTCCATTCGAGACTTGAACTCCCAAACCATGAGATCATGACCTGAGTGCAAGTCAGATGTTTAACTGACTGAGCCTCTGAGGCACACCAGTCATTTAGCTGTTTAAGTCATATTGTCAGTGACCCTTTTTTAAAACCAAGATTTCTGTAAAACTTCTAAGATACTACAGATAAGGAAGGCCCATCTGGGTTCCAGCATGTGATAGGTCTTTCTCGTTTATTTTTCCTGTATTGTTTCAGTTAACAAATTACTTCTTAATTTTAATTGATGAAGTTATTCTTATGTCTGAACTTTACTTTCCAAATCATACTTTGTGCTGTATACCTGAGGGCTGGTATGTGTGCTATAGTCCTTTTTTTATATCACTACTATTGTCTAGTTGTTTTTATAACCAAACGTGTGTAATATTTATAAATCCTTAAATAAATAATTTTACCATTGTGAAAGTGGTAAAGTATATTCTGTTTAGTAGTTATATCTGAATTTATGATATTTACTGTTAAATTAAGTCTTACAGTCCTAACACTAGGTGAGATAAGAAGTTCAGTGATTCTTTTATGACTGTTTTGATTGTAGAAATCATCCTGAGTAGGAATTCTCATTTTTTTAATATTTTTTAAATACATTATTACCAATGGAAGATAAAGAGAAAATGTGACAGTTAAGTCAACTTGAAATGATTTTTAATGCTTTGTTTTTATAATTATATATTATGCTTTATTTGCAGGACCGTGTAAATGCATTAGAAACGGTAAGTTGGGGCATTTTCTTTCTCCTTTTGTCAGAATTACTGTTGTGTCTTGGTGTGGATTTCAGAGCACCCCCTCACCCCACCCAAAGAAGCAATTCCAGAAAGCACTTCTAAAACTACATCTAGGATTGAAAGGGGAGAGACTAAGCTAAACTATACCTGAAAGGTAGGTGGATACACACCTTTAAAATGAAAATAATAGTAAAAAAACCATCAAGAATGATGATACCAAGATGTCCTAAATTATGGAAAACATAATTAGTTTAAATGTAATCAATATCCTATCTGTTTGTTTCTGTATTTCCCAGTCACTAAAAGGATTGGTTGAAAAGAAGTGGAGATTGGGATCCTGCTTATACTTTGAGGTCCAGATAGTGAACCTCAGTATTTTTTGTTTTTAATTTTTTAATGTTATTTATTTTTGAGAGAGAGAGAGAGAGAGATGGAGTGTGAGCTGGGGAGGGACAGAGTGAGAGGGAGACACAGAATGAGAAGCAGGCTCAAGCTCTGAGCTGTCAGCACAGAGCCCGATGTGGGGCTCAAACCCACAAACCGTGAGATCATGACCTGAGCCAAAGTTGGATGCTTAACCAACTGAGCCACCCAGGCACCCCAACCTCAGTATTTTTGTCCATTGTTTTTACCACTACCCAAATAATGTTAAAAGCTGGTCAGCCTTTTTCTCAATACTCTTACTTGCAGGAATCTAGTATTAGGGAATACATTTCTTGAGGTGCATGAATGTAAGACGACATGCCTGCAATATTTACTGTAAAATGATTTATTTGAAATGATTTTAGAGAAAAATGGACAACCTCTTGTTTGACAATACAGTAATGAATGGTTAAAGTGTGGACTTTCCACCCAACATGCCACTATGGTTATGGAAAGGGCTTGTACTAGAAGACAAATTAAAAAATAAAATAAAATTGTGTCTACTTCAATAATAACATGTAATGATAGGCATATGAATAAAGAGTAGAAGAGATGTAGCAACACTCATCAGTGACTTGTTACACATGAGTTAGGACTGTGATTTCATTCCTTTCTCTATATTTTCAAGTTTTATAAAACATTATATTACTTTTATAAATAAACCTTTGTATAATGAAAACCATGTGAATTGAAAGAATGGTAGAATAAATTATGGTACCACCTTATGATGAAAGATTTTCAGCCATAAAAAGTCATATTTTTAAAAAGTAAATATTGCCATATTATGCTCCCCATAATACGGGAGCAGTATATAAAGCAGTATATATATATATATATATATATATATATATATATATATATATATATATATATATGTGTGTGTGTGTGTGTGTGTGTGTGTGTGTGTGTGTGTGTGTGTGTGGGAGTGTGATGCAAATATTGAGTATTTTGTGTTAAAAAAAGACTCAGAAAGCAAGCACACAAAATATTAAGAGTGACTTGGGACTAGTGGTGATTTTTATTTTTTCTTTCTGTGTTTTTAATGAACAGGAAAAAAAAAAGAAGCCTTTCAACAATATGGCCAGTAAAGAATAAAATATTTATTTTGTGAGTGTGAGGTGGAGAGATGCTAATGGGGCACATTTTAGTCCTGTGTAAGCAAGTGATTTTGATTGACAGTGTCCAGACCCTAGTGGGTAAATAATCTATTCCTTAGATTTAACTGGGCCATTTGGAAATTACACTGACCTTCTCAGTTTCAGTATGATGACATTGTAGGTGAATAAAATGTTTAGTGTTCTTCCACATATATTTTACTTACCCTTAGGAAGTGTCTTGCCAACAGGATTTGGCTTGTGAATTAAACACTCTTTTTAAAAATATGAACAAAAATAGAAATTTTGAGTGTGAGGACTTGAGTTCCGCATATAAAATGCCGCTTATACAACATTTAGCAAATCACTTGTTTCTTGATTCCCTCATCTGTAAAAATAAAGATAACAATAATTAAACTTATTTTACCAAGTTGTGAGAATTAAGAGAGAAAATATATATGAACATGTTTAGGGCCAAACAAATGTTAGGTTATCATTATGTGATTGCTTATTATTTCTTATTTAATCATTTTCATTACACCAATATGCCATGCAAAACTTAAAATCATACAAGCAGAAACCAAAACCTATAAATTTTATTAGTATTTGTTAGTCTTTTTAATTTATCAATCTCTTTACTAAAAGTACTATGGAATATGATCTCAATAAGTACCTATTCTAAGCATTCCTTTAGGAATAAAGGTAAAAATAAAAAGTCATCATGAGAAAAATAAAATCGATTAAATGGACAAGGTTTTTTACAGTGGCAGTTTTCTCAAGATGGTTTTAATTTGAAATAATTATCATAAGTAAAGCCATAAAAATGAAAATGCTCAGTAATAATGTTAATGCTCAAATATTATGAAGTCCTTTGACTTCATATGGCATTATAAGCAGCAGATTTAATACACTTGGTAGACTATTCAACTGGTAAAGTGTTTTATAGTTCATAAAGTCAAATATGCTGAAAGTAATCTCAAGATCATTTATTATTCTCTCACAACTCAGCACTTAAACTGTAGAAAAGAATTGGTGGTCTACATTTGGTTGGGTTGGTATTAATATAAGATATTGGATGTAGGCTGTATGTTCTGGTAATACAAATATGCAAAAGTTCAAAACTTCATTGTTTCATTAGGAGATTTTAAAGGTTCAGTAGTTATAATAGCTGAAAATGAGATGGTCTTTTCATCATAATGAGCAACTTGAGTTGACTTGTCCCCAGTGATCTAAATACTTATGTCAGGATCATGTGTCTGTTTTTCCTCCTCTTCCTCAACTTTTCCCTCTCCTTCTTCACTAGCATGTAAGCTTCTTGGGTTAGAAATTACTTTTTACTTGCAAATGCAACCCAGGGCCTATCAAACATTCCTGATATATACTGGACAATCAGTAAACATTTGTAGAATGGATGTCAAACTGTACATATGTGACACTCACATAAGGATATGCGGGTTTACACAGAACCAGTCCCAATAGTTGAAGAAAAAAGTTCCCCGGAAGCAAATCAATTTATTACTTTCCCCTAGCCTTTTTGGTTAGGTTTAAACTTTATTTGATGTTTCACAAAAGTTCTTAGGATCTTCATTAAAGTTTAATGTCAATTTTTTAGTAATGAACCAACTCTTAACCAAAATATAACAGGCTAATACCCCAAATAAAGATAAGTAATTACCTAAAAAACAAATCTTGATGGAGAGCCCCAGTTGATGGGCCATGGATGAGACATAGCAGTGGATATTTATTGGGTACTATATAAGGCACTGTGTTGACAATGGAAGGGAAAAGGAAAAACTATAATCAGTTCTCCAAAGGAATTTGTACTTGAATTGAGAAGTTACTTACAAGTAAATAAATTAATGATGTAAGATAAAGATACATTGTCTATACTACATGAAGGAAACACAATGCATTTTGTAGGAGCTTTTATAAAGAAAAAAAAATCTTAAAGAAAAATTATAAAATAAGACATCATGGTCCAGGTTCTAGGAAAACCATGGATTTTGTACTTTGAGGACATGATGGAGGAGATTAGATTCATCTCTGAAAGTGGAGAATCAAGGTCAGGCAGAAAGAGCCAGAGAAGGCATTTATGTTGGGGCTGTAATTAAACTTTGAAGATAGTAAGAAACCAAAGGGTTTGTTAAAAGACAATTTTACCAAAAAAGTAAAATTATGAAATCATGACTCTTCTACAAATATGAAATGAAATCATGGCAAATGAGTTTATTTAACTCTTTAATTAATGAAAGAATGAATAAAATGTTACTGAGGCTTAAAGGAGAAAAGAACCACATATAGGTAGGCACTAGAGTTCTGACATGCATTTAAATTAGATGCAAAACTGGTTTCTTCCATTGTGGAGGAAGGAAATAAGTTGAAACTCCCCCAGACAACATTTATTTGCAAGTCTATGAACAAGACTCATTTGCATTGCTATCAGTTGTCTACAACACAGAGAGTTAAAGTGGTAGCACAGCTATTTATTCATTTTTATTTAGCTTTTATTTTGAGCATAAAATCTTCGTTAATGTTTTATTTATTTTTGAGAGAGTGCAAGCAAAGGTGGGGCGGAGAGAGGGTCACAGAGGATCTGAAGCGGGCTCTTTGCTGACAGCAGTGAACCCAATGTAGGGCTTGAACTCACGAACCATGAGATCGTGACCTGAGCCAATGTCTGACACTTAACTGACTGAGCCACCCGGGTGCCCCCATAAAATGGTTTTAAATCAGGCCTTGTGTCACGGCAGATGTAGTGTGTAGGGATGCAAATGTCCTGCTCCTGGTCCAAGATGCCTGTAACCACTTCCAGCCTTTAGATTTGCATTGTAATGAGACAAAAGAAAGGAAGAGAGAGCAGGTAATTTCCCTTTAGTAGACACTAGAATTTGAACATACTATTTCTGTCAATTTCCTTGGGCCAGAATTTTGTGGATGATTATAACTAGCTCTAGGATTCAAAAAGAGAACCAGATAAGGCATAGACTTTTGGAAGTTTCAAAGTAAACTTCTAATCCACTCAAGGTCAGAAAACAAACTAGAGTAGAAGTTATGAAATATATGGATGTGAATCATAATAGTAACACTGTGTTATAAAATGTGTGTGATACAGCAAAAGTAGTATTTATGGGGCGACTTCATGGCTCACATCTTTAATTAGAAAAGAAGGATGAAAAATGATGAGCTTAGCACCCAGCATAAGAAATTAAAAGGATGGCACAAAAACCTAAAAAAAAAAAAAGAAAAGAAAAAAGAAAAAGAAAGGAAAAAATAGAGAAATTATTATAATTAATAGAAAGCAAACATGCAATATGCAAGCCCAGTAAAGTAAAGATGGTTGTTTAAAAAGAAAAAAAACAACCAATACCCAGCATGACTGATGGAGAAAAAAAAGAGAGTAGATACAAAGGAATAATATTAGGAATGAAAAAGTGGATATTACTATAGCTATTTGAGAATGTAACCACATACCAGAGTATTGTGAATAATTTTGCAATCATATATTAGGAGAAATAACTAAATCCCCAGAAAAAAATTAATTTTCCAGAGTTAAGAAGAAATAACATGAATAGTGCCATAAGTAAATCTTTAAAAATAATAAAAAGTTTCATCAACAATTTTTAATCAATTAAGAATTTCTCCAGAAAGGGGCCACCAAGCCCAAATAATTTTTTTAGAGAAGTTCTACCAAATATTATGGGAACAGATGATTTTAATTTTACAAAAACTCTTCCAGAAACTAGAAGAAGAGGGAACATGCCAAACTCATTATGAGTTGGCATAACCTTGGAGACAAAACCAGACATAGAAAGTATAAATAAGGGAAATTAAGGGACTTTTCACGCATTAACATGGATGCAAAAATATTATACACAAAATATTAGCAAAATAAATCCAGGAATGTATTCAAAGGAGAATTCATCATGAACAAACTGGGTTTATTCCAGGAATTCAGAGTTGGTTTAATATTAGGAAATCAATCAATGTAATTCACCATATGACAGATTAAGGAGAAATAAATTTAGTAAGATCATCTCAGTGGATGAATAAGAAGCATTTATTCTCATATCATTATCAAAACCTGTTTAGCAAACTTAGAAGGGAATTTACTTAATCTGAGTCATGTAAAAAAAATTCATTGACAGACATTATCTTAGCGTTTTGAAAGTCCTCATTTAAGACCAGGAACAAGGAAAGGATGTCCCATTCCACAGCTTCTGTTAGATACTATACATGCAGTCCTAACCAAAGCAGTTAAACAGTTGTTATTTGCAAATAGTGTTGCTGTCTAAAAAGTTCTAGGAATTCATAGTTAAGAAAAATAGAGTTTAAGAAAGTCCATTCTCTTTCTAACTCCAGCAGCAAGTACTAAGAAAATGTAACTAAAAGTGTACCAGTACAAAAGGAACAAAAAATACAAAATACATAGAAAAAAATCAAACAACAACAACAAAAATGCAAGTTCTTCACAGAGAAGATACTCCGGAATAGCCAAGATAGTTCTGAAGATGAGCAAGTTGGGGGTAGTTTTCGTACTATATGTGAAATCTCATTAAAGCTATGAAAATTCAGGTAGTGTAGTCTTGGCACAGGAATATAAAAATAGGCCAGTGTAATCAAATATACGACCCATAAGCAGAAATACGTGTACATGGAAATGTGATGTCTGGTGCAACTGGCATCCCTGATCAGGGAAATAAGGAGGGACTTTTCAATTGCTGGTCTAGAAAAAAAGAAATTGAACCTCTGTCTCAGATGCAAAACTTTAAAACAAAGTGTAGTTTAATATCTTCATGATCTTGGAACTTTGAAGGATTTCGGCGAGGGCGGGAGGGGGGATGACACTGAAAACACAGATCCTAAAAGATGTGACTGATGTGACCACGCTAAAATTAAGAACTGCTGTAAGTCAAAAGACAACATAAAAATAGTGAAAAGAAAAGCCACACTTAAAATATGTTTGTGGCAAAATATATAGCTGAGTAGCAATTTGTATCCAAATCAATTTGTATCCAAATCTTATTGCCAACAAAGCAATTAGAAAAAGATAACCTAGATTTCAAAAATAAAAAAAGAAAAGTAAAAGATATGAGCAAGCATTTCAGTTGAAAAAGAAATACGTGAATATATTCAGCTTCATTAGTAAACGGGGAAATGCTAATTGAAATCACAAAGAATTGTCAATTTTCTTCAAACTGTGTGTATATATTTTATATACTCTTTTGTATCTGACACATTTCGCCAAAAAAAAAAAAAAAAAAAAAAAGGAATGGGAATATGTTAACAGAACTTTTTTTTTTTTTTAATTTTATGACAAAATGATTAATGCTGACCCTGAGGGTAATGTTCAGAGATAGCTGGTGAGTTAGTCTCCAGACTGGAGTAAAATAACCCCTAGGAGTAGGCAGAGATTTTCCAAGGGGTCTTCAGACACAGATAGTTTCAAGAGAATCGATTTTTACATCCTCAGCTTCTACATGCATTTCAAGCAGAGTCCTAAAATGACCCTGCCTGAGGAGGCCACCGTACTTTTCCTAATCAACCTCCTCTCCCTTTACAAAAGAAAGGCCTATTCTTCACCCACCCAAGGTTCCATGATGCCAGATTCCCCCAGACACTTCAAGGTGCCAGACAAGGGGCAATTTATGATTTTGATGCCTTTGAGGCCTCCTCTAATCAAGTCACTAAGGTAAGGCTTCTTGTCCTTGTTAGTCATACATATATTTTTGATAAGATGGTTTTATTAGATATATGTGGTATTGGGAATATATATTCTGAAATTGATATATATTGTTGATAGATGTTGCGGAGGAATAATGACAATTTTATTTAATGACCTCACCTCTTTTACCCCCCTACTATGATCAGGAACAAATGTATAGCTCCTGAGAACAAAACCGAGGGTTGGAAAGAAGTAATTGAAAGTGTCTTCTTTTATTCAGGTGACAAACTTTGGCCTGGCTCCATGCCTTATTTATCTGTCTTAGAATTATAATTCAAAAAGTGGTTGTCACAGAGCATATTAACACATTTATAGAACTGAAAAATCAAGTCTGACTTTTTTCTGCCAGAAAATTAGCCTGATTTGGCTGATTGGTTTGACATAAGGACTAGCTTTGCCAATCTGCAACTCTAGGATTTTAATGAAAATATATTTAATGCTAATATAAAAGTATTTTTTTAAGTTTATTTTTGAGAGAGGGAGAGCATGCATGTGTGCAAGTACATAAGCAGGGGGTGGGGGGGCCGGGGGTGGGACGGGGGGCACAGAGAGGGAGAGAGAGAGAGAAAGAGAGAGAGAGAGAGGGAAAGAGAGGGAAAGAATCCTAAGCAGGCTCTGTGTTATCAGCACAGACCCTGACGCTGGGCTCGAACTCACGAACCGTGAGATCATGACCTGAGCTGAAATCAAGAGTCAGATGCTTAACCTACTGAGCCACCCAGGCACCCCTAAAACAAAAGTATTAAAAATGTATACTGAGAGAATGGTATTAACATTAATATTTTTAATTTTCTTCGTACTTTCTTCATATGTAGAATTCAGCGAAATGCCTCTAAGTGAAAAAAACAGTTGTAGTCATTTGATAAGTCTTGGTAAATAAAGCCTCTTTCATATACCTTCCAAAACAGAAAGTGAGTGACTTTAATAACTACATTATAGTCCTTTGGCAAGTCAAGTAGTTTCTAATTCTTTGCTTTCAACAAAACTGAAAGAGGACCTAATCAATCTGATAGATCATTAAAATTAATTTTTGATGACAGATCACTATGTAATATTTGCCATAAAACTAGGAAGGCAACTGAGTGACATTGTTATAACAAAACCACTTTCATTCTCATGTACTGTTACATGTGAACAAGATTTCTCAGTGATTAAATCTACAGAAACAAACAAACAAAAAAGAAATAGAAGTGAAATGGATCCCTGTCTTATTCAAGCAAAAGTTAGCACTTACTTATGGATGCATGAACTAATTGAGTACAAGAGAAAAGTAAGCAGTATCCATCCATTAAGAGATATACTTTTGGAAGCTTTGGAGTCCTTATACATTTTACATTAATATTTCTTCTCAAAAACTTTAATATACCTAATATTAGTTATAATGAGAATTCAGGCAATAAAAATATATAACACTTAAAGCATTAAGGTCACAGGGCATTTTAAAAATCAGTTTTCTCTAAATATACATTTTTGTTACAGACAAGGATGAAGTATGACAGGATAACCAATACAAAAGACTTCCAAACATAAGTATATTTTACATTAGGAGAAAACTCTGTTGGGGAAAATAGATGGGAAATAAATTCAAAGGGCAAAGGAACAATATAAAATGTCTGTCTTCTAAAGAGGATCTAATTTAGTTATTCTGTCCATGGGTAAATGGTGGTAACAAATTACTGAAGTATTTAAAGTTTGCTGGATACGTTTATGTGAGTAATATAAGAGTTTTATTTGAAAATGTCAGTATTTACAATATTCCAGAAATTTCATCCTCTGCAACTGCCTAAATTTATGATGAAAACATTTGGAAAACCTTGAAATGTGTATGGGGGGTGGGGTGGGGAGGGATAAGGTAGATACATAGTTTAAAAAATTATTTCGAGAGTATTTACTCAAAATTTTGAAAATCATTGACTTAGAGCAAATGTGTAATTATGTAGCTATAATTTCTCAGTGTTTAATCAGCTTCTCAAATCCAAGTGACCTAAAACAATCCAATGTCCCTTGTTTTCAATGTATACTTAAAGAGATGATATAACTTACAGGATAAATCCTAATATGTAGCAATATGGAGAAATATATACATAAATTTACCTATATTGGGAAAAATTACAAAACGCTGGGAAACTCTTAGAAATATAGGTTTTATTTAAAAAGAAAAAAGAAAACTGTTGGATCCTTTAGCACACCCCTAAAGGATTCATTCAGGTAATATTAGTGGTAACAGATTTGAACCATGCACACCAGTTGATCTTCAAGAGTACAAGAGAATGCCAGTATGTCTCCGTGGAAATTACCAAGTAACGCTATATTCTCTCCCTTCACACATCTGCCAAAACAGTAGACAATTGCCATTGGAGTTTTTATTTTTAATTCTTTCCATCCCACCTGGAGCCAGCACTGGTTGTACTTCATCCTACTACATGTGTGATCCACTCTTCAAGCACTTAAGTTGTTGAAGAAGCACCATTGTTCTTTGTTAGAACACCAAATTCAGCTCTACGCCACTTAGGAATATATGGTGCCAATAGAGTTAACGTACTTACTGAAGTGTCCTGGTTAAGCTCAGGAAGTAAATGACTTGAGTATGTAAATCTGGCCAAATAACTGTTAATTATTTGCAGTGCTTCTTCTAAGTATTTGTAAGAATCTTAAAGCTAAGTAAAACTTGCCTTTATCTCTTTATAAAGCCAGAACTTGCTGTTTCAAAACCAAAGATCAAGCTAGGTTCATTTTTGGTTTTGCCAAGACTATGAGCCTCTCATTGAAGTTGCCTGAAAGGTTTAGTCAAATTGGCTTTACACCAAATAAAACGCAGTGTGCTCTGTACAGTTTTGACCCAGAATCAGGTGAATCTCAGCAGTTTTGGCTGAGCTACATTGTAAAATTTTGGATTTGTTCAAACTTGACACTTCCTGGGAACCCATTCAAACTGAAACCGGAAAAAGGTTTTGCACAAACCCTGTCCTAGCCCGTTCTGCCAAGTTTCCCACTGCTCTAATGTTAGTCTACCTTCTGTATATTCGCATTGAGGGCAAACGGAAATATCCTCATGAATCTCTCATGAGGGATCTCGGTTGAAACAATCTAGACATTCTCCTTTCGCCACCTTGTCCCAAAATACAGAGCCTGTTTTCTGCATTAGTCAGTATTAAAATATGTACGTTTTCCAATAATGGGGTCATCTTCAAAGGGTTAAATTTCTAAAATATGTCTGTATTTAAGGTCAAAGGAAGAAAATGGTATTCAAACAAATAGGCTGTTTATTAAGAGTTGCAACCTTGTGGCAAAAGGTGATGACCAATTTAAAAATGTAAGACTTCCTTCAGCCTGCAAAAATGGTTTCTTACAACCCTGTCAAATTTCTCATAAACACGGTGACATAGGGAAAGTGTCATTGAGAAATTATATAATGAATGCAGCTTCACCAGCAGACGAATTTAATATTATCAAATTGCTCAGTGTTTGGAGGTCAGACTGACAGCTTCATATTTGATGCTGATAAGTAGTCATACTGCCTAACTGCCTTACTAGGCAATGTGTTTCATAGCCCCACTCTAAATACTATCAATAACATAGTGCATCCTCAGGAAGAAGCTCTTGCTTTATATAGAGAAGATAATATGAGTGTATATTACAAAACACGATGGAAGTAGCTTTCTGAAAAAATATAATACATTTAAGAAATGCTTTCTGTTTTCTTCAAGAGAGCCCATATGGGTAAAATCTCCGAGTAGTAGTGTATTAAGTTTTGTTTTGTTTTTTTTTTTTTTTAGATCCTACCTTAACTATAAAACAAAATATTTGTATTATACCCTTAATATGTAGTTGGTGGGAGTAGTATATCTTACATATTTGAAGTAGCCTTTAAATAAAAAGCTGATTTGGGGGATTTTTATTTTGTGCATCTAATTTTAACAAATTACAGACAAGTTTTAGCTGAAAATTATTATATGCCTAGTTTAAATGATGATGATATGGTAAAAATAGTATCTGATTCAGAGTCAGAAAAGCTAGGTTCTGGTCATATGTCTATCATGGCCAGGCATGTGAGCCTGGACAATGTGTTTAACCTCTCTCATTTTTAATTTTCTTATTTTTTTTTAATGAGTGGGCTGGGCTAGGTGATATCTAGAAGCTCCCCTCCCTAATAGGTTCTGGTCTAATCTAAAAGGAATTAAAATTCTGGCCTTCAAAATTTCTGACCTACCAATAGTTGCTATCAAACAATTTACTTCACTCAATCATAGGATATTATATAACAGGTACTTGTTGAATCCCTACTGTGTCTCTCTAATTTCCTATGGAGATAGCAGATTAAGTCCCTGCTGCCATTTTAGATAACATTCCACCTGGAAGGAGTCTTAGAGATCCTTTTGAAAACCCCTCACCCTGCAGGCCAGAGAAGTTGATGAATTGCCAAGTGTGGCAAAACTAGGGCTAGAATTCAGGTGTCCTGATCAGTGACACAGTGTTCTTTCCATTCCTCATACTCCTCTTGTGACTCGTAAGAGCAATGAAGACATGAGTAAGGAACACTTGACAAGTGTCTAGTGAATGTGCAGAATGAAAAAGAAGGAAATCAACAGCTAGATCCCGTGTCTTTCTTGAGCAGGGCAAGAAGTGGACTTATACATAGGACATTGACATTCCTGGACCATATGTAGGATTGTCAGAATATGCCCTCAACTTATTGGTAAATAGAGTTTTATAAAGCACCTTTGAACTAGTTTTCTTCCTTTTGAATCTTGAAGAAAAGAGTTGGCATGCCTCGTTTGCATTACTAGTTCTGTCTTGAGCTTGCTCAGTGATGCTCAGTGCCTCAGTGGATCTGTTTTATTTTATGCATCCACATAACCAACTCTAATTCTACTTACACAAGTGTTTATAAAGTTTATTTAGGGCTTTTAACAAACTTTGATCTCAGATGAAAGGCTGGAGAGAGCATAAATTGTCACTATTAGCACTATTAATATAAATATCCAAAGTGGTCTTATGTTAATTATTTAACATTAGTGAATGATTTCAACCTATCATTGCCCCCAATTACGTTATATTTGAACATCAAACGGTAAAAGGCCAAACCATCAAAATAGCCCTTCCCTCATTATTCTCTTTAGGCTCTCTGTTCCTAATTATTTTTGCATGGCTGGTGTTACGTAAATGGTTTTCTGAAGCTTTTTCAGTGCTTTTCACTACTATCATCTCACCGTCTACCTATCCACAGCAAAGGCCAGTGAGACATATCCTTGACTTGTCATCAGACATGAACCAGATTGTCTAAAACACATTAAATAGAAACTCACTGACAAAACACCTGGAGTCAATGAAGTACTCCCTTTACATCTTTTCAGAGAACTTCCTGTTTTCATCCCTTGCATTTCTCTATTATTTCTAACTCAGAACTTGTTTTGTTCTGTAATACCTCAAAAGTCCTCATTACACATTAGTTTTCCTTGAAGAAGAGTGTATTTGCAGGTGAGTGAGAGGGAAAGGCAAAAGGCAGGTGACCTCCAAATGTCTTAGAGAATGATTAGGATTTGGTAGACTGGGAGTTAGAAGATCTAGTTGTGAGCCCTGGCTCTATCACAGCGACAACTCACTTCACTCCTCTGAGCCTAATTTCTATTATCTATAAAGTGAGCCCAATTATTGGCCTGGCTTGTCTCACTGTTTTGTTGAGAAGAGCAAATGAGATAATCGATGGGAAAGTCCTTTTCTCATTTTTAAAAATATTCCTCCATTACGTGTGTGTTACTTTCACCAGTCACAGAAGCAGGATACATATGGACTGAAAAGTTTGGGCTCATTAATCAGGACATTCGAATTTTTGTCTGAGTTTCACCACACAGGTTATATGTCTAAGTACTCTATATCATATGAAGTTTACCTTCACAATTCAATTCAATTGTGTCAAATTTTGGCTCTGAGACATGTGGGTTTACAGATCTTAATAATCCTAACAATTTTAGTTCAACATGCTCCCACCCCCAGATTTGGTTGACCTGGGGTAGGACTCAGTATTTTTTACAGCTCCCCAAGATGATTCTAATTTGAAGTCATGTTTGAGAATCCCTGATTTGGGTCATTGTCAACATGACCTTTAAGAATATGCCTTATGGTTCATCCCCTCCAGCCTGTACTCTCCTTTCATGTCTATTGGAGTTTGTTCTATTCATTTCTACTGAATTAATTCCATACCTTTTCTACTATAGTATCATATATTCTGTCTCCAGTATTTCTTCTTTCTAATCTACCAAAACCATTGTAAGATTCTTTCTCAGGCATTGTGTTCGTTAATTTTCAAGTATCTTACTGAAATTTAAATTTGTCAGACTTAACGTGTAGGGCAAATTTATCCAGTCATGAATTTGCCAAATGACTAATTCTCTTATTTTAAAAAATTGTAACAAACTGGCCAATGGAAAAAAAATTTTTTGGAAACTATATGAACAGTTACAAAACAAATAAGTTGTTTTGTAAATCAACATATTGGGAAAATTGGCTTTTTAATCCGTTTGCTTTTGGCATCTTGACTAAGGTTATATAAACTACCTGCCTTCCTCATTTCTTCTTGTTTCTCCTTTTACTACCTTTGTATTAATCCCCTTTGTAGCATCACATTCATTACCTTTGAATCGTTTCTCCATTCAGCATGTGACAACCAGATAGATACTCCATGTGAAGGATTGAGTGTGAAACATGTCTTCTTACAAGGCAGTGTTGTGCAAGTGGTTCGTGAATTATCACACTTCCCATCAGACCACCTAGAAGCAGTTCAGGAAGGCTCAAAGGGCAGAGAAATTAGGCACTACATGGTTGAAGAGGATTCTGAGAGGTGGTATAATCTTCAGTATATCATCAGGGTTAGTTGGACCCAGTCTTGAGTTTCAGTTCCTTTGGTAAGGATTGATTTTTTTTTTTTACTTTTATTCTTTCTTAAATATCTTCCAAAGAATAAAGAGAAAGTTTCCTCATTTTTAAAAGGGAAAACACTGATTCTGTCTTGCAAATACCATATGGATCTATTGAACCATGTTATAAATCTGAGATACATAATGGATCTTGGTGAGCTTATTTTCGTGAAGCATTTTCCTACTTCATCATCCTTGGAATTATTTTATATGTTATCGATCAATCGTTCCCAGCTATGTTAGAAAAAAACTAAAATAGTATGAAAGTGGAGGGATAATGGAATCACACAGAAGGATTTGTAGTAAGTGAACTAAGTCATTACTATTATATAATATTTCAGTTTTCTTACTGTGCTGTCCAAAGTCTATCAAGAAATGAAGAGATTTTACCCTACTTGCACTTTACCAAGTTAGTCTGACACACTCTGATGGATGGTAGAAGACATGAGACAAAAGACTTTGTTACTCATGGCACAGTGGGCTCCGTGAGCTACATACATGTTTGCAACTTCTCTTTGCCTCTGAGGTCTCACAGGGACAATATGGACATGGGTCTAGGTGGACATTGCACATGCAGTGAATCTGTGTTATAGCTAAGGAACCCTGAGGTTACGCAACCCCCAATCTTTATAAAAAAGAGCTACAAGAAATGCTACACAACCTTTGTCCCAGGGAAACGCTACATCTATTTGCTTTACAAAAATCCTTGAAAAGCTGGGATGAAAGCTATCATAAGACATTGTAACAGTGCCATGGAGAAGTTCCTCCCAAATGTTATATTATCTTTCAAGAAGAAGCTTTGTAGGGTTTTCTTATTATTACTTTTATTGAATGTAGGTTGAGAATTCAGAATCTCTCATTTCTCTCATAATGACAAAGAGAAGGAAACTGACAGAGGAAGACATTTCAGTTATTAGATGAATCAGAAAATGACTATAAAGAGACAGACAGCAGCACTCTAGAAACTAGTGATGATGGTGAAATTGATTATATAAGCAAAAAACCAGATTATGTGTCTTCAAATGATAATGTCCTAGATGAATTTTCCAAACTAAAGAATTGATGAATGAAGAATGTATTTTTAAGGACAAAAAGGAAATAGGATACTCTCATCCAGTTAGTTATTCAACAAGAAGAACTTCATCATGCAATATTTTGCAACAAGAAGCTGGACCAGCCCATTTTTCTAAAAGAATGTATTCAGTAGGCTTTCATCTTGTATTCCTGTGTATTTACTTCATATGGTTCCTAAGTGGGCAAACGTTGAAAGCAGATTGTATAAAAATGTGATTGGAAGGAGGAGATCATACAGAAAAGAAAATTTTCATTGGATTGACCATCTTAATTGATGCTTATAGATATAAAAAATGAAAAAAAATTGCAATTATGTAGTGAAAAGATAGCTTTATCAATTTAAAAAAATAGGGGCTGTCAATACTTTTAGAAGTATTGTGTTTTGAAGATGCAAGTGCAAGAATAATGAGCCAGAAGTAATGATAAACTAGAACTTGTTGGAAATATATCTGAAATTCGGAATCAATATTTATAAGATGGGTATTTTCCAGAATCATGAATGACAGTTAATCAGAAGTCCATTGTATTCATACCTTTAAAACCAGGAGAATATATAACATGCTTAAATTCTTACTAAAATTTCCAACAAAGTTATTCTTCACTGTTATCTGTTATTTAAATGTTAATGTCTGAAATTCGGAATCAATATTTATAAGATGGGTATTTTCCAGAACCATGAATGACAGTTAATCAGAAGTCCGTTGTATTCATACCTTTAAAACCAGGAGAATATATAATATGCTTAAATTTCTTCACTGTTAATCTGTTATTTAAATATTCTCTAGATTATTTATCAAATAAGTAAAATACTCTTTTTAAAACTTTACGTATTGGACCAGAGTAAATGGCGATGACTAATTTTTCACGTTTACTACAGATTAAGGAGAAGTAAATTGTTGTGTTCCACGACCTGGAAGCAAAGTGCCATTCTATATTCTCGTTTGTTTGTTTGTTTGTTTGTTTTACAAATGAATTTCCTGTTCCCCTGGTGTGTAAATTGCGACTTACTTCAAATGATATTACAGTAAATTTGATAGACCCAGGTTGACTATCAATAGGTATTTTGTTTGCATGTCCAGAAAGCTCCTTTAAGTCATTGGATTCCCTCTAAGTTTAAGAGATAGAGGAACATATTTATATGTAAAGTAGTGTTCTGCATGACTTTGTGATGTACCTATGTCTGCACCTTCTTAGAAATAATGTAGACCAAATCTCTCACCTTTAGCCTCCAACTAAAGTTGGTGATGACGGTGAGGCAGGTAAAGGCAATGTAAGGCAATACAAAATACTTCAAATTTTGTCTTTCTGACTGGTACTTCTCCTGGGTATCCTGTCCTAGTATATCCCAAGAAAATGTAGGGAGCAGGAATTCTCAAAGAAAAAGTAGAATACCTTTCTCACGTAACTTGATTTATTGTCGCAACATCATTATTTCTTTTAGAATGTATCCCAGAACTCCTGGCACACCCATATTCACTTGAGAGCATTATCTCCTCTTTTACATTAGCATATTTTTAAATTACCATTGCATGTATACAGTTACTGGATGACTGAGAAGTAACTATAGGACCAAATTCAGTATGTATTTATTGGGTAGCTGTTATGTTTTAATACCAAAGAGCCCAAAAATAGTAATGTATAGTCCCTATGCTTAAAATTTCCCAGTTTAATGGTAAAAAAAAAAAAAAAGGTCTGTTAATGAGACATTACAATGTAATATACATGTCTCGCTATTGCCCTAATAACTTATTTTCACTCAGGAACCGAAAGAATATGCTTGAACTAAATCTGGGCAGCTTCAGCAGAGTGAACTCTGATGTAGTGATGTTATGTAGTTTGATTTGCACACAGTAAGTGCTCAGTGATTCTTGTTGCCTAAAAGAAAGACATATGTCTCATCCAGTTTCTGTATAACAAATCCTCTGAAATCCTGCCTAATTTCCAGAGTATTGCATGGTTTCTGGAGTTTTTATAGCATACTTTTAAATGTCCAGAGTCATGTGGTTTGGGTTACTTCTGTTTTTTTGTTTTTTAAATGTGTCCAGTAGAGCCTGCGGAACTTGTTCCTTTTAGTTGAGTATGTTAAAATGAAGTCGGGGGAGGGAGCCTAAGTTCAAAATTTCGAATTGTTTTGGCAAGACCAACTCCTTTTCATACTAACCACGAGGCCACAAAGCTTCATTGTTGTCCAGTTAAATGAATGCATGGCTTTCATTTGGAAAAAAAGAAAAAAAAAAAACCTTCTAGAAATTCCAGTTTCAGGAAAACAATTGGTTGTGGCAAATGTCAGATGAATTTGCTCACCGAATAATATTGTCAGCTGTTTTATGCCCACTGGCTTTCATAGCCCATCTTTTTCAGCCTGCAGCATAAAATTGAGAAACTGGTTGGCTTTAGTTAAAAATATATACTTCTGCTCACATATACCCCATCTGTGCCCTCTTACCCTTCTGTTCACCATTCAAGACATAGCTTAACAGGGCATCTCAAACATACTTAAAGTTCACCTCTAACATTAGTCATTGAGGTGAGCTATCTGCTCAAATGTATTGCTCTAACTTCAAATTATTGGTACTTTGAACTAAGTATGGCCTGGCAGTTGGGATTCCTTAAGAGATGGTTCAGTTGAGTTTTCAATGGTTTTAAAATATTCTAGATGCTCTCTGCTTCTGCCTGCTTTGGCAGCAGTCAGCCAGGGAATGCTTTGTACAAGATCCAAAAGAGTGTTTCTAAGTGTTCAAAAAAGGATTAATTATGAAAGCAAACTCTAAAAGTATACGCAGGGTTGATCTCAGTTATTTTGAATTAAGTCTCAAAGCCACAATGATAAAAATAAAATACCTTGCCTGATTTCTATTTAGATCTGATCTGCCTGTCACCAGAAACTCATCCATATAGGGGATTAACTGTTCACATGCTCTTTCAAAATCCAAGTGCTGTGTGTGGAGTAATGGAAAATGATTAATTTGTTTTGTCATTCTCTTTGAGAACACAAGACATCTCTTAAAAAGAAAATAACCCTTTATTTTGAGAACAGAGAAGATTAATTATATTCACCTCACCAGTGTGCTTTTAAGTAAATTAGCCTGGACCCTACCTCAACCAGAACAATTATCTTTCCTTATCAGTGATCCACGTCAGGACCCTCTGTTCCCTGTTAAATACAGAAGAGGCAAATGTGATTGCCTGCTCTAGCGTGTCTTGAGGCCTTGGGAGGAAGGCTTTGCAGTATTCAGGGAAATGATTAGCATTTCTCGGTATCTGCCCTGTGTCAGGTTGTACCCTTCCCAGCCTGGTGTGGCTAAGCCCTTGCCGGGCTCACCCACAGGAAGCAGGGTGCTCTCCACACCACAGGCTTCCTCCTGCTTCAGCTTATTAGGTCCACAAAAAGATCTTACTCTCATCTTCCTGTCTCTTAACTCTGTCTGTACCTTTTTTTTTTTTTTATTTTTTTATTTTAACGTTTATTTATTTTTGAGACAGAGAGAGACAGAGCATGAACGGGGGAGGGGCAGAGAGAGAGGGAGACACAGAATCGGAAGCAGGCTATAGGCTCCAAGCCATCAGCCCAGAGCCCGACGCGGCGCTCGAACTCACGGACCGCGAGATCGTGACCTGAGCTGAAGTCAGACGCTTAACCGACTGAGCCACCCAGGCACCCTTGTCTATACCTTTTAACTCAACTTTATGGTACCTCATTTTTCTCCCAGTTCTATTTCTTGTTACTGTTTCTTTAATTTTGAGTCTATCTAGAAATATTCTCTACCCCTCAGAAACAGTCATTAAATTCTACCTTTACAAAGTATTTTTCTTTCCACAACATTTCTGAGTTCTAACTGTGCCTTTATTAGTCTTTGGGTTGAGAAGGGTTTTTTTCAGAAAACTGAAATATATTGTGTATGATACTAAGTACTCAGCACTAGAAATATAACGAAAAATACACTCCTGCTTTTAAGGTATTTGCTGTCTACTAAAGGAGACAAGCAAACACACAGGAAATGATTAGACACATGACAGGAGACATGTGTGCATTGGAAGCACTGAGTATGGGTGCCTAACCCAGACTTTAGGGGAGCCTTTCACGAAATGATAACTAGTATTACCATTGGAACAACACCTAGTGTTTACTGAGTGCTTACTAGTATCCCACCCTGCTCTAGGCACTTTCCATGTGCTAATGTATTTGGTCCTTAACTATAATTCTACACATTCCTATTTATAATTGAGGAAACTGAGTGCCAATGCAGAGGAATCTGGGAACTTCCCTAGGGAAACATAGCCAGTAGGTGACTAAATCAGGATTTCATCTCAGGCAGACTGGCTCAAGAGCTCCTTCTCTGAACTGCCACATTAGAGAAGGTAGTGACCAAGCCAAGTCTTGCAGGAGAATCAGTGAGCTAATTTAAGCAGTGTGTAGAGAACATTCAGACAGATGGGCTTCATGTGCAAAGTCATGATGGCACAGAAGCTTTGTGGAGAGAAAAAGTATGGAGTAACATTCATGTAATAGAACCAGAAGCTAATTAGAAATATTTAGATGAAGGGAAATTATAAGGACAGTTACAAAGTGAAAAAAGATGAAAAGCCATTCTTTGCCTACTTTTGGAAGTATCTGTTCTAAAAAATATAAAATGATAAATATTTGGAATTTTTTGATGGGGCAAACACCTAAAAAGATAAAAATGCCCATCTTCCTGTTTTTCTTCTGCAATCATTAGTTTGGCTTTCTACTGTAAAAAAGTAAAGGTATTTCTACCCCACACACGTTCTTGGGTAGTTCTTGAGAGTTAATATTAACTCCTAAAATCCCATATGTGATTTTCTCCTTATTTTACTTTCTCTTTATAAAACGATTTTTCATATTCGTTCCAACCTTTTAAGCTTAAAAATCAGGTCCCAACCTACTGTGGAAAGAAGTTAAAGCTTAAACAGCTAAAGCTATAGCCAGAAGGTCTCTTAGAGATTTTTATATCCTACTTTCCCATTTTCCTGATTGGGAAACTGAAGCCCATGGGATGAATGATTTTCCTGGATCATGCAACTGGTTATGGCAAAGCTGGGATAGAACCTTGTACCTCCTGTTTTCTAATCAGTGACCTTTGCCACTGTATCTTGCTGCTTGCTGTCTGACCTCAGACAGAAAACTACCACAATAAAAATGTTATCAGATTAATCTATATAACCTATCATCGTTATTAGAGATGATTAGAGATTATTAGAGATGTTAATGTTAGACATCGTTATTATTACAGTCAGAAAGTATGTTTTCGAGATGTTAGAGTATTTTGGGTAAACCAAGAACTTTTTGTATGACACCAGTCACTTTCCAGGGATATGGTGTATTCTCTCAGTAAATTTCTCATGGCGCTCCACCCAGGTGGTGTCCATGAGTTGGGTCTCAGAGTTTCTGCTGCTCAGCAGGACTCCAGCCTGGGAGTGAGATAGATGCCTGTCTCACCTTCTCACAGCGCCCCTGTAATCCATGGAGTCCACATGGGGTGAGGAATGAGCAATCTGCAAACATCAGAGGGAACTTTGGGCTGTAAATAAGAGCACATTGCTCCTCTGCTCAAAGTCCTCAGAAGACCTTCGACCTCATTCAGAATTGAATATAAATACTGTGGCCAAAAATGCCCTCTGAGATCTTGCCCCCAAGACATCTTTGGCCTCATCTTACTGTGTGCTCCCTCAGCTCACCTAACGCCTCACCAGTATAGAGGAGGCATTCACTAAATGTTTGCAGATTGAATAAATGAATGAGAACCTTTCCATCACTGAATAAGATTCATTAGTTCATTCAAGAAGTAGTTATTGAATACCACCTCTATGGAAGCACTGGGTGAAGTGCCAGGAGGTACCGTGGTGAGTGAAGACTGATATGCCCTACCTTTGTGATGATTATTGCCTGATGTCAACATAACCATTAATCAAATAATCCCACAAATAAATATTCTGATAAGTGTTGCAGAGGAAAGGCTCAGGGTGCAATGGAGAGCTTGTGTGATGAGATCAGTAAAGGCAGGGAAGCCTTCCCTAAGGAAGTGCTAAAAAATAATAAAATTTAGCCAGTTTACTTAAGATTTGTACATTTCATTAGATGTAAATTTTACATCAAACAAAAATCCAAATGGAGCTAAGGATATATGCATGCTGAAGTCTTTAGGGGAAAGTGTAGTGATGTATATGATTTATTTTGTAAGGCATCCAAAACATAAATTGGGTTAGTGGATGCACATAAGGTTAGATAGATGGATTAGTATGTAATAAAGCAAATAAAATGTAAACAGTAGAATCTAGGTGGTGAGTATATATGGGTGATCTCTGTAAATTTCTTTCAGATTTCCAGTATGCTTGAAAATGCTCATGATGTTGGGGGGGTGGGCAGGGGAATTTTAACCAGATAAGGAGACTGGAGGGAACATTCTCCACCAAGGGCACAGTATGTACATAAGTAATTTATGTGCCATTACACTTCTATTACTTTTGTGTTTTGGATAATGTCTCTACGTAGAACAGCAAATGTATTTCTAAATACTGGATATAGTTTTAATTAAGTTTGCCTTGTTTCTCCTTTCTACTCTAATTTTCATTAGTTGTAATTTTAGACTGTCATTGACCTCCTCTTCTGCATTTGAGAATTACCAGAATGGACAGTGCCTCACAGAATCGGCCTTTTTAAAATACCTGCTGTTTGGAAAGTATTTGGCAACTTTCAACGTGCTTTCACATTTACTTTCTTACTTGATAATCACAGCTGCCCTGTGGGTGTGGCATAAGAAAGACCAGCAGTACTTATACCCATTTTGCAAAAAGGCAAGGGAAATATTCCCCAAACCACAAAATACAAGTAACATTGCTGGAACTATGCCTATCCAGAAATCAGGTGTGCTGACTCCTGGTTCACCACTGTTCTTCATCTGCCAGCATGGAACACACGTGTGGGACCAGTAAATCAGAAGTATGGTTTCTTTCCCTGCCACCTTAGCAGAAATGGCTAAACTCCACCCCTTCCGGGAAGTCTTAAATTTCTTTGCCTTGGGAATTCAATTTATTTTCAGTTTTAAGAAATAGTGTGATTTCACAGGAATTAGATTGTGGATCTCAAGACCCCCCTGCTTGTAAACCTGTTGTAAGGACATAGAGAGAACACTAGTTTGTCTTCATATGTTATTTTTCCCTTATCTCAAGAAGTGGCAAGAAAAATATGTAAAGGCAATTTCAGGAATCTCAAGGGGAAGAGAGATGTTTGTTTACTTCTTCTGTCTTCCCTTCTCCTCAGTGCATTCTTGGTTTATTTTGTTTTTGTTTTTGTTTTCTCAAATTAAAAAGTGAATTATTTTTTCATTTCTTTTTATTTTTCAAGTTTTTACTTAAACTCCAGTTAACATACAGTGTAATATCACTCTTGTTATTATTGAAAAAACTCTCCCAATTAAGCAAAAAATAAGATCATGGGTTGACTATAACATATAGTTATATGGTCAGTTCTGTCTTAAAATAACAAAGCAGTAATCTATTATGGCAGATCCAGTTTCTTATAGTTCTTTGCTTAAAAAAATTATTGTGAATGAGAATCGGAAAAGATCTAGAAAGCCTTCTTTATTCAAGTTTTCCAATGAAATTAGGCTACCTGTTCTCAAATTTTATAAATTTGAGCTTTTTAAAGGAGATCTACTTTTGACTAGAATGGTGTTAAATGAAGACAAATAGGATTTGTCCTTGACAAAAATTCTTCTGGATTTTAGCTTAAATGTAGTCCCTAATGTCATATTGCCACGTGAACCAGTGTTTTTATTTAACAAACCTTGTTTACCCTCTTACCCCAAGATACACATAAACACTTCTATCTAAGTGGGTGTCTGATTTTTAGAACTCTCCTAAAGTACACAATCTGGAAATAGAGGACTCTTCTGATATTCGAGAAATCCATGCAACTTTGAGCGCTGGGGCCCCTTGAAGGCTGTACATCAACAAAATGACTTTGCTGGCCTATTCTCTGCTCCTGTTCCGTTTGGTTTCAAGGAGTGCCTGATACGATTTGAATGAAAAGAAGGCCCTGTGAAGCCAATACAGCTGTGCTGGATAGAGTCTCCACAAGTAAAAAGGCAGACAGTCTATCCTTTTTACGATTTCACCCTTCCTCCCCTTGAAATTTGTTTACTCAGGTCCTCTTACCACCTTTCAGCCATTTGTCAAGAAAGTTTTGCAGTGGATCTCTTTCCAAATGAAATAGAATTGCATTTTTGAACCCAAATAAACTGCTTCATAACCTTGTTTATTTAACATCTGTATAGTGCCAAAAATGCACACACTTATTTTTAAAATAAAAATATAGCATCTCCTTTATTTATCATCTAAACCTCAAAACATATGATTTCAGTAGCACCCTAAGAAAATGGTAGTTGTTTTATGCTAAGAAAAAAATAAATACATGGTGCATTTTTACAAAGAGAAGTATATTTACTAAAATATACCCATGGTTAAATCTGTTTCTTTAAGCTTTCTCTACAGGAGACAGGACTCTAACAACTGCAGTGAAGCCCCTTTCTAATTCCTAATTGCTGCTACTTATGTTGTCATAGTGCACTATTCAATTTCCCTGTAGTTGGAAACAAAGGAACAACTAAAGAAAAATACACTATAGACCAGTACAAACCGCTCAGCTACATGGCAGTTTGAAGATTTGGAATAGGAAAATCTCCCGCATATTCTTCGCCCTTTTCAACAGATTAATATCTAAACCTACCTGTAGGTGCACAAGCCACAGAGCCTAATGGACAAGATTTCTGAATTTCACTGTTGTTTCTACCATTTGATCTTGCCTTAGTCTAGAGAAGAGAAACAGCAAACTTTTGCTGCTGAGTTTTTAATAAAGAAGCCAAGATTCAGTGGGTTGATCAGAGTGGTGACGCTGCCTTTGTCTTTATTCAGCCAACATTCATCAAAGCACCTCCCCTGGCCAGATTGTGCGCTATGCTGCTGCTCCATGTTATGAAAAAAGAAAAGGGTGTGTTGGTGTCATAAAACTTAATCTCATACCTAGCTTCCTCTAATCAACAGAAAGAATATCCTCACCCCTTTTGTGCTTGTATATTTGGATGCGTGGTCTTGGGCACAGACTTCGGCCCTGACTAGATGAAATTCTTCCTGTATTCATCTTGAAACTTCTTTTCCATAAATAAGCCCATCAGAGACATAGCTCCAATATTCTAGTACTAAAAGCTGATAGCTAGAGAGGGAGTAGGAATTTACATAAAATAGTGTTACAGATTCTGGTGATTTACCATGAACATATTTATGTAAGAACTTTGCTGGGGTGCCCGGTGGTTCAGTCGGTTGAGTGCCTGCTCAACTCGGATCGTGACTTCGTGTTTCATGAGATCAAGCCCTGCCTAGGGCTCTGCACTGACATGGCAGAACTTTCTCCCTCTCTTTCTACCCCTCCCCCACTGCACATGTACTCTCTCTCTCTTTATCAAAATAAATAAACTTTAAAAATAAAAACAAGAACACTGCCATATCTGCACTCTGACTGCTTGGATTCGCATCCCAGTTTTTCCACAACATGACTGTGAGGAGGTTATTCACACTTTGGTTCTCAGTTACCTTATCTGTATAATGGGAATAGCAATAGTGACTACATCATACCATGGGGTGAGGGCTAAGAAGTATTTGAAATTGAGTTACATTTTTATGGTTCAGTCTTTCATTATGCCACTAAATGGAATTAGGAATAATTGATCATTTGCTTTGCCACCACTCTTAGCTCAGTGGAAGTTCAGCTCTTTAGCTTCTGAGAAACCAAGCATTATACACAATGTATTGGTCCTTTATGAAATGGACTCTTAATTGTGAATTTTTCTTTGTTTTCAATTTTGATATGAAATTTAATATCTACTGATATTTTCAAAAGAGAAACAGTGTTTAAATCCTTTTGTGAATGTCCCATTTAGTTCTAGAAAATCAATAAGAAAATTAAAGACAGGTTAAACACCTGTCATTTGCTGGTGCCATTTCTGAATGAACTGGAGAAATTATTCCCTTCATTCTAACAGCGGAGACTTGTCTGTGCCCTTTAAAGCATTAGATAGTGTAAGGCAGAAAATAATGAACCAACTTAAAAAATAAAAAGTTTCCCTGACTCTGCACGAGTTGCCCTAGAAACTAACATGCTTTATGGATCTTTGTGGCATCTAAAAACCAACAAGTTCCTTATTTAGACTATTCATTTCTTAATGGTCCCCTTTTTCTAGCACCGCTAGCTTTTGGGGAAAAGTGAACTTGAAGTGACATGTAATGTGAGCGGACTCTAATCATAATGCCTAAGACAGTCTCACATTATTAAAAAAGAAAAAAAGTTTGTGAATATGCGTACTCTTAAGTCTGTATGCCAGAGTGGTGGTTTTAAGCATGCTCACATGTATACAGAGAGAGACATCGACAGAAAATAAATATATTCTCCCCAAATATCACTTACTGATGAAATTATGAGACCTGAGATACCTACAGGCCTGGACTCATTGTCTTCATTATTTCCTATTGTACCATTGCAGATGCCTTAAAAATCTCAGCATCTATATATATAATTTCTTTAAAATAAATTCAGTCCACTTTTCTTTGTATAATTCTTACATCTTTTGCATGTGCAAATTTCTCCCCCCCAAGTGAGTTAAAAGCTCTTAAAGAACAGGACCTGTGCCATCTATGTCTGGTGGATCTTTCTGTGATACCTAGATACACATCTGATGTTACCCGATTGACGAGACTATAAGGATGAAGGGAAAGCCTTGTGTATCAGAAACAATTTCTGATACTGAGGAAGATGCTAAGATACTTAGAAACAACACATGAAAGGAATATAAGTAAGCCACAACTAAAATAAGATGACGAGAAAGCTTAAAGACCTTAATGGAGATGTGGGGGGTGGAGGAGGAGAGTAGAAAAATAACTGTACTTAAGAAAGTAGAAGCCAGTGATTTTTTAAGGTTCAAATATATACATACATATGTATATATGTATATATGTATGTATATATGTATATGTATATATACATATGTATGTATATATTTGCCATTTTGAATATGCATCCAAAAACTATCAGTCAAAATAAACTAGTATGTGAAAATATGAAAGAAAAAAAAATTTTCACACAGCCACCTGGTTGATTGAAAATTTGAAGCAAAAATATTGGCATAACATGCTGAATTTTACAGTAGGGAAAGAAATCATTTGCTTATTTTAAGAACAAAATGAGTTTACCATACTTCTCCCTGGTTCAGAGGGTCACTTCTAAATGAGAAGATTTATGGGATTTAAAAAAAAAAAAAGGGAAATAAAGTTTCCAAACTACAAGGCTATTAGAATCATTGTTTATGAAGAAGATTTTATTTGACACACAAAAAAATTTTGCTTTGAAATCACCATGGCATTTATTTGTATTTTATTGTTAAAGGGCCAATATAATTCTTGGGGGAATTTTACTATTGAAATGAATATAACACATATGGTGGCTAAAATTACTTGCTCTCCTAAACCTACATGTTGGGGCCTATATTAAGAAACATGTCATTTTGATGAATCTTTCCTACATATGAAAAAACAAATGAAGCCATTTAAAATGCATGGGCCTTTAAGTGAACACATGTGGAAAAAAAAAACTAACAAGCATATAAATGTTAAGCAGAAGGAAGAAAATACTAAATCCTTTAAATGGAACTGGAAAAGAAGATTTTTACGAACTTGAAGAAACAGCGCATATGACTTCCAGTTTCAAAATGGTAATGTGAGGGTGTTTCTGCTCTTCTCTCAAAAATCACACTTGAGAAATAAGAATATAAAGAGAGAGAAACACCGATTTATGCATTGACAGCTAAAAGACGGGTAGAACTCCCAAGATGGAGAACACGGAAGGGAAAATGGTAAAATGACTCAAAACAGAGAAGTTAAAACCCAAGTGCCTATCAAGGGGATACAGATGGAAAGCAAATATCTTCACCCTGAAGAATTTTAGAGATGCTTTTGAATTGGATGTACTGTTTTCTACAGAAGGAGAAGGTGGAAGTGAGTATATCAAAAGTGTCTGCAAGGAAGAGTTAGACTCTCAACTCTGTCTCCATCCCTACCCCAACACAAACCTTGCAGAGCTGTACGCATATGTTCTGGAGAAGCTCTGTACTGGAAGTGAAGGCAGGCAACAGCATTGGGATGAGATAGAGGATTTGAAATAGAAGATTAAGTGTAAGTGGGTATACCAAATGATGATAACACCAGTTCCTAACCCTGTCTAGTTCCAGGGAAACTGAACTTCTGAGGAAAACAAACAAACAAACAAAAAAAAAAAGCTCATATAATCTGGAGCCTCCTCCCACCAAAAAAAAACCCAAAAAACAAAAAAAACAAAAAACAAAAAAAATTGACCACTTGATTACCCTACATTTTAATTATGTAATTCTCAGGCATTATTTTCAATAATTAAGGCAACTGTGCTATGTAATCATTAACAAATCCTGAAATCTCATGACTTAACACAATAGAGGTTGATGTGTCACTCATGTGAAGTCCAATATGGCTGGCAGCTCTCCTGTCTTGTGGCTATGTCATCTGAAGCTTGTGGCCTCCAAGTTCCTCATGACCAGGGCTGGGATGGGACACATAGGCTCTTAACTGACTCAGCTCATAAGTGAGACATGTCACTTGTACTCATGTTAGGTTGTTCAGAACCATTCACCTGGGAGATGTAAGGGAGCAGTACATAGAATATTGGGTGGCCAATAACTTTTCAACAACTCTTTGCAAACTTACGTTCAGGTTCTTGCAAGGCATTGCACTTTCTTCCCATGCATCAGCCATGGGACTTGTGGTTTATTTCATTGAATAATTGCAACTCATTTTAAATCTAAAAGCTAATATCTATTGACTGAGGATACAGAGATGTGCTGTCCCTGTGACAAGGCTAAGAATGCAGAAATGCATATGATACAGTCTCTGGTCTCAAGGTTATTCCGCCACTTCTTAGTTTATATTGGCTTTGAAAGAATTTTCAGATCATTCCCTCTTAATGTTTATATTGGTGGGTGTAAATCAGTGACCACCTAATCAAAGACTAAGTTTTTGATTTATAATCAACAGGATTTTGTGTCCCTGTGGCAATTTTTTAATTTCAGGTGCTTCTCCAAAGTTTTATGACAACCTCCTCTTCCTTTTGAACTAAAATAATTGTTGAGAACTCTTTTCTTCTTTGTAATGGCAACATGTGAGGATCTCTAATATGCTCCATAGAGAGGTAACTGCAAATTCATCTATCCCTCAGTATTATTTGGTGCTTTATTTCTGATGTTCACTGAAGCAGGTTTGTAAATTAATATTAATATGAAATACTCTATAGAAAGTTTCATAGCATGTCAGTTGAAAATAATTATCCAGGAAAAGTTTTTATGTGAGTCAGTTTTGCAAATGCATCTCATATACTTCGTGAAAGGAAATAATTCTTCTGAATTAAAAAGATACAGTTATCTTAGAAATACTATTATATCTGTTCTTATTTGACTAAATCTATAGCTTGAACTGCTTCTACCCTGGGTACAAGTGGTTTTTAGTACTTGGTTTCTGAGAGTATTGATCAATTTTTTATAATGTTTGGTTTCCTTATGTTTTCTTTTTCAGAGTACCCGAGTGGCCTTGGACCATCTGGAGTCTGTGCCTGAGAAACTGAGCTTACTAGAAGATTTCAAAGACTTCAGAGTGAGAAAGAGTTGGCTTGTCTCTTTCAGTATTCTTATCTGACTGAGAACATTTGACATCTTCCTGATGTGCAAAGAAAGTTGTAGGGAGGGAGGAAAGACCAGAAAACATAGGGGATTTTTAATACTCCATCTTATCAGACTTTATTGATACTTGTTAAATCAAGATTGAAAATACTGGAACTTACATATTAGAGGAAAAATAGAGACTTTTACCCTCACACTAGAAGCTCATTTGGCCTCCCAAAGCTTTAACTTTAATTTAGAAAAACCTAAGATTCAAAAGGGGTTACATATTACACTGAAGATAGCTTTTTTAATTTATTATTGTTTTAATTTACATTCAAGTTAGCATATAGTGCAACAATGATTTCAGGAGTAGATTCCTTGATGCCCCTTACCCATTTAGCCCATCCTCCCTCCCACAACCCCTCCAGTAACCCTCTGTTTGTTCTCCATGTTTAAGAGTCTCATAATGTTTTCTCCCCCTCCCTGTTTTTATATTATTTTTGCTTCCCTTCCCTTGTGTTCATCTGTTCTGTGTCTTAAAGTCCTCGTATGAGAAAGAGATATTTGTCTTTCTCTGACTAATTTCACTTAGCATAATACCCTCTAGTTCCATCCACGTAGTTGTAAATGACAAGATTTCATTCTTTTTTGATTGCTGAGTAGTACTCCTAGACAGCTGTTTTGATAAGCAATTTCACCTTATGAACTATCTTCTTTTTTTTTTAATTACAGATTTTCAGAGTACTGTTTGTTTTAGAGACATGAAGGTACACAGGTTATTTCCATACTATGATAGTTGAATTCAGATCCACAGTTTTAGATTTTACATCTCATGCTATTCGTTAATAGAACTCTACAAATCATTCCCTATCTAGGAGATTAATTACATGTGTGGATTTACCTATTGTAACTTTTAAAGTTTTCATAGAGGAGAGATGCAAAACAACTATCCCTGCCAGCAGTCCTGCCAAACAAGGTTCAGGCCAGAGAATATCCCTTTTGGGATGAATACACAATGGACAGTTTTAGCAATTTATAATTTTCTGGCCCCATATGGCTGAAATTAACAATGGTGAGAGTTCTCTTTGAAAACCATGAACCTCTTATTTCACATTGGCTTTAAAATATAATATGTTATATTTAGGTTTTGTTTGTATCTAACATATTATTTGAGAATCTAGTGAGTAGGAAATATAGCCTGATCATGCCATATTGATTACTGGAGGCACTGATACGATGTGGCTCTCAAGGTCTGCACTATCTTAACATCAATTCACTTAGCATATTTTGGTAGTTCAGCAACTAAACATAATTGAAAGGGATCCGGGGTTGAGCTGACATATCCAGAAATCTAGACTATAACAAATAGAACAAATCCAAGTGTTTCTAGTACATTTTGCTAAAGTTTCAATTCTTTCTCATGATTTAATTATGTATTTGCATTTTTTTAATGCTTGTTTATTCTTTTTTTTTTTTACATTTATTTATTTTTGAGAGACAGAGTGAGACAGAGTGTGAGCAGATGAAGGGCAGAGAGAGGAGGAGACACAGAATCCAAAGCAGTCTCAGAGCAAGCGTTCACCACAGAGCCTGATGTGGGGCCCGAGCCCACAAACTGTGAGATCATGACCTGAGCCGAAGTCAGACATCCAACCAACTGAGCCACCCACGTGCCCCATTTTTCTTTAGAGAGAGACAGACAGACAGAGACAGAGACAGAGTGGGAGCAGGGGAGGGGCAGAGAGAGAGGGAGACACACAATCCGAGGCAGGCTCCAGGCTCTGAACTGTCAGCATGGAGGCCGACGGCCCAACGCAGGGCTCGAACTCCCCAACTGTGAGATCATGACCTGAGCCGAAGTCAGATGCTTACCTGACTGAGCCACCCAGGCGCCCCCCCCCCCATGTATTTGTATTCTAAATCCCTGTCAAAGGATTATGAAACTAGTATCCAAGAAGATGTGATTTCCACTCACCCTAATATTACCCAATGTGGAGAGTAGGCAATATGTTACACCCATATATATCCTTTCTGCTTTTTTCTCTGTAGCTAACAGAAGTCATCTAAGGGAAGGAAGGGCAGACAACAGGTGGCGTTTGTCACTGAGAAGCCGATGTCATCTTATACCAGCATAAAAATATAATTTAGCCTCTAGTGACAGCTCATCTTTTCTCCAGGGTCTACACTGAACAGGATATTCATAAGTACAATTTAAAAGTTTAGTACTGTTGGGGCACCTGGGTGGCTCAGTCAGTTAAGCCTCTGACTCTTGATTTCAGCTCAGGTCATGATTTCGTGGTACGTGAGTTTGAGCCCCATGTTGGGCTCTGGGCTGACAGCGCAGAGCCTACTTGGGATTTTGTCTCTCTCTCTCTCTCCAAATAAATAAATAAACTTAGAAAGAAAAAAGTTCAATACTATTACCAAAAGGTTTTACTATTATTTTTTATCGTATGGGCTAGTGATTATCTCCAACTCTAGCTTATATATACACACACATATGAAGATACCTATATAGTGAAACTTTGGGGGAGAATATTTTCCAAAGTTCATAATTGTACTTTCCAATATTAGTCATTAAAATTGAAACCTTTAGCTTGAAATGGAAAGGAGTTCATTTAGCAAGTATTCTGCACTACTATGCAGCAGGCAGTAGCTAAGTTCTAACCCTGTATTACTTAAAAAAAAAAAATCCTCAGACATGCTACTCATGGGCACTATCTTCCCCCAAGTTACAGCTGAAGAAACTGAAGCTTGGAGTATGTAAATTAGTTGGAACTGGGACCTAGTTCCATGTATTAACTACAAAACCCATTTTCTTTGCCCTACTGCCTCTAGCTTGAAACCCACTCTCTATGTACTCTAAAGTCATCTCTACGATTAAAAAGAGCTTATTTAGTCAACCTAATGATTTTTAATTCTAAAAATCAGGATACTGTCACCAAGAGCCCAAAGATGTAAACTCTGATCCAAGCTCATGTACCAGGCAAAATTACTTAATATCTTACTTATATCCTCATCCCTAAAATGAAGGGCTTATACAATATTATCTGCATGGTTCCTACTCACACTGGCCTCACTAGCATATATATGAAGATGTATTTCACATGTATATTTCTTGTTAATACTACAGTCTATTAGGGGTGCCTGGGTGGCTCAGTCAGTCAGTTAAGCGTCTGACTTCGGCTCAGGTCATGATCTCACAGCTTGTGAGTTCGAGCCCCATGTTGGGCTCTGTGCTGTACGGCTCAGATCCTGGAGCCTGCTTCATTTCTGTGTCTCCCTCTCTCTCTGTCCCTACCCTGCTTGTGCTGTCTCTCATAAATGAATAAATGTTAAAAAAAATTTTTTTTAATAATAAATTAAAAAAATGCTACAGTCTATGACTCTAGGCAAATATAAGCTATAGCAAATACATATTTCATCCTATTTAGATAGCCTTGGCTTTTTTCTTTAAACATGTCATAGTGTCTCTCATTTTTTTTTTAAACTTATTTTGGAAGAAGTGGCTCAACTCTACAATTCCACATTTAAACTTTACATATTTGGTATGGTAGGAAGGAAACAGCATTGGGCTTGAAGCCCAATCTGTCACAAATTGCCTAGTCTTGGGCAAATCATTCTTAACTTCCCTGGGCTATAGCTTTTTATATATAAAAATGAGAACTTTGGGATTCTAATACCCCTTCCAGCTTGAACACTCAATAAGTTCCTTGGGACTATTTGGGGAATGAGATCCCATAGATAATTTTTCTTACATATGCAAATCAGTTGCCCTCATTTTATTCTAATTTTTCCCCTAATTCATAATGGAAACGTCTAAGTAACTGGGTATCGTGACTGCTGTGTTCCCTTCTCTCCCCCCGAAAAATGGAGGAAGGGAAGAAGGGAAGGAGAGAGGGGGGAAGAAGAATGAATGACCCCAAAACTTTTCTTAATTTCTTTATTACCTGAATCTTTTTATTCTTTTGAGGGCAGATGAAATACCCTTCAGTTTCAAAGTCAACGTGATATGCTGGTTAAAAGGTAAAATATTGTTTAAGAATTAGTGATGAACGAGGACTCTACTCTCAAAGGTAATATTGTTTTTTAACATAGAATATTTTGATGTCAGATACTACTCTGAGAGATAGTACACAACATTCAAAAGTGTGTCGTTAATGACCATCTTTGGACAACTCACTGCTACTTAAACCTTTTTCCCTTCAACTAAAGGATGTCGATCATTTCAGACTGGCATAGGACTAGTATAAAAAGGACACAAATACCAATGTGGGACCCTGTTTTTATTTTTAAGGTAGCATCCAGAGACTGTTTTCTTCTTCCTCCTTGGCAACCTGTAATTCCCCTATATTTCCCTAACCACCTATAATTATCAATACTTTCTTATGCGCAATTCAAGTACTGATTTTCCTCTCACCTCCTGGTTTTGACATTGCTGTTTTTTATTTTTTTGTTTTTCAGGATTCCTGCAGTTTATCTGAGAGAATTGATGGGAGATATTCTAAATACAGAGTTCACAAAGAATCTCTTCAGCAGCGCCGAGATGATACCAAGTACGGAGTCAAAGACTCCAAAGTAATGTCTTTTGTATCCATTTTCAGTCTTTGAGCGTTACCCATGTTTATAGCTATAACCTGCTAGGCTACCCCTGTAGGGTTCATGTAAGGGTACTTGTAAAAGAAAAGATATTACTCTTCAGTTTTGTGGGAGTAGAGAATAAAAATCCAAAGATTTTGCCTGTAAATTTGCACATGGGAACTATCTTTAATTTTATGCCATTGTTGCTTACTATGTTGTCTCTTGGCTTTGATGTTGTTTAGGAAATTTGTGTGGAAGGAAACCCCTGGTCTCTAGGTTGGCCAGAGACTTGACATAGGTAGTTGCCCTCCTCTGTGTGTAAATCCAGCCACTGTCAGTGCTGAAGTCTCCAGAAGGTCCAGTAACACATAGTACTTTGTAAACTACAGTCTTGGCATTTATAGTCCTTTTTTCCCTGAGGATATGAACTCCATTCATCTACTTCAGCATATGGATCACTGGTGTGGAATCAACACAGGAGCCTGGGAACATTTGACCATATTGACAAAAAAGTCTGCCCTTCCCTGGAGTCTCCCCAAAATCCATCTGGGGTGTGGGTGATTTTAAACCCATTTGACCCTGAACAGTTTTTAGCTTAGAGCAGGGTTTCTCAACCTTGGCATTAACATTTGGGCCAGATAGGTCTTTGTTATGGAGCCTGTCCTACGTGTTATAGGACATCTAGCGGCATCCCTAGATTCTACTCACCAGATGCCAGTAGCATCTTCCATCACAAGTTATGGCATCAAAATGTGTCTCCAGACACTGCCCAGCATCCCTAGTTTGTCTCCCATTCAGAACACTGACTTAGAGAGAATCCATCTATATTCAAATGTATACTCCCAAGTCAATTTAGAAAAAAAAAAAGGCAAAGGTTCTTCTGTCTTTTTTATATTCTCACAGACCTCAGTATGTATGAATATTCATTATACTGTATATATTCACTTATTACAGCCAAACATAATTATTTCTAAGAAGCTTCTTCCCTCCTCTGAATGTAATTGGATAGAATGCTCAGTGGATATAAAGGCAGTGTTCATTTTCATAATTTCATGCCCTTCCCTAGCATGCTTAAAATGAGCTCTCCACTTGCACCATCCCAAATAAAAACAACACACTTATGCCACATTATTGATGCTCTCATTGTGAAAAGGGCATCCTGTAACTCTGTGCCCTTTTCCCTTTGTTTTTTGTCATTTGGTATTGATGATAACAGTGACCTTGTTGTCTCTTATAGCATATCCTCATTTCACTAAATCAGCTCCCAGCATCCCCAACAGGTCCCATATACTCAAGCATTTCTCCACCACCTATAGAGTCTGTTCCTAACCTTCAACAGAAGCACAAGAGTTAGGCAGCAGTAGCTAATAGTAATAACTACTCATTGTTGAGCCAACCACATAAGTTGCTCTTTTTGTAGGTGTCACAGGCTTTATATAAGCATTCTCTCATTTAATCCTCCCAGCGACAGGTTGGCACCATTAGTTTTCCTCTTCCACCATTGAAGATTATAGAGTGATTAAATGGTTGCACCAGAGTTAAAACCTAAATCTGCCTGACTTCAGTAATCTATGTCCTAAGCTATCATAGTGTATATTTGGACCTCATATACCTTCATGTTTCTAGCACCAAATATAGAACTATATTTTTAATATGTGAAAGTCAGTTGTCTCCAAAAATACACACACAGTACATGTCTCTTAGTTCAACAGAGGTCTAGATGCAAATGAAACATTTAAAGCATTATTTCCCACTACGGTTAGATTTGGTGTCAGGTGAATCAGTACCGTCTCATGACACCCAGATTGCTTTACATCATTGTAATTTCCATAACAGCATATGGCAAAGCTATGAATGGGTAACATGTTCGGCAAGTAATCTTGTTGGAGTTCTCTTTAAAAATTATATTTGCAGCGGAAGAGGAAATCGGGCCTGGTTTGTAAGTGAGGCCACCACTTAGCAAAATGAGAAAAAGTTGAAAATGTCACAAATATGTAGTTCAAGTATAAGAAAAGGGCACAAAGCACATTTTATGATGACATTGTTCCACATTCATATTACTTAAACATTTTAAAACATTGATCCTTTTCAGTAATGAATATGTACACTATCACCATTTATAACAGATGTCTGGCCTGAAATAATGCAGTCATCTAACTCAACACTCATGAGAATATATTTTTGTAGTCATTGGAGCAGAAAATGTGGGAGCACATTTTGGCCAGTTGTGGATACCAACAATGATTTGCTCATGTGCTTTTTGTGAAAATAATTCATTGAAAAAGTTTCAAAAGAAGCATGAGCTCAGATGGGCAGTGAGACAGTGGTTAATCGTTTCTTGGCTTCAGGGATAATCAAAAAAACTACCTCTGGTTAATTATTGACATCCTAAAGAATATGCCTCAAGTAAGAGGCATTGGTACTCTATCAAGAGAGAAGGTGTCCTAGTTTTATTTGACATTATTTCTGCAGCTATTAACTTCCCACGTATTTTGCTAGGAGAGTTCAAAGAAAAGGCACATTGCAGCAACTTGAATTTGTTGGTTCTACTGACAACTGCGGTTCTGGGAAATCACTTGCTGTAGGATTCAGTTTAATTCTACAAACATACTGTGCAGCTACCACACTGCAAAGCCCTGTACTACGTACCTGTTAGAGGTGAGGATGAGGGATGTAAAAAGATGCAGAAGGCATGGTCTTTACAGAGGGAATAGTTACCTCTCTGTCTTAATCCTAATAGATGATTCTTGCATAATTGTGTTAGAGCAGGAATCAGCAGACTACCTCCAGTGGGGCAAATCTTGCCTGCCAGCTGCTTTTGCAAATAAAATTTTATTGAAATACAGCCTCACTCATTTATTCACATATTGTCTGTGGCTGCTTTCACACTCAGCAGCAGATTTGAGAAGGTGCAACAGAGACTAAATGGCTCAAAAGGCCTATATTTGCTATCTGACCCTCTAAAGAAAAAGTTTGCCAAGCCCTGGTCTAAAGAAAGGGGAAATGGCCAATCTAGTCTTTCTTCCTTTACGCATATGTGTAATATTTCCTCTTCTTTACTTACCAGTCAAATAAGTACTTCCCAGGCTCTTTGGAAATTCATAATACTTATCCATGCATTCAACAAATATGTACTGAGCGTAAGTTATGTGCCACAAACTTACTAGGTGCATCGACTCACATCAGTGAACAAAAGAGACAAAGCTCCCTGCCTTTTTGGAGCTTCCATTTCTTAACTGTAGGATATACGTGTTTGTTGTTTAATTATAACATTCAGCAAACATTTGGGTCTCTACTATATACAAGCACTCTGCTAGGGGCTAGAGGCAATGACATGATAAAGAAAAGTCATTACCAACCTTCAGGAATTCAAAGCCTTCACACAAACTGTAGTGCAAAAGACAAAAGGATAACTACTGTAACGGAAGCCTCAATACATCGCAGCTGGTGTTCAGAGAAAAGAAAGATGCTTCAAAGACTTTTAAAAAGAGGTTTGTAATGACAAGGCACAGGGAAGAGTATTGTGCACATTTGTTTGGAACAGGATCACTATTAGCATTACAGTTGTAGAACCCTGACTGCATTACTATTGACCGAAAGTTATCTGTTGAGATAACAGAACCATATTGGCAACTGACTTCTCTCATTTTATTGCTGTTGTAAGAAGGCGGTGAGACATCCAGCACAACCCCCCTGCTGGTGGAGAGTAGGGTTAGTGGGAAGCATAGGAGGCAGGTTCCCTTTCAGCCAGGGCTACCGTGATCTCCTGCTGTTTACTTCCATGGCAACCAGATGGGTGAGATAGGTGATGGGGATTAAGGAGTGGCCTTGACATGATGAGCACCGGGTGATGTATGGATGTGTTGATTCCCCATATTGTACACCTGAAACTAATCCTACATTGTGTGTTAACTAGAATTTAAATAAAAAGAAAAAAAATCCAATTTCTACAAACCTTTCGAGATCCAGCAGGACCAACATCCACAGTTTCTGAGAGCATAACATAGTTTTGTATGAAGCTGACCAGGTTTACTGGACAAAGCCTGATCTAAAAGTTTATGTTTGGAATTCAAAGCTGAGTCTGACACAACATTGTCTCTCCATGTGTAGACACCAGAAGCATTTCATGGCCTCTCTTTCATCTGATTGGGTTTCTGTAGGACATACAGGCTTCCTTGCTGCCCCAGCTGTTTCAAATAGAACAGAACGTTCAAAAGTCAACATAGCATTCCTAATCTGAATTCACAGAGGAGCGTGGTTTTGTCCAAGAAATCCCCATTTGCTGCCCGCCCTTTTTGCTCTTCACTTATGCTAAATACATAGTTTTAATTAGCAGTGGGTTTTATAGTAAAATCACAGAAGGCATGTTTTGTTCCCTTCCTTCCTCCTCCTGAAAGAAAAATCATGATTTTCAGTTTCTAGTTGAAGACTTTAGTACATAACGTCTTTTAAAAGAAGCAGATGTTTTACAGGATAAGATCAGGTAGGTGAGGAAGTGTTGACAATGGCTTTCAGCACAGTTTATAAAGGCAGAGTTTGCCAAAGCCCTTTGTTGTATTTGTTCAATGTAAGCATGCATGTGATATAAGTATATGCTTCTCTCCTGGAAGCTGTTTCTCCCTCCTTGAATCTCTTATGATTTGTTTATACTTTGCTCATAGCAATTAATGGCTGTTAGCTCTTTGTCTCTCAGGTCAGCTATTTTTGTACATACCTTAAATCTTCTACAACAGTAGCTGCTAAAACGTGCTATGCACAATCCTGGTACAATTCAAGATTATAGGTGATTTTTATTTAATAACCATTAAAATACATCACTAGTGTATTATTATTCAAGTAATTTTACAGATGTTGCTTAGAAACAATAGTATTAGCTGTGGGAGAATTTGAGGAGCTTTAACCCTGTAATAATCCAGGTATCTCATTTATAATCACTTCTCTCCATGGTTTGGTAAGAAATAATATATAAACTCTATGCAAATATAGCTCCAGGCCTCCCCCATGCTCAACCAATCTCCCATCCTTTAAGCCTCTCCTATATAGAGACTTAGGGTGCAAGACTAATCTTTAACATGAAAGAAAATAGTAAGTATAACTGTAGGAGATTACTGAAATTTTGGAAATGCTTTTGAGGACACTATTTGCTTCATCTTTTACTCCAATATACAATGTGTATACTATTATACATGTTAAATTGGTGGTTAATTTTTTTCCCTAGCTTCAGCCTTTCTGGAATTCTAACAAAAATTTAAATGCTGTTTTCCCGATAATGCTTAGATGACTCATCTGAAACTTTGTAGGCAATCAAATCATGCTGAAATTTGAAGAGATTTCTATTCTTTTGAAGTGATCAATAGTAACTTGCCAGCCATAATATTTAACTAGTTGATTTCATCTAGCTCTTAAAAGCTAAACAAAAGGTTGCCAAATGAGTTGGGGTTTTTCTTTGTTATAAAATTTGAAAATAGCAATGGGTCAAAGATGCTTCTTTAGGAATCAACAAGATACTTAGATGAGCACATTAATTTTTTTAACCTACTTGAGCCCCACTCTACCAAACCTAGTTCTCTGTAATAAGCACCATACTTTTACTCTGCCCAATAATTTACTCAACAAGAGCATTAGGAAAGATTGTGGAGAAACTCACCTATGAAGATAACACTTTTAATCATCTTTAATTCAGAATTCTAGACACTAAAAACATAAGGAATACTAATTAAATGTCTTAATAGTTTCAATTAAAAATGTCACAACATACTTATCCAAACAATCAGTTTCCTTTACAACAGTCACTTTAAGAGAATAATCACTGATTCCAGTGAGGCACCATTATTAAAACAGCTTTGATTCCTCCCTTTGGTTCATAAGTTGGTGGCACATATTCTTGAGTATCCTTATTTATGGCAAATTTGTATTTATGGCCAAGTTTTAGTTTCTGAAAATGGATTGAAATCATGTGGATCCAAATATGAAGTACATAAAAAAATAAGTACAATCTTTTTCATTAGTGACTCACTAGGAATGTTAAATTGTATACAATAAAATATCAATTGAACAAAGATAAACAAATGGCCTGATCTGGCACAGTATTTACATGAGTCTCTTCATCCGTGGATGACTGTGGCTTTAGGTTTATAGTACTGTTAAATAAATTTGAATTTCCTGTGGCAAAGATAGTTTGCATATAGTACTGGTTGTTCAGTGGTTCTGTTCAGATGGATTACAATCATAAAATGTTAGTGCCCAGAGGACTTAGACATGATCTGTTCCATTTGCTCTCATTTTTTAACATGAAGAAACTGAGGGTATGAGAGTGGCAATCTCTTCTTTCCCAGCTTCAACCATGGCAAACTTTAACGTCTGTAGTTTGGCCAAGGAATGAGCCTACCTGACCATTTTTGAATTCCTTGATGCAAACAGTACTGTGCTAAATTTTGGAATATTGGGATGGGTAGATGGAAGGATAGAGACAATGAAAGCCTTACTCTCATTGAGGTTAAAATTAAAAGCTAGAGTTGTAGCCATGCAGGTTGAGATATGGAAGGCAGGCTTTAAGTAAACTATCTGCCCAGCCAAACTTCCATATAGGAATAAAATTTACTGAAGAGGTTAAGCTTTTTGGACCACTTACAGAGAATTGGGAATTAGCAGTGGCAAAGAGATGCAGGTACGGTGCATTGTTAGGCAAGAGACAAATTCAGGAAAATATTGCTGCCACAGATTCAGAAACACGTGTTTTTTTTTTCCCCCTTCTCTCCAGGGGAAGGGTTGGATAAATTAAAATTAAAAAAAAAAATTAAATGTATCATCTGTCTTCTAAACTTTGAACTTATAATATTCCTGGGAGAAAAATACTTGGTGGGCGTCATTAAATATTAATCATTAGAGATCAGTTTAGTAAAGAGATTTAGTCAGGTTGGAACCGCTTTTAAGAAACCAATTACAATGTGGGTTATGAAAGAGAAGTGGAAGAAACCCAGGGAAAATATTAGAAAATGCAAGTCCCTTCACCCAGTGGAATTTTTGCAGGGAATTCTGGCTAACTAGCTTGTTGAGACTTAAGACAGCAATAAAAATAGGTCCTTGTACTAAGGATATAAGAATTGGTAAAAAGCAAGAGCTAGAATTCCTAAAATCGCAAAGAATCTTCCTTTTTAACCAGTATTTCCATTTAAATATTTAAGTATTTGATTGAAAGGTAAGAATTAAAAAAGAAATCTTAGGTTACCTTGTCAAATTTAGTTGTATAGAAATTCCACAAATTAAATATCAGTATAAAATTGGAGAATATGGAAGGTTTTTTTTTTTTTTTCATATTCTAGCATGTTGATTGTTCAAAGGGATTGTGAAATATTTTTCTTTGGGGGTGTTCTTTTAGGGTACATTTCATTAGTTATATTTCAAGCTAATGAGGGATTCTGACAGTCTTTTGAAGACCTATAAAATGTTGCAACTTAAAGATGTATTAGAGTTAAGCTTCCTCATTTTCTGTATATGAAAAGGAATGTGAGTGGTTGAAAAAGTCAACAATTTTAAATGGAAAGGGGTATTAGTCATAAATTGTACATACCTATTAACAGGGTGTCAAAATATATGAAGTAAAAATTGATAGAATTACAAGGAAAAAATAGATCCACAATTATAGTAGTTGAAGACTTCAACATCCCTCTCAGTAATTGATAAACCAGTAGGCAGAAAATCAGTAAATATATTGAAAACTTGAGCAACACTATCAGGCTACTAGATTTAACTAACATTTATAGGATACTCCACCTAACAACAGCTAATTACATGTAATTTTCAAGTGCACATCTAGCATTCTCCAAAATCGACTATTCTGAGCAATAAAACAATTCTCAATAAATTTAAAATGATTGGAATTATGTGAAGTATGGTCATCTAACCACAATGGTATGAAGCTAGAAATCAATAACAGGAAGATATCTGGAAAATTCCTAGAGGGAAAATAAACAACATATTTCTAAATAACCATTGGGGGATCAAAAGGAAAATGAGGAAATATTTTAACTCTATAAAAATAAAAGTACAATTTATCAAGATTTGTAGGACTCAGTTAAAATACTGCTTGGAGAGAAAATTATGACATTAAATGTGTATGTTACAAAGAAGAAAAGTCTCAAATCAATAGTCCATGTTTCCACTTTATGAAACTAGAAAACAAATAACAAACCTAAATTAAAAGGAAGGGAATAATAAAGAGCAGAAATCAATGAAATAGCAGAAAAATGAGGGAGGGGCATGAAAATTAAACAGGATTTTTTGAAAAGATCAAAAAAACTTAAAAACCTCTACCCAGCTCAATTAGGAAAAAGAAAAGGCACAAATGCCAATATTAAGACTGAATGAGGGATATTACTAGAACTCCCATAGACACTAAGAGGGCATTTAGGAAATATTAGGAATATTAGCATACTGACAATAAATTTGACGACTTAGATTAAATGGATATTAAAAGGGGCGCCTGGGTGGCTCAGTCGGTTAAGCGTCCGACTTCGGCTCAGGTCCTGATCTTGCAGTCCGTGAGTTCGAGCCCCCGTTGGGCTCTGTGCTGACAGCTCAGAGCCTGGAGCCTGTTTCAGATTCTGTGTCTCCCTCTCTCTGACCCTCCCCCATTCATGCTCTGTCTCCCTCTGTCTCAAAAATAAATAAAGGTTAAAAAAAAATTTTTTTAAATAAATAAATAGATAGATAGATAGATAGATAGATATTAAAAAACACCCTTAAAATGTGTCACCTCATAATTCTACTTCTAGAAATCTATGTTAATAAATTTAAAATGTGGACCAAGCTTTATTCGCCAAGATGTTTATCAAATTATAGTAGGAAAAAAAAAAAAAACAACGGAAATCAGACTTACATTTCCAACAATGGGACATTACTCAAATAGACTATGTTATAACCATAATGATGATAATGACAATGGTAGAAGAAATTCCTGTATCTAATGTTACATGAACTAGGAAACAAAATTGTCAACAAATATAGAATCCCAATATAAAAAGGTATTTATAAAGAAGAACCAGAAAACATACCTTTACATTAGGCTAAAAGGCTATTTTTAAATTTATTGCATTATTTTCTTCTCAATTTCTTCTGTATTTTCCAAATTTGCTAAGAATGAAATATGTCAGTGACATATTTTAATTGTCATATGTCAATAAGCTGGTTTATTTATAATTGAAATGTAAATTATTCTTTTTCTGTAAATAGAAAAAATATAACTCACACTTTGATGCTAGTTGCTTTTGTTTTAGAAATTTAAAACAGTGCCTTTTGGGAAGAATGAAAAGGATTTGAATGTCTTTGGGTGCTTTATCCTTCCGCTGGTAGGCTCATCTTGAGGCTGTCTTTGCACTATGTTTCATTCAGCAAGGCGCCCAAACCTGCAACTCCGCTCCTCTTCTCTCACTTTTTCAGCCCAGGTATCAATGGGCAAAAAGTACATTTGCTTATTTTTCCTTTTTCTTATTGGCCCATAATGATCAAAGCCTCTGTTAGTGGGAAGCCATTTATTATGCTTTTCTGCTTCATGCTTTTCATATAGAAGCCATAATTAAATGGAGATTTCTAGCACTGGTTGAGAACGTAACTCTCCTTTTCATTTGTGCATCTTCCAGCTCCACCCAGGCCTTAAGTATTTCATGTCTGAACTGTGATAAGCTAGCTCTGTTGTCCTGTGTCAGCTCATATAAGTAGCTATTGAAATACACTGGGGACACAATGTATATCCTTTTCTTTCCAGAGATCCTATAGTGAATGATTTTTAGTTTTTTATGAAATCCCCATAATTAGTAAAAACCATAAGTCACTTGGTTAAAAAACCTCAGGGCCTTGATCTGAAATAGACCTAAACTTCCTTTTGGTACATGAGGCTAATTATCTTGAATCATCTAAGGATTATGTCCATGCTTTTAGCTCAGAATAAATGGGCCTTTTACGATTCTATATAAAATCGTTTGTTTGGGCTTTTCTTTTGGATTTGCATACATACGTATGTGACAAATAAAATGTTAACTTGGTACCTGATACAGAAAATTATAACTAATTCATCAAATAGTGCTGTGGCATGAGGCCCTATTCTGTGGGTCCATGTTTTGAGGGATCTATGTGGACCACCTAGACTCTGGCAGCATTCATGATCCCTTCTTTGCCCTTGATCCCACAGTTATCCTCAATTACAGTGTTTTCACTGGTCTTCCCACTTCAATACTTACGCCATTCCAATCTGTTCTCCACATGGTGACCAGAGTATCTTTGAGAAATATACATCTAAAACCTTTGATTTTAAACCTTTGATTGCCGTGTAATGGTACTTAAGAAAAAGAAATCCCAGATCCAGATCCCACCTCTGGATATCACTGTATTCACTCCCCCCCCCCTCCCAGTTCATTGTGTGGAAGTCATGGGCCTTCATACAATTCTTCAAACACACTAAACTTTCTCACTTCTGCACCTTCACACAAGTCTGGTACATCAGCCCCAGACCACCATCTCCTGCGCCCCTTACCTCCCACTTCCTCATCTTCCACTCATAAGTTTCTGCCTGGCCGACTCATACTCAACATTCAAATATTGCTTTAAATATCACCTCCCAAGGAGGCCTCCTCTGGACCTCTAATCTAAATTTAATTATTTCCTGTTCTTCTTACAGTACTCACCATAATTCTTCATTATGTTATATTCTGTGTAGTTTATTTGGCACCTTTCTCTTCTGCAAGCCTGAAGGTTTCATAACTGCATACCTCAATATTTTGTTGCTCTTTGACCAGTGCATACTAAGTACCCAATAAATTATTGTTGCATGAATGAATGAGGGGGGGGGGGAAGCAAAGTGTCGTGTAAGTGGTTAGAACACATTCAAGAGAAAACAATTGCAATTTCACTATTATAAAAAAATACATTAAAGTATCTGTTTTTAATCTAATTAATAAATTACTTGAAGTTAAAATTCATTCCCATTTTCAGCTAAGATTTGGGTACAAGGACACATTCATACAGTCCATGAGGAGAGGGCCTTATTCTCTATTCACATAGTTTATGTATTAAATATTTGTTGAATGAGTAAGGGAATTAGTGTAATCATTATGGAATGCAGTGTAGCTAAGTGTATTTAAAAACATCAAATTGTTTTTATTGACCCAGTATTTCCACCTAAGAATTTGTCATAAGGAATAGTCCTAAACATAGAAAAGGTTATATATTTAAAGATATTCTCACAGTGTTATTTATAGGAGTAAAACATTGGAAACCACCTAAATGCCGAATAAAGTAATAGCTGAGGAAAGCATAGTTTATCCACTTGATAGTAAATGAGTAACACAAGCTAAAGGTTAGGATAATATACAGACTTCAAAAGTGCTTAGAGTATTAATGTAAATAAATGAAGAACACAGTTTTAGAACATGTATAAATCCTATCCACAGGAAAAAAAGACTGGAAAGAAATATGTCATGCTGGTACAGCCATGGGTGATTTCCTTCTGTCTCTTTTTTAATGCTTTCATATTTTCTTTAACATGCACATATTTTTTTTACAATTAAATTGTTGTATAACATAGCTTGTATATTGATGTTCAGTTTCATTTTCGGTATATTTAAATGAATCCCAATCCTTACATTTTGTAATCATTGAACTGACTTTGTTTTAGGATGACGGAATCTTTGCTGAGAGTTCCCATGCTCGTAGGTTAGACCACTCCCCGTCTTGGCCTGATCGCGGTCACTTCCTGTCTAGTCCACGATTTTCACACTTGAATTGTAAGTAATGAAGTCCTGTACCAGTTTTTAAATTGGATTTAAGGAAAGGCAACTCATGGAGAGATTAAAGTGTAAGGCAAGCACACGATAGTAATAGTCATGTTAGGAGTTTGAAGAAATTGTTATTATGGATCATACATGTAACATTTATATTACCCAATTTACTAAAAAGTGTATGGAATCCCTTCTTTTTAGTCCTTGCACTTTTCAGAAAAACTTACAATGAATCGCCAAAGGTAATAATTTTACTTAAACACATATTTGTACGTGGTGGTTTCTGGTAACTGTGGAAGAGTGGGTAAAGGAAGTTGGATAATATTATTATAAAATTCAAGTCATCAAAAAGTAGTAAATCTTTTCATAGAACTAATCAGAAATATATAATCTTGTGCAAAGAATAAGGATACTAATTAGGTTACTGGCTGGATTTCATTCTGTGAATATCCTGTAAATGTGTATAAAATGTTATCAATGTCAGTAAGGTGTGAATCTGTTGACCCAGGATACTATCCACACCATTTCTGCCTCTTCTTCCTTACTATACTTATTCTTCAAGTCCCAGCTTGTATGTCATGTCCTTAAAGAAGCCTTTGGAACCTACAGGTTTAAGTATGGTGTCTGTTAGAAGTGCCCATAATGTATTAAAGTTTTCCTTTAAAACCCTTCTGATTTATTTTTTTTTATCTGAGTGACTTTGTGTTTAGTGATTAATCTCTTCATCAAAGTGTGAATTCCATGATAGGAGCGATGTCTGTTTTGTTCACCACTGTTTCCTCAGTGCCCTACATAGTACTTGGAACATAGTAAATGCTCAGTTAATTAGATGAATGAGTATATGACTCTTTTTTTTAAGTCCACTTTTATCTAAACTATTGGATCTCAAATGTTATTTCATGGATTCTTATTTAGATAATCATTTAGCTCCTCAATTTACCACAGGCATAGAGTTTGTATATTAAATCTGACAACTCTGTCATTTAAAAAATGCAGGTGCTATAAAATACAATACCAAAATAAGCCACAAAAAAGTAGGTCAGATCCAAAAGTGATCACTCTCATTTTTGCTGATTTATATTCATGCATTCATTGAATAAATATTTATCAGTTTCTGATAAATGGTTTGGTTTTTATTATATCATTATTATTTTATTCCAGAGGCTGAGCATCTTCTCTTTCCTGTCCTAACCATTTTACCAAGTGATTTTATATAGCTGCATAAAATCCCTGCTGTTCTAATCTGGCAGCTGCCCTTCAATATGGATTGTATCTCGGGGCGCCTGGGTGGCTCAGTCGGTTAAGCATCCAACTTCAGCTCAGGTCATGATCTCACGGTTCATGGTTTTGAGACCAGCATCGGGCTCTGTGCTGACAGCTCAGAGCCTGGAGCCTGCTTCAGATTTTGTGTCTCCCTCTCTCCCTGCCCCTCCCCCACTTACTCATTCTCTGTCTCTCTCTCTCAAAAAAAAAATAATAAACACTAAAAAATTTTTAATAAAAAAATATGGATTGTATCCCAAGTTGATTATAGTACCTCAGAATCTGATATATACATAGGCCAAATTTTTTATGTTTCATATAAAGAAATGGAAAATTTTCCTCAGGTCTGTTTCATGTACATAAACATGGAGGAGAGGAGAGTAGGGACAAGCACCAGCAAACATCATAGTATCCCACCCATTAAGACATTCAGGAGCTTGGAGATAAATCAGCACCATGATATGAGCACAGAGGTCAGTATTCTGCTATTTAATTTCACCATGATGACTTTCCTAAGACTCCATGGAAAGGCACCTAGAAAGTAGTGGTTGGGAGACCTTGTGGGAAAACATCAAGATTTTTAGATTTTATTAAATATTATGACAGGCAGTGAAAGAAACTACATCCAGCTTTTTACTCAGTAGCATTTCAAGACCAGTGGTGGTCATTTCTCTGTGAGATATTCCTCACAGGAAGCCATAGGTTTTATATAAATATACTGGCTCAAAAGGAAGTATAGTTAAATAAGAATGGGAAAAAATATTGAATACATAACTTGGATATGAAAATACATATTATAGTCTCTATTGTAAATTCTGACTGAAAAATTTAGCTTAAAAAGTAAACCTCTTCATTAACTTATTGTTAACTTATTTAGTTAATTTATTAATTTATTTTTTTAAACATTTATTTAATTTTGAGACAGAGAGAGACAGAGCATGAACAGGGGAGGGGCAGAGAGAGAGGGAGACACAGAATCTGAAACAGGGTCCAGGCTCTGAGCCGTCAGCACAGAGCCCGACGCGGGGCTCGAACTCACAGACCATGAGATCATGACCTGAGCCGAAGTCGGACGCTTAACCAGCCAAGTCACCCAGGCGCCCCAATTTATTAATTTATACTTTTATGCTTTACTATTCCTCTTTTTGACAAGCCTGTTTTATGATTTTCCTCTCTTCCTACCTGCATGGTTTCAAGAATACTTTTAAAAATTTAATCATAGGTGCCTTATTGTTAATAACTTTCAGTGGTTGAATTGAACTTATTTCTAGAAATCATAGTTCTTCTTATTTATTTTTGTGATGAACTTTGAAATTTCTGTGTTTTTCACAATGTGGTATTATTTTAGATCACCCTGAATGCTTCTCCATTTTTATAGCACAGTTTCAGCTTAGTTATAGAAATTGTCCTATAATTTTTCTTTTACCTCCTTTTAAACCTCCAAAATTGAAGAGGAGAGATCTCAAGACTAACAAAGAGAAAAATTAGCCTATAATAAATTGATCACACAGAGAACAGAATGTGTCTTTTACAATAGCATTAATGTCCTCAGAAATAGAAAATATTACATCCATTAAAAAGAAGAACAAGATGCTATGAAAAAGGAACACAATATAAGAGGTCTCAGAAATTTAAAATATGGGAACACCTGGGTGGCTCAGTTGAGAATCTAACTCTTGATTTCAGCTAGGTCATAATGCCAGAGTTGTGGGATCGAGCCCCACGTTGGGCTTTGCACTGAGCATGGAGCCTGCTTGAGATTCTCTCTGTCTCCCTCTGCCCCTCTCCCCCCACTCAAAAAGAAATTTAAAATATGAAAAACCAGAAAGGTGGAAAACAAAGTTGAAACCACAAAGAAAATAGAAGAAAAAGAATGGGACCGTAGGAAAGAAAAGATATTTAGAAAATCCATTCCAGAAGAATAGTACCTGGTTAATGAGGGTCTTGAGAGGAGAAAACAACAGCCTGGAGTAGGAAGGTTAGAAAGGCCCACCCAACTGTCATCCTGAGATTTTTCTTCACCCTCTTCTTGTGCTGATGCCCAAGTTTCTCAGAACACATGCCTTCCTCTGTTTGTCTCAGTTCTTTCTTTTGTAGTTAGCACATCAAAGAAAGAAAAGGGAGGTAACTGCTTTCATTCTTTGTACTTTGGAAAATAGATTTCTTCTATTCACCCTTGACGAGACTTTGGCTAGCTATAAAATTCTGGGTTGAAAATGACTTTCCTTCTGAAGTCATTGTAGTATTCTCTTCCAAAATCTAAATTGCTGTTGAAAAATATTGTCTTTTTCTTTTGACCCCACTCCTCAGAAGCAATCTTCTCCACCATCACTACCACCCAACCCCCAGCCCTGGGACCTTTTAGGATCTCTTGTTTAACCGCAGTGAGTTTTGTGATGATTTGCCTCCCTGCAGGTCTTACTTTATTTGCCTTTCTAGCTATTTGATGGGTGGGCCCTTTTAATCTGGACACTCATGTTCAGTTCTCTCAGATTGATAGAAAAAAGGAAAGATTCCATCAGGAAAATCTTTAGGAAATAAACAAACTGTTAGGTTATTTGATTCAGTTGAGCACTTAGAAGAAAAACTACTGAAAGACATATGGCAGATCTCATTGAGCAATTAGAAATAATTAATGATAGTCTCAGAGAAAGAGCAAATAAAAAAAAACAAAAATAAAAACATAGGTCAAATAATAACTCCAGGGGGGAAAAATGGGCAAGAAAAGAAACATTGTCATAGTATACTTATTAGGTTTGTGTGAGCCATGTTTATGTAGTCATGATATTATAAATACTACTGACACAACTAGAAGTTCAAATGTAACTATATAAGGAGGATGGGGTGAAGGGAAGTGGATGGGTGTGAATAAGTCTAAAAATGATAAATCAGAAAATAGCAATATAAGCTGCTTTTTCTTACAAAAATTGAAGTCAATACAGAAAATAAAGCTAAAAGAGTTGATTGTGGTTGACTCTGGGGTGCAGGATTGTGGGATTGGGAGGGAGGAGGTAAGAGGCCGCTGTCTTCCTGTGTGGCCCTTTGGTGCTGTTTGATAGGTGTATGTACACTTTGGCTAAAAAGGCATCTTGTAAAAATAAAATGCTACTGAGAACACCCAGCTTTTATGTCTGACTAGCAAGTATTCGATTTTCTTGTTAACTTCTAAATGGAACATGAAAGCTGGGGGTTGGAGTTTAGAGCAGTTTAGACCTGTATAGAGATGTAAGGAGTAAATAACTGTAGGTGCTGAGGCAGACATGAGTTTATGAGCCCACAGAACAGGCTCCTTCTTACTCAAGTTGGGATTTGTACTGGATGAGGCCCTTTTGTCTATGCCGTAGATGCTAAGGCATTCGTTCTGCTGACTTAGGTGCCCTGTCAAACTGTGACCAAACTAAAGCATAGAATCACTGACCATGGAAAAAACAAAGGAAATGGGAAAATACTGCATAATTTGTGGTCTCTGAAACGATCCAGCATTAATGAAAGTTTGTTTTAAGTAGTAATTTATGTCAGCTTTGTGTAGTTCAGGTCAATTCAAGAAAAGGTAGATTCCTTCTGCCAGGAAGAAGGGAAGAAATGTATAAATTGTAAGTTTATATTACCATTGGAAATAGGAACACAGAAATCCATTATTTAGAGCCATGATTACTACCAAATTTATCCTGGCTGGCTACAAGTGATGGCCGTGGTTCAGGACACTCTTTTAGAAGGCTTGGATTCCATTACCTTCAGCCTCTAGGACAGTGGGGGCTTAGAAAGAGAGACTTAATAATGCCAGCTTTTGAAACTGTCATTTTTACTTTTTATAAGTAGTGACTGACCACTAGTCTCCATGTATAGCTCCTTTTAGGCTAAAGGAACACAGCTCTCAAGACAGGGCCCTTACTCTTGGGGCCAGGACTAGACTGGATTTGAGGGAGGACTATAGTAATCTGATGATTTCTCGAAATCTCGAGTCCTTTGAGATTAAAATGCCTAATGTGTGTGGAGTTGGTACTAAATTTTAAAAATAAATGTAGATTTCAAATTTTCTGGAATTCTAAAACTGTTATAAATAATGTTTATTAAAATAAACAAACCCCAAAAGAAAGGACTATGATTTTTCATGGGGGTGGGGGGGAATGTTACAGGATTTTGTTGTGAATCTTACATATTAATTTAACTTGATATTCTTAAAAAAGCAAATCAATGAAAGTTGCTAAAAGGAACTATCTCTCGCTTTCTTACTTCAGTTTACATTGCCATGAAAAGAAAAGTTATTATTCTCAGTTTGCGTTTTGAGATGCCTTTAGTGGGAGTTTAAGTCCCTCCAATGAAAAACAATTTATCTACAGCAAGAAAAGCACACTCTTTTCACTTCTGTGTTGTACTTCAGGATCCACTGGCTAACTGTGAACTGCCTCATATGTAGTCTGTCCTCAGCCTTGCAGAATAAAATACCAAAGATCTGTGGTATTAACAATGTGGGGTTACTGGGTGCCTGGGTGGCTCAGTCTGTTAAGCTACCGACTTTAGCTCAGGTTGATCTCACAGTTTGTGAGATGGAGTCCCACATCACGTCGAGCTCTGTGCTGAGAGTGTGGAGCCTGCCTGGCATTCTCCCTCTCCCACTGTCTCTACCCCTCCCCTCCTTGAATGCTCTCTCTTTCTCTGTCTCTCTCTCTCTCAAAATAAATAAGTAAACATTTTTTTTAATGTGGGGGTACTGATAAAGGTAAAAAAAAGTTTCTTGTCCATTAAAAGATTTATTTCATGGAAGCACAACTTTTTTGTCTCTCCATTTTATAGGTTCATTTTATGTGATGGTGATTTTTGTAGGTGAGACAATCTTTTCACTAACTAGTCCGGTGTCAGATATTTTTAAATAACTGAGTTCTGATTATAATGATTTACGGGGTACTCTGTAGATGCTGTCTAGAAAGCAGCCAGAAAATTGCCAGTTGACTGTCTCTTAAAGATCCCATAAGTATATTCACTTCTTCAAATAATATTTACTAAGAGGTTATGTAAGAGGCTCTCTGTTTGGCTTGGGGGGTATACAGTAGTGAGCAAGACAGAAGTGGTCACCTCTCCCATAGAAGAAACAGGTGGTGGCAAGTAAACAATTTAAAATGGTGATTGGTGCTGTGAAGGTAAAATGAGAGGAAAGCGCCTGGAAAACAGGACTGCTTTAGATCCGTGATTAGGAGAGTCCTTTTCGAGGAGGTTACAGCTGAGCTGGAGCCTGAGTGGCAAGAACCAGCTGAGCTGAAATTGGGTGGGAAGAGTTTTCCTGAGAGAGGGAGCAATAAATATGAAGGCCACAGAGAAGAAAAGGGGTATGGTCTTCTAGAGAGTTGGAGCATTGAGTGAGGGGGTCTGGGGGAGAGAGAAAGGAAAGGTAAAGTTCCACGGAGCCTTTTTGCCACAGTCCCATGTTTGGATTTCATTCTAAGTTTCCTGGGAGGCTGTTGGAGGATGGAGGTGATGGGTTATGTGGGAGAGTGACATAATCTGATTTACCTTTTGGAAAGATAATTCTGGTTGTGGTGGTGTGGGGAAGGGGATACAGTGAAAATGGGAAGAGAGAAAATGGTGGCTTGGGCTGAGGCGATAGTAATGGAGATGGTGTGAAGCCTGAGAACTAGGGTGAATTTGGGAGGGAGAATCTTCAGTATTTACTCTTAAGTTGGATGGGGAGAGCAGACAGGACAAAGGAAGGAGGGAACTAAGGTTTGAGAAACCAGGGTTGGAGGGGAGGAGTATATCACTTCCTAAGAAGGAGAAAAGAAGGAATGGCAGGTATCAGAGATTAGAAATGAGGCAGGCAGATTTCCCGTAGGAGTTGGACATGCCTATCTGGAGCTCAGAAGGGAGGTAAGTAGGTAGTAGAAAAACAGTAAACCTAGATTCCAGATCTAGTCTCAGTTTGTGTAACAAAGAAGATTCTGTAAAAAGAAGGCCCTTAACATTTCTCCCTCCAAAATTCTGTGTGTGCTTTGTATTGTTATATATTGACCAAACATACATCTTCCACTCTCAGATACTCTTCAGATCCCTCCCAAATTAAATCATATGAATAAATGTTTTCCAAAATACAGTGAACTTATTACGTTTATTCCTACACTGAAGGTCTGTTAGTCCTTGTAAAGTTTACAAAAAACTAGATCAGATACAATGATTACTTACAATTTTGTCAGCCCAAGGATTTTATTCATTTAGGTTTATTTTTGTCTTTTCTCTTGCCTTTCCAGCATTTACCAAAAGAACAGTTACTCCAGATTCACCTTCAATCAAGGAAGATGCCAGCAGTTTACCAATGGATGGGACAAGTCCACAGTCTAAAAAGGAGGAATATGAAAGCAAAAAAAGCAAAATGTAATTTGTTGCTCTACATGAGTGTTTCACAAATAATAGCATATCTGTCCTTGTTGCAGTCTGGCCTGCATTATCAAGCAGACGTATCTACAGCTTCTGCTCTTTAGCATTGCCAAACACTGACTAAAATAACACTATACTTGGTCTTTGGAAATTATAGAAGTTAAACTAATCCAAGTAATATCAGCTCATGAATGGCATACAACTAACTTATTGGCAACTTATACCAGCCGAGAAAGAGAGATATTTTTCACTTTGCATTTTCCTTTTTCAGGCATGGTCAGCCAGTTTTTGAACCAAAATTTGGATATATAATTGGGATGTTTTAATAATTACTGGCCAAACAGGAGGGAAATGAGTTCCCCTCGAGGCAGAAGTTGTCAGCACTTTCGACTCAGGGAGTGTTTATATACAATCGATTTTTAAAAATGCTTGCTCCCTAATAAATTATCATGTGTTATAACATGTCATGGAGATATGCATATATAATACCAGACGGTCTGCTTTATAAACACTCAGGATTGTTACATTCATCATCCCAGCAGTCTGTTAGTACATGCAGTATCTTAAAATTTTATTCCCAATCATCCATTTTTAATAGCAATAAAGAATTTACAAGTGATACCTGAATTGTAGAACACTGTAAAGAATTCATAGCACAACTTATTTATTTATCTTTTTGTGGCCAAATATCTCACTGCAATCACTTTGTCATATTCTGGACCATCATTGGTTTTACTCTCACCAGACTCAAAGTTCCCAGACTCCTGTGTCATGAGATTTACTCCGCAAGGGTTCTCTCATAATTCGGTACTATCTACTTCAGCATCTCAGCCTTCTTTGACATCAAAGTGTTTTTAAGAACTTATGCTCTTTACATGCTAATCTACCAGTGGAGAAAGATTTCTAATGATGCTAATGAAAGGTAAAACAACCAGGAGCTAAATCCCACTGGGTCATGATGGAAAATTCTTCATAGAGACAAGGGCAATAAAGCAATGCCTTCGTAATTACATTTGTGCTCTTTAAAGCGTACTTGCTTATTCTCATATTTGTGAAGATGCTTCTATTTCCACCACCATGTCGTACTAACTTACTATATTTGAATGTCCAGAGCAAATGACACTCTTTGTTTATGAACTTGATTGGAAAGGCTACTACAGAGAACAGAGATCTTTGTCTCAAAAGATTACATAATACAATCTCCATAAGCTCTGAGAGTACAACCATGAGTTTTACCATTTATTCATGACAAAAATCTTTTATTGAGTTCCTACTATGGGGCAGTCATTGCGCTAAAAGGGAAAAAAGAGACACAAACAGCTATGCATGACCCAAAGTTTATTTGGCATTAGGAATTGCATGAAAAAGGAGTGATGTGTTCAGGCTAGCTTGAGAAACTCTGCATTAGACAACATTAAACAGGTTTGGTTTTGTTTTGTCTAACCTCAGGACTTCAAGCCGTTAATGTGCTAATGAGCACTGTGGGGTTTAGTGGGAATAGCCCTTTTTGAAGGAGCAGCTCACAATCCTGGTGTTTCTCAGAACCTATATTACACTATAGCAATACTCAGGGTATTGAGAAATTATGTCAATATTTTCATTGATGTGTTGACCAATACTGTAATATTTTATCTCCTTGGGTCTAAGTGACTAACTGGGAAGAAAATAAGGGACAATATTAACACATTTTATTTAAATCCTATGGATAAAAGTGAGTTAAATAGCTTTTCCCTTAATGTGTTAGTAGGAATGCCATGCACTCCATTCTTTTTTAGTAGGAATTGATTTAAACCACTCTTAGTACCTCTGTGACCATTAAAAAAATTACACCAGGCCAGTTAGACCTGAAAGTTGAAGGTAACACAGGTTATTTACCTGGAAAATCCTTGAAAACATATTAACTGATGATTTTATAACAGAATGGAGAGGGACCTTATGAAAGACCTTTTTTAATCTGAAAAAAATAAAGCCATTATATCATATTATTGAAGGCCTTGTGCTACTGTTGGATGAATGAAGGTGTCTGACTTTAAATATGGAACACACAAGAACTTCAAAGGCAAAGTCAACTTTTTGTGAGCAAAAATTTTGTCAAAATTCCTTGGCCCTCTGTTTATATGGAATTGAATCCAAGGACCTGTCTTCTCAGAGGATTTTTTCCTATCTCTTGCAGTCAGTCACTGTAAGCTCAAGTTGGAAATCAAAAGGAATGCTAAGGAAACACTAATAGCTTGATTTGTACATTTCAAAGCCAGCAACTGTTTTTCCTTCACTCACCCCTTTGGCAGAATAACCTGTGATATCAGCCCCATTGGAGTTGTGGTTGGTCAGCCATATTGCTTATAGTACTGGGACATTGGAAGGGATCAACCTTATTCTTGCAGTGAGCCTGGTCCAAGACTTAATTTGAAGATTGACCTTTTTGGTTTAATAATTTTGATTCTTCTGGCCATCTTTCTCCCTAAACACACTAAACTTCCATTGAAGTTACTGAAGGCCACAGAAGGGAGAAACACAGCTGGGAGAAATCTGGCTGGATGTTTTTCCCATTGGCTAAGGTTATTATTATTTCCTTGACTAGTGTCTGATTTAAAGGTTGGAAACCGGTTGGTTACATAACATCTTATGCATCCAGTTTCCCAGAATCACCGGCTTTTCTTCTTATTGTTACAGTTTACATATCTTTACTAGTAAAAGATATAAATTCTATAGCTTATCAAAAAAGTACACATAAGGCATTTGAATTTAAAGGTTACATAGATTAGAAGTGCCTACCTACTTAGCTCAGAAAACAAGCCTATTTTTTTTTATTTTCATCTTTTCAGCTAAGGTTTTTGAGGCTCTGGTCAGTGGTATATGTAAGGTGTATTTACACTCATAGTAATTGTTACATTTTCTTTAATGTGTATTAAAATAGCAAATATTGTTTTAAATGGAGCCAAATTCTTACACATAATTAGATGGGTATATTTACTTAGCCAGACCCTTTTTAGGAAAGGGTTAGGAATCTCAAATTGTTTTACTCAGGTATTGTACTATAAACCCAACTATACATCATTTAATAGCCAAGAATAGGAATGATTATTGAGTAAATTATTCCTTTTCCAAGATTCTTACACTCCCTCCTCAAACAAACTATCCCGGTATTTCCTCTTAATTTATTTTTTTAAAAAAGAAAGAAATTTGTGATGTTCATGGCCTTCAAATGAGGAAGCTGTCCTCACGAAGGCATCTGGTTTTCTTGGATCAAAACTACCATGAACCTTAAGCTGGAAAGAAAATTTGGGAAAGTTTGTATATAAAGGCATTTCATGCACCAAAGTATGATATAAAAATAGTTACATCTTTCAACTTTTAAGTTCTCAAATGTTTAGCAATAAAAACATCAGCTTATCCCTATTTGAGGAAAGAAATTTAAACCATGAAAGATTCCATTTAGTTTCATTTCCGTACAAAACACGACACATCTAATTTAAGGCTAGGAGAAATGCTTACATCTAGAAACAGAACTTTTAGATTCCAAGCCCCCAAACAAATTTCAGAGAAGTCTCCCTTGCCTTTGATTAGTAACAAAGTAAACCAATTTTTCTGCTCTGGTGAAACCAGACCAACCTTCCAGTTCTAACCTCATCTGCCCCCAGTTTAGCTTCTCCTGCTTTATCCGCACCTATGGCCCACATCCTACCTAAATCCAAACCCAACTCAGGTCATTCCTCGTGTTCCACCAGGTCAGCCTCAACTGTTGATCTTTGAAGTCTAATAACTACAACCTACAATGAAGGGGCAGACTGTCAGGGGTTTGGAGCACCTGCATGTCTTCCAGGGCCACCAACTGCAAAAGGATTTAAATGGCAAGTGGCTGACTACTCAGAGTTGAAAGCCTAGGAAAACTTCTGTGGCTGGCTATCTTCTGTAACACAGCTTGACTCTGACCATGGTACAAAGCCATGTGACAATTGTGGATGAGAACTTGTTGCCTTGTTCTCTGCAGGAGGATACTGGATTTCTGAACATAACAGCATGTTAATTGCCTTTCAGGAGGATAGTCAAAACAATATGTAATCTGATGACCTCCACCTGTCAAAATGTGGAGTCTTATGCCATTGAGCATATAGATGAGAACATGAAAAGAATTCTATAGTAAAATAAGAGCCATACATTAATCACCTGCAATTCTAATGATAACTTGCTATGTTTTAAGGCATTGAAGTCACTCAATTGCCATTCCAGAATGAATGCTCTTCCTCAAACTGGCAGATGCTGGATGTTCATGCCCAGACTATCTTATGTCATCTTTCCATAGATCCCCATGATTTGACAACCTCATTTTTCATTCTTTTAAAAAAAATTTTTTTTCAACGTTTTTTTATTTATTTTTGGGACAGAGAGAGACAGAGCATGAACGGGGGAGGGGCAGAGAGAGAGGGAGACACAGAATCGGAAACAGGCTCCAGGCTCCGAGCCATCAGCCCAGAGCCTGACGCAGGGCTCGAACTCACGGACCGCGAGATCGTGACCTGGCTGAAGTCGGACGCTTAACCGACTGCGCCACCCAGGCGCCCCATCATTTTTCATTCTTTAGTAAAGCATTTTGACTGGCATTATTTAAATTTTAAAAAGTTAACAATTTATCCTTAAATATTGGAGCTATGTGTCAGCAGTATAAAAGATCAGAATACTGGTTTGAAGCAATATTTTTTAAACAAAATTAGTGGATATTAAACTACCAACAGTTCAGATGTTATAATTTAAAAGTAAGAAAATATCTTATTCTGAGGGAAAGGAGGATAATATTATATGCTCATTAGTCACTAATTGACAGTGATTTAATATTTTCTTAAAATGGTTTTTTTGTTGTTTTTTTTTTGTTTTTTGGGTTTGTTTTTTTTTTTTTAATTAACAAGTCCTGGGGCATCTGGGTGGCTCAGTCGGTTAAGTATCTGACCCTTGATCTCAGCTCAGGTCTTGATCTCAGGGTGGTGAGTTCAAGTCCCATGTTGGGCTTTGTGCTCGGTGTGAAGCCTACTTAAAAAATAAGAAAAAGGACAAGTCTAAATTTTATAGTATCAGGTTTTCCATCAAATTACGGTTTCCTTTTGTTTTTATTTTCTTACAAATTTTCCATTTTAGAGTCAGTTGTATTTTTGAATCATTTGAAGCCACCAAGAGCTCAAATGGCCTTTAAAACACTTGGCCAACAACATGAAAATCTTTACTTTGAGACAGTGCATCTCCCTTTGTTCTTGAAATACTCTATTTCAATTGGAAATATTTCCTCCAATTGTATGTCTGTCTGGCTGGCTGTCTGTCTGTCTCTCTCTCTCTCTCTCTCTCTCTCTCTCTGATTTCTTTCTCTGGAATCCATAGTCATTTCCTCAAGAATCTTTGGAAGCACCTTTATGTCCTTTACTTGGGCCAGCCTGTGGACTGGAGTAATGCTGGTCCTGTGCCTGCATTTCAAGACATCGGAATAATGGCAACCATGAAGAGTTAGTGAGATTAGTAATTAACTGATCATTTTTTTCCTAATGAAGTAGGCTGGTCTGTTAACCAGGGGTAAAAATGCTTCTTTTGGTAAAACAAGATGGTTCCTCTTCATCCTTTTGTGATTGTGCACAGCTTTTTTTCAGAGCAGTATTTATATGTACTTCATATATCAGAAGAACCTATTTATGTCACCTAATTTTTACCTGAAAGCCGAAAGAGCAATCCCCAAAATGTGTCACATGGCACATAGAATTTAAAATCTAAGTTTCTAATATATCCCCTTTAGAAGGGTTTGGTGTTTTGTTTTGGTTTGGTTTTTTTGGGTTTTGGTTGTGGTTTTTTTGTTTTTGTTTTTGTTTTTTGTTTTTTTGGTTTTTTGGTTTTGGTTTTTTTTTTTTGTTTTTTTTTTGCCAGCACTCGAAGCCAGCTATTATCAGATCATACTGCATAACTCGTATTCAGTGTTATCCCTAGGGTAGTGGTAATGCTAGTTTAGATTTTGTTTGTCCATTATTGCTGAGCACTTAGCTGGATAAGGGAATGAAGGATGGCAGGAGTTCTGTAAAATGATATGAACACAGAGGAAGCTGGGTTGCCTTCAACAACACACATTTTAAACTGTTTATTTGAGAGAAAGAACTGCGGTAGCACTGCATCCTTTATCTGATGCAGGGTCCTGGAAAGCGGCATTGTGCAAAGTGGAGAAGGCTGTGAACTTGTGCCCTGTTAGGTCCCCTTTCTGAGGCACGTTGCACTAACCTTTAATGTTCTTTGTGGACTGCTTTCTGGCAGTTTGGATCTGGATGGAAAGTGTCCTCCTTTCAGATATTTTTCAGTCAGAGTGCCCTGTGCTTGTCTGTCATTTGGGATTTTCATTTTATTTATGCTGTCATTAAGCCCACCGTGAGGGAAGATACAGGCTTGATTTATGGCTTAGCATTCTGAAAACTTCCCATCATACTGAACCTCAGCTGTCAGTTACCAGAAATCAGGCAGCCATGGCAGTTAAAGCCATCTAATATGGTGGCTTTGGGGAGGTTGGGCAGTTTAAAAGATGTTTGGAGAGACCTAGGGAGTTTGGCTTTTTTTTTTCTTCTGAGCAGAATAAAATAGATGCATCAGTTCTAACGAGGCACTTCCTGCCCAGAGTCACTGGCAGAGCAGTCTCCTCCCAACAGCTGCAAGCTTGAGAGACCTCATGCTGCTGGCCAAGGTTCATTCTGTGCTTTGACTAAGACCACAGCCAATAAAGCCAATGTGTACCGTGGAAAGACTTTCCCATTTTTTCCATTGGAGAAGGCTTTTGTGAGGTTAGTTTGACTGTTGCAAATTAACAGTGGTGGTCATTGCTCATTTTTTTAATTTTAACTGCATGTAAACCTACTGATTAGATTCCATTGAGAACAAATCATAGTTTTCTGTAAGATACGTACCCTTTTGTCCAGTATTCCTTCAACCCCTGGTTCTCAAAATGTGGTTCCCAAGCCAGCAGTGGCAATAGCACCTGAGAGCTGGTTAACTACAAATTCTCAGGTCAGGAATAGGTGTATTCCTCTCACTGGTTTCAAGAGTAGAACTAGTATTAGATTATGAAAAGGGTGTGAACTTCTTTAGGGCTGAGTTCTGATCCTGTTTTCTTTCCATCCTCCCAGGTTACTTGGAAGCAACCTGATTTGGGACATTGGTTCTATGTTACCATTTCACATGCAGTTTTGTTTTGTCTATACCAGCAGCTCACAGCTATCCACACTGTGTTTCAGAGTAACATTTCCAGATTCTGACATTGTCATCTTTAAAAAGATTTTGGTGTAATGACCACTGTTAAGTCTCATCCAGCTTTCCCTCACTGTCTACGACTGAGATGTGGGATTTAATGTATCGTTCCATCTCTCAGTCCTTGGAAGACTAACAATGGCCATATGTAATTTGTCTTGGCCTTTTATCTTACATGTTGTACCTCTCCCCCTATTATATATGACTGATAATTTGAAATATTTGTTTGAATTTGAGTTGCTTCCCCTTCTCATTTGCTTAGGAATAGACTAAATTGAAATCTACACAGAATTCTCCCAATTGTAAAGTATATCAACTAAATCTTCTCAAGAACTTCTCAATTTCTGAGCAATTGATTTAAATATTACAGTATGTCTTACATTAAGGAAAGTTCTTCTGAAAGAGTGATTATTTATTGAGCAACTACAGTGGATAGGCCCCATATCAGAGTCTTTGCAAAGCCCCCACTCCAGCTAATTGCAGCAACTGAAATGTACAATTCTTACAATAAATAGCAATATCAAGTAAATTAAGCAAACAGCATTAACCCTTTAAACTGTGTTTAAAATATCAATTAGGGGCACCTGGGTGGCTCAGTCAGTTGAGTGTCCAGCTCTTGATTTCTGCTCAGGTCATGATCTCACAGTCATGGGATCAAGCCCCATGTCAGGCTCTACTCTGGGAGTGGATACTGCTTGAGATTCTCTCTCTCCTTCTCCCTCTGCCCCTCCCCTGCTTGTGCACATACACTCTTTCTTTTTAAAAAACAATAAAAATGATAATAAAATATCTTCAATTCTTTTATGGTTTAGACTTTTTACCAACTAATCATATAGATAATTAAAAAAAAAGAAGCTTACATAAATATACAAATGCAGTTTATTATACCTTTTGTGATCTGTTTAGAAAAACTTTCCACTGTTGAACAGGGACTGTGCCTATAACATATTTAACATTCATAAGTTATTCTGCTTTGGTGGCCTTCCACCCAAGAAATTATTTCCATCAATTCAAATGTGTATCTATTTTTTTAAATTCATTCATGCAATGTGAACCTATTATATCTTGTTTCATTGGTCAGAAAAGTCTTCTGTATGTATTGCCAATCTTAACCTTGTAATTTTTAAGAATTTAAATATAATTCCTTTATTTGGTTCACTGATAAATTTGATTAGCTGGGTGTATATGTTTAAATATACAAATATTTCATAATTCCTAGTTACCAATTATAATAGTTACATAATACACCATTTGAAATTGATACAACTAAATTTACATACTCACCCAGACTTGCATATGCTAAACTTTCATTTCCCATCAACAATTTGCTATTTGTTTCCCTTCTCAGAAAAGAGAATGAAATTGAACTTTTTTAAGAAAGCAGGTGAAAAATTGTATGTATTTAGATCACATCAAATAATATAGGAAGACAGCCAAGACCCTTACATTATCCTTGATCTCTTTTGAGTGTAAACACTAAAGGTGAAGTATCAGTTTGGACACAGCCATACAACATCAAAATGATCCTTGTTTTCATATTTTGCTTTTGGGCCACGTTTACTTTCCACAAACAAGGATCTTGTGAATATGTGAAAATTTACCATTTGTTGGGCACTACATAAAGCTTAGATTCAAATTCTCAGAACCGTTACCGAAGATGGGCTGAGCTTCTCATAGACAGATCTCATGTGAGAACAATCCAGTTCTGGAGCCACTGAGATCCAGATGTCCAACTGAACAGCTGCCATCCTCTGTGTGCAGTAACCTTGGGATCACTGACCATGTGTTATGCATTTCTTATCCTGACGCCCATGATTGAGGTCAGATGTTCTCTACCCTTAATTTTACCCTTTGGGACTCTATATTTCTCAGTGGGATGTACAGTCACAGACACTGGTACCACAGAGCAACTAGAGAAAAACTTTCCCATGCAGTGTTAATATAAGTAGATATTCTGGCTAAATTTCCATTACCTTTAAATATTTAGTGTCTATTTCTCTTCTCAGAGAGTGATTACAAGTGAACCGGAAACAACATAGGCATATAAAGGAGAGTAACTTAATTATCTTCCAGGGTCTGTAACCCCAGGGTTATATGTTGAGAGCATGGATGTGAAAGGAATCTTGTTTGGTCCTTCTACATGTGCAATCAACACATTTGAAACATACCAGCTTTCCTAATGTGGTAACTGAAGCTTATCAGAGTAGCAACTACCTGAGTGAAATCTATGCTTATTTTGATACTGATCTCAACACAACTTTATACAAATGTTTGATCGATTTTACAAAAGCAACATTGTCTTTTACCAAACAGAGTAATTACTTACCTTTTGCTGGTAGCATCATGACAGCTAATTCCCATGTTACCCATAGCTTGCGTGAAGAGCCATTAGGTAATGTTTGGAATCCAGGTAGGATCTGGGAAGGTCAGACCAAAGTAAATTATCACCACTTTAATATTTGCAGTGCATTTTTCAAATTACCAGCCAAAGGTCTAATATCCAAAACAATGTGTGTAATTTGGAACCAAGATTCAGTTTTTAATTGTTATTTTGATAACATCATAGATTGAACATCTTCCCAATTCTTTAAATCAGTGTGAATCCAGAATCAATATCTTTGAAAGCTATATAAAAATTTGTCATATCAACCACTGGTACCTAGAAAGCATGTTTATTTGAGGTAGTATGTATAGATGCTATCAAAATAATTATATTTCTAAATGTAAGATGCTTCACTAGAGAAGAAGGCACTGTGTTTTACCTAGCAAGGGAGCTGACATATTGTAAGTGTTTAAAATGCATTCAGTAACTTGACTAACCACCCCACACTCTCAATCATTTTTCTCTACAATAAGCAAAGGTGTTTATTAACATCTTGATAGCCAAATTTGCAATGTCTTTCAGCACTTAACAGACCATTTCCCTGATTGTATTCATGAAAATTCAATCACAGCGTTATTCTTGGAATTTCTGCCTAAGGGTTTAAACAATGCCTCAGTACTTTGAATGGCAAGGATATCACACTGATCAGATAACATCCCTATGTCACCAATATTAGTGACTAATTTCCTACACATGAAATGTGCTGATTTTCCCATACCGGATATCAGTAAAATATCTGTGTTATCATGGCATACACCATCTCCCTTGTGTTTGTGTAAGTGTGCTTTGAGGCCTGAGTATGTGTTGGCCATCATATTTGTGGATTTTTATAGAGATTCCTGTCATCACCACGTGTTTCACCAAGACTTTTCCACCAGATGGTTTATATGGAACAAAATCCCTGAGATTGCAGTGTTGGTCCCTTAAATCCCAAATTGATTTTGCAACGTAGTATTTTATTAACATCAATTGCTCCATCATTGTTGACTTCAATATTATCTTCCGGAAGCTGTGCTTCACCCGCTATACGATAGAGCAAGTAAATTTTTGCTGGGCCTTCTAGGCCTTACATTATCCAGCCAACTTGTGGCTTCTTGTGGTTTTGTTGCCTATTCGGTCCCAAAAGCATTCCTTTATTTCTGGACATTTGGCTTGAGAAATTTGCTTAGTTCGTATGCCAATTTCTTGTCAGTTGGCAATTTATTTGCTGACTTGGGCTAAGTATCTGCTATAAAATCACTTAGAATTGTGTACTTCCATCCTTCTTTGTCTTTACTTTTAGTACTTCCCTCCTTTGCACACTGCCATTGCCATCCTTGCTCCCAAAATGATGTTTGGCACATTTGGAAGTTTAGGTAGAAAAGTTTGCGATTCCCCAGGTCTGGTATCTTCGGCTGTTTTGTGATGTTTGTAATAACGCAATGTTTCTGAGGCAGCGGATACTGTGCTTTTCACATTATAAGTGTCTTCTATAACTCACATTAACAAGACTTCCCAGGGTCCATGATATGGCTTTGTCCTATGATATAGCTAGATGGTCCAGTTTTTTTTTAGTATAGGTCCATCATGCTGCCTCACACTTGGCAGTCTGATAAGAGAGAGTGCTATTAACCATGAACTTCTGGTATTCACTGTGAAAGAAATTGTAAGCCTTTGGACTTCGCATTACTGATGGTACAACTAAGAAAGTGCATACCGGGGCACCTGGGTGGCTCAGTCGGTTAAGCATCCGACTTCAGCTCAGGTCATGTTCTCAAGGTTTGTGAGTTTGAGCCCCGAGTCGGGCTCTGTGCTGACAGCTCGGAGCCTGGAGTCTGCTTTGGATTCTGTGTCTCCCTCTCTCTCTGCCCCTCCCCTGCTCATGCTCTGTCTCTCTCTGTCAAAAAATAAATAAATGGTAAAAAAAAAAAAAGATGAAAAAAAAAGTGCATACCATGCTTTTCGTGGTTGGAAACAACACAAACATTGGAATAGTCAAGATCCATCTCCTACCTCAATTGGTCATCAGTAGTAGCTGACATAACATCAGTGACTGTTGTCATAAAGTCATATTATATATTGAGCGTATGAAGAGACACCACTAATCCATGACTATCAAGAACTCGGTGCTGTAATTAGTACCACAAAATATGCAAGGAAAGAAGGATTCCTGCTATTATTGTTATTTGATACTCTAAGTATTTGGTGAAGGAATGCAATCTAACAACAACAAAAAGTTTAAAGGTCCCTTTAATTCCTCTCTGCATGAAGAAAAACAACACTTTCTCTTTAAAAGTCTGTTTTCCCACCCAGACAATATTTAAATTTTGTTCTCATTTTGACAGCATACAACAATACCAGAATTTGGGTTGTTTTAAAAATAGAAGTTCCTAGAGATAAACTCTGTTTTCCACTAGAGAATATTGTTATTTATTGTATCTTCCCAAAGAATTTTAAGAATCACTTTAATATTCTTTTTAGGTTCAGATGCTAAAGTAGGAATTGGAATATTTAAAATGAACTAGAATTCACATGCATCTAAATGGATGGATTTAAAACTGTGGTGTCCCAGTTGGCTATTTTTCATGCTGTAGGGGAGAAATGTGGGGGCCACAGGAATCCCAGCTGCTTATGCTGCTAATTGCCTGTAAGACACTGAGCCTGTCACTCCACCTGAAGTGTCTTAGCTGTTAACCAAGGAAGTTGAACCAAATGGTCTTCTAAGTGGCTTTCCATCTCTGCTAATGCTTAAGTCTACTATTGACATGTACAATGGCCTTCTTCACAGGATTAAAAATGGACAGTTGAGGGGCACCTGGGTGACTCAGTTAAGTGTCCGACTCTTGATGTCCACTCAGGTCATGATTTCATGGATTATGAGTTTGAGCCCCACATCAGGCTCTGTGCTGATGGTGTGGAGCCTCTTTGGGATTTTCTCTCTCCCTCTCTCTCTTTCCCTTCCCTGCTTGTGCACCCTCTCTCAAAAAATTTATAAACTTTAAAAAGTGGACAGTATGTAGTCTGAATATCTACCTCAAAGCTGATTCTAAGACATACCAAACCATACTGGAATTATAAACCTGTTTTGTCAATGATTTATTCAATAAATAAAATCACTTTCCTTGCATATCCCATCTTTTTCTTTTCCTCATGTTATTATTTTTATTTTTTGCTTAGAAGTGGTGTAGGATTAGAATCCTACCTTTACCACCAACTTACTAGCTGTGTGATTTGGGTAATTTACTTAGCATTTCTGAGCTCATTTATCTCATCTGCACAATAGAACTTACTGTATTTAATTTAAAAGAGCTGTAAAGAGACTTATAAGTAATGGCACATGAAAAATGCCAAGCTCAGAACATGGCACATAGTGGTTCTCCATAAATGTTTCTTACTTTACTACCTAGGTCTGAGCCATGTCATCCATACAAGTCTACATTGAACCTGAGACTCTTGTCTCCATTTATTGACAGCAATGTATCACCCAAAATATAGAACAATCAGTGATAAAGCTAATTACATTCTAGATAATATGCTTACTCTGTTAGATGGTATTAATTCACCAAATATTAACTGAGTGCTGGTTTTATTTATATATAAATCTATATTATAAGTTTATAAATGTATATTTACATATATTATGTATATATTGTATATATATATATATATTATATACACACATGCATACACACAGTAGATCCTTGAACAACACAGCTTTGAACACAGATCTACTTACACTTGGATTTTTAAAATAAATACAGTACAGTACTATAAATGTATTTTCTCTTATGATTCCCTTAATAACATTTTCTTCTCTCTAGCTTACCTTATTGTAAGAATACAGTATGTGAATCATATAACATACAATATATGTATTAATTGACTGCTCATGTTATCAGGTTACGGCCAATAGTAGGCTATTCGTAAAGTTCTGGGGGAGTCAATAGTTACATGCAGATTTTTGACTGAGTGAGAGGTCAGGGTTCCTAACCCCCATGTTGTTCAAAGGTCAACTCTATATACAGACACACACACACACACACACACACACACACTAGATTGCTACAGACATGTCTTCAAATTTTCATGTGTGTCTGAGCAAGAGATTTAGATACTTTAAAAAAAATTCTTTAATGTTTATTCTTGAGAGAGAGAGAGAGAGAGAGAGAGAGAGCATGAGCAGGGGAGGGGCAGAAAGAGAGGGAGAGACAGAATCCAAAGCAGGCTGTAGGCTCCAAACTGTCAGCACAGAGCCTGACACGGGGCTCAAACCCATGAACCTCAAGATAATGACCTTCACCGAAGTTGGACGCTTAACCAACTGAGCCACCCAGGCGCCCCTAAGATTTAAATATAACCCTAATCATACTGTGTACCAAGTGCCAACACCATTCTGAAGCACTTTGCATATTTTAATTTCTTTAATCCTCACATTATGAGGTTGATATTATCATTTTCATTCAAAACTATATCTCAAATGAGGAAATTGAGGCACAAAGAGATTGAGTAACTTATTCAAGATCAAGTATGGAGCCTACATTTGAATGCAGAGAGTAGCTCCTGAGTTCATGTTCCTTGTCACTCGGCCACATATGCAAATAGCCCTGTAAAAATCATTTTAAAGATTCAGTAGCACCAAGGAGTTTCTTTTCTTTCAGCAAGTCTAAACAGCATTTCTAGGAGAGGAAGGAGAGACAACTGTTGTCAACCCCACTACACTGCTGAAATCTGGCTGAGATTGGATGGTACATGAGGCTTTGATATATACTTCCTGCAACCCACGATGCAGGGCCAGGTAGGGGAGAAAGCAGCCAGGTGGGGTTAGAGCCTGGAGGGCTGGACACACACCATTTTCTGTCTCCACACTCTAGCCAAGGCCAAGGCCAAGGAAGTCTTTTTTTTTTTAACTTAGTTTTCTGCCGTCATAAATACAAAATATACTCTAAAGAAGAGCCTCTGCTAGTAAAAGTGACTTTTGGTTCAGCAGGAAAAACAAACAAAAATCAACAGAAAAGAAACCCAGAGTGGGTGTCAGAAGGAGGTGACGGGAAGCGTGAAGAAAGGGCGGTAGGAATGGGAGCTTTTCCTTTGACTGTCCTATTAAAATGTGTGAGTGCAAGTTGGGGGTGGATTTCATGAGTAAATATGGAATTTTGCCACCAAATTCTTTCCTCCAGAGCTAATATTCTCATGGGATATTAATATTAATACAAGGAAAAAGGCCCTGGGTGAAGAAAACTATTTCTTCCCTCAGGGCAGAGTTCTCTCAGGAAGACAGTGAAGTTTAAGAGTTTCAGAAAGTGCTAGAATACAAGGCATTTTATCATTAACAAACAGGAAAATGGACTACAACCTGTAGGATTCTCTGGAAAGTGGAAAAAAGAAGCCTGGTAATATCAGCCTCCTCAAATACCCTTTTCTCTACATAAAAACCTTCAAACTTTTCATGGTGTGTGGGACTTTCGATCTCAGTCATTATTCTGGACTAATTAATGACATCAAAATAGAAATCTGCAGTACGTATGGGTGATGTGACTGCATCATGCTTTCGACATTGTGGATAACACAGTGTGTGTGTGTGTGTGTGTGTGTGTGTGTGTGTGTGTAGGGGTGCATTTACAATTTATAATTTCATCATTTTGAATTAATCCTTTTATGGTTTCCCTGAACCATTCTTTTGATGCATTCTAAAGAGCGAGAAAAAAAAAATGAAAGCTTTTCTCAAGCAACTGACTTAATGGATAGCTGAATGTCCAGTTTCAAAGCTGTTACTTATAAAACGCCAAAAAAATGTTAATATGGGGCCATATAACTGCAACATAATTTTTCCAAGGTGGGAAAGGCAATAAACTACAAAATACCGTACTAATAGAATATATGGTTTTTTTTTAAGTTTTTCTTAACTTTGTAATTTAACTTTATTTTTTATTTTTTAAAATTTACATCCAAATTAGTTAGTATACAGTGAAGCAATGATTTCAGAAGTAGATTCCTTAATGCCCCTTACCCATTTAGCCCATCCCCCCTCCCACAACTCCTCCAGCAATCCTCAGTTTGTTCTCCATATTTATGAGTCTCTTTTGTCCCCCTCCCTGTTTTTATATTATTTTTGTTTCCCTTCCCTTATGTTCATCTGTTTTGTCTCTTAAAGTCCTCATATGAGTGAAGTCATATGATTTTTGTCTTTCTCTGACTACTTTCACTTAGCATAATACCCTCCAATTCTCTCCATGTAGTTGCAAATGGCAAGATTTCATTCTTTTTCATTCTTTTTGATTGCCAAGTAAAAGTCCATTGTATGTGTGTGTGCCACATCTTCTTTATCCATTCATCCATCGATGGACATTTGGGCTGTTTCCATACTTTGGCTATTGTTGATAATACTGCTATAAACATGGGGGTGCATGTGTCCCTTTGAAACAGCACACCTGTATCTCTTGGATAAATGCCTAGTAGTGCAATTGCTGGGTCGTAGGTAGTTCTATTTTTAGTTTTTTGAGGAACCTCCATACTGTTTTCCAGAGTGGCTGCACCAACTTGCATTCCCACCAACAATGCAAAAGACATCCTCTTTCTCCATATCCCCGTCAACATTTGTTGTTGCCGGAGTTGTTAACGTTAGCCATTTTGACAGGTGTAAGGTGTATCTCATTGTGGTTTTGATTTGTATTTCCCTGATGATGAGTGATGTTGAGCATTTTTTCATGTGTCAGTTGGCCCTCTGGATGTCTTCTTTGGAGAAGTGTCTATTCATCTTTTTTGTTCATTTCTTCACTGGATTATTTGTTTTTGGGTCTTGAGTGTGATAAGTTCTTTGTAGATTTTTGATACTAACCCTTTATCTGATAAGTCATTTGCAAATACGTTCTCCCATTCCATCAGTTGCCTTTTAGTTTTGCTGATTGTTTCCTTTACTGTGCAGAAGCTTTTTATTTTGATGAGGTTCCAGTAGTTGATTTTTGCTTTTGTTTCTCTTGCCTCCAGAGACGTGTTAAGGAGTTGCTGCGGCCAAGATCAAAGAGGTTTTTGCCTGCTTTCTCCTCGAGGATTTTGATGGCTTCCTGTCTTACATTGAGGTCTTTCACCAACTTTGAGTTTCTGTTTGTGTATAGTGTCAGAAAGTGGTCCAGGTTCATTCTTCTGCATGTCGCTGTCCAGTTTTCCCAGCACCATTTGCTGAAGAGACTGTCTTTATTCCATTGTATATTCTTTCCTGCTTTGTCAAGGATTAGTTGGCCGTACTTTTGTGTGTCCATTTCTGGGCTCTCTATTCTGTTCCATTGATCTGAGTGTCTGTTCTTGTGCCAGTACCATACTGTCTTGATAATGACAGCTGTGTAGTATAGCTTGAAGTCTGGGATTGTGATGCCTCCTGCTTTGGTTTTCTTTTTCAAGATTGCTTTGGCTATTCAGGGTCTTTCTGGTTCCATACAGATTTTAGGATTATTTGTTCTAGCTCTGTGAAGAATGCTGGTGTTCCTTTGATAGGGATCGCGTTGAATATGTAGATTGCTTTGGGTAGTATCGACATTTTAACAATATTTGTTCTTCCTATCCAGGAGCATGGAATCTTTTTCCATTTCTTTGTGCCTTCTTCAATTTCTTTATAGGCTTTCTATAGTTTTCAGTGTATAGATTTTTCACCTCTTTGGTTAGATTTATTCCTAGGTATTTTATGGTTTTTGGTGCAACTGTAAATGGGATCGATTCCTTGATTTCTTTTTCTGTCGCTTCATTGTGGTGTATAGGAATGCAACCGATTTCTGTGCATTGATTTTATATCCTGCTACTTTACTGAATTCATGAATCAGTTCTAGAAGTTTTTTGGTGGAATCTTTTAGGTTTTTCATATAGAGTGTAATGTCATCTGCTAAGAGTGAAAGTTTGACCTTATCCTGGCTGATTTGGATGCCTTTTATTTCTTTGTGTTGTCTGATTGCAAAAGCTAAGATTTCTAATACTATGTTGAATAACAGTGGCAAGACTAGACATCCCTGTCTTGTTCCTGACCTTAGGGGGAAAGCTCTCAGTTTTTCCCCATTGAGGATATTAGCATTGGGTCACTCGTATATGGCATTTATCATCTTGAGGTATGCTCCTTCTATCCCTACTTTCTTGAGGGTTTGTATCAAGAAAGGATGCTGTATTTTGTCAAATGCTTTCTCTGTATCTATTGAGAGGATCATATGGTTCTTGTCCTTTCTTTTATTGATGTGATGAATCACGCTGATTGTTTTGCGGATATTGAACCAGCCCTGCATCCCAGGTATAAATCCCACTTGGTCGTGATGAATAATTTCTTAATGTATTGTTGGAGCTGGTTGGCTAATATCTTGTTGAGGGTTTTTGCATCCATGTTCATCAGGGAAATTGGTCTATAGTTCTCCTTTTTAGTGGGGTCTCTGTCTGGTTTTGGAATTGGGTAATACTGGCTTCATAGGAACAGTTTGGAAGTTTTCCTTCCATTTCTATTTTTTGGAACAGTTTAGAGAGAATACGTTTTAACTCTTCCTTAAATGTTTTGTAGAATTCCCCTGGAAAGCCATCTGGCCCTGGACTCTTGTTTTTTCGCAGATTTTTGATTACTAATTCGATTCCTTACTGGTTATGGGTCTGTTCAAATTTTCTATTTCTTCCTGTTTCAGTTTTGGTGGTGTATATCTGTTTAGGAATTTGTCCATTTCTTCCAGATTGCCTATTTTATTGGCATATAATTGCTCATAATATTATCTTATTATTGTTTTTATTTCTGTTGTGTTGGTTGTGATTTCTCCTCTTTCATTCTTGATTTTTACTTATTTGGGTCCTTTCCATTTTCTTCTTGATCAAACTGGCTAGTAGGTTATCAATTTTGTTAATTCTTTCAAAGAACCAGCTTCTGGTTTCATTGATCTGTTCTACTGCTTTTTTGGTTTTGATAGCATTAATTCTTCTCTAATCTTTATTATTTCCTGTCTTCTGCTGGTTTGGGGTTTTATTTGCTGTTCTTTTTACAGCTCCTTGAGGCATAAGGTTAGGTTGTGTATCTGAGATCTTTCTTCCTTCTTTAGGAAGGCCTGGATTGCTATATACTTTGCTCTTATGACCGCCTTTGCTGCATCCCAGAGGTTTTGGGTTGTGGTGCTATCATTTTCATTGACTTCCATATACTTTTTAATTTCTTCTTTAACTGCTTGGTTAGCTCATTCATTCTCTAGTAGGATGTTCTTTAGTCTCCAAGTATTTGTTACCTTTCCAAATTTTTTCTTGTGGTTGATTTCGAGTTTCATAGCATTGTGGTCTGAAAATATGCACAGTATGATCTCGATCTTTTTGTACTTACTTGGGGCTAATTTGTGTCCCAGTATATGGTCTATTCTGGAGAATATTCCATGTGCACTGGAGACGAATGTGTATTCTGCTGCTTTAGGATGAAATGTTCTGAATATATCTGTTAAGTCCATCTGGTCCAATGTGTCATTCAAAGCCATTGTTTCCTTGTTGATATTTTGATTCGGTGATCTGTCCATTGCTGTGAGTGGAATGTTGAAGTCTCCTACTATTAGGGTATTACTATCAATGAGTTTCTTTATATTTGTGATTAATTGATTTATATATTTGGGTTTTCACACATTTGGCTCATAAATGTTTACAATTGTTAGGTCTTCTTGGTCTATAGACCCCTTGATTAAGATATAATGCCCTTCTGCATCTCTTGATACAGTCTTTATTTTAAAGTCTAGATTGTCTGATATAAGTATGGCTACTTTGGCTTTCTTTTGTTGGCCAATAGCATGATAGATGGTTCTCCATCCCCTTATTTTCAATCTGTAGGTGTCTTTAGGTCTAAAGTTGGTCTCTTGTAAACAGCATATAGATGGGTCTTGCTTTCTTACCCATTCTGTTACCCTATGGCCTTTGATTGGAGCATTGAATCCATAGACATTTAGAGTGAGTATTGAAAGATATGAATTTATTGCCATTATGATGCTTGTAGAGTTGGAGTTTCTGGTGGTGTTCTCTGGTCCTCTCTAATCTTTTGTTGCTTTTGGTATTTATTTATTTACATATATATATATTTTCATCTTTTCTCCCTTCAGAGAGTCCCCCTTAAAATTTCTTGCAGGGCTGGTTTAATGGTCACAAACTCCTTTAAACAAACTCCTTTGTTTGTCTGGGAAACTTTTTATCTCTCCTTCTACTTTGAATGACAGCCCTGCTGGATAAAGAATTCTTGGCTGCATATTTTTCTGATTCAGCACACTGAGTATATCCTGCCACTCCTTTCTGGCTTGCCACGTTTCTGTGGAGAGGTCTGCTGCAATCCTGATCTGTCTTCCATTGTAGGTTAAGGACTTTTTTTCCCCTTGCTGCCTTCATGATTCTCTCCTTGCCTGAGTATTGTGTGAATTTCACTATGATATGCCTTGTTGATTGTTGGTTTTTGTTGAATCTACTGGGAGTCCTCTGTGCTTCCTGGATTTTGATGTCTTTGTCTTTTCCCAGGTGAGGAAAGTTTTCTGCTATGATTAGCTCATATAACCCTCTACCCCTATTTCTCTGTCTTCCTCCTCTGGGACCCCTATGATTCTGATGTTGTTCCTTTTTAATGAGTCACTGATTTCTCTAATTCTTAAATTGTGCTCTTTTGCCTTAATCTCCCTCTTTTTCTCTGCTTCGTTAGTCTCTATAAGTTTGTCCTGTATATCGCTGATTCTCTGTTCTGCCTCATCCATCCTCGCCACCGCTGCATCCATCCGTGATTGCAGCTCAGTTATAGCATTTTTAATTTCATTCTGGCTATTTTTTACTTCTTTTATCTCTGCAGAAAGGGATTCTAATCTATTTTTGACTCCAGCTAGTATTCTTATTATCGTGATTCTAAATTCTGGCTCTGACATCTTGCTTGTGTCTGTGTTGGTTAAATCCCTGGCTGTCGTTTCTTTGTGCTCTTTCCTTTGGGGTGAATCCCTTCATTTTGTCATTTTGAAGGGAGAAAAATAATGAGGTATAAAAATTGAAATTAAAAAAATAAAATTAAAAGAAATATTAAAATTAAAAATTAAACACACACACACACACACACACACACACACACACCAAAATCGAATAGATGATGCTAGATCCTAGGTGTGTTTTGGTCTGGGTGTAGAAAGTGGTTTGACAGATTAGAGAAATAAAAACAGAAACAAAATGGTGGGGGAGAGGGAAAAAAAAAGGAAATCATTTGAGAATTTGAAAAAATGAATACACTAAAGTAGACTAAAGTACACAAAAGTAGAGAATATAGTAGAAAAAATTATAGAAAATATTTTTAATAAAAATTAGAAAGAAAAAATATGAATTTTTTCATTTTCTGTATTTAAGAATAAAGAAATGAAAAAGAGAAAAAAGATAAAAAAACAAAAAAGAAAAGACAAAAAAAGAAATCATTTGAAAATTTGAAAAAGTGAATACACTGTCGTAGATTGAAATAAAATGATGGGGGTCAGATAGAATTTGAAAAAATTTACATAAAAGCAAAAAATATAGTAATAAAAATTAAATAAAATATTTTTAAAAGAAATTGAAAGTAAAAATGAAGTTTTTCTCTTTCTGCATTCAAGAAAAAGAAAAAAATGAAAAAGAGAAAAAAAGAAAAAGAAAGAAAATAAAGGAAATTGTTTGAAAATTTGAAAAGGTGAGTACACCGAAGTAGACTAAAATAAAATGATGGACGTAAAGTAGAATTTGAAAAATTTTCCACAAAAGTAAAAAATATAGTAATAAAAATTAAAGACAGATATTTTTAATAAAAGTTTTAAATAAAAATGAGTTTTTTCTCTTTCTGTATTCAAGAAAAAGAAAAGAAATGTAAAAGATGAAAAGGGAAAAGAGAGAAAAAAAATTGAATAGATGAACCTGCTAACAGATTGAAGTAGGACTGAAATTGCTTCGTTTTCCCCTAGAGGTCAGTCCATGTAGCTCTTTGTAGTCCATAAATTAAGCCACGGGTGAGGCTTGTGTTTTTGAAGAGGGAAGATGGCACAGCTGGGCGGGGCTCGGTGTAACAGCTCCACTCTCCACTAGATGGAGCTACTAGCCTACTGAGGTGGATGGTTGCAAGTGCTCCTTGGTGTGCATGCGCATGCGCGGGAGCAGTGAAAAATGGCGCCCTCCAGCCACCCAGTCTGTTCTCCCAGATCAGTAATCGCGCACCGGTCCTTCGTCTTCAGCTGTCGTCCACTCCCCGCTTTTCCACTCTCAGTGACCAGGCCTCAGGCAGTACCTCTCTCCCAAGTTTTGTCTCAGATGCGGCTGTTTTCCCTGGCCCCTTACTTCTGAAGGACTGTGGCTTTGACCCGCTCCACCCCTGTGCGGGAGGGTCTCACTGAGCAATGGCTGAAAGTCGGCTGCACCCAGGAACACCCGCTGGACCCTGCTGTTGCCAGTGCACTTAGACTGGCCAGGTGCCAGCCCGCCCCCCCCAAAAAAATCGCGAGACAGTGTAGCCTCAGCGTTTCAGGGACCATGGAAAATCGCAACACACATCTGGCACCAGGCTTCACCCTCAACAACCTTGCCCCAGCACCAGCGAAAGTGGCTGCCTTCCGGGGTCTGCTGGGACCAGGTGGCTTCAACAGTCTCTACCAAGTGTCCTTCCAGCAGAGGGACCATTTTTCCCCGTGTGGCCCGAGAACCTCCCGGACCCCACTCTGTTCCTGGGGATTCGCCCTTCCCACCAGAGCACCTCCAGGTATGGAGCTGCGGAGTTGCAGCCTTTGCGCTCCCCTTGTTTACAGTTTTAATGGAATTTAAACCCTCTCCTCTCTCCTTTCTCCCTTTTTAGTTTAGACCCTGCGGCTATTTCCAATTTTCCACTTTCTCTTCAGCTGCTTTTGGGGAGGGGTGCTTTTCCTGTATGCTCCCCCCCTTCCCAGTCTCCGTCCTCTCTCCATCCGCAAAAGTGGCTCCCTACCTTTCGGGGCTTCTTGCTCCCCAAGTTCAGCTCTCCTTGTCGCGTACTGCTGAATTCTGTGGTTCAGGTTGTGCAGATTGTTGTGTTAATCTTCCAGTCGGTTTTCTAGGTGTGTAGGAGAGTTTAGTGTTGGTCTGGCTGTATTTCATGGACGTGAGACACACAAACAGCTTCCATGCTGTTCTGCCATCTTGGCTTCTCCCTGGAATATATGGTTTTTAATAAGAGCAGCTGTTATTTCATTCACTAAGGTGTACAATATTTTAAGTCTTGGTTTTCTATTTTGGAGGTATGTTAATTTGTTCACTTGCTTAATTTATTTCCATTTTCTGAGTGTGGGTCTTACTTGTGGAATGTGTTTTTTGTAAACTACTTTTACATGATGGGAATGCCTCAATGTGCCTTACGTCTTTTTAAGGTTAAAAAACAAAATATAATGCACGTTAAAATGTGCAATCATGAGGGACACTCACAAATAGTCGTAGGTCCTTGATGAGATTCTTTAGCCATGTGCGCACATAATGGCTTGCACTTGGCTAGTTATCTTATCACTTGCTGAGGGATGATTTGCTGAACTGAACTTAAATTTCAGTTATGCTGGATGCAAATGAGCAATATGAAAATTATAAACAGTCCCCAAAATGCAGACTTTCCTTTGGGAAATTTAAAGCCAGGACATATAAGCAATTATAAAAAAAAGCTTACTTTTATACTAAGAGTTGGCATACATTGGGAAATAAATGCGAGAAAGCTGGTACTCTCAGGTATATTTTAGGATAAACCTGTGACTCTTCTGGTAATACATAAATCTTCAGATGCTGTGAGTATTTGGGACTTGAGGAATTGCTGTTAATTGCATTTTGGAGTTAAATTAGGTTGAATGAGAAATGCTTTCTGGCCTCAACTCTTCCGGTTAGAAATCTTTCTAAAATGCATGAGTAGACTTTTTTAACCAGCAAGACAATGAATTTTGTCTTTTTTTTTTTTTTTTTAATGATTTAGACCTAGCATGCCTCAGGGACATAATTCTCAGTATCAGTCATCATTGTACAATATGATAAGAGGTAGAGATAAAGGAGATGAGACCATCTGTATTACTGAATAGAATAGTAGGTAGTCAGTCACCACAGGACTCTTACAAATCAGCCCTGTACAAAGTGTTGGAGGGGGTATAAAAATATAATTCTTTGTTGCAGGGAGTTGTACATTTTAGGATGTTTAGGATTTGGGGATCTTTTATCTCGTTTGCCTTCTGTTTTCTCATTCTTCTTCCTCTTCCCCACTTCCTTTTTCCCACTTAGGTTAGACTGATGGAGGTCTGTGAGAAGAGAATCCACAGTCATGACCACTGTATTAGTTTTGTGTGGCTGCCGAAACAAATTACCACAACCTTAAAACACTGGAAACGTATTCTCTCATAGTTCTGGAGGCCAAAAGTCCGAAATTATTTTCGCTGGACAGAAATCAGGGTGTTGGCAGAGCTCCACCTATTTCAGAGGCCCTAGGGGAGAATCCCTTCCTTGACCCTTCCAATGTCTGGTGGCTGCTTCCCTCCAGTCTCTGCCTCCCTGGTCACATGGCCTTCTTCTCTTCTGTGTGTGTCAAGTCTTCCTCTGCCTCCCTCTTATAAGGATATTCATGATTACATTTAAGGCCCAGCCAGATAATCCAAAATAATCTTCTCCATCTTAAGATTCTTAATTTAGTCACATCTGCAAAATGCTTTTTTACAAATAAGGTAACATTTACAGGTTCTGGGGATTCAGACCTGATACATTTGTGCACTAATGTACATATTAGTGGTGGGGGGTTGGAGGGAAGGGAAAATGGGTGATGGGCATTGAGGAGGGCACTTGTTGGGATGAGCACTGGGTGTTGTATTTAAGTGATGAATCATGGGAATCTACTCCCGAAGCCAAAAGCACACTGTATGTACTATATGTTATTAACTTGACAATAAATTATATTTAAGTCCTTAAAAAAATCAGAATGATACAGAGTCCTCCCTTTATATGGCAGTCAATACCAAGTCCATCGTAAACACATATGAACCTCTCTGCTGGATCTCACCTACAAGCATTAAAAAGGAGTCATACCTCTTCATGTATCTTCTGTTCATTGGAAGAGCTTTTTGTGTTTGAGCAGCATCTCCCTCCAAGAATTGAGGAAGAAGAGACCTCATTGTAACTTTCTAGTTCTCTGAGTACCAGCCATCAAGTCCCAAATAATGAAAGTCAGGACCAACAGTTCTGCTTATGGAGAGCTTCCCATTTTCCTCTTCAGAGTGTGAAGGCTATTCTTTAGTAAGGAAAAACCATCCCCTGGGCCTACTTAGTTCTGGCATGTTCTGGCAACATGCCCTCTTCAACTCAAGCTAGAAGACATACAGAGAAAGTCACGGAGAGGATTGATAAGGAGTCCTCCCTAACTGGAGATCCTACTAAATTCACTGAGACACTAGGACTGTGAGGAAAGAGATACTTTGAGAGTTTCATATTTATCTTTCTTTAAATAACCCCATCGCCCACAAAGTAATTAAGGTTGAGGAAGGTGAAGATACAAAGGAGTGTAAAAATTCATGCCCACTTTCTTTGCTACCCAGTATCCACTATAAACAGACCATGATCTCTTGCTGGGTCCTGTGGGGGAAGGAATCCCGCTAAGTTTGTGAGCATTAATTTTTATGGGACCTGCAGTCTCTGAAGCCCTTGTGCATCCTTGGTTATGCACTTTCTGAATTTTCATTCAATGAATTTTAGAGTAATGATTCTAATAAGAAATAAATATTACTCTTTTGAAAGAGTATTTTAACATAACTCTAAGACATACTGAAGTGTTATAGTCCCATAGAGCCAATAACCATTTGACTTTTTCCAATATTAGCTTACTTGACATTGAAAAGGATGTGGTTTTTGTATGCCTATTTGATTTTCCAGCAATATTTGATTAGTGACTTCTTATGTCCCCTGGGAAAATATCTCAGGATCTCTGTTGGCCAGGAATGGTTTTTCTCAACTCAGTATTTCTAAACTTTGGTACTATTGACTTTTGGACTGTTATTTCTTTGTTGCAGGGGTGTCTTAGGTATTTTAGAATGCTTAATAGCATCCCTGGCCTTTACCCTCTAGATGTCATCCCATCACTGAGTTGTACCTATCAAAAATAATCTCTAGATATTGTCAAATGTCACCTGGGGAGCCAAATCGCCCTTGGTTGAGAATGAGTGTTCTAGCTCTATTACTTGCTTGGTTAATAATAATAGCTAGCATTTATAAAGCACTTGCTAGTTGCCAGTCACTGTACTGAGCACTTGACTTGTATTAATGAATTTAACTTATAAAACTTCACCAGGTAGGTGCTATTATTATCCCTATTTTACAGATAGGAAAAATGAGGCCCAGAAGCATTGAGCAAATGTGCTACCATTATACAACTTTTCAAGAGTAGAACCAGGATTTAAACCAGCAGTTAGGATTTAGAATTAGAATTTATGCTCTTAGCCATGGTGGTATAGCTGCTGTCCAGTGATCATTAAGATAATATTGTGGGGCACCTGGATGGCTCAGTCGAGCATCCAACTTCGGCTTAGATCATGATCTCATGGTTCATGGGTTCAAGCCCCATTTTGGGTTCTGTGCTGACAGCCCAGAGCCTGGAGCCTGTTTCGGATTCTGTGTCTCCCTCTTTCTCTGCCCCTCCCCCGCTCACACTCTGTGCGTGTGTGTCTCTCTCTCTTTCAGAAATAAGCATAAAAAAAGAATATGTTGTTATAGACTTGAAAAACATCTTCTTTTGGAGCTAAAGATTGTAAATAAACTATGACAATGGATGAAAGCAGGACCATTCCTTCCATGCAAGGAAGGGTAAAAGAATGGTTCTTCGGAAGGACCATTTATCGAATTCATACTAGGAGTGAGGCACTCACCTTGAAACTTGCATGTGGTTTATTTCACTTAATCCTCGCAGTAGATTGGTGGAGTAGATATTATTACATTCATTGCTTATATGGAAGAACCTGGCTCCAAACAACTAATTTTACCCAAGCCATTATAATGTAAGAGCCAGTATAATAACTACCTGAAACAGAATTTGAGTCAGTGCTTTCTGACTTTAAGCCCATGTTTTCTCTGTTTTGTATCTTCCTTGGGTTTAAAAAGATGGAAGGAGGAGCATTTTTAGATGCTCCACAGGTATCTTCTGGTCTGAACATCATTTCCTGTACAAATTAAATTACTTGAAGCTGATACTTGGAGATTTTGAGCTCTCACCCTCCACTCAAGCCTCTAACAAAGTCTAGTAAAATGTGAAGGCACAGGTAGGTGGGCTTGGCATCCACAGGCCTGGTTTGAGTTCTGGCTTGGCCACCTCACTGCTATCCAACCCTGGGCAAATCATGAAACACTAGGAGCTTCAGCTTCCTTATTTGTAAACCTGGGGTTAATAATAATAGTACCCACTTGGCAGGGTAAGTATTAGAAATAATGTATGGAAATACAATTTTATTTGGTACAATTTTGCTTGTTAAAATTGAAAACTATGCATTTTGCCACTTTTCTTTTTGCTATCTTCCTTTCAAAGCCCTGGCAATGTTTCCACCACAATTTCCCCTACCCCATTCATGGGTATCTGGAAACCTGCCATTTAGAAATTCATTAAGATTCATTCTTGATTAAAATGAAGATATCTAGGGAGTAGACAGAAGTTTGTGTTAGCTAAACACACTTCTAAAGACTGGTCTGGGCACTCGGAGAGGGAAGGTGAAGACAAGGAGACAATGACTTCACAGGATTGTTTCCAACAGACCATGTGTAAAAGATTATTGTGAAAGATTGCATACTCTGATCTGCATCTACAGAGAACAATAATAAATGTTAAAAGCTTAATGAAAACTTTCTTTTATCACAAGGCTGAGTTGTGAATTATTTAAGTGGGACTTAACCTAGAACCTTAGTCTTTAACTGTGGATATATGAGCACACACACGCATGTGTAATTGGTGTATAAGGTGTAAAGAAAGTACAAGAAACACTGAAAAATAAAATTCTCTGGGACAATATTGTGAACTTTACAACTCAAATATGTGGGCGATATTAAAGTTCTTGTTACTTCCAAGTTAGGCAAAACAAACAAAAGCCCCTACAGTTCATAGGAATATGTATCACATGTACTCAGCTCAATGAATTGAGACCTTGCAAGGTGACCAGTTACTCAAGGGAGATGTCATTTTAAAAAAAGTCAGTGGAAAAGAAGGTGTTCATATCTAGTTGCCTTACTGAGAATGTGGGTCACAGTTTAAAGGGATTCCAAAGGTAATGTGATAATATGGCATGTCTCCTCAAGGACAACCAGTGGAAATGTTCTGAATCAAAAATAACTCAACATTTGAGAATTCTGAGAGGACATTCAGTACATCTCCATCCCTGAGAAATTGGGAAGAAGGGGTGCAGTAGTCTGTTGCAAGATTTCAAAAGATTAAACTTAGCATGTTATAAATTTATTGTTGAAAATGTTAAATCTCATTACTAATTGAATTTCACTGGAAAAAACACTGTAGGAAAAGTTGACATTTATCTATTCAGCAGGAATCAGTTAAATTCAATGAAACATGGTTTTAAAAAGATGTTTTTGTAGTCTCTGTGTAGACCAGGGATGAAGAATTCAATTTACACATAGGTAATCATGCTATCACATTCTGGTTATCAAAAATGGTCATGATGGAATTAAAAAATGGTCTATTGGATATCTGCCATTTCAGCAAACATCATTACAGTAGCAAAGTATATGCATAGCTGAATGATTCTTAAGCTTTTCTTTTGCTTTCATTCAATAATGGGTATAATAAAATTTCACCCCAAGAAAGTAACTTGGAAACTCCCTTGTCTTATTATGGCAGAATTTCACCTGAATATTCATTTGTGCAATCAAGAAATGAAGATGAAATGAAAAACTTATTACAGTTATTACTCCTTGAAAATCACATATGTTCATTCTGTAATATGGTATGGGAAGCTAGGAATAACAGCATTTTTGTTTTTCTTTTCTTTTCCTTTCTTTTCTTTTCTTTTCTTTTCTTTTCTTTTCTTTTCTTTTCTTTTCTTTTCTTTTCTTTTCAGAAAACAACCCATAGCTTCCACTGTGTCTGAAGAAACTTTATAAATAAACTTTTATAAAGAAGAAAAAAGGGAGAAAATCGTATTAAGAAAGGAAATATTGTTGACCTAAGTAGGAAGGTGTCCAATAGGAAGGCAACAATGGGTTCATAATTTTGGGAGGTGTTTGATTTGGAAGACAAAGTAGGGGTTCAAATATAGAACCTAAGTTTTCTTTCTGGCAGTGATATGCTATTTATGCAGACCATCCTTCTAAAACAGAGCCACATTATGGTTTGTAACCTGTGGGTGAAGAGAATAGATAACCTCCCTTAGCCTTTTAGAAAAGCCAAGGCCAGCCATGCAAGGGAGAGAGACAAGTCTCCAGGAAAAGGAGTTACAAGAAGCTACCTCCCACTGACTGTCACTTTGGGTCACTGGAAATACACATACGTGCCCAGGACATGCGTAGATGCTCTGAGGGAATTTGGAGACATTAACCCTGCATGCTGCTGAGTGGAGAACATTTCAAAGGCAAGGAGCAGTGAGAAAACCAGAAGCCAATCAGAGTGAAGAGGATGTTTGAACAGAGAGGTGGGTGCATATAAAGACTAAGGAGTTTGGGGCTTCTGTCTCTCTTTGCTGTCTCTTTTCTAGCTGACTTCTGCCCATCGGGGTAGGTATTTGCAACTCCAAGAGGACAAGAAGGGTCGGGTGAGTCCTGGGTCAATTAGACTATGTTTACTTGCATACATTTTGTCCCTTTGCAGTTGCTCCATGAAATGGGTTAAATTCTAATCACAAGGACCAGCATTCCCAATGTATTCTACTTGTTTATTCCGCACCCGCTTAAGGAGTCTGCCATTGACATGTGAGCTCATAAATGCACATTCAAGAAATGCATAGAATATGTGGCTGTCACTGTTTCCTCTTGTTCTCTCTGCTTGGAGAGAGGCCGGGACAATACTTAGGCCTCCATTTGTGAAATGGGCTGGTGATCTCTGCAGCCTCTTTGGCAAGTATACTGTGATACTAAGTGGGACAATGCTTTTGGAGGTCTCCTTTAGAAGAAAGGCACATTACAGTTCTAAGGTGGCAAGCTTTGGATACATTGCTGCAGAATTCTTCCTTAAGAACTCTTTTTTGTGAGTATCAGAAAATAGAAGTATTAGTCTGGAGAAGAAATTCCAACTTCTGAAAGACTTTTGTCTTAGTTGTGAGCATTATTTTAATGTCTGGAAATGGTCTTGGACTGATTGCTCTGGTCAAGTGATGAGGCAAACCACAGCAGGAGAACAAAGTACAGAATGTGAGTCAATGATCAGCTCTTGCTCTTTGTTTCCATACCGTCTGTGCAGATACTTCTAACCCATTGTAAAATTCATTATCATTTTATTTAAGGCTGGAGGTGGGGGAGGAGGGGGAAAATCTCAAATGCCATTTTTTTTTTGCTAGTCCTAATGTTAATCTAGTGATTATTCTGTGAGTGTTAATTTGAGATAGATGACCATCAATGCTAATCTGTCCACTAAAAGTGCAGTCTAATATATCTTTTTGTTCACACTGAGGACTGAGACCATAAAATTCAATGCTCTGTTTGTGGTTGTTTTAAATTAAAGATCAAGGGGAATTGATGGATGGTTTCAAAGTAGAATGGTATTGTCTGAGCTCATGAATCCAAGATACTTGTATTACCCTCTGCCTCACAATGAAATTAATTCCTAATTTATTTATGTTTATATAAACAGGAATGTAGCTCACTTGAATTTATTTTAGAATTGTTATTGGGCCTCAACAATTATCAGGTGATGTAGAACTAGGTAGAGGGAAGATTAGTTATTCTCATGATTCTTAGTTTGTTCCTTAATCTTGGATGATCACTAAAAGTTCAAAAGAATGTTACAGTAACAGTCGTACTGACCTTAGGGTACAAGCCTAATGTGTACCCTGTGTTCCATTATGAGAACTTGACACCTTCCAGATGTTACTTCCTGAAAACTCTGGCAGAGGTGGCCTATGAACTTTATCACCCAGAGAGGGGAGACAGAGGAATAGGATATGGATGAAACCTTGAGATTAGATGTAGGTCATTGTTAAGATTCTTTTATTTGGGGTGGGGGAATTCAGAGGTGTTCAATAAATTATTGGTAACCTGTTATGATTACAGCAAAAGTCTCCTCGTCTGCTTTGCTTTCAACCATCAATGAAGAGCAGGAGGACTCCACTAAAAGATACTTCTTAAATGTCATATACATAGACTTTGTCTTTTTTTCAGAGTTCTTCATTGCACGTTGGCATTGTGTGTTAATCTATAACTGCCTTGACTCTGAGGCAACCAGGACACAAATCCTAAATAGTAAAAGTTTTTAATTTAGCTACCATGTGTGTGTACCTTTACATATATACATGTACATATCTGTAGATATGTGTTCATATGTGTATATGAACAAATACATTTATAGGTGGCTATTATTGATAATGTTAGTTTTTCTTATATGCACACATGCACACACACACACATGCTATTGTATATTTGTATAAGCTTTTTATTTTTCAAAATACTTCTTAGAGATGATCCTATTCTGAACTTCATAATCACTCTGCACAAAGGTTAAATGACCTGCCCAAATTCACACTTACTAAGTGGGAAAGCCAAGCCTAGCAATGAAGTTTCCTGACTCCTAGCCAAGAGTTCTTTCCACTACATCAGCTGTCACTGGTTACCGGGAAGGTGAGGGGAAGAAACTGATTTGGCTTCACTGAAGCTGGGAATTATTCAAAGTGACTGAAATTTCAATAGTGCGGTTATTTTTCAAGTCAGTTGATCCAAAACAGTCCTATTTGTGATTGAGTTAAGTTGTATAGGTGGCCATATATGATAACTTTGATATGTTCTGTCTATGTTATGCTATATTCCACCATCACCTGATGCTCTAATTCTTTTATCACCTATCTTTTTTATTGACTTTATTTTTGACAACTAAGCCATCTCATAGCTATTCATTACACTAGTAATAAAATCACTGACGCAAATACCCTATGCTGAAGGTATGCAAAATTAGAATCTTGAATCATGTTTTACCTCATTTGCCACAATAGTGGCAAAACAATATAATAGACTTCTATTTCCAATACTGACTGCCCTTTAGTAAAAAAAATTTAAAAAGTTTTAATGGAAATCGGAGGTTATGGTATACAAAATTGACACTATTATTTCAAGGTTAAAACTTAGTGAACCATTTTTTTTTAGACATTCTCTTTTGAGACCCTCCATTTTTTAAAATCTAATTTGTGGCTAAGTCTAATAACAGAGATAAGGCAAATTGAAGGGTCTTTAGTTTAGTCAAACACTACTCACTGGCAGAGTTAGTAAAATAAATGGAGAAGTGTTACTTCATTGCAAACCACAGTGTAATCATAATCAAAACCAACCAAGTTGACAATTAAGCATTCTCCATTAGAACTCAAAATACCGTTATCAAGTGAGGAGCAATGGAAAGCCCTTGGAATGATAATGAATATTCAGAGTTCAGCTTGACCCATCAGACTTTTGTCTTCAAAAATCTGTTTGTCCCCTAAGTCCTGCAGGCAATTTTCACAAGTGAAGCCATTTTTTTTTCTTGAAAAAAAAAAGGTAAAACCCTGCATTAGGTGGGGTAGAGACTAAGATGCTATAATAACAACAACAACAAAAACCCCAAATGTAATGGCTTATATAGATAGAAATGTGTTTCTCACATTACAGTCCCGCCGATCCAGGTGGTGAAGTAGATTGACTCCTCTAGGTCATTAAAGGACGCAAGTTCCTTCCTTTCTGCTGCATTACCATTCACTGATGTCATGCTCTTCAGCGTTACCGAACCTGGGTCTCTACCACATCTGTGTGATAGCCCACAGAATAAGGGACAGGGGAGAGTACAGAGCAAGTATTTAAGGAGATGACCCAGAAATGAAAGATATCAATTTCACTCATCTTCCATCTCCCGGAATTTTAGCACAGGAACTTATTTAGCTTCTAGAGATGCTGGGAAATGTAGTCTGCACTGGGAGGCCATGCTTCTAAACAATGGGCTGGAGATAGAAGGTTGGAGTGTGAAGAGGTGGGTTCGTCTATTAAAAGAAAGTGGAGGGCTCTTGGGTGGCTCAGTCTGTTGACTGTCTGACTTTGGCTCAGGTCATGGTCTCATGGCTCGTGAGTCCGAGCCCTGTGTCAGGCTCTGTGCTGACAGCTTGGAGCCTGGAGCCTGCTTTGGATTCTGTGTCTCCCTTTCTCTCTCCCCTCCCCTACTCATGCTCACGCACACTCTCACTCTCTCAAAAATAAACATTAATTTTTTTAAATTTATTTTAAAAAATGTAAAAAATATAAAAGAAAGTGGAAAAGAAGGTATACTGGGAAACATCTAACATTATCTGTCACAGCCACAATATACAAGGTAAAATGTATTTATCCAAGCAGGAATAGAATTAAAACAAATCATTAAAGGTGTTCAAACAAATCAAAAGTGAAGTAATGCTGGTAGTACTTGGGTTATTTAAAAATAATGGTTTTCAAGTTTTCTTAGCGCTACTTCTATGGAGCAAAAGTTACGCAGGCCATCTAGCCTCTGCACAAAGGTTTAGCTATGTACCTGGCTTTGTTTTTAATGAGAAGATATGAAGGTAGTTTCTAATTTTTATATAACACAAATAGATTGAGAGGCATGCCATTTTTTTGGACATTATTGAAAAATAAGCAAACTTTTGTAAGCAAGTTAACTTCTCAAATAATGGAATCTTAACAATTTTAAATTATGTGAAACAGACTCAGTGTTCTCTTTTGTGAGTATGTGTCTGAGTGTGTATGCAATATTTATGAAACCTCCTTAAATAAGATGTACTGACCAGGTTGAGCTAACCTATATTTTCATTCAATGCACATCTATTCACCCCCAATTATGTGCCAATGACTATGTCAGGCCCTGCATAGGGCTTTCAATTCAATCTTCCCAACAAGCCAATGAGATAGGATAGATTTTCCCTATATCACATGTGAGATAATGAAATGTCAAGGTTAGGTAACATGTTCAAGGTCACATAGCAAAGCCTAGTTTTAAATCCTAGTCTCTGCTATTTATTCTATTTCTGTCAGTTTTCTTCATTCAACAAATATTTATCAAGCAACTTCTGTGTCCAGGCAGTAAACTAGATGATTTCATAGGTTTTGCTCCCATTTAACCTCAGGACAATCCCATGAAGTAGATAGTATTTTTCCATTTTGTAGATGACACAGCTGTGGTTCAGCAAAGTGAAGTAACTTACCCAAATTGCAGAGCTCTGAGTACAACAGACAGGATTTGAATCTATAGTGCTGGCCTTTCTACTCAGAATTTGCCTTTCCTCCTATTTTATGAAGTCACTGATTCCACTGGGCTCCCAAGTTAGACACAATGCAGACTCCATTTACTTCCCTCTCTGTATTTCCCATCCACTGCGTTGCCACTGCAACCTTATTGCAGACACATCTCCTATCCACCCTCCAGCCTCACCGGGCCTTTATCATTTGGGGCCCAGAACTGTTAGCTAAGCAGCCTTTCCACAATCAAGTTATACTTACATATTCCAGTGTCCACATTTTCACGGGGTGGTCACTCCCAAGTAAATAAAAGCACCCAGTCACAATTCTGTTCTTAAAATGTTCCATTTGTTCTTTGATCTCCATAGAATAATATCTCAGTTCATTTCTTTGGCATACAAAGTTCTTAATTCAGCTGTGGCCTCATCTCTCATCACTCAGCTCCCACCCAACCTAAATTCTATCCATACTTAATGCTTTGCTAATCTCCAAACCCATCTGCTTTTTTATGCCTCTGTACTTTTTGTACATGATGTTCTTGTGTCCTAGAGTAGCCTTTCCCACTTTTTTCTGCTTACAAAACTTTTACACTTTAAAGAGCTTATTATAAAATTATAGTTACTCCCCGAGTGAAGTTGGTCACACTTCTTTGCTCCCATAGTAATCTGGTGTATCTTAAGTGCTATTATAATTATGTGTACACATGCCTGTCTCATCCAGGCTATGTTCTTCTTGACAGCCAGGACCACCTGGGCCTTGCACAATGCCTGGCACATAATAGCCATTCAGCAAATGTTTAATTGGGGACAGTGGGTAAAAGACTCAGCTGCTATGCTTAGCACAAAGGTAGTTATGACGCAGTGGCCATTTAACAACAAAACAATCAACTGTTTATTGAACACTTATTTTAGAAAAGCTCTGTAGCTTAGTACTCTAATGGGATCAAGAAAGGATAAAATAATCCTTGCCCTTAACTCTTTGACCTAGTTTAAAATTTAAATAAGTATCTGGGCATCTGGGTGGCTCAGACAGTTAAGCGGTCAACTTTGGCTCAGGCCATGATCTCACAGTTAGTGAGTTCCAGCCCCATGTTGAGTTCGGCACTGACAGCTCGGAGCCTGCAGCCTGCTTCGAATTCTGTGTCTCCCTCTCTCTCTCATCCTCCTCTGCTTGCGTGCTCTGTCTCTCTCAAAATAAATAAACATTAAAAAAATTAAGTATCTAAGACTGTCATTTTAGAAATTAGAGCATTCATGTCCCTCCTTAATTGTTTCTATTAGACAGTAAAGTCCATGAAGATGACTTCTGTTTTCATCATTAAGTATTCCTAGTTTCTGTTGTTGTTCACATGGTGGGTGTTCAAAAATCTTTGTTGAAAGATGAATAAATAGTTCGTTTTCAAAAATAAACAGAGCCACAATATTTAAAGTACCATGTCAATAGCATACCTTCTATGGGTACATTTGAAGATAAGATGAAGATAAGGGCAATGAAAGATTTGGGTCAATCTGCGACATAGGAAAGTTGAGGGAAATCTATGGCAGGACTTAGGGGATAATTCTTAAAATTGCTAAAAACTTAAAATTCACAGACACTCAAGATAATGACCATGATTTTAATCTTATAATAGTTTAGAAATGTCTGAAATTCACTACCAGTGACTTTTGCAAAGGCCTAGCATATAACACAGAGATTCTTGTGTTGAAGATATCCATCTTTACAGCAGTTTGTTTACTTTTTTTTTTTTACACGAAGACTTGCCCTATTTGCTGCTTCTGTTCTTTCTTGTAGTGGTTACTGCTTCACTTCTTGCTGGAGGCCTCCATAGGATTTCTTTCTGAGTTGGAAGCAATCTCTCTGATCAACCAATATAATTTTTGCCTCATACAAGTGAGAAGATGAATCACAGAGAGGTTATGTAAGTTGCCCAATTTGTTGGTAATAGAAAATGGTACCAGAAAATAGGCATTTCAAATGTGAGATGGTCTTTTTCCCGTCCCCTATGACACTCAGGCCAATTCTAATTTCAAGTAGATCAAGCCAAAGCATGGAGTGGTAGACATCACTGTGCCCCTCTCTGACAACCTTCTGGATATATCTCATCGTTGCTGTACTACTCTAAATATTTTCTTTCATTATGGTCTTAAAACTGTCTTTTTCAACACATTACCAAGTTCTCGGAGGTGTGATTCTTCAGTCTCTCCAAGGCTATTCTGTATCTTTCTGCACAGAATGGAAGCTTGTGTAACTCTCTTTGTTGTCTTTCTACATACCACTGGAAGATATCCCCATATTTCGGGCTTCCTGCTCATGCAATAAAGACGTGCTTCATGAGACTAAAATCCTAGTACAAACGGTGGTCTTTTCTTCCAGAATAAGCATCGTGCAGTAGATTATATTTCATGTTAATTTTCACACAAATGTCTATAGTAGAGAAAACCATGGTTCCATATGTTGAACTCTACCTTTATTTTTGGCACTTCCTTCAGGCCAGAATTTTACACCGTGGAATATTCAGGTCATAGTAGTCAGTGTAAATACAATGAGGATGTCAGTCATTCTTCCTCTTTTCCTTCTTCTCTTCTTCCCATTCTCCCTTTCTCCTTTCCGTGTTCCCTTTCTTTCTCTCTCTCTCTCTCTCTTTTTGTATTTTACTTACCTAGAAAGAAAGAATTTTCATCTTCTCTGGTAGGCTGAATTCTCTCATTTGTCTGAACTATGCCCAAAGGTATGTGCGGCATAGCTCCATATGGTTAGACTTGTGTGTTTTTCCATCCTGTCTGGCGTGTTAGGTGTTTTGGCCACTTGAGATTGTTGGTGCAATTTATGCAATTATTCCTGGTGTCATTTGTTGTTTTTCTGAAGGTAATCTCAGACCTTCATCTTCCTCTACTGGTTATGGTCTTTTGGTTTGTCTTAATGTTGTTTGATCTTTGTTATTGCTACTTGTTCCAGAATCATATCTTTTTGTCCCTCCCTTTTTTTCATTCCCTCTCTCACTCTGTCATTATCTCTCCTTCCTCCTTTCTTTTCATCCTTCTCATCCTTTTCACTCATTCCCTAATGTAGCCACTTACTAGGTATTTGGGGGTCTATCATTTCCCAGACACTGTGAAGTCAGAGATGAGTACTTTTCCCTCTCCTACAATGGAGAAGAGGAGAACCTAGTTTGTAGGGTTGCTATGAGACATGAGATCTTATGTATAAAATGCTTAGAGGGGCACCTGACTGGATCAGTCATCAGAGCATGCCACTCTTTTTTATTTTTTTAATTTATTCTTAAGTTGGTTAACAAACTCTGTAGTCTTGGCTTCAGAAGTAGAATCCAGTGATTCATCACTTATATACAATACCAAGTGTTCATCCCAACAGGTGCCCTCCTTAATGCCCATCACCTGTTTTCCCCACCCCCATCAAACCTTAGTTTGTTCTCTGTATTTAATGGTCCCTTATGGTTTGCCCCCCTCTCTGTTTTTATCTTCTTGTTCCTACCCTTCCCCTATGATCATCTGTTAAGTTTCTCAGATTCCACATATGAGCAAAATCAGATCATGCCACTCTGGATCTCAGGGTGAGTTCAAGCCCCATGTTGGACGTGGAGCCTACTTAAAGATTAAAAACAATGTAAAATCTTAGAACAAGTATCTGATAGTAAGTACTCTTAGCTATTACTACTATTTTAGTCAAAATAACGTCAGGCATCTTATATGGTACAGATTAGAATTGTCAAGACTGCTTAAATTGTGGCAGTACCTTCTTTATCCTTCTTTTCCAATTCAGTCCCAGTCCTGTGGAAAACCAGGATAACCAGGACCCTTGCTCCAAGCGATTGAATTAAGGGCTCTTTGGTCAGCACAGATGGCTTTCTTATTTTCCTTTCTTCTTGTCTGCTAGGTAAACATGGTTTCTGTAATGTTGTGGTTTGTTTTTTCTGAAGACTACTGTTGTTAATACATTTTTGCCTTAATCTGTTTACAGTCACACTGTTGTCCTTGACTTCATGGTAAACTTTTATGTAACGACAAAGTCACAGCTCATAAGCGATGTTTGAGGCCCAACTATTCAAAAATACCATTATGAATTTCTTTTTTTTTAATTTTTAAAAATGTTATTTTTAAAATTTATATCCAAATCAGTTAGCATATAGTGCAACAATGATTTCAGGAGTAGATTTCTTAATGCCCCTTACCCATTTTGCCCATCCCCCCTCCCACAACCCCTCTAGTAACCCTCTGTTTGTTCTCCATATTTAAGAGTCTCTTATGTTTTGTCCCCTCCCTGTTTTTATATTATTTTTGCTTCCCTTCCCTTATGTTCATCTGTTCTGTGTCTTAAAGTCCTCATATGAGTGAAGTCATATGATTTTTGTCTTTCTCTAATTTCACTTAGCGTAATACCCTCTAGTTCCATCTACATAGTTGTAAATGGCAAGATTTCATTCTTTTTGATTGCTGAGTAATACTCCATTGTATATATACATACCACATCTTCTTTATCCATTCATCCATCGATGGACATTTGGGCTCTTTCCATACCTTGGCTATTGTTGGTGTTGCTATAATCATTGGGGTGCATGTGTCCCTTTGAAACAGCATACCTGTATCCCGTGGATAAACACCTAGTAGTGCAATTGCTGGGTTGTAGGGTAGTTCTATTTTTAATTTTTTTGAGGAACCTCCATACAGTTTTCCAGAGTGGCTGCACCAGCTTGCCTTCCCAGCAGCAATGCAAAAGAGATCCTATTTCTCTGCATCCTCGCCAACATCTGTTGTTGCCTGAGTTGTTAATGTTAGCTATTCTCACAGGTATAAGGTGGTATCTCATTGTGGTTTTGATTTATATTTCTCTGATGATGAGTGATGTTGAGCATTTTTTCATGTGTCGGTTGGCCTCTGGATGTCTTCTTTGGAGAAGTGTCTATTTATGTCTTTTGCTCATTTCTTCACTGGATTACTTGTTTTTTGGGTGTTGAGTTTGATAAGTTCTTTGTAGATTTTGGATACTAACCCCTCATTTGATATATTGTTTGCAAATATCTTCTCCCATTCCATCGGTTGCCTTTTAGTTTTGCTGATTGTTTCCTTCACTGTGCAGTAGCTTTTTATTTTGATGAGGTGCCAATATTTCATTTTTGCTTTTGTTTCTCTTGCCTCTGGAGACTTGTTGAGTAAGAAGTTGCTGCGGCCAAGATCAAAGAGGTTTTTGCCTGCTTTCTCCTCGAGGATTTTGATGGCTTCCTGTCTTACATTGAGGTCTTTCATCCATTTTGAGTTTCTGTTTGTGTATAGTGTCAGAAAGTGGTCCAGGTTCATTCTTCTGCATGTTGCTGTCCAGTTTTCCCAGCACCATTTGCTGAAGAGACTGTCTTTATTCCATTGGATATTCTTTCCTGCTTTGTCAAAGATTAGTTGGCCGTACTTTTGTGTGTCCATTTCTGGGCTCTCTATTCTGTTCCATTGATCTGAGGGTCTGTTCTTGTGCCAGTACCATACTGTCTTGATGATGACAGCTTTGTAGTATAGCTTGAAGTCTGGGATTGTGATGCCTCCTGCTTTGGTTTTCTTTTTCAAGGTTGCTCTGGCTATTCAGGGTCTTTTCTGGTTCCATACAAATTTTAGGATTATTTATTCTAGTTCTGTGAAGAATGCTAGTGTTATTTTGATAGGGATTGCATTGAATATGTAGATTGCTTTGGGTAGTATCGACATTTTAACAATATTTGTTCTTCCTATCCAGGAGCATGGAATCTTTTTCCATTTCTTTGTGTCTTCTTCAATTTCTTTCATAAGCTTTCTATAGTTTTCAGTGTATAGATTTTTCACCTCTTTGGTTAGACTTATTCCTAGGTATTTTATGGTTTTTAATGCAACTGTAAATGGGATCAATTCCTTGATTTCTCTTTCTGTTGCTTCATTGTTGGTGTATAGGAATACAACCAAGTTCTGCACATTGATTTTATATCCTGAAAGTTTGCTGAATTCATGAATCAGTTCTAGCAGTTTTTTGGTGGAATCTTTTAGGTTTTCCATATAGAGTATCATGTCATCTGCAAAGAGCAAAAGTTTGACCTTATCCTGGTTGATTTGGATGCTTTTTATTTCTTTGTGTTGTCTGATTGCTGAGACTAAGACTTCCAATACTATGTTGAATAACAGTGGCAAGAGTGGACATCGCTGTCTTGTCCCTGACCTTAGGGGGAAAGCTCTCAGTTTTTCCCCATTGAGGATGATATTAGCGTTGGGTCTTTGATATATGGCTTTTATGATGTTGAGTATGATCCCTCTATCCCTACTTTCTTGAGGGTTTTTATCAAGAAAGGATGCTGTATTTTGTCAAATGCTTTCTCTGCATCTATTGAAAGGATCATATGGTTCTTGTCCCTTCTTTTATGGATGTGATGTATCACATTGATTGTTTTGCAGATATTGAACAAGCCTTGCATCCCAGGTATAAACCCCACTTGATCGTGGTGAATAATTTTTTTAATGTACTGTTGAAACTGGTTGACTAAATATTTTGTTGAGGATTTTTGCATCCATGTTCATCAGGGAAATTGGTCTATAGTTCTCCTTTTTAGTGGGGTCTCTGTCTGGTTTTGGAATCAGGTAATACTGGCTTCATAGAATCAGTTTGGAAGTTTTCCTTCCATTTCTATTTTTTGGAACAGCTTCAAGAGAATAGGTATTAACTCTTCCTTAAATGTTTGGTAGAATTCCCCTGGAAAGCCATCTGGCCCTGGACTCTTGTTTTTTGGGAGATTTTTGATTACTAATTCGATTCCTTACTGGTTATAGTTCTGTTCCAATTTTCTATTTCTTCCTGTTTCAGTTTTGGTAGTGTATATGTGTCTAGGAATTTGTCCATTTCTTCCAGATTGCCTATTTTATTGGCATATAATTGTTCATAATATTATCTTATTACTGTTTTTATTTCTGTTGTGTTGGTTGTGATCGCTCCTCTTTTATTCTTGATTTTATTTATTTGGGTCCTTTCCTTTTTCTTCTTGATCAAACTGGCTGGTGGTTTATCAATTTTGTTAATTCTTTCAAAGAACCAGCTTCTGGTTTCATTGATCTGTACTACTGCTTTTTTGTTTTTTGTTTTTTGGTTTCAATAGCATTAATTTCTGCTCTAATCTTTATTATTTCCTGCATTCTGCTGGTTTGGGGTTTTATTTGCTGTTCTTTTTCCAGCTGTTTTATGTGTAAGGTTAGATTGTGTATCTGAGACCTTTCTTCCTTCTTTAGGAAGGCCTGGATTGCTATATACTTTCCTCTTATGACTGCCTTTCCTGCGTCCCAGAGGTTTTGGGTTGTGGTGCTAGCATTTTGATTAACTTCCATATACTTTTTAATTTCTTCTTTAACTGCTTGGTTAGTTCATTCTCTAGTAGGATGTTCTTCAGTCTCCAAGTATTTGTTACCTTTCCAAATTTTTTCTTATGGTTGATTTGAAGTTTCATAGTGTTTGAAAATATGCACAGTATAATCTCGATCTTTTTGTACTTGCTGAGGGCTGATTTGTGTCCCAGTATGTGGTCTATTCTGGAGAATGTTCCATGTGCACTGGAGAAGAATGTATATTCTGTTACTTTAGGGTGAAATGTTCTGAATATATCTGTTAAGTCCATCTGGTCCAGTGTGTCATTCAAAGCCATTGTTCCCTTGTTGATTTTTTGATTAGATAATCTGTCCATTGCTGTGAGTGGGATGTTGAATACTATTATGGTATTACTATCAATGTGTTTCTTTATGTTTGTGATTAATTGATTTATATATTTGGATGCTTCACGTTTGGCACATAGATGTTTACAATTATTAGGTCTTCTTGGTGGATAGACCCCTTGAGTATGATATAGTGCCCTTCTTCATCTCTTGCTATAGTCTTTATTTTAAAATCTAGTTTGTCTAATATAAGCATGGCTACTCTGGCTTTCTTTTGTTGACCATCAGCATGATAGATGGTTCTCCATCCCCTTACTTTCAATATGAAGGTACCTTTAGGTCTAAAGTTGGTCTCTTGTACACAGCATATAGATGGGTCTGTTTTCTTACCCATTCTGTTACCCTTTGTCTTTTGATTGGAGCATTGAGTCTATTGACATTTAGAGTGAGTACTGAAAGATATGAAATTATTGCTATTTTGTTGCTTGTAGAGTTAGTTTCTGGTGGTATTCTCTGGTCCTTTATAATCTAGTTGCTTTTGGATCTTATTTATTTATTGATTGATTTTTTTAATCTTTTCTCCCCTCAGAGACCCCCCCTTAAAATTTCTTGCAGGGTTGTTTTAATGGTCACAAACTCCTTTAATTTTTGTTTGTCTGAGAAACTATTTATCTATCCTTCTGTTTTGAATGACAGCCTTGCTGGATAAAGAATTCTTGGCTGCATATTTTTCTGATTCAGCACATTGAATATATCCTGCCACCCCTTTCTGGCTTGCCACGTTTCTGTGGATAGGTCTGCTGCAAACCTGATCTGTCTTCCCTTGTAGGTTAAGGACTTTTTTTTCCCCTTGCTGCTTTCATGATTCTTTCCTTGCCTGAGTATTTTGTGAATTTTACTATGATATGCCTTGCTGATGGTTGGTTTTTGTTGAATCTACTGGGAGTCCTCTGTGCTTCCTGGATTTTGATGTCTGTGTCTTCCCCCAAGTTAGGAAAGTTGTGTGCTACGATTTGCTCCCATAACCCTCTACCCCTATTTCTCTCTCTTCCTCTTCTGAAACCCCTATGATTCTGATGTTCCTTTTTTTTAATTTTTTTTTAACGTTTATTTATTTTTGAGACAGAGAGAGACAGAGCATGAACAGGGGAGGGCCAGAGAGAGAAGGAGACACAGAATCTGAAGCAGGCTCCAGGCTCTGAGCTGTCAGCACAGAGCCCGACGTGGGGCTGGAACTCACAGAGCGCGAGATCATGACCTGAGCCGAAGTCGGATGCTTAACCAACTGAGCCACCCAGGCACCCCAGTGATGTTCCTTTTTAATGAGTCACTGATTTCTCTAATTCTTTAATTGTGCTCTCTTGCCTTAATCTCCCTCTTTTTTTCTGCTTCATTATTCTCCATAAGTTTGTCCGTTATATCACTGATTCTCTGTTCTGCCTCATCCATCTTTGCCGCCCTGGTATCCATTTGAGATTGCAGCCCAGTTATAACATTTTTATTTAATCCTGACTAGCTTTTACTTCTTTTATCTCCGCAGAAAGGGATTCTAATCTATTTTTGACTCCAGCTAGTATTCTTATTATCATGATTGTAAATTCTGGTTCAGACATCTTGCTTTTATCTGTGTTAGTTAAGTCCCTGGCTGTCGTTTCTTTGTGCTCTTTCTTTTGGGGTGAATTCCTTTGTTTCATAATTTTGAAGGAAGAAAAGGAATTAATGAGGTAAAAAAATTAAAATTAAAAAATATTAAAATTAAAAATATTAAAATTAAAAAATTGAAAAAAACACACACAAAATCAAATAAGTGATGCTAGATTCTAGGTGTGTTTTGGTCTGGGTGTTGAAAGGGGTTTGATAGATTAGAGAAAAAAAGGGGAAAGAAAAAAAAGAAAATCGTTTGAAAATTTGAAAAAATGAATACACTGAAGTAGACTAAAATGAAATGATAGAAGTAAAATAGAACTTGAGAAAATTTACACAAAAGTAAAAAATATACTAAAAAAAGGTAAAGAAAAAGATTTTTAATAAAAATTAAAAATAAAAGTGAATTTTTTCTTTTTCTGTATTCAAGAAAAAGAAATGAAAAAAAGGAAAAAAAAGAATGAAAGAAATAAAATTGAATAGACGGACCAGTGAACAGACTGAAATACGACTGAAATTACTTTGTTTTCTCCTAGGAGTCAAACTATGAAGCACTTTATAGTCCTTAAACTAAGCAGGCAGAGAGACTTATGCTTCTGAAGAGCGAGGCTGGCCCAGTTGGGCGGGGCTTAGTGTAACAGCTCCGTTCTTCACTAGATGGCACTGTTTAGCTTACTGGGGTGGATTGTTGTGGGGCTTGTTGGTGCGTATGCTAATGCGCTGGAGCAGTGAAAATGGCATCACCCAGCTACTCAGTCTCTAGTATTAGAACTCTGTTCTCCCTGATCAGCAATCATGCACCCGTCCTTTGTCTTCAGCTTCCATCCACTCCATGCTTTTACACAGTCCGTGACCAAGCCCTAGGCGGCACCTCCCTCCTGAGTTTTGTCTCAGATGCGGCTGTTTTTCCCAAGTCCTTACTTCTGACGGACTGGGGCTTTGACCTGTTCTGCCCCTCTGTGGGAGGGTCTCACCTAGTAATGGCCAAGTGCTGGCCGCAACCAGGAATGTTTGTGGGACTGTGCTGCTGCTGATGCCCAGAGACTGCAGCCGGGTGCCAGCCCACCTCAGAAAAAGTTCACGAGATATTGTAGCAGCAGCATTTCAGGGACTATGGAAAATCACAACACACATCTGACACCAGACTTCATGCTTAATGATCTTGTTCCAGACTAGCGAATGTGGTTGTTCTCTTGGGTCCACTGGGGCCTTGCCTTTGGGGACCTACACAGCCTCTACTAGGTGTCCTCCCAGCAGTGGAACCACTTCTCCCCATGTGGGCTGAAGAACCCCGTACTCCGCTCTGCTCCTGGGGATTCACCCTTCTCACCAGAGCACCACCAGGTATTGAGCTGCTGAGTTTCAGACTCTGCACTCCCTGTGTTTATAGTCTTAATGAAATTTAAACCCTCTCCTTTCTCCCTTTTTAGTTCAGTCCCTGAGGCTGTTTCCACTTTTCCATTTTCTCTCCAGCTGCTTTTGGGGGGGTGTTCCCCATATTCTCCATCCCACCCCCCGTCTCCATCCTCTCTCCATACGCAAAAGTAGCTCCCTGCCCTCCGCAGCTTGTCTCTCCCCCAGTTCACTTCTGCGTGCTGCATACCTGCTGGATTCTGTGGTTCAGGTTGTGCAGATTGTTGTGTTAATCCTCAGATCAGTTTTTTAGGTGTGCAGGATGGTTTCATGTTGGTCTGGCTATATTTCATGGATGCAAGACACACGGAAAACTTCCATGCTGTTCCACCATCTTGGCTCCTCCCCTTTACAATCTCTCATGAATTTCTTTAAGCCACCTTTACTTTTTCCATATTACTTAAAGTCCATGAGAATTTTCCTTTTTTCCTTCTCTTTTTCCAACAACTCATGTGGATGGACATCTCTATGTTGTCAAGCTTTTAAATTTACCTCTTAGTTGACACCTTCCTCATACATATTTTAAATATATGTTACAAAGTTCTCATGTCTTGAACTGCCTTCAAATATCTTTTATCTGCTTGCTGGTATAGGTAACTTTTTCCCCCTACTGTTGTATAACTAATTTCTAAGCTTTGGAAGACATGATTTCAGCCTCACACTTGTGTGAACAGAAGAGAAACTTTTTAAATTTCACATGGCTCCACCTCTCTCTTTGTACATCCATTCATTTTCCTGATTCATTACTTTTTTTAATGTGTATTCCAAACATTTTCCTGATTCATTAACTTTTTAAAATGTGTATTCCAAAGACATTGTCATCTTAATACTATTTAAAGAGCTACTTTTAAAAGCTTGTGCCCCTCCTATGTTTTTATACTTCTCTGAATTTTTAGCAGTTTCCTAGAGACAGAGCTCATATCTCTTTCCAATTTTCATATTTTTCCCCAGAAAGAAGGGAGGGGAATATGAAATTCCAAACTTTTTGTTTTGACCAGCTACAGTTGAATTTATATCTGAGGGCTTTTCCAATTTAGATCTCAGGTCCTGTTAACTTCCTGGAACAATGAAGCTTAACCTCTTCTTGGGACCTGGGCACCATGCCTTCCTCTTCATATTCACATTTGTTGTTGTGCTAAAGGAACATCCACTTATTCTTCTTCTCTCAGAGCTAGACCTCTAGCAGTTGGTATTTGTAGACTTTTTTCTTTGCATTTCATGTTGCTTTTTGTACTTTTTTGACTTTAATGACCCTATAAAGATTTCTTTTGAATATTTTCCCCCATCTGCTTTGATTCCTCTTTCTGCATTGCCTGTCTATCCCAGGCTGAGTTACTCCTATCCCTACAATAATTCCACCTTTCACCCATTCCGCAGGTACTTATTGAACGCCTACTGTATGCTACTGTATACACAGCCTTAGGGATGCAAGATTAAACAATGCAGCTGGGCTCTCTGTTCCCATGGAGTTTTCATTTTAGTTTGGAAGACAAACAAATAAATGAATAATATAATTTCAGATAATGACATACGCTATGAAGAAAATAATGGAGAGGAGAGCTGGGTTTAGGTGAGCATGCAAGTTTTTTTTTAATGGGATGATGAAGGTCTCTCTGAGAAAGTAACTGAGTTGAGAATAGGATGAAATAAGAATTGAGAGAAGAGCATTCCAGGCAGAGCGAAAAACAAGAATGTAGACCTGGAGGTGGGAAAGAGCTGTTTAAAGAACAGAAAGCAGGCTATTGTGGCTATAACAGAGCTGGGCAGGGTAAGAAGCACAGGAAAAAGAAAAAGGGAAAGTGGAGAAGTGGAAAGAAATCATATCATACAGGATGCTGTGGTCCTTTGTCCTGGGTGCCCCTGTAGACTTGCCTATAGAAGGCTGTAAGCCTTGGTACAGATTTCGGATATATTCTAAGGGTTATAGGAGGCTACCAGGTAATTTTGAGCCAAGGAATAATAATATATGAGTTAAAAGGTAGGTCACTTTGGCAAATGTGTAAGAATAGACTGTGAAGAGAAAGAGTAGAAGCAAGAGGACCAGTTGGTGGCTACTGTTTTTAGTTAGGATGGTGTTTTGTTTTGTTGAATTCAAGGGACCCAAACTGGTTTATAGAACATAACTGTTTCATATATAAGAAGTCCATGAGCAAGGTAGACTCCAAGGTTGGTTATTTCAGCACCTCCATGATATTGTCAGAGATGCCCTCTACCATCCCTGGATTTCACATCATCCTCATGCTAGTCAGGATAGTTGCTGTATCTCTGAGCTTTACATCCCAAGATGATCAAGTCTGGAGGTAGGAGAGAAATGAGCACATCATATGGCAATTTCTTAGCAAGTGTCCTGTCTTCTTAACTTGTGCCATACCTCTTTGGCCAGAATTGGGTACTCCTGAATCCATCACTGGATTCAGTGTGAAATTATCAGTATTTGCCTGGGCCAATGATTTGGGGATGGTATGGATAATGGGGAGTCAGTCAGCCCCTACTGCTGCAGTCCAGAGAGAAATACATACCAAATGCATAGCCTAATATGTGGTATACAGCAAGTCCTCAAACAAAACTAAACCCAAACCAACCAAACAAACCCTCCTCCCCTTCTTTGGACATTTCAGAAAAACTGATATTCCCCTGGAGGCATTTCTGTTTCCAAATAGGTTCTTCCTGTCTGTATGGTAGCAAGAAGATATTCAACTAACTCTCCAAGTTTTCTTTTATTTGAATGTCTTTCCTATACTCTGTGAAGTTTATAGATGAGAACTGTGTTGGACTTTACAACCATCCTAGGAAGTAGGTATACTTAAATCTATTTTGCAGACCAAAATCTGGGCCTGATTAAACTGATGAAGGTCACACAGCAGTTTTTGCCTTTCTCCAAAGTTGGTGTACATTCTTCTATAATTTTGAGAGTAAAATAAAATGTATGGCCATTGTTAAATCTGCATACATGAGTCTTTCTAAAGGATTCTGAATAGGTAGTTTGCCTAGGTCTTGATAGCTGGATCTCATTTTTAGCTTCCAAGGGCTCACAGGCAATATGAAAAGCAATAATCTTCAAATTGAACAAATAAAGATCAGAAGTGATATATCACCTAGAAGCAGACTCCAGAGGCGGATCTCTTCTATTTGACAACTCACATGTAATAAAGACAGTGCCTAATTATTTTAAAAATACTTTGGTGTGAGGAGGATGTTGTTTTGTGGTTGTTGAGTTGATAATCTTTTCTGAAAGGGTTATTAAGAAAGACAAAATCAACAAAAATACACTGTTTCTACCTGAAGGCAAGTTCTTTTTTCCACTCAGTTTGAGGTTTTGTCTTTGAGTTTTTAACCTCTGCCTCAGTGTGTACTTTGCTCAGATATTGACCAAACCATAGCTGCTGAGATGTGAAATTAGGTGATTTAAAGATTCACTTCTGATTCCCAAGATATGCTCCAGGGCATACAGTGATGTGCTTTAGGGCATAAAATGATCTCAAGCTGGGGCGAAGGGGGGAAAAAATCTCTACAGTAACAATAAATATTGCATGGTGGCAAGATGGTTAGAAAATTATGTTCTTAAAATTTTTCTGAGAACCTACACTTTTCATAAAATCAGGTTAAGGCAGGAAACTAAACTATATCAATTGTTGACGTAATTATATCCTGAAAACTCTAACTTATTTAATATGTTGTAAATTGCTCTCAATGGTTCAAAGATGAAATTCACTTTGTTTTTTGTTTTCTTTTTTTCTAAACTAGTTTGGTATCAATGTGTGGAGTTAAAAATAAATATAAAACCTCTGGGAGATTTTTGGTACACACAGATTTTAATTTGTCCATGGTAATGAGGGGGAAAGGAGAGATGGTAGCTCTTGAATGCCCATGTCTAAAGAATGGAGTATTGGTATAGAAAACAAGATAATTCTACCAAGGCTTTGATTGATCTGTCATTTGCATAATCAGGAGTAAAGGACAGTCTTAAGAGTATAGTCTTCCAAATAACTTTTATCTGTGTAACCAGAAAACAATGAAACATTGACTCAATGCTTCCTGAACATGTTCCTTTCTACCCTCTGGCAGAGCTTCTAATAAGTGAACTGATCAGAAAACAGTGGGGGAAAGTAGGCAGAAAGAGAAACAAGGAATCTGGGTTAATTTCCAAACTGAATAATCAGCTTCCTACTAAAAAAAAGGAATTGGCAAGGCTGTATGGAAGGTTCCATGATTCCTTCATTCCCATTGTGACAGAAGTATGTGAGCTGGCAAGAGAGACCTGCAAATACTATGGATAAACCTAATCATTTCTCAAAGGCTCCCATTTAACTCACTATAATTTAAGATTACATAGCCCTACTTGCCCTGCATACATCCCCTTCTGTGTTGAGTCTACAACTTTGCTTGAGAACCTAACAACTCTCACTTTGAATGGTGTATTAACATGGAGTCCTTTGTAGTTGGTGACACACTTGGGGATTTGCAAGATTGGCCCAGGGAAAAAAATCTGTCTTCCCTCCTTGAATCTTGGAAAAACTTGGCCACTATCCCAGTGGCCCATATCCCCTGATTCCCTATTCCAGCATTCTTTTTATGATTCAAAAAAAAAAAAAGTCCTGCTTGTTTGTGTTGCTCCAGGGTGGTGCAAAGCAAAAACCTGGATGAAACTCATGGGCTTGTATCCCAAACAACCTAGATACTATCCAAGACAGCAGAGATTATTTGAGTCTTTAGAAAAACTTCAGAGCCTCTATTAATATACTGATTTTACATATGAGGAAATGGGACTCAGAGAGCTTAAGTGACTTGCCCAACTTCACACAGTAAGTGTCAGAGCCAGGATTTGTACACAGATTGGTTTGATGCTGAAGATCTTGTTGTTTCTACTGTACTCTGCTATTTCCCAGATTTATATTTATATAAAGCACCAAGCAGTAAAGTGGAAAGTTGTCTTCAAGTAAAATTGTATGTGGCATGTACTAAGCATTCACTAAATATTTCTTGAATGAAAAAAAATTAATTAGCAATTGGCTTCTGGATTTTTTTCCCTCCTTTATACTTGCTAAATTAAAAAAAAAATGAGCATTCAGAAGAAAAAAAGGGAAGAAAAAAAGTTGCTCTTTTCCACATGCAGAAAATGTTTCCAGAAATTTTAAAAATGCCTATAAAGAAGTTTTGGATGAGGAATGTTCTGCAAAGGTCAAATCATCACTATTAGCACTGGGTCAGTTATTGTTGGTTTAGTGGATTCGGTTCTTAGAATGGTCAATGTCACACAGTGACCTTGTAATTCTCTTTCCCTTTGTCTCTCATCTGTGAGCAGATTTAATCCCTGTCACCCATCCAGGAGAATGAGATGTTCTAATGAGTACAGAGATGTAAAGTACTCTCAAAGGCTTGGAGAAAAGGCCCTGGGAGTAGAGAACAGTGTTATAAGTAAGGTTGCAAGCCAGTACACATTCAACAATTACTTGATTTATAGCCCACAAGGCTTTAAACACATCATAGAGAAGCAGAGAAGAGAAAGAAATGATTAGCAATGTTCATCCACGGAGCTTTATCTATCATAATTACATAATAAGAATTATATGCTGTGAAAAAACAGTCGTTGCATTTCTAATGGGAGACAAGAAGCCATGCTTAGTTTTTGGATCTCAAGCATAAAGGAAGAGAGGTATACATCAATTCTTAAAATTTAGAAAATAGAAGTTTGGAAGACAACCCCTTCCCAATGATTTCTAAATATAGAGATATGTTGTCATGGAATTACTGGGACCAGAAGCTTAGCTTAACAAATCCCACAGATGACTCAGGGCAAAAATGCTCAAACCCACACCATACCATCAACTACCGGAAAACATTGTTCTGTTTGTTGTTCAGTACTTTCTATGATGATGGACATGATCTATTCTAAGCCATCCAAAACAGAAGCCGCTAGCTAGCTGTGTGTGGTTATTGAACATTTGAAATGAATGAGTATGACCAAGGAACTGAAATATTAATCTTACTTAACTTTAAATAATTTGAATATAAAGGTAGTTACGTGTGGCTAGTGGCACAGGTCTGAGGGCACGTTAATGTACCAGACACTCCTATTTCATGGCCTATGTTGTAAGCACATCTAATTCCAATGACCATGCTAGCTTGTCACACTCAGTAGGGTCAAAAGAGCCTTCTCAGAAATGAAACTTGAATGGGAGAACACTCTTTCCCCATTACTTCATGAGTCTATTAGTTCTTAAGCCAGGGCATTCTCTTATAATAAGAAACCCAAAATCTCCTTTAGGCAATTGTTGGCTTCTTCATTGAGGGCTCCTTCTTTGTAGATAATGGCAAGGGACAGACTGACAGGACTTTTAAAGAACACTGATTCCATATGAATCCCTCTTTATGTATTAGGATTCTTGTACACATTTATTTACTCAAAAAATATTGAGTGTCTATCATGGGGCAGATGCTGTTCTGTCAAGGATAATTTTCCACTGTTAACATTTTGTTGTGTTGCCTTTCACCCCATCCCCTATGCAATAGCAGGTGGGAAATATGGCATGAGGGAGGAGCTTTGGAATCAAACCAACCTGAAATAGCACTGTCACTTAGAACAGGGTTCACCAAAATCATCATAGTTTTTTAAAGTTTATTTTTATTTATTTGAGAGAGATAGAAAGAGCAAGCACAGGAGGGGTGGAGATGGAGAGAGACAGAATCCCAAGCAGGCTCCATGCTGTTAGCACAGAGCCCAACCTGGGGCTCGAACTCACCAACTGTGAGGTCATGACTTGAGCTGAAATAAAAAGTCAGACGTTTAGCTGACTGAGCCACCCAGGTGCCCCCACATCATGAATATTTTATGCTCTGTGAACCATATAATTTCCTTTACAACTATTCAGTCTGTAGTTGTATTGCCAAATAAACCATAGACAATACATAATCATGAGCTTGGCTATACTCCAATAAAACTTTATGGGCATTGGAATTTGAATTTTATATATTTTTCTTGTATCACCAAACATTATTTTTCCTTTGATTTTTATTGAATTATTAAAAATGTAAAAATCACTTTTTAGCTCATGGACCATACAAAGACAAGCAGCATAATATATTTGGCTCATGGTCTATCATAGTCTGCTGACCCCTGGCCTAGAACTAATAATTGAGAAAATGCCTATGACACAATGTAACTAAAAACTCTTTATGAACATTTTAACAATCATATTACATTCTATTATGTAATATGTGTAGCATATACATATTGTCTTCTTTATTTGGAGATTTTAGTATTTTTCCATTTGGTATTTTAGTATATTCAGGATTTTTAGTATTTTAGTATTTAGTATTTTTCAATTTTAGTCATTAAAATTAAGACGAACATCTTTCTTCGTAAAGATTTCTAGTATGGATTATTATGCAAGCTGAAAGGTGTAAATATTTTAAGATTTTTGCTACAGTGTTCCCAGCTTGCTTTCCAAAAAGTTGTACAAGTTGTACAAGAGCCCTGAATTGTCTTTTTCAAGTTTCCTGAAATGTAGCCCTTCTGTAAGTAGCTCTGTAGGGTCATTATTTAGAGTCTTAATCCCATATTTTAAAGCATTCTTTAACTCTATTTTAGAGACAAATAGACTGAAATATCCTAGCTGGAATTTTCCCAAACAACTTACAATGGGGTAAAAATTTTTTAAACTTATTTATTTATATGGAGAGAGAGAGAGCAAGTGAGTGGGTGAGGGGCAAAGAGAGAGGGAGAGAAAGAGAGAATCGCGACTCAGGGCTTGAACTCACAAACTGTGAGATCATGAGCTGAGCCAAGATAAAGAATCGGACCCTTAACCAAATAAGCCACCCAGGCCCCCCTGGGTAAACATTTTAAAATTAAAAAACTCCTACTAGGAATCATACTTTCCTGCCATCAGAAACAATAGGCATGAACTTATTTTAAAGGTTAGTCTTGTGTGGCATATATATATTTGGGCATACCATGAGTCAACTTAAAAGCCCAGATGAGAATTGGTCCGGAATGGTTTATATACTGAATTGCCTGAAATGATAGCCAAGACCAGTTTTAGGTTTAAGTCCTATTTGTGAAATATTTGCTGTAACTGTGGGTCTCCAAATCCAGCTCACAAACTAGTAATAGTCTGAGATCAAGTTTTCATCCTTCTATAGAAAAATGCATAACATAAAGCTGAACAGCCCAAATTTGAATGTGAAGATCTACTTTTTTGTTTTAAAATGTCTTTTTTCATTCAGCAAAATAATGGGTGTTCTATAGATTTTTTTCATAATGCTATTTGACAAAATAAAAGAAACATTGTATTCTGTGGGTCTTGACCTAAATCAAACATATGTATATATAAATATATGCTATTTTTATACTTTATATATATGCTGTGCATATACAAAATATGTAAAATTTTTATGAAATCTACAGGTCCAGAAATTACTGTGTTTGATATTGACAATCTGTACTAGTTACTTCATAGATATCATAATTTACTCTTACATTTCACAGCCACTTGAATTAGGTATTATTATTTCTTCTTTGTTATAGACAAAGAAATGGAGGCTGAGAGAGGTTAAATAATTTACCTGAAGTCACACAGCTAGTAGGTGGTATAGTCAAGTCTTAAAATTGAAAGATTTTTTCCTACCTATTTCTTTATATATTGTCATATAAATTATTTTTACAAAATTAGTGCTATTTTGAATTCCCTTCCCATGATTCTAATCATTTAAAAAATATTATTACTAGATAACAGAAGAAACAAATATGATTTGTCATTGAAATATTACCTTCTATGATATGGCTATTATTTTTATTGAAGTATAGTTGACATATCATATGTTAGTTTTAGGTGTACAACATAGTGATTCAACATTTCTATACATTAAAGAGTGATTGCCATGATAGATCTAGTCACCATCTGTCACCACACAAAGTTGTTTTATATTATTAGCTATATTCCTTGTGCTGTACATTGTATCCCTGTGTCTTATTTATTTTATAACTGGAAGTTTGTACCTTTTAGTTCCTTTCACCCACTTCCCCACCCTCTTCCCTCAGGCAAACACCACATTGTTCTCTATATCTCTTTTGTTTTGTTTGTTTTGTCTCCTTGAATTCCAAATATAAGTGAAGGCATATAGTGTTTGTCTTTCTCTGTTTGACTTATTTCATTTAGCCTAATACCCTTGAGATCTGTCCATGTTATCATAAATGGCAAGATTTAATTCTTTTTTATGGCTGAGTAACATTCCATTTATATGTGTATCACTGATATGGTTATTTTTTCATGAGATTATTAATGACCTTTTTATGGGTGTCTTCATAATCCTATTATGCACATTAATTCTACCACCAAACAAATGATACAAAATTATGTTAGAAGAAGAAGTCATTTGAGTTGTATCATTTTTCCAGGTGGATTTCTCTTTCAGTTTATTATTATTATTATTAATTTGAGAGAGAGAGAGAAAGCATGTACGAATAGGGAATAGAGGAAATCCCAAGCAGGCTCTATGCCCAGCACGGAGCCTGACATGGGGCTCGATCCCACAACCAGGAGGTCATGACCTGAGCTAAAATCAAAAGTCAGATTCTCAACTGACTGAGCCACCCAGCCACCCCTCTTTCAGCTTTTCAGTAGTCATTCTGGTGGGAATAGGGATGCCTGGGACAGTGGGAACCCCATAGTTACCCTCTTGTGTACTAGTAATGGTGTATTAATGTAACAGTTGGGATTAGAAATGATACATAATACTCATTGATATTAAGATCTTCAAAAATAGTTGTGGTTGCCTCAAAGGAAAAGAACAGGTGCTAAAGGAAAGTGGTATAGGTTAAGATTTCTAACTTTGAGTGGAGTTCTGGGAAGAGAAGTTTAATCTGAGATCGTGGGCTATGCTGGAATCATCCAGGTGAAGATTGAGGGGAAAGGGGACCACCTAGAAAAAAAGGAGCATTTGAGGGTTCTAAGATGCCATGAACCAGAGAAAGAATGGCTCAAGTGGAGACTGGCACTGTGGTTGGAATCTAGAGTATGTGAGAGAGACATTTAAAATCTTTATCCCAATAGTCATTGGAAGCAAAGTGAAGGCTTATTCAGCAGAATCATATGATAACATTTGCATTTTAATAAGGCCATTTGGACTGCATCTAGGAGACTGGATTAAAAGACAAAAAGAACATATGCAAAACAGTTATTTTGATAATCATATTGAGGCATGATGGGGACTTAGAGTGGTGAGAGTATAGATGGAGTAAAGTTGATGTTTATGAGCATCATCTAGAAGGCAAAATCAATGCGTGAGCTTATGGAGACAGTAATTCTTTTTCTATATCCTCTGAGTTTGGAATAAGTTGAAGAAAGTTGATGCATGAGACAACCGCATCATTTGAGGGAAGCTTAGTTGTGTGACAAGTTCTTTCCTAATGCCTCTGTCCAAGTCTAGAATATGAAATGGCTTACTAAAGGAGTGTATTAGCTCATTGATCCACTTTGTCAGGATTGCTATCTCATATCTGTGCAGGCCCCATCACAGGGACAGAGAGACATAGGCTTTCAAACTGCCCCTGCAAGCCAGACTTGGCATCTGACCTGGCAGATGTTCTTCTGGAGGCAGAAGAGCAGGATGTACCCACTCTTTAAAAAACAAAAACATATTTAATGAGATATAATTTACCTACTGTAATCAGTATAATAATGGACTCCCAAAGATACCATAATTTAACACTGGAATCCATGAATATGTTACCTTTCATGATAAAAGGAATTTTGCAGATGTGATTAAGTTTAGGAACCTTGAGATGGGGATAGTATCCTGGGTTATCCAGGTGGGCTCATTCCCATGGCATGAGTATTTTCAAGTGGAAAACCTTTTCTGGTGGGGTTAGAAATAACTATTCAACAGTGTATTAGGGTCAGAGAAATGTGATGTTGCTAACTTTAAAGATGGATAGGAGGGGCGCCTGGGTGGCTCAGTAGGTCAAGCTTCTGACTTAGGCTCAGGCCATGATCTAGCCGGTATTGAGTCAAGCCCCGTGTCAGGCTCTGTGCTGACAGCTCAGAGCCTGGAGCCTGCTTTGGATTCTGTGTCTCCCTCTCTCTCTGCCCCTCCCCTGCTCTCACTCTCTCAATCAATCAGTCAATCACTAAAATGTTAAAAAAAAAAAGGTGGATAGGAAAGTAATTCACATACCATAAAATTCACCTGTCTAAAGTTAAATATTCAGTAGTTTTTAGCATAATTACACATGCTATCATTGTGTCCCTATAGACCTGCCTGTTCTGAACATTTAATATAAACAAAGTGATAAATACATGGTTTTTGCAATTGGCTGGCTTCTTTCACTTAATGTAATGTTTTCGGTCATCCATGTCATAGCATGTATTGGTACTTCATTCCTTTTTATTGCTGAATAGTATTTCACTAGATGGATATACCACATTTTGTTTATACATTCCTCATTTGATGAGCATTTGGATTGTTTCCACTTTGGGGCTATTATGAATAATGCTGCTATAAAACTTCTGTACAAGTTTTTGTGTGGACATTAGTTTTAGTTTCACTTACATATAACTAGGAGTGGAATTTCTGGATCATAAGGTAACTCCGTGTTTAACATTTTAGGAGCTGCCAAAGTGGTTTTCCAAAGTGGCTGCACTATTTTACATTTCTACTAGCAATGTTATAAGGGCTCCCGTTTCTCCAAATTCTCAGCATCACTTGTTGTCTGTCTTCTTTTACTATAACCATCCTACTGGATGTGATGTAGTATCTCATTAGGATTTTGATTTGCATTTTCCTGATAACAAATGATGTTTGGAACCTTTTCATGTGTTTATTGGCTGTTTGTGTAACTTATCTGAAGAACTTCAGATTCTTAGCCCTTTTTTTAAATTGGGTTATTTATCTTTTTATTGTTGAGTTGTGGGAGATCATTTTTGTATATCTAGATAAAAGTCCCTTTTAATATATATGTTTTGCAAATATTTTCTCCCACTCTGTGAGTTGTCTTTTTCACTTCCTTGATGGTGTCCTTTGAAGTGCAAAAGTTTTTGATTATGATGAAGTCCAACTTTCTCATTTTTCCTTTTGCTGCTTGTGCACTAATATCTAAATAATAAATTATTGCAAATCCAAGATCATAGAGATTTATTCCTTTTTTTCCTTCTAATAATTTTATAGTTTTAAAAACCTATTTTTATGTTGTCTGTTACATTTAGGTCTCAGATCCAGTTTGAGCTAATTTTTATATATGATGCAAGGTAGATATTCAACTTCATTCTTTTGCATACAGATATCCAATTGTCCCAGAATCCTTGTTAGAAAGACCATTCTTTACTCTATTGAATTGCTTGGCATCTTTGGAAGATGAAAATCAACTGACCATAAATGTAAGATTATATTTCTGGATCATTAACTAGAATTGATAGGTTCCATTGATTGGTCTACCCTGTGCCAGCACTACCCTGTCATGATTATGGTAGCTTTTTAGTAAGTTTTGAAATTGAGAATTGTGAGTCTTCCAACTTTCTTCTTCTTCCTCTTCCCCCTCCCTCCTTCACCTCCTCTGCTTCTTTTTTTCTTCTTCTTCTTTTAAAGTTTATTTATTTATTTTCAGAGAGAGCACACAAGCAGAGGAGTGGCAGAGAGAGAGGGAGAGCTAATCCCAGGCAGGCTCAAACCCACGAATTGCAAGCTCATGACCCAAGCCAAAATTCAAGTCATACGCTTAACTGACTGAGCCCCTCAGCTTTCTTCTTCTTGAATTGTTTTGTCTATGCTGTCTCTTTTGCATTTTCATATGAATTTTAGTATCACATTGTCATTTTCTGCACAGAAGCCAGTCAGGACACTGACAGGGTTTGCAGGGAATCTGTAGATAATTTGGGGGCAAATATTAATAATATTAAATCTTCCAATCCATGAGCATGGGACATATTTTGTTTATTTAGACCTTCTTTAATTTGTTTCAATGATATTTTGTAGTTTATAAAATATAAGTCTTGTACTTTTTTGGTTGTTTATTTTTACATGTTTTAGAATGCACCCACTGTTACAGCATGAACAACCAAAAGAAGGAAATACAGAATGGCCTGGCTCCTTCTCCTAAACTTACCAAGAAGGCAATTCATTTCTTGTCCTCTGAGGAGGAAAAAGGAGGGTGGGGAAAGGAGGGCTAGAAAGAGAACTGGAAGTGTTATTTCAATACAATTTTCCTTTAGGACCAGAAATTCCTTTTAAGCAACATGACAAGAGAGACATAGGAATTCTCTGTATTAGAGAGAACCTGATGATTGATTGGATGTGACAGTTAAGACACAAGAAAGTGTCAGGGGTACCTGGGTGGCTCAGTCGGTTAAACATCTCACCCTTGATTTCGGCTCAGGTCATGATCTCATGGGTTTGTGAGATCAAGCCCCCGTCGGGCTCTTGCAGACAGCATGGAGCCTGCTTGGGATTCTCTCTCTCTCCTCTCTGGCCCTCCCCTACTCACGTGCTCACTCTCTCTCTCTCTCTGTCTCTCAAAATAAATAAATAGATTTTTAAAAAGGAGAGAGAGAGAAGAAAGTGTCAAGAATAATTCCCCAGTTTCCTGTGTGAGCTTGAATATATGATAGTACTATTAGATGGGGAAGATTCAGAACTACTTTTGGGAAAATAGATTGAGATTTGTTTTGGACAAATTAGATTTAAGGTCCTTTGAAATATGTACACAAGGATGAATATGTTGGTACATATGTAGATATGGACCTCACAGAAGGTTAGTAGCAAATTTATTTTGGCTTAATTAATCTACTAATGGTAAATGAAAATGTGCAGAGTGGTTGCAATCATCTAGGGACACTTTGTAGTTTTATATGAGAAGAGAGCATAGATCTAACTTTTGGGGAATTCCATCATTTCCTGGAGAGGTAAAGCAGGATGAGTTGGGAAAACTGAGAAGAGAGATAGAGGTGTCTATGGTAGGAGGAAACAGGAGACTATAGTGTCATGAAATCAAGAGTAGAGAATGTTTCCAGCAGGAGGGAGTGTGCTGGATACCATAGAGTAGTCAGGTGAATACAGCAAGACCAATTAATGTTGATGACATTGAGGTCTTCGGTGATCTTGGCAAGAACAGTTTCAAGGGATTTGCGGTAGGATAGAGTACAAGATCCTGAGGAACTAATAACACAGAGAAAGGGACTAAATTAGAAGTAGTATCTGTGGGGGAGCCTGGATAGCTCAGTCAGTTAAGTGTCTGACTCTTGGTTTCAGCTCAGGTCATGATCTCACAAAAGACATCAGGCTCTGTGTTGACAGTGAGGAGCCTGCTTTGGATTCTCTCTCCCCCTCTCTCTCTGCCCCTTCCCTGCTTGTGTGATCTCTCTCTCTCTCTCTCTCTCTCAAAATAAATTATTATTTTAAAAAGTAATGTCTGTGAATAAAAACAGAGAGGTAGATGGCAGGGGGAATACGGTTAAAGGAGATTGTATGTTTTTAAAATAAGAGAAAGTTGAGAATGTTTAAATGTTGATAGCAAAGAGGCCACAGAGAGAAAAAGGATGATGATGAATTAATGATGTGGGGCAGTCCATAGGATTAGGTTCTTCAAAAGGCAGAACCATAGGACAGGTAAAAAGGTTATCTTTTTTTTTTTTTTTAATTTTTTTAACGTTTATTTATTATTGAGAGACAGAGAGACACAGAGCATGAGCAGGGGAGGGGTAGAGAGAGGGGGAGACACAGAATCTGAAGTAGGGCTCCAGGCTCTGAGCTGTCACCACAGAGCCTGATGTGGGGCTCGAACTCACAAACTGTGAGATCATGACCTGAGCCGAAGTCGACCACCTAACCAACTGAGCCACCCAGGTGTCCCAAAAGGTTATCTTCTTAAATAAAGAAGTCATCCATTCTTTTTTGTGGAAGGATGCAACATGTGTTGATGCACTCTTTTAGGTTAGTTGTTTGTAAAGACTTGAGTTTTCTCTGTGAGGTAGGTGGATAAGGTCAGTGACTGAAAGAATTGGGTAGGTGGAGTGGTGAGGGCTGGAGATTCAGGGAGAGTAGAGGGTTGGACGTACCACTTATGATGAATGGAAGAGTGAGCCAACGAAGGACGTATCACAGTATTGCTGGATGGTATTGAGAGCTTGGTGTTTGTGTGTGCAGGAGGGGATTATTGAGGGAGCCATAAGAAAGTGATGTGATGGATCCTAAAGGCTGATGACTGGGACAATAAACCTAAACTGGAGAGGTGGTGAGTTTAGACTAAGGTCCCCTCCAACTCTTTCTTGTTTCCAAGAAGAGCCTAAATTAATAAAATCATCTTTCATGAAACTATTTGAAAAGGACTTGATGGTTATGAATGACAATTGCCAAATTTTCATCTTTATTTTCCCACAAGACTAGACAGTGTTTCCAGATCCGTTCTGTCATAAAGAAAAAGCCAAGGACAGTTTTGTAGAACAAGGATTCCTACCTTGGTTTCCTCCTCCAGCTGCCTGGTGCTAACAGACTGGAGTATTTTCTTACAGTCATATGATTGGTAACTACAATTCAGAATAAGAATCCAGACAGGAATTTATGCCATCCAATTAGAAAAGGTCATTGCACTAATCCTAGTGGAATGAGGATAGGGAGAGGTGCAACTGGAAAGGCTAATTTTGTCATGTGGCATGCAAGGTCATGTGGCAAGCCAGTGGTCCCCACCTTATCTTGGCTGAGAGCCTATAGTCCTTGGTTATGATCAGATGTATGGGGAAGGAAGCACTCACACTAGAAGTCACCGTGAAGTTAACTGTAGTCAAGAGCAAGCTTCACATTTCCCTGGCCATAAAGAATTCCAGAATGCCATGGGAGACTTGCTGTATCACCCTCCCCCTCCTCATCTGGTGAAACTTGGTAACCTTAGTTACCCTGTGACGTGTTACAGTGGGAACATTTATCACATTCTGTGCTGAGAAAAGTAAAAGAAATGGGAGGTGGCTGAGATGAACAAAGTAAAGAAGGAGTCGAATTGCTAACTCAGATAACACCCATGTGGCAAACACATTTGACACTGGATTAAAATATTAGGTGTGTTTTAAAGAAAATTAGTTGTCTTAAAATGCTGAAAAGAAACCTGCTTAGTGACACTCGTGGTGGAAAAATCAGAATGAGTTTTAATTAATATTAATCTCCTATGCTTCTTAAATGTCCGATATTTAGAAGTGACATGAGCTCATTTTTGATTATGAGGTTTGGAAACATTTTACTTTCGAGTAATTGACTGAAGGTAATAATGGTTGAAAGCATTACTACTTGGTCATGGTAATAATAATGATAATGATAGTAATTATAGCTACCATTTATTCCTTTGTGTGAAGCACTGTGGTAAGCATTCTGCATACACTGTATTGTCTAAGCCACACAACAATCTTGTAAGCTGGAACTGTTATTTTATGGTATTTATTTTACAGAAGTCTTGTGTAACCAACAAGGAAACTGGGCACTACTAAATGTCAGGATAGAATTCACACCAGGGTGTATTTGCCTCTACTTCAGTAGAGAGCCTCAGCTTCCTCAGTATAAAATAAGAATAATTAATAGCATTACTCTTATTGGGATTTAAAGATTAAATGAGACAATACAAGTAAAATTCTGATAACAATGCCAAGTACATAGAGAATACTCAAGTAAATGTTAGTTGCAGGACTGTACTCGAGTAAATAATGTATCTTAGAAGTTCTGCCGCTTGTGTTGTCTGTCCTGATAATCTGCCAACTTGCACTTTGAACTGCTTTTCTTGCAGTAGCTTTTCTTGCAATAACAGGGCTGACCCATCCACAAACTCTTTCTTGGGGTCGAAAGCTCACATCAACTAGCCGGTAAATGGGGCTTCAGTTCTAGAAATAGAATAAAGTAAAGCCTAAATGGCCCATAGGAGAACTACATTCATAGCTACAGTTTTGTAACAATATACTGTATTCAGCTAAAAAAAAAAGTCTGCAAAAAGGAAAGATGGTGTTCAGCAACAGGCTCTTTGAGAAGTATTTGGTTGGTTAAAACCACAGCTTTCTAAAGCAGGGTAGCAAAACCAGGACTAACATAAGAACACTGGGAATATGCATTCCTGTGAGGATTTCCAGGATGTGAGGTCATCTGCCTTGTCTTTGCTTTCCCATATTTTTAGGAAGTTACCATTTCAAATCTTACTTGGGAATACTACTCAGCAACAAAAAAGAACTATTGATACTTGCTATGATATGGGTGAGTTTTTAAAATAATTATGCCCAATGAAAGAAGTCAGATAAAAAGAAGGCATTCTATATGATTCCATTTATATGCAGTTCTAGAAAAATGAAAATTAATCTATAGCGACACAAAGTAGATCAGTAGTTGCCTCGAAACAGAGTGGGGGTGGGGAGGGAAGCATTACAAAGAGGCATAAAGAAACTTTGGGAGGGTGATGGTTTCACAAATATCCCAAACTGGTCAAAACTCATCAAACTGTACACTTTAAATATAGTTTATTATACTTCAATTATACCTCAATAAGGCTGTTTTTAAAATTGTAACTTTTATTATTTTTCCCTTTAAATCTATTGTCTATTCTTATTTAAGAGAATGTTGTTTTCTTGCAACCTAACTTCTGTGTTGATGTTAGAGTTAGTGATCAGATTTCACTTATTCACATACACATATGTTTGTACCCTCTAATCCCCACACATACACACACACAAACCTGTTAACACTTTGATGAACTGCACTGAAAAGATACATTAATTTTGGAAGAAAATACATTTTTATGATATTGAATATCATGAACCATAAATATGGTATATCTCCATTTATTTAGGTCTCCTTGAAATGTCTATCAACAGTTTTACAATTTTCTCCATAGGTCTTGTATATTTCTAAATATTTATGATTGTATTGCTATTGAAATAATATTTTTAATAATTTTTCTGTTGAAAGTTTATAAAATACAATTGACTTTTGCACACTGATTTTTCAATCCAGTAATCTTTTATTAATTCTTTTAGATTATTCTTTCAGGTTATTTAGGTGGCCAATGAGAGCATCTGTGAATACCAAGTATTTATATATTTTTTTCTGATGCTCATAACTTGTATTTCTTTCTCTTGCCTTACTGTTTGGTCTGGGTTCTCTAATACAATGATGGATATAAGTAGTGATGGTTTCTTTACTTCTTACTCTTGTTCCTAATCTTAAAGGAAATGATTCCAGTACTTTATCACTGAGTATGAGTTTACTTTGTAGGAAGATTCTAAATCACAGATTAAGTTTTTTTAAAGACTTTCTTATTTATTTTTTATTTTTTACTTATTTTAGAGAGAGAGCATGCAAGCAGATGAGAGGGGCAGTGGGAATGACAGCAAATCTTTTTAAAAAAATTTTTTAATGTTTATTTTTGAGGAAGAGAGAGAGAGAGACAGAGTGTGAGTGGGGGAGGGGCAGAGACAGAGAGGGAGACACAGAATCTGAAGCAAGCTCCAGGTTTTGAGATGTCAGCACAGAGCCTGATGTGGGGTTTGAACTCCTGGACCGGGAGATCACGATCTGAGCTGAAGTCAGACACTTAACCTAGTGAGCCGCCCAGGCACCCTGACAGCAAATCTTAAGTAGGCTTTACAGTGCAAAGCCTGACATGGGATTCGATCCCACAACTGTGAGATCATGACCTTAACCTAACTCAAGAGTTGGATGCTTAACTGACTGGGCCACCCAGGTGCCCCACAGATTCAATTTTTAAAAGCCGTTCTAGGACTATTAATTTTCTGTTTCCTCGTTGGTCAATTATACTGTTACATTTTCCTAGAATTTGTTTTCAAATTTTTTGCCATAAAGTTGGTCATAAAAGTTTTTTAACATCTTTGAAATATATGCAACATTTTAAATTGTGCCTATTTTATTCTTAATTTTGCTTATGAGAGCATTCTCTTTTCTTGACAAAATTTGACAATTTTGTTTTGTCAATTTTATAAGTTTATAAGGACTTTTAACTTATGTTAATGTCTTATAAGTTTATAATAATTCATAAAATTAAGCTTATAAGAATTTTATAATTGTAGAAGTAACTTTGCATTTGCAGATTATTTCTGTTTTTATATATGTTCTAAATCTGAACTAATATTTTTTTGCCTTCTCTCCTATTACTGTGGATAAACTTCTCAAAGCTAAGTGTAACTCCTTCATTTGTGCATTAAATTTTATTCCTTTCTCCTACTCAAAGACAATGGCCTTACAATTCTCCTTTCTTTTTCTGCACCATCATATTCTCCCCTTGTTACTGGAACCTATCCATCAATATAAAATATGCCATTATTTCTTCATCTTACAATAGTAACAACAAACAGCATCCTCTTGACCTCGTTTTCTCTAGCTGCTGCCCTATATCTGTTCTGCAGCAAAACTCTTAAAAACCTGCCTGAATTTGCCATTTCCGATATGTCTTCTCATTTTTTTTTTCTTGAATGCAGTCAAATCAGGCTTCTGGACCAACCACTGCTCTGAAACTGCTTTCTTCCGGTCACCATGTCGCTGAAATCATGTTGCCATCTCTTGGTCCTTTTCTTATTTGGCTGATCGGTAGCATTTGACACAGCTTGTCTCTCCTTTGAGACACTTCTTCCCTTGGCTTCCAGAATACCACATTAAGCTTGTACTCCTACTCTGTTTCTGACCATTGCTCCTCAACCTCTTTTGCTAGTTCCTTCTCATATCATCACTATCTAAAATTTTAACCCCTTGGTTAAAATGGCTTAATCTTTGGACTTTGGACTTCCTTTGTCTATGCCACTTTTATGGCCATGTCACCTAGTACCCTGGCTCTAAATATCATCTATATTCTAATTACTCCAAAATTATATATCCATTTTATACCTTTATTCAGCATACCATTTTTAACCTCACTTTCTCCATGACCACCATAAACCTTCAATATGGCTGGTGAAAAAAGTGGCATTTAGGTTTTTAGAAGTCAAAACCAGTTCAAAGTCAGTGCCTAATAATTCCTGAAATGTCTGGGTATTTCTTTTCCCTATAGTACAGTCATACTAGTAAGTGCCACACAGTGGAAAAGATTCAAAGACTCAAAGAAAGATTTATAGTATGTATGTGTGGCACTGTAGCAGGCTGTACCCTCAAATGAAACTAGCTTCTTTTAATGAAGGGGTTCTAGACTTATGAAAGGAAACTTGGAGAGAGGCATTGTGCCAACTCATGTCTGGTTTCTAACAGACTCAGAATTATTATTTTATAGATCACGTAACATTTTAGCAAGCTATCTATGTATTTCATTCCTTAGAAACACTGTAATTAATTTGCCACAGCCAAAGATGTCTGCAAGACAAAACCTACTGACTACCCATTTATTCCTTCTGCCCATTACGGTAAATGTATATCCACATTGTCTCTGTGTTAAGCACTGACACTTGGCCTGTGCAACTGTAGGGTCCTGCTGAAAATCAGGAGAGCATCTCAATGGCAGCATTTTCCATTTTCATACCTTTCCTACAAAGAACAGCCATCAGAAAGCTTTCCCAAGATGCTGGTTCTTCCCTCACCAACGTAAAATGAGTGTCCCTTCAGCTTTCTCAGGGAATGTGGTGCAGGTTGAGGGTAGCAGTAAGGTGGGAACGTAGGTCACATATGATAAATCTGCTCTAACATTCTTATCTCTGCAAGCCTTCTGTATCTGTTCTACATTTTGCCAGGAATGTTCTGGCATCTCAATCTCCTTAAACGCAGGCATTCAAAAAGTCAAGGGCCACTCAGCCAGAATAAACTATTAGAACCACTTCCAATTAACACATTGAATCCATAAACACTCATAGATACATCAAAATCAACAAATTCAGTCCTTTCCAGAATTCTGTTCCATCCTCCTTGGCCTCACATCCTTTAGAATCCACTCAGAGGATTCCCCATCTTCTCTCTGTAATTGTCCCGATGCACTCAGAGAATCCATCTCACACAACAGTCCTTGTTACCTTTAATGCCACACTAGCTGAAGGGCAATAGCCATTTGGTTTCCCAAGGATCTACTTCAGTGGGCATTTTATCACAATCAATCACAGTGAGGCTTTGATTAATCATATGCCAGTGCATGTCATGGATCACCAACAATCCATTTCCCATTAACAAGGAGCTCAACACTCATGCAAGCCCAGAAAATGACCAAATTAACCCCAATATACTATGTTCGATGGTCTGTTTCATAGTACTGTTCCTAGTGCCAATATCTTTATGTTAGAGCCCTTCAAAAACAAAACAGTGTTTTGAACAGAAATGAATTGATGTAATGAATTGATAATCGTGTCTAAAATTATTGTCTATGTACCAGAAAAATAAAGAGAAATAAAGAAAGAGAAAGAGAACACTAGGGTGTCTCAGAGGTAGAAATTGCTAGAAGCAGTCATTTCCTTAGGGCTGGGACAGCAAGAGGGGAGGTTGAAAAATTTAAACCCTGGAAGCTAGGAGGAAGGGCCTGCGGTTCTAGAAGTCAGACTTCTGACTAAGTGGCTCTGATTAGCTGGTGCTGACGTCTTTAATGTGGAGATGGGTGGTAAGGATGTTTTTACCAATACTGGAATAATTAAAATTGGATTCAGCTGCTGTTACTGAAAGGGTATGCTGCTGCCAAGGTGAGAGCATTGCTAGGGGAGATGCTCACAGAAGTAAAATCAAGTAGGAAGCAAACACGAATCCTATAGCAAACAATTTGCAGTAATTTTAGGCTCATTCTTACCTTGCAATCAAACCACAGCTAAAAAAGCTATAGCATAGAAAATCACTGTTAGGGCCTCATAAAGACTAAACTCTTAAAAACAAGTGCAAATAGCATACATCTAATATAGATAAAAGAGTGGTAAAAGAAGTTACCTTTCCATCCATCTCACTTTGTGTGCATATGTAAGAGCAAAACATTTGCATGTTTGCATGTATATACAAGTAAAACATTTGGGGTTCATCAATATGGTCACACAACTAAATTTGTTTCCATAATTTCATTTCTAATAAGAAACTGTTCATCAAGACAATGAGTGAGTATGTCATGTCAAAATATCATCTTTTATGTGTATGTATTTAGCATATTTTTGGATGAAAAAGATGTTATTCTGAAAAAAAAGGAGTTGTCCAAAATGTGGTTTAACTTTTCCAGAGCTTTCAGGGTGAAGAGTAGCCAAATGAACAGGTATTATAGAAGGTAAGTCTTCACTTGAGATTTAAGTGAGGCTCCTGGAAAGGAAGAAGTACAGCTGCCTTATTCTCAGGACACAGATGGGTTTATCTTGCAGATCTTAAGGAAAATCCCATATAAGTGTTTGCTACTATGAATTTAGCAATGTCATAGAATGATTGGCCAGTGCACAAAAATCAATCGCATTTCTACATATAAGCAACAAGAAACTGGAAATTGATAAATAAAAAGTGTCATTTTTACTAGCAATAAAAGTCTGAAATACTTAGGAACAAATTTATAAAACGTGCAAGACACACACTTTAAACTGTAATGAATTTAAACTACAATATTTGTTGAGGACTATTAAATATGATATTAGTATTAAATTAAACTTACATTAATATTAATATTTAACATAGCAAATTATGCTCTCTAATAGAAAATATTATATCTCATAAAAATTGTTGGGGCGCCTGGGTGGCTCAGTCGGTTGGGCGGCCGACTTCAGCTCAGGTCACCATCTCGCGGTCCGTGAGTTCGAGCCCCACGTCGGACTCTGGGCTGATGGCTCAGAGCCTGGAGCCTGCTTCCGATTCTGTGTCTCCCTCTTTCTCTGACCCTCCCCCGTTCATGCTCTGTCTCTCTCTGTCTCAAAAATAAATAAACGTTAAAAAAAATTGTTATCAGAGGGATGTAAACTAAAACCACAAGTAGATACTATACAAGTACAAAATAATGGCTCACATAAAAACTGATAATGCCACAATCCACGAGGATGTGGAATGACTGAAATGCTCGCACATTGCTTGTGGGAATGAAAAGTGGTACAGCCACTTTGGCAAACAATTTTGTAGGTTCCTACAAAATTAAACATACTTGTGCCATAAGACCTACCAATCCCATTCCTAGATATTTGAAGAAATGAAAACATATGTCTACACAATTGTACAGAAATATTCATAGAAACTTTGTCCATAATAGCCAAGAACTAGAAACAAATCACATACTGTCAAAAGCAGAAGCCAAACACAGAAGACTGTATGATTGCATTTATATGAAATTCTAGAAAAGTTAGAACTATAGGAAGCAGACCTGTAGGTTTCAGAGTCTGCAGTTTGGGAGAGAGGATAAACCACAGAGGACTCTTTTGATGTGATGGAAATATTCTGTATCACGATTATGTGTGGAATGTATACCTTCTCATCAGATTGCTCATTTAAGATTGGTGAGTGTTATTGTGTGTAAATTGTACCTCAAAAAGCTGATTTTTAAAAATTCTCAAAAGAAAACTAAATCTTCCATGAAAGTGAGAGTAATTTTTACTTTCACGAGGAATGTAGCCTCATGCCTCTCCTTATTTCTGAGGAGGCAAAGTGAAAGAGAAGGAAACTCTCACATTTCCCCTTGGTTTATGGGAATGTGACCATGAAATGTAATTTCTCGTGTTTATTCTCCAAGGAAGTGAGGCTATCTGCAGGCATGATTTTTTGTCTGTTTTCAGAACATATCTCAGACTCTTTGTTAAAACCTCTTACTAAAAATATTATTGAAGTGCTTGGGTGGTTCTGTCGGTTAAGCATCCGACTTCGGCTCAGGTAATGATCTCGCGGTCCATGAGTTCGAGCCTCGCGTCGGGCTCTGTGCTGACAGCTCAGAGCCTGGAGGCTGCTTCAGATTCTGTGTCTCCCTCTCTCTCTCTCTCTGCCCCTCCCTGGCTCATGCTGTATCTCTCTGTCTCTCAAAAATGAATAAACATTAAAAAAATATGACTGGCATTTGCCTAGGTCTATGAGCTGTGCTGGAACTTTGTATACATTATTTTAATGTAACTTAATCTTGACACTATTCAGAGAGGAGGTACTATCCCACTTTTTTTTTTTTTTAAACATGAAACTGAGGCTGAGAAAGGCTGACCTGCTCAAGCTCACAAAGCCATTAACTGGCAGAGTTGAGAAATAAGCAAGATCTCTGTCTTGGGCTTCAAAGGTCGTATTCTTTTTATCCAAGCATACACTGCCTCCAAAAATAAGGAAGAGAGGGATGAGGGGGAGAGGAGAAGAATGATGTACTCTTCTGGGTCACAGTAAACATCTGTGAGATTCAGAACACAGTTCTCCTTAGACAAAGAAAACCTAGGGATTCTGAAACCTGGCCTTAAACATTCTGAGTACCAGGAAACACCAGTGTTTGTGCAGTGCCAGTTAAATCAGGCTCCTTCAGGATAGACCAAGGATTGATATATATATCAATATATATATATATATATATATATATATATATATATATATCAGTGTATGTAACTGTGCATATATGTGCACATAAACACTGTGTTAATCTACTTAAACTGTTATAATACCATACATGCTGTGGCTTAAGCAACAGACGTTTATTTTTTCACAGTTCTGGAGGCTAGATGTCAAAGATAAAGGTGGCAGGGGCACCTGGGTGGCTTATTCGATTAATTCAGTGGCTAATTCTTGATTTTGGGTAAGGCTGTGATCTCACAGTTCATGAGATTGAGCCCTGTGTCGGGGTCTGTGCTGACAGCACAGAGCCTGCTTGGGATTCTCTCTCTCCCTCTGACCCTCCCCTGCTCTCACACTCTCTCTCAAAATAAACATTTAAAAAAAACCCAAAAAACATAAGGGTGCCAGCATTACCAGTGTGCTGAGAACCCTCTTCCTGCCTTGTGACACCTGTCTTATTTTTGTGTCCTCACGTAGTGCAGAGAGAGTGAGCTTGGGTCTTTTTTCCTTTTAAGGATGCTGATCTTATCATAGGATGGGCTCCACCCTTGTGAACTCATCCTGACCAAATTATCTCCCAAGGATTCCACTTCCAAACATCATCACATTGGTACCTTTTCATGGTTACATTCCCCTAAACCAAGGGGAAATGTGAGAGTTTCCTTCTCTTTCACTTTGCCTCCTCAGAAAGTAAGGAGAGACATCATTGATACCATTCATTCAATATATGAATTGTCGGGGGACACAAACATTCAGTCTGTGGTGTACACACACACCCCATGTGATTCTAAGATTGCGAACCATTGCTTTATTTTTTTAAAAAATGTTTATTTATTTATTTTGAGAGAGTGAGCAGAGTTGCATGGGTGGGGGAGGGGCAGAAAGAGAGAGGGAGAGAATCTCTCTGATGCAGGACTCAGTCTCACAACCACAAGATCATGACCAGAGCCAAAATCAAAATTTGGATGCTTAACTGACTGATTCACTCAGGCGTCCCCTGCTTTAGAGCAGTCCCCTGCTTTAGAACAAGCTTCCGTACGCATTAAAACCACCTGGAGAACTTGTTAATAAGTTGATTGACGGGCACCACCCCCAGTTTCTGACTGTCTAGGTTTAGGGTGGGGTCCAGAGTTTGCACTTCTAGCATGTCTCAGGTAATACTTATGTCGAAATCTTACTATGAGAAGTATTTTAGAAGTTGCTGATTACTGATGTATATAAGCCATTAGAAATTAGTTGTATCTACTTTTAATGAATTCTTGATTTCAGGAATTCACTCCATACAAATTTTTTAATATTTTTCTTTTTTTAAGTTTATTTATTTTTGAGAGAGACAGAGACAGCATGAGCAGGGGAGGGATAGAGAGGGAGAGAGAATCCTAAGCAGGCTCTACACTGTCAGCACAGAACCCAGTGTGGGGGCTCGAAGTCACAAACTGTGAGATCGTGACCTGAGCTGAAACCAAGAGGCAGACACTTAACTGACTGAGCCACCCAAGCACACTACAAATTCTTTTATTTAGTCAACAAGTATTTGTTGAGTACCTAGTAACATCTAGGTCCTCTATTAGGTTCAGGGGATACACTAGGGAATAAAGGTTGACAGAAACCCTGCTCTTAATGGGTTCTATTCTCTTGGAACCCAACACTGAGTGAGTCACTCGTTTGCATTTCTCATGTACTACTCATTTTGCTTTGCAACTATTTGTCTGTATATCTGCTCACTTATGGTGGGAGAGACTGCATTGTCATTCATTCATTCATTCATTCATTAGTTTATGAGGCACTGAGCTTGCAAATGAGATCCAGAGTAAAAATCATAGTTCTTATCCTCAGGAAATTTCCTGTGTAGCAGTGAAAACCGTAAATAGCCAATACAAGCCACAGCAAGAAATGTGAAAGAGGCTGTCGAAGATGCTATTACCAAATCTCCACTCCCTGGCTGGAACACCTTTTCCTCAGCTGCTGCCAATGCCAACTTAATGCCTTATACCTGCCACCTATTTTGGAGCATGGCCCTGGCTAATGGAAACCACCTGCCCTGGAGATTGCTGAGAGGTTACCACCCACCTACATACTTGGAGTAAGAATAGACTTCAGCTGGGGGAAGGAGATGGGGGCGGGCTATAAAATCAGAAGGATCTGTGCAAAGGACCTCATAAGTGGCTAATGTGACGGGAACATGCTAGGAGGATGTGTGCTCTGGTTGATGAGCCTGGATGGTGTGGGCAATGAATGTTTTTCAGTGACATAGGCAGCCATTTCATGAATCTTCGGGATTTTAAATGGGTGAGTCAGATTTTCATTTAAAAACCATCACTGTGACTTGAAGAAGGGATTGGAGGAGGGTGGAGGTGAGTTTGGAGGCACCAGGGTAGTGGTTAGCTGGCCTAGTTCTGGAGTCACATGTCTTGGGTTTGAATCCTTGCTCTTCCTCTCACAAGCTGTAATTCATTGGTTAACATATATAATTTTTCTTAGTGCCCTCAGTTTCTTTATCTGTACATTGGGATTAAAGGTAGAACTTACTCTTTAAAGTTGTGCAAAGAGAAGTAATTAATCAAATTACAGTAAGCACATAGAACAATTCCTGACTCCTAGAAAGTACTTAATAAATGTTGGCTGTTATTATGGTTTTATTATTTCTATTATTATTAGTAGTGGTCGCAGAATTAGCACAAGGAAGGAGAAAAGAAGCAGTAGTAACGTTAGTAGTTTGTTTAGATGAGAAAGGATTGGAAGCTAAGCTAAGAAAGTAGCAGTGGGATGGAGGGGAAAGAATTTTGTATGATATTTAGGTTTTAAGTCTTGGTAACAGTTTGAACCTGGAAGTGGGTGAAAATATAGCTTGCGCTCCTAGTTGGATACACAGTGGTGCCATTTCCTGAGATGGGGCTCACAGGAGAAAATGCTGATTTGAATGGGAAGGTTGGAGTTTAGTTTTGTATATTTTGTGTTTGAAATATATTTGCTACATCCTTGGGGAAATTCCCATACATAGTTGTAGAGGTTATGCAGGTATGGCATCAGGGAGAGGGACAGACTTAGCCTTGAGATAACTATTTGATAGTCAAGAGTGTATTTACAACTATAGTATCTATGGAGTGCCCCAAATGTTTTTAAATTAGTAAAAAGAAAATTAGAAAAAATGAGAGCATGAAACACTTTAAAAATATTTTAAGCAGAAGATAAGGATGGAGGTTTCAGGACCCAACACAGAATAATAGAAAAAAAAATGCAGCCTTAGGAAGAGTACATGGTACACCAGGTATCTTAAATAGAACCAATAATGTCCGCTATGTCTGTAAAACTACAAAAGCAGACTCACATTGTCTAGGCAATGTCTGCAATTCCCAGACCACAGAGCGAATAGATAGTATAAAAGGAGGCATTTTTACCTTTAAAGTTACAGGTGACATTCCAGTGCAAGGTGAGGGAGACCTCACACTTGAAACTCATGCTCCCTTTGATGAATTTTCTTTTAACACTGGGGCCCAAGCTAAAGTCATTCCACAGTCTGTAGCGGTAGCCCTGTAAGAAAAGGTGACTTGTTTTAGATGTTTTCTTTGAAAAACCAAGAGCATAGCATCATAGAAGGCTACAGTGATCCAGAAATTAAATGAACAAATTAGAAAAAATAAAAAAGAGGTGAGTAGAATTGTTCTGGGATCAAGAGTTCCCATTGCCCTGCCAGAATTAGGTAAAAATGAAAATCATTATAAAAGGTTTAAATTGTATTTTACAAAGCTAAGTGTGCAAGACCTATATTACTTTATTTTTTTTTTAATCAAATTAAATTTGGCCCTAAGCTTCTATACTACAGAGATAGTGGTAAATTCACTCTGGGTTACTATTGGGACCCCTTCCCTAATTATAAGTGCAATGTAAGAAAGAAATCTTTGGCTTCATATGCTTTCCAGAGATGTGGGTTTCATTCTGGTTACCTCTGAAAAGTCCATGGTCTTTGAGGTCCAGAGATGCTGTTGATCTTTCCCACACAACTCTTTGGGCACAGGAATCTGAATTGTCAACACCAGAATTGCATACCTCAAGAATATATACTTCAAGAAGGAAGGGGGAAATCAAGACATTTTAAAATAATGGAGGGGCACCTGGGTGGCTCAGTCAGTTAGGCATTCGACTCTTGATTTCAGCTCAGGTCACGGTCTCACGGTTCATGAGTTCAGGCTCCACAGGTGGCTCCACACTGGCGGTGCGGAGCCTGCCTGGGATTCTCTCTCTCTCTCTCTCTCTCTCTCTCTCTCTCTCTCTCTGCCCCTCCCCTACTCACTCTCTCTCTCTGTCTCTATCTAAATAAATAAACTTAAAAAAATAAAATGAATGGAAATTAAGAGAATTTGTTGCCGGCAGATCTATAAATGAATGACTATCAGAAATTCTTTAAACAGAAGTTACGTTTGATGGTTTAAACACAATTATTACACCAATAGGGCTTTTAATCCATGTAGACAAAATATTTATTACCATTATAAGTGTGGGAGGGTAAAGGGACATAAATTCAGGTAAGGTTTCTATACATTACTTGAACTGATAGAATCAGACTCTGATATGTTATGTATATAAAATATAATAATTACATTACATATATAATAATTACAGCAACTGCTTAAAAGCCTAAAGAGAAAAACTAAAAAAATGCTATAAACAAATTAAAATGGAATTCTGATATGAAAAACCTCACAAGAAGACAAGAAAAAGAAAACAGAAACGGAACAAAAAATGGCATGGGCCCGATTTATCTATTTTTGTTACTGTTGCTTGTGCTTTTGAGGTCATATCAATGAAATCATTGCCTAATCTAAGTTCATGAAGATTTTTACTTCTATATTCTAAGAGTTTTATACTTAGGCTTTTAACATTTTGATCTTTGATCCATTTTGAGTTAATTTTCATATATGATGTGAGGCAGGGGTCTAATCTTTGGCATCCTTATTGAAAATCAATGGGGTTTACTTAAGCATTCTTAATTCTCTTCCATTTGTCTATATGTCTGTGCTTATATTATACTACATTGTCCTGGTTACTGTACTTTGTAGTAGCTTTTGAAATTGGAAAATGTGAGTCTTCCAATTTTGTTTTTCTTTTTCAAAATTGTTTTGGCTGTTCTTATCCCTTGCATTTCCATGTGAATTTTAGGATCCATTTGTTTTTTTCTGCAAAAAAAGACAGCTGATGTTTTGGTAGGGATTGTTTTGAATTTGTAAATCAATTTGGGGAATATTGCCACAGTAACAAATACTCTGATTCATGAACAAGGGTGTTTTTCAATTGACTTAGGCCTTTTATTTATTTCAGTGATGTTTTGTACTTTTCAGAGTATAAGTTTTACGTTTCTTTAGTGAATTTATTCATAAGTATTTTTGATACTATTTTAAATAGAATTATGTTCTTGATTTCATTTTTTATTTGGTTATTGCTACTATATAGAAATATAATTAATACTCATATTTTGATATATTTTGCAACCTTGCTTAGCTCATTGATTAGCTCTAATAGTTTTTTAGTGAATTCTGAGAGGGTTTTCTACATACAAGGTTATATCCATTGGCAAATAGAGACAATTTTACTTTTTCCTTTCTAATCTAGAGAATTTTAGCTGTAGATTTTTTGCAGACAGGCGTGTGTGTGTGTGTGTGTGTGTGTGTGTGTGTGTGTGTGATGATGATTATTATTAGTATTATTATTTAAGAGAGAGGAAGGGAGAAGGAGAGAGAATCTTAAGCAGGCTCCTTTCCCAGTGCGGAACCCGATCTCACTACCCTGAGCCAAAATCAAGAGTCAGATGATTAACTGACTGAGACACCTAAGCACACTTTGTATATATTTTTAACACCAAGGGACTCATACTAAATTTGGTATTTGTCAGCCTGATTTTTTTTACTTGCTATACCACAAAAATTTCTCCATATCATTAAATAGTCTTTTCTACATGACTGTAATGGCTGCATGCTATTTTATTGTATGGTGCACCTTTTGAAATCAATTGTTTTGTGTGGGGTGTCTGGGTGGCTCTGTTGGTTAAGCATCTGACTCTTGGTTTCAGCTCAGGTCAGGATCTCATGGTTGGTGAGTTCAAGCTGGAGTCAGTTTGGGATCCTCTCTCTCCCTCTCTCTCTGCCCCTCCCCTGTTCATGCTCTGTCTCTCTCTGTCTCAAAAATAAATAAACATTAAAAAAAAATTAGTACAAACCCATGTAAATTGTTTAGGCTAAAACCTGAGAAATAGCATACCTGTTTCAAAGGGCATATACTTGTGATGGATTTTTTCTAATTCAATTTAGTATTAATTTTACTTGTGTTTTCTTTCCAACTGAATGGACAGCTTCTTTTAGAACAGAGTTGGACTTTTGCTTCTGTGTATCCTCCATGAGACTTACAACAGAACCATTTGCCTGAAGGTGCTTCGGGAACTATTTAAGTGACAGCTATCTCTTTGCAAGAAATTATTCTTCGATTTCCCCATTATATTTGAGATGTTTCAGTTGTATCCTTTTTGTTTTACAAAATGACATTTCTCCCTTTGATAACATTAGAATTTTTTTGTATATTCTCTTCATTTAACTTTATTGGGTGTTTATCAAAGATATTTCTAGTCTTTTTTTTTTCTTTCTTTTTCTTTCTATTCCAGGCAAAGAAGGGAGCATTGGGAACTTTGCCCTTAATAATACATTGTTCAAGTAATCCAGGGTTTGATGTGTAAATATAGTTAGTATAAAGTTTAGTTTCTTTTAAGTTTATAGCTGGATTGAATGAATATCTTCAGGTTGTCAAAATAATCATCACAGGTAGTAATGGTAACACTTGGCACCTACACATGCAGGCATTGACTGAGTAATTGGGTGTGTTTAGTAGATAGTTTGCAGAAGTAGGAGACTGGGAAGCCTGTTGAGTTAAAAGAATGGGGGGGGGGGAAGAATGGGAGAGGAGGTGTCCTCTGAAAAGATGGGGTGGGGGTGATGGCAAAGAAAACTCATGAAAATCTGTGTCTGGTGAATCAAACAGGAAAAGGTAATGGTCATTAACTGTGAATAGTCTGAGCTTTCGTGCTATTAGAGTTTACTATAATATAAATTACTATTTTGGGATCACTGTGCCAAAGAAAAAATGACATTTTGTTTAAAACAACAGAAATAGTCCTCATACGGGCCTCTGTTTTACTTTAAAGTTGTTTTCCAAGGAACTCTTAAGAACCTTTTCTAAGTGTGACATTTCAAAGCCTGAGGTTTTGTGCCCATCTGCAATTTATCTCTTAGCATTTATTAAAAGGAAAGATGCTTTTGTGAAATTTCATTCGACTGTTAGCACAGTACATGTCTTTTAAAGTTTACAAATTCCAATATATACATCTGTATCCCCAGCTCCTTAGCAAGGAATATAAAATACTAGCTTAAAATACTAGCTCACTTACTAATATTTATTGAGTTATAGAATGGCGATGCTGTGCTAAACCTGGGCAGAACAAAGTTCCTGTGCTTGGAGATTGTAGATCCCAAGCAGTGAGATAAAAATACAATAAAACAAGCTGATAATGATACAGTATAAAAATCTACTGTTCAGACTTCTATACCTGAACTGCTTGAGACCAAACCCAAACCCAAACAGTAAGTCCCTGTATAATATGTGGAGTTGCTTTAGAGGAGATATGGGGGGTAGAAGCTGGAGAAATCAGGTAAAGCAAGAATGTATGCTGCTGTGCAAAGAGCCAAGTGTCATGGATGAGTTGGGGCTTGAGATCATAGTGTGAAGTGGTCAGATAGGAGTTCAGATGCTCCTTAATTCCCCAATCAAATCATAAAGAAGGAAGCTCATGCATTCCTTCAGTGTGGGGGGATGGAAGGAAAGATTTCGGGAGATGAGAGGTCAGTGTAAACACTACTGGAGGAATGCACTGCAAGCCAGGAGTCAGTGTGGTCAGCATGGCACCCAGAACAGATCATCATCATCCTCTGGGGGCATGGCACTGTCTTTGTTTAGATCCTTGAGCAATCCACACAGAAGCCTGGAAGGGGACAGGCTAAAAGCTGATGGGTTAGACAGGAATCCAGGGTGCTGAGAAAGACCCTGCCAAAGTGATAAACTATTGGTGTGTAGCTTCCATGGTGACATCAATACCCATAGTCTGAGAGTCTTTCTCTTTCCTCTCCTGCTGCTGCTCAAGTAGGACTACTACCTACCTCTGCCTGGGCCACTGTACTAGACCCCTATTTGGCAACCCTTTCAAGGCCTGCCCTCCTCTTGCCTAACTGTTCTTTATACTAATGATCAATCTTTTCAAAACCCCCCTTGCAGCTTGTCTGATCCTGCAAACTTGACATTCCTGCTTCAAGTTCATACTTTACTAATCATTGTTCAAGTATTTCCATAAACTGTTATGAATCTTATTTCACAGGTTTTTTTTTTTCCTCCAGATATTTAGCCCTTGCCTCACCTAAGTCAGAATTTTTATTTTTGCTTCTGTGCTTTTGCTCAGCTATTTCCTTGGCCCCACTCCCCTTGGTTTATATTCTATTGACCCTTCAAGGTCCAGTCTAAATCCTAATTTTAACTTAAAACTGTAGGCTACATACTTCAGTTCATGAATGTTTGTTTTCTTTTCTGTTTGCCAGGGATGAGTCTATGAACTAGGATGCTGGAAAGAAATTACCTCATTTCACTTTCTGGTGAGTCCAATAGTTTCATGTATTTCCATTCTGCTTTCTGTACCATATAGTAAACAGGTTGACAATGGAAGTCATTCTGAAAATCCTATGGTACCTCAGGCAATGTTGGGCTTCAAGCAGTTAATACATAACATGTGCTTATTAACTGAGGAAGCTGTGTTGAAAAGTGTCATAAGGATACAGAGTATAGAGAGGTGATCAAGAGTTGAAGGGTACTAGTCAGACTTTCCAAAGAAGACAATATAATTGTGCAAGGGCTTTATTTCTTTTCAAAGACTTAGAATGGGAGGGATAGAAGGGAAAAAATTCCAAATATTATATGGTCCCTTGTATTGTTTGGTATAAGCATCTAGGGAAAAATAGAACCTGGAATATTTGATGAACCCTCCAACTATGATATATTAACCTGGAATGTGCTTTATTCTTATTTTTTTATTCCTCAGAATCCCTGTGGTTTTTAACAGTTGAAATTATCCAAGGAGAATGTGTGGTCCTTTTGACCAGGGACTAGTTTCCATAAATAAAATAGCCTACTAATTATCATCTCTTCTGTCTCCAGTCCATTTCTGCCACCCATAGCAATGAAGGACTCCATTAAAAAACATTACTATTTTATTAAAAATGTTAGATTGATTTAATATTCCTTTTAATTTCCCAGTAGGTTTTGAAGAGATTATGGAACCATCTGCATATGCCCAGAAGCAGTGATAATAATAGCAGGAGAACCTGCTTCAGCATTAGTGGCTCTTTCTTTTTTAAAAGTGACCTAAATGGGGTCATTGCCTTTACTGATCAGTTAAAGTTCTTTATCTTCTTTCAAACTGGTAACAAGGGAGATGATACTTTTCAATACTCATCTAGGGCATGGTAAAAATGAATGTTTGCTGAAGTAAACAATTCATGCAGACTACTTATTGGGCTTATTCAGTAATCAGAGTCCATGAAAAAGTTGAGCCCGTTCATTCTTAACTTGTTTTCATGTGCTGTATATCCTTTAGTAGTTTGGTGAAGCTTATGAACCATGTCTGTGCCAGTGATAAAGCAACAGCTTCTTAGCTGCAAGCTCACTCTTCTAAATTCCACTTTGTGATACCGTGGAAAAGACTTTGCCAACCACATTTCAGAATGGCCACCTGGCTCCCTGCAAGGCTATGCCAATGGGGGCACTAGAGACAGAGGACAAGACTGGGGGACAGAGAAGGGAGGATTTTCTTCTTCCTGTTGGTTTTGTATGGGCTTCCTGTTTGTTTCCTGCCTGCTTCCTATTACTGTGCAATACTTATTCCCTTAGAATCAGCTGTATACTTTCACAACAACAGCTGGATTCATTCTGTAGCTTTTCAACATTTGTAGAGTTGGGTTATAGCACCACCTCAGAGACCTCAGCCCCAGCTAGCGCTCCCTTCCCAGGAGTCTGCATTTCAGCTCCACAAGGTCTTTCCTCTAAGTTTAAAAGTTCCAACCTCTTCCCTTTGTTTTCCCAGGTCAAGGAGTGTGGGTGCCTCCTGCAATTGATACCTCCATGATATTTTAGTGCAGTGGTAGGCAAATACACATACATTATCTACTGCTGTTTCGGTTCTCTCTCTCTCTCCCTCTCTCTCTCTCCCTCCCTCTCTCTCCCTCCCTCTCCCTCTCCCTCTCCCTCTCCCTCTCCCTCCCCCTCCCCCTCCCCCTCCCCCTCCCCCTCCCCCTCCCCCTCCCCCTCCCCCTCCCCCTCCCCCTCCCCCTCCCCCTCCCCCTCCCCCTCCCCCTCTCTCCCATGCCCAGAGCAGAGCCCAATGAGGGGCTCAAGGTGGGACTGGATCTCATGACAGTGACATCATGACCTAAGCTGAAATCAGGAGTCTGACCCTTAACCAACTGAGCCACCCAAGGGCCCCATTGCTTTAGTTCTACAACAGAAGAGATGAATTCTTGTGATGGAGACTACCTGGCTGTATTAAAATGCTGATTATGTGGTCCTTTATACAAACAATTCATTGAACTCTGCCTCAATGTTCTATTCTTGCCTTTTTAGTTAATAAATTTACACTAAATTTAAAAACTTCATATTAAATTTTCTCTGTTCAGGGCCGCCTGGGTGGCTCAGTCGGTTAAGCATCCAACTTCAGCTCAGGTCACGATCTCGCGGTCCGTGGGTTCGAGCCCCGCCTCGGGCTCTGGGCTGATGGCTCGGAGCCTGGAGCCTGCTTCTGGTTCTGTGTCTCCCTCTCTCTCTGCCCCTCCCTCATGCTCTGTCTCTCTCTGTCTCAAAACTAAATAAAGGTTAAAAAAAAAATTTAAAAAAATAAAAAAAATTTTTTCTCTGTTCAATAACACAAATGGGGGCACCTGGGTGGCTAAGTTGATTAAGTGTCCCAGTGTTGATTTAGGCTCGGGTCGTGATCTCATGGTCATGCGATCTAGCCCCTGCTTGACATTCTCTCTCTCACTCTGTCTTCCCCGTCCCCACACATGCATGCATTCTTTCTGTCTCTGTCTCTCAAAATCAATAAGCTTTTTTTAAAAACCAAAAAAAACCTTGAATGATTAAAACCTTGAATGATTAAAAAAAAAAAAAACCTGGTTCCACAAGTGGTCTAAGGAAGTGGACACTCCAAAATGGGGATTTGGGGATTGCTTTGGTCATATTCTTGTGCTTGAGCACAATGACGAAGTTAGATGCTAGTAGTCCACAGCATGCAGTAGCATCTTGTTTAATCAAATAATCATCTGTGATTGATTGTGATAAAGGATCTACTAAAGAAAGTGCCTAAGAAGCTGCTGAACTTGGCCATTAGAACAGCAATGATGATAATAAGGACTTTGGTGTGAATGGATTTTGGATTGCTCATACAGAAAGAAAATGACAAATCCAGACACCCAAAGACTTCTGCAGCTCTAAAAGAATATTTTATTTTTTGTAGCCACAGAGCTAACATTGCTGAACATCAAATACAAAATTTCAACTGGGCAGGGTGTACAATTAAAACAAAAGTTAAATGCTTAATATTTTCAAGTCTCTCATGTATGAGCACGGAGTCTGACTTGGGATGAAATGCACCCCTATTAGTCTGGTGAAATCTATGAACCCCTCTTGTACTACTGCCTTTGGATACGCAAAATAAAATATAGGGAACCAAAAGGAAGCTAATATTGAAATACAGTAATCAAAATGTTATACATGTTTTAAAACAATGAATGTTTAAATAAAAAATCTAGCAGTAGGTCTTATAAATGCCATAATTTTGAACACTTTCTTGAGATATCTGCGTCAACTGTAATGTAATATGAAATATCTGTTATTTCTGTTGTTGACAAAGTAATTGATAACAGTAACACTACTGTGATTTTTTGCCCATATATATTATTGAAGGAAGTGCTAAGTTTCAGTTAGAGGTTAATAAAAGTAAAGATGTGTATTTTCTTCTCTAAGTTCAATAATCTTCTGAATGACATCCATGTATCCCAAACTAAGAATCTCTGTTTTAGTCGTATCCATATTCTTGAGAAGTTAACTGAATAAGTCAAAATTAATTAGATGAGGGCCAAAGCTATAAGCCTCATTTAATCATCTTTTAACTCTTTCTACTTACAACTCCTCCTAGTATCATTCTCCATTTTTTACCCCCAGGAATCTCTTCTCTAGGAGATGCGATGAGGTACATCTTCTGTGTGCACCTATATAGTATCCTGGACTTTTACTATAAAAAATATACTACTTATGTAATTTCCTGTACTGCACTTTCCCCATTAAAGAACTATGATACTACACTGCCTATTTATCTTTATGTATTTTTCCCACTAGATTATAAACTTTCTGTTATTAGAGACCATGTTGGACTTGTTGTATCTCTAACATAGGGCCCCCCACCCAGTCATGCTCAGTATATATTTGTGAATAAACAAGTGAATGAATTGATGAATTCCAAGGTAGACGTGGTTTTTGCTCTTATTGGTGGCCAAAGTTCTCACCTAGATATATTTGTTAAATGTCTATTTATTTTGAGAGAGAGAGAGAGAGAGAGAGCGAGAGAGCATGAGAGTGAGCAGGGGAGAAGCAAAGAGAAAGAGAATCCCAAGCAGGCTCCATGCTGTCAGTGCAGAGCCCTATGCGGGGCTTGATGTCAGGAACCATGAGATCATGACCTGAGCCAAAATCAAGAGTTGGATGCTTAATGAACTGAGTGACCTAGGCACCACTCTCAGCTAGATATTTTATATAAATGCTGCCACAAGTGGAGATAGAAGAGAGAATGTGAGTGACATATCAGTTCAAATCTGCCCACCACTAGAAAAGGAACTCCGTGTTCAGACCCTCCCAACAGTGTTATAGCAGACATGTCATTTACTGGGGTGGACACTGTTGATTGCTTAAGCAGCAGCCACTGTTCCATTTTCTCCTTTGCAAATAGAATTATGATTTGTTTTTACAGTATTGTATGATATGTAGGTCAGGGGAGACTGGGTCTCTATTAGTGATGGGGGTGGGAGATGAGTCTTGTTTAAGCTAATCCTGTCATGTGACTCCCTTTGACAACATTGGCATGTGATGCAATTATGGGCAATGAAATGAGATGGCAAACTGGTGAGGGGTGTCTAGGAAAAGTCAAAAAGAGATGCATGGGAGGCAACGCCCCTGTTCCTCTCCCTTGGAAGTTATTATATGAGTAAGTGATGCCTAGAGCTCATCCAACCCAAGTGTGACAATGAGGGGAGCAGCTGGCACACTGAAAGTGACAGTGTGGAAAAATGGAGAGAAAGTTCATCATTGTTGATCTCATCGTGATGCCGTATGAATCAAATGTTGTACTTGTTATACAACAGATGTCTTTATTGTTTGAGCCATTTTTTGATTGGCTTTTTTTTTTTTACTTGTATCCCAAGGTGTCATAACTATATCACCTTCTTAAGGGAAGCACAGCTTTACTAATGCTCATGGATGAATGTGAAAGGAATTTCTTTCTGCCTGAGATTTCGATACTTGACTGTAGCAGAAGTATGTCATAGGATGCAGGAATTTTTTTAGAGATCCAAAGCTCTAGCAGACTAATTTAGAGAGTGGGTAGGATGCCAGCCATTTCTGAAGCTCATCAAATGAGAACATTTAAAGCTGGGTGATAAGCCTTTATAGGTAAACTAATGCCAAAACCTTTTTCAAACCAAGTATTCTATGGCAAGGCGTTCTGCAGCATGTTATGTGTTACCATGTTATGAAACTGGCTTTGACATTTGGATGTCTACCACTTGGTGAGTGGTTAGTTATAAAATGCTATTGGTTCAACAGATTATACTTCTGGAATAAAGCCTGGACTTCTGGGATCTTTTTAGTGGCTGGTTTATTTGTATTTCCAAGGCCATTTTTCCAATAAGCCAACACAATCAAATTACATGCAGCTTTGAAGACATTCTACCTTACAGTTTGACATTTTAATTAGGACTTTAAAGAGATAATAATCACTGCCCACAACTTCCCTAATGTTACCTAGAAATGGGTCAGTTAATTAGGATCCCAGAAAAACCACTGCATACATTTCTTTTTAATTGTTTTTCCAAACTTCCATCACCACATCTCTTGGCTTCAACTCAGACCAAATCAAACAAACAGCAGGGAAGGGTTCAATCTCTTCAGCCTTCTGAAAAATCTAAGGGTGCAAATAAGGAAGTCAGTCTCTGTCCATCATGTAAAATTGTATGCTTCACTCTGCATAAGATATTTTTCTTTCATTTCAAGATTGCTTTTGAAAGGAAAACCATGCCAGTTCATTTTATTAGATCATTCTCTATGAAAGCCATTAGGATCCTGTTCACCTGGTCCCTTTGATTCTTGTATCTATACTTCATTATTCTTTATCTCTCTAGGGTAAGTTTATTAATGGGTGGTCCCACTAAGGAATTTTTTAATGCTCTCTGGCTGCATTAAATTCCTTCTAAGTGGATTTTACAAGGTGGAAAGAAAAATGAGTCCATCTATTATTGAGAAACAAAGGGGCCTAGGGTGTGATAGCAATTCAAGAAATGAATTCTGCTCTCTTGGGCAGATTATGTGTAACAGGATGCTCACTGCCTCACCAAGACTTGCCGCTCCCTATCCCTTGGGTCAATATACAAGAATGGAAATGTGGTAAATGTCTGAGTTGTTTTCTAATGCTCTGATGTGTTTTGACACATTCAAGAGGGAGAGGTGGTTGCTGCTTCCCAGAAGAGATTTAAGGAGTGTAACAATATGCCACTCTGTCATTCTGCCAGGCAAGTACCTTTAGCCTCACTTTTGAACCTGACTGCATGTGCCTCAGTCTCCAGTTGGATCAGTTGCAACATTTATTTCAGTTCCTCAGATCTTGCAGTTATAAAGTTCTTTTAGTTAAATAGTTGGACTGTTGGTGGTTAATTTGAAAGATACCTTCAAATTGCAACTGCATTGATGATTTAACATCCTGCTTAGTGTATTCACTTCACTCTTGTTCATTGTCATAGACAGGTGTCCCGTGAATCATGTGAAGCTCAAGCTTTAAGACCCCTGCACGATCCCCTTCCAAGTCTCTAGCAAAGAACTCTAACAACGAAATCATGTTTGTGTAAAATTTGAAAACAGAAGATTATATAATAACAATCAGTTGTAACCACTGTGTACTTTCACAATGAATTTTGTATTCTTTTTCTTAAAGAAGGGCCCCCAAATGTCATAAAGTTTAGGCTGTGTTAGGCCTCGATCTGTCTCCTTTGTTATATACTTTTTCGAAGATTGTAGGTCCTTGATTAGAAAAGTGTGATGTGTCCAGATAGCTACGTGGTTGCTTTCAAAGTAGCTATCTATGCAAAGGAATGTCTTTGAAGCAGACAAAATTAGTTTGGTATATTTTATTGTTCCTGTCTCCGTGTTTCTTTGAGATTTCTCCAAATTTGAGATCTTTATCTGATCTTGGGAGTTTAAATCAGTTAAGATATGTGTGGCACTTAGTACAGGAGATATGCATGGTAAGTCCTTGGTGAATACTAGCTATAATAATTATTACTGTATTTATTTCCTCCAAATTTTGCATCCTTGTGTATCTTTTTCTACCACTCTTCACTAGAGAGACCATTTCTATTATCACCCTGAGAAACACCCCATTGCCCAGATGAATCATTTGTTTTTCTTCCCTGCTTTTGAAAATATTTCTCTCACTATTTTCAGCCATATATAAGAATAATATAATAAAATTCTTGATGATGGGCCAAGAAAAATGATGGCTTAATACAGTGTCCCAAGGTGACATAGTGGAAGAGTGTAGGGACCAAATGCTTGCTCCACTATTTGTTAGGTGACCATCCTAACTTTACTTACTTCTGGGAGAAAAAAGATATTACTTATTTTAGAGCGCTGTTTTGAGGAATAAGTGCGTAAAGCACTTATCACAGTGTCTGGAATAGACTAAGCACTAATGAATAGGAATAATTAATGTAACCAGACCACTCTTTAGGACACAGTGTCTGAACCCAAAAGAAGGCACCTTTAATGGAGCCATTCAGATAATTTTTTGTCAGTTAGGGAGATATTCAGAAGCATAGTGATTTATCTAGGGTTTCTCAAATATGGTTCAGTTAAAATTCCTATATCTATGAACAGCTCTATGTTTCCTAAGATATAGGATGAAGAACAATGGGAAGATAGTATTCTGGCATGCTTAGGAATGCTGATAAGTTATCTCATAGGCTTACTTTACATGGCTTCACAGCCCTTAAAGTCTCAAACTAACTAGTGGACTTTGAAGTCTACTAGAATTTAATAAAAATGTTATCAGAATAAAATTTGAATTTATTTGCCTAGTTGATATAACTTTATACTGGATTTGTGTACAGATTCAAGTAATAATTGGTAATGGTTAAGAATTAGAAATAGCATACTAGGAAATATAGTCCTCAAATCTCATTTGAATCTCATCCCAAGTGTCTTCACAATCAGGGATTGGAAAGATTGATTTCTACCTTGCTTGGAAATTTTAGGAAAAAAATATCTATAGTATTTCTTTAATTTGTTTGGATAAACTATTGTTTTGTTTCGTACTTAATGTATAGATCATCTCTTAAGTTCTTTGTCTAATAGGGCCAAAATTGATAAAATATTTTCCTGAATTTGAAAACATCTGTAGTCTCAACAGTGCTAGACCAAGTTGAGCAATTCTATACAGACACACAAAAAATGGATGATGTACTATATAAGAGCATATGTAGCCTTTCAAAAAATATCTACCAAATATGAAATAAATAAAAATTTTAGACTATGATGTTCTTAAGGGCAGTGTCTAGCAGAATGCCTGGAACATAGATGTTCACTATATATTTGTTAAATGAGTAAAGGAATATATTGACCTGAATTTAATTAAGTTGCGTAGTTTGGACTTGGTAGGGAAAGCCCATGAAATATACTGAAAAAATATGAATCTTTGAGGCTCTTAGAAGGATAGTCAGAGACTTTGAGGGCTTAAAAAGGAATTTAGTGACCATACAGGCCAACCGATTCATTTTATACCAGGGAGACCAAATGACTTTATATAAACTAGAGATGGAACCAGGAGATAGTATGGAGTTTAATTAAGTGGGGTAATTTGGACTTGGTAGGGAAAGTAAATGAAATATACTGAAAAAATATGAATCTTTGAGCCTCTTAGAGGATAGTCAAAAACTTTGAGGGCTTAAAAAGGAGTTTAGTGACTATACAGGCCAACTGCCTCATTTTATACCAGGGAGACTGAATAACTTATATAAACTAGGGATAGAACCAGGAGATACTATGGAGGGCAAATGAGTTGTACATGAAAACATTCTTGTACACTGTGTTTCCAAGTCAATCAGTAAATCATCAGATTTTGTGGAATGATATTTTAAGAAAACCAGTGCTCTGCCAATGGCAAGGTTTGGTTTCTTCTATTATTTATGTTTACTTGTAGTTATCAATTTCTTTCAGACTAACTCCCAAGGACAGTCTAGATAATTTTGTTATAAGGGAAAACTATAGCATTGCATAGAAAAAAAAAAAAAAGATGATCATGGCTGAGGAGTTTGGAAATGTCTGTCTTTCAAAGGTTTCTATTGTAGTGAGGTTTGACATATATCATGTACACGGTATAAGTGAAAATTTAGGGGAATGTGAAGAATAGGAAGTAAGATTTATACAATAGACGAAACCTGAGGCACAGCAATCCACATGGCTCCAATCAGTGTTAACCCCTATTTAGATGGTCATGAAAAGAAGGGAAACAAGAGTACTGTGCTTCTGAGGTTAAAAACACTCCACTCCAGGAATCTGGGTTCCTAAACCTGTGGGGGGCGGGGGGGGGGGGAGAGATCGCGAGAGCTAGTGCACGTGTGGGAGGGAGGGCAAGTTTTGATACATTGGATACCTGAGTCCTTTAAGGTATTTGGCTTCCTTAACCTCATACAAAGCTACTTGCCTAGGGAGAATAAGGAACAGATCACAGTAAAGCTGGCTATGTATCAGCTCAAATAACCGGTCAGCCTTTTAAGTCCCAAAGGAAATTTAGCCTCAGCCAAACTTTTGCATTCCTTTGAGCAACCCTCTAGGCTGGTGCTTCTAAGAGTAGTTCTTCCCATTAGTAGCCATCATGAGGTCTGAACTAGTTTCCTTTCCAACTCAGTTTTGAAGACTGGTGAACAAACCAGACTTGAGTTTGGGTTGATGATCTGTAGGATTGATAAGACTCCCCAGACTAAAATTGCATTGTCTTAAAGCAAAAGACAAACAATTAAGGCTATTCTTAGTGGCTAGTAAAAGACAGTAGGCAAAGTTATAAGATTCAGGTGTGTCAAAAGCATTACATTAGTCTTGCCAGCATGAGACCAATAAGTACTAAAGAAGAGTTATAGCTACAGGTGGAAAATATTAAATCACTATTTTTGTACTTCCTAGTGCCCTCAAAAATTTTGGCAGAGATATGCCTATAGGCTGCTGCTCTGGCTGTGCAAAAAAAAAAAAGAGAAGAATTTAGTAGAGAAAATTGAATTCAGGATCTGTACTCATAGAGTTGGATATGAATGAGCAAATGCTAGTTTTTCAGTGAAGTAATTTCTATAAACCGAAATTAAATTGATTTGATGGCTCTGAAGCTAACACTTTTGGGTATCCTTTTTAAAGGATCTTCTGAAATGTCAATTTGTGGTAGAGACATGAAGCTCACAATCCTATTTGAAAAAAGTTGGGCATAGCAAAAAATTTATTTTAGATAAAGTAAATGTATTTTATTAAATAAAATTTTATTTTATTATTAAATAAAATTTTAAATAAAAATAAAATTGTGTTATTAAATAAAAATTTATTTTATTAGAATATTCCTAGTGTTTTCAAAATTAGTCTTGCATCACCTGTTATTATAGGGGAACACTGAATAGAATGTTTCTCAGACATGGCTGGTGTGTCCAGCTTTGAGTACTAGTTAGAACTTTTGCCAAAATACACATTTACTTTGCTAGCTTGGGGGAATGAAACTAGCAACTGGATGCTGCCTTTAAGCACATGAGTATCATTTTGGTATATGCTAAATTAAAGAGTTTAAAAGAAAAGGAAACTTCCATTCACACAAAACTCTGGTTAATATCTCAGAGCTGAGTTCCCTGCAACATTTGGAAGGGTGAGGAGAGTAAAGAAATATCTCTGGCATTTACCTTTAGGTTGAACAAACCACATTAATTCTACACTTTTATTGTAGCACATTTTTCCTTTCCTGGATTTTTGATCCTTTCTACATTACTTTTGACCAGTGACCACTGCTAAGAATTTCCCTAGGTATATATAATAATTAAGACTCTACCGTGTAGAATAAAAAATAGTCTGTGTTTCTTATCTGTATGTCATTTGCTTGTACCAACCTAGCCATTTTATGATTACGATAGATTGTATTTTTCCAACCTCAAAGAATGTTTTTTACTAATTCCTTTCAAATTCTTCTCACTCAGTGAACGATTCAGAAGGAAAAGCTCAGATTCAGGTGAAGGCAGTCATACCAGATACTTGCCAGACCACAAAAACTTCAGCTGCCTGAGCTTAAGGCTGATTTCAGTCACTTAAGAATCTGGGGATGAAAATACTGTTTGTAGGGAACTTGTAGGAATTCTGTGAATGTCACAGATCAGGTCTGTCACCCATTCAGTTGAAGAAGCATTTAACAGTCTTCTTTAATGACTTTCTTCATCTCTTTATCATCATTGTTTTGATTATTAGACCCTCTAATAATTTCCAGACTCCAGAATTAGAGTTTCTTCCCCTGAAGACCTTGAAGTTCAGCCCTGATAATCCTCCTTTGGGGAAGATGGTTTGCCCTGTCTTGCTTTTCTCATCCCTGTGCTTTGGTCTTCATGCCCTAACTCAGTGGTTCTCAAATGTGAACATGCATCTGGAGGCTTGCTGAACTGTGGATTGCTGAGCAAATGCCCCCACCCCAGAGTTTCTGACTCTGGAGAATTTGACTTTCTAAATAGTTCCCAGATGTGACATGCTGCTGGTCCCAGGACCATACTTAGAGAACCATTGCTCTAATTAGGCACCAATTCCCATTCTGAGAACATTCCACTTTTCTTTCCACTTTCCATCCATTTCTTTTTCCTCTTTTGAGCCAATTTTTCTGCACTTATTTTCAAATATGTTGCTAAATGTGCCAGACATGCCGAAGTCTTACTGTCTAATATAGTAGCATTCAAATTACATAGTTTTCATCTCACATTGTTCACCTGGGCATTCTAGTGTTGCAACTAGTTACCTAAGGATGATTTAACATCTCCAACTATCACAGCCCAGCTTCTGAATTATGTAACTCAAGCAGAGTTACAAATCAAGGGTCATAGAGGAGTTTTGTGCTGGCAAGCAAGCTTATTTCTGTTTCATGATGGACTTCTTTGTCACAGTGATATTATTTGCTCATCAACCCAGTCTCCAGCTAGTTATTTTGGAAAACAGACAGATTTATGTTTTCATACAGTGATGCATTTATCATTTTCAAAGTATTTTCAAATCAGTTATGCATACATTGTTTGGGAGATCTCAAACTTGATTATCCAAGTTGGTTACCACCAACAGTCAAGAGGCGTAAATATAACACTTGATAAGTGTAATATAAATGCCAAGGAAGCAGCCTGTCTTGTCAAATTCCACCAAGGGCAAGCAATGCAGCAGTTGCAGACCTGTCCATAGTGGCCTGATGGATGGCTGTGCATGTTGGTACTTCAAGGATCCTGGCTCTATCCCCACCCATGGGACAACCTTACATGTGATGAGAGTTATAATTAAAATGGGACTTGACAAAGTAATTGGGAGAGGCAGCTGCTTTTGCAATGTTCAGGACTAGTTCAATGGATTTTCTTCCCCCTTTTCAGTAGCATTCAGCAGCTTCTTTGGTGACCAGCTACGTCGTTTGGCAGCGGGCTAAAGGGCTCACAATTGCATGGAGCAAGAAGCATGCTGAACCATGATGTTCCAGTTTAAAAGGACAGAGCTACAAACAAAGGTAGGCTTTTATTTGGGTAATACCCTTTCAATTGCACAAAATCTCATGCCCGACCACATGCCATTCACCACTGCCATGCTCATAGCTCCGTGCATATGTCTTAACTCTCTTATTCTGGAATCCTGGGTGGTGATAGTGGTGGTGGGGGTATGTAATCAATGTCAGCATCTTGTCTTGAGTTTTCCTATTTTTCTCCAGTTCTCATTTGCCTCTTTGATTCTTTTCTTTACCAATTTCAACACCTATTCCCTCCTTCTTTTGGGGCCTATGTTTCTTATTAAGATGATTATTTTTGGCAGGTGGTTTCGGCCCCTGAATGTAATATTCAGTATTCTCTTTTGATGGGAGAAAACTCATAGTATTGCAGCCTTCACATAGAATACAGATTAAGTCTTGCCCTGCCTGTCCACAGGTCCACAGGCAAAGTGCCTGTCTACAGAATGTGGTGATGCTTCCCCTTCATTGTACTTGTCACAGTTAATAGTTCTCACATATTTGAATGACTATTCGATCAATATCTATCTTCCTCACTGAACATGGGCCACTGGGAAGACAATAGCTACCTATTTTACTGTTGAGACCATTTGGTTTCAAGTGCCTCTCAGTGTGCCTGGCAGAGCAGTCACACAATAATATTTGTTGTTGGGAAGAAAAGAATATAGATCTCAAGTGTACCAGTCCTTAGCTGATGTTAAGTACATGCTGGGAATGCTACTCTGCTTTGGAAAGGATTATGCAGAAAGATCTAAGTTTCATTAATGAGTTCGTTTTTTGGTTTGTTGTTTCAGTTTATTTTGAGACATTCAGATGACGGTGTTTGTTGGGTGGAAATAGAGCATGTATCATGCAATATGGAAAAATATTAACTATAGTGAATTATACCTTCTAGTCTAGCAAACTGTTGCTGGAATATGTAGTTAGAGCTTTATATTAAGTTTCTCACAATTTTGGAAATATGGTATGTAGCCGTTTTTCTAGCATTATCCTAACAATTATCACAGACTGGGTGTGATAAATCTATTGTCTCACAGTTCTGGAGCCTTGAAGTCCAAGATCAAGGTGTTGGCAGGGTTGGTTACTTCAGAGGACTATGAAGGGAATTTATTCCATGACTCTCTCCTCACTTCTGGTGGACCTTGGCAATCTTTGGCATCCCTTGGCTTGTATAAGCATCTCCCTGAGCTCCACTTTCATGTTCAAATGGTATTATCTCTGTGAAGCTGTGTCTTCTTATAAGGACACCAGTCACTGGATTGGGGCCCACCCTACTCCAGGATGACCTCATTTGAACTAATAACATCTGCAACAACCCTATTTCCAAATAAGGGTACTCTCTGGGGTATTTGGGAGTTAAGATTTCAACATATGATTTTTGGATGGACAGAATTCAACCATAACATGATCTAGTAAGAGGTAGCTATTGAAAAGAAGATGCAGCTGCTCAGCCAGAATCTTTGTACCCAGAACCTCCTCCCCACATTCCCTGCCACCACCTTTCAGTGGCAGGGTTTCAACCTTTTCTGATGCAGGGTCAGGACAATCTTGGCTTGGCAATTAACTTTGATTTAATGAGTTGAACCTGTTTTGGAGAGCCAGCCAGCAGGTAAGGTGCCAGCTGGCACCTGTCTCTGTACCATGTCCAGTGGCAGTTAGGGACACTGCATGAGACAGTATGAGAAGATTCCTGATGTCTGCAGAAGGTGCAAAAACTTATTTCTCCTCACTGGCATTTGAAGAGCAGTGCCCTCGGCTCCCCCTGCTATGTGCAGAAGGCTAGAGAAGCTTCTAGAACAGTATCTGGTGTTGGCTACTCAGAACCCTGACATCAGTTGATGAACACCATTGATCTGTTCTGACATAAGAGTTCCTATCAAAGGAAAACTAGGGTGATGAAATACATTGGAACCATCTGACACAAATATTTTATTTCACCATAGTAAAAGGGGAAGGTAATGTTTGACTTCTGGCTGAATGTCCATGAGAAAGACCAACATGTAATCTTGTCTTTGGCTTGTCATCAAGAGAACATGTTACATCACTTGCTTGTAGCTTCCAGGTCCTTAAAAAAGTAATTGGTTGAGATATAAAGGCTTTCCAAATTGTAAAATTCAGAGTCCGTTGTCTCTGTTAATGCTGCCTGTGCTCTCAGGTGCAGTCATTGCTTTCGTTTTGGGATCAATGATAGAGAAAGAGGGAAAGAGGAGGAGAAGGAGAGAGAGATGGAAAGAGAGGATAGGAAGAAATAGAGTGTGAAGTTACAGCAATGGGCCCGCACCACGGCAAATGATTTGTCCACAGTGAGTTAGTGTAAGAGGTGGAACTTGAATGTAGATCTCTTCCTGAATGGGACAGAAAGCTCTTCTATAAAAAATATCATTGGGTAAAGAAGGTGAGGAAAGAAGGTCAGGGATAACACTAAATAGAAAACAAAACTGCAAATGGCAAGGAAAAGTGACAAACCGGAGAAAGAACTATACAATGTGGCCCTGCTTCAGCTCCTGACTACCTATGTCATCCCAGATGAGGCACCCCAAAACTACAGGCCTTATCTTTTCTCACCTGGAAGAGAGGGCACTGGGATAGCTCATTTCTAAGGAAGTTTTAGAGTAAAACTTCCACAATATTGTTGTTTCAAGACCATCTAGAATCTGGATTCCCTATATCTTTAGTTAGCTAGATCTGTCTCTATAGTCTTAAAGTTTTTTTTTTTTTTTTTATGTTTAGTTATTTATTTTGACAGTGAGAGAGAGAGAGTCCTTGCACGCAAGCTGGGGAGGAGCAGGGAGAGAGGGAGAGAAAGAATCCCAAGCAGGCTCTGCACTTGATCTCATGAACCATGAGATCAGGACCTGAGTTGAAACCAAGAGTAAGACACTTAACCAACTGAGCTACCCAGTGCCCCATATAGTCTTAACGTTTTATTTATTTTGTTTAAAGTTCCCTCTAATTGATTCTTGTCCTTCTATATATGATATTTTTTTCCTTTACATCCATGGTTTTAGGGTAGCTGTGCTACAAACTATACTGTAAAACTATTTTATAAGAAGCATGTGGCCAAAATTAATTATTTTGCCATTTTTGAAGTTAAATACCTTAAAAAGATAAGCCTTAATGGCAAAAAGTGAAATCAAATCCCCTCTCCCAAATGGTAACTGCAACAAAGAAATTTGTGTATCATAAAGTAGGGTCTTTATGGTACATACACGATCCTACCTCCAGTTCTTCAAACTATAATTCTGAGTATGATTGCACACCAATAAGCAAGCATATAAGGGAAGAGGAAGATAGGCTTCAAGACTTATACTCTGAATTTAAATCCACTGTACAGATTTGATGATATTTGGAAGTACAGTAAGAACATCCCCAGTAAGTGTCTCGCTGAGTGAAGGCCATTTTGAACTTGTAGTCGAGGTGGCAGCAATTTAGCTCAAGCGAGAACTTACATCCACACAGATGTCCCTCACAGAAGCTCTAGTAGGTGGCACCATAAATGCTTTTGTGTTGGCACAACTTTGGGATGCTGTGTTGATAGATTATATTGGGAAGGTGGGAGGCCATGTTAGGTAGTGGTCAAGAACACAGGCTTCCCAAAGCCCAGTGGTTGTTTTAAAATACTATTTTCATTTCTCACAACTGTATGACCCTGGGTAGCCATTTTATCTTTAAAAGCCTCAGTTTCCTTACCTGTAACTAGGTGATGGGTCTTAGTACGTATTTTAATTTTCTTTTGTGTGTGAGGATTAATCAAGATGATAAGTGTAAGGTGGTTGGTAGAGTGGCGCATAGTAAGTGCTTATTACATACTAAGTAATAATTATTATACATGTTATGATATCCTCTTTCTTGGAGAAACTGACTCCAGTACAATAATGGATTCATAACTTAAGGACTTTTCATCAATGTGGATCACTTTGTATTATTAATCTGTGACTGGTCACAAATTTCCAAGTGTACCAGAACATAACATCACCCTATAGACCCAGAGCTGAAGAGAAAGAAAATACCCCTGAGGTAACGCCTGGGTGTGGTAGAGCTGCTGTCTGAGGAGCACCCAGTCCGTTACAAGTCTGAACAACGTGATCCTCGCTCTAGGCACAAACACTAGGCAAGGAAATGTCTGTTTTATAAGAAGACAATCCAGACTTGTTTTTCAGGGCCTTCATAATCCCAAACTTCAGCAGCAGCAGCAGCAAGAATTATTGAAGATGGGGCCCAGATATTGTGAGAAAATGAAAAGGAAAAGGAAAGGGTAGTTTGCAACCTCAGGGTAAGTCAATAGAAACCAGATAGGAAAAGAATACAAAAAAGACACGAAAACAAATGTGAATGAATATAAATGTGTATCCCTAGGTATATGGAAGTACAGAAATGACCTTAAAAGGCTACCTCATTTGAGTAAATGTCTGCCCCCTCCTTGACCACCTCTAATAGTAGGACCCTCCATGTCTTCTAAGCATCCCACCCACTTTCTCCAGGGACTGGCTGGATAAAACTTTGTAGAGGCAATAGTGAGTGGAAAAACCCAACTCTTTATTCAAACCTTGTTTTCAATCCATTGCTTAACATTCCTGAGTTTTGGATGTAAAATAAGGACAATGTATAAATGGGCATCATATTAGCACCTACTTCATGAGGTTGTTGTAGGGATTCAATGAGATAAAACATATAGAACTCATAAAGCATAGTGCCTGACACATAATTAACACTAACACAATCAACCAAGTGTTCAGTTAATTGTATTATGATTGAGCAGGACTGTCTATGATTGAGCAGGACTGTTCCAACATTATAATCTTGAACAATTGACTTTATTTCTCTGTACTTCTGTTTCCTACTCTATAAATGGGGATTCTAGGAGCATCTATCCCATGAAATTTTTGAGAGAATTAGAGGAGTTGATACAGGTAAGGCTCTTAGAATAGTGCCTGGCACATAGTAGGGGTTTATTTGATGTTAGCAGAGAAAGAGAGAGTGTGCCCATGCTCATGACCAGGGAAGGGGCAGGGGGTGGGGGACAGAGGATCTGAAGCAGGCTTTGTGCTGACAGCAGAGAGACCCATGTGGGGCTGGAACTCAACAACTGTGAGATCATGACCTGAGACTAAGTCTGATACTTCACTGACTGAGCCACCCAGGTGCCCCTGATGTTAGACATTATTGATGAAACAGTTCTTCTGACCAGTTGCTGCTTCTTTTTCCACTCTTTTTGCTTAATGAGCATTCCTCTCAAGCAGAATGCCTGTTCCCTTCCCAGCTCACTGTCTTCACGAGAACTCTTCTAGGGTAGGATCTAATTGAAGCCAATGCAGTAGGTTTAAACTTCCAGGGGCCACTGGGACTCTCACGTTGCTTATGTGCCTCCTAGGAGCAACAGTGGATGAAAATAAATTCATTTCCAGGGACAGCTGAGGGAACAAGCCCGAGGGAGAGGTAGTTTCATTGTGGCATAGAAAGAACATGGAGTACTCTGAGAGGGGGAGGCCCAGGATGGTTGCAAGACAATGTAGTTTGTTTGGGAGGCTAGCCATGTGGCAGATGTGTGAACGGCTCTGAACCTGGAGATCTTGCTCTGCCAGGTGCTGCTCCCCTTTCACAAGCATGAAATCCACTTAGGTAATGCCTGGTACATACCCTACTGAATCCACAGTTTGTACTTCACAAGTTTTTGACGAAAAGCATTGTTCATTGGTTACGCCCAACCTATTCTATATTTGTTTGGAGGGTACAGGACTAATGAGATAATCATACCCTGGGGCTGAACTGGTTGAAATCTGTAAATCTCCCAAAAGTGTGATTACCTATTCATAATCCTACTTTCCAATATTCTGGAAGTCTCATTAGTACATATTTTTTTATTTATATGATGGAAAAAAATTGCTTTTTGTTTGCCATTGAAAGAACAGTTGTTACGAGAGACTTAGGTGTTTTGTTTGAGCTATTTGTTTTTATCTCTGTGATCAGATCAAAGAATGTGCTTCCAAATGTAGGAGACTCTTAGCAGTGAGTGCTGTTCAGCCTTTTGCTTTTATAGCAAGGACCCTCTGTGAAGGTCTACAGGCACTGTGAGACTGGAACATTGCAGAGTGAAGACTTGGCTGAAATTGACTGTTATCTAAGAATGGTTCCTAGAAAGACATGGACCTATGCACCAACATAGGAACAGGAACCCTGCAGAGAACAAAATTAATTCTAGTGCAGGCTCTAGGGACAACACCATGGCCCTTTGCCTGAAGCATCTGTCTAGACTGGACAATAACAACATAAGATTTAGAGGTTCATACACTAAGAATTGCAGGTGATTGGAGATTAGAGGAATGTTGTTTTGTTTTGTTTTTTTTGAATTTCCTTAATCTTGTGATTTTTCTAGGCAGAGATGACACGAACATTAATGGAATTTTCATGCCATTCCCATTTTATTTAATTGGTCATGTGCCTCACAACGCATAGTAAAACTTCATAGTATATAAAGTGGTTTTGTAAATTTCTTTGATGTTTCCAAATTACTTCTTCTTTGATTGCTGCCCAACACCAAATAAAATTGCTTGAAATTGTGGTCCCAAACTACCATATAGCATGGGGCATGGCAATGGTGTGGGTCTGTGTATGTGACCCCACACTCCTTCCTGAGCATCTTCCATTTATGATACTGTAGTCAAAAGAGTCTTATTAGAGAAGCAGAAGATCAGGATTCTCCTTCTGTGACTGCCACCAACCTGTACACTATGATAAGTGGGCCACTTCTCTAAACCTTAGAACAGAGGGGTAATAGAGCACATGACCTCTGGATCTCTGGATTATACTTTAGCTGTCTGTAAATTGCATCAAACAATGGCCTCAGTCTTGAAAGGACTCATAAGGCCATAGCCTGTTTGGCTAAGTAGTCAAGGGGTTTGAGAAGGAGGCAGTGGGGAGGGGGACAGTTTAATGGGGTAAAAGAGGAAGGAAGCTGGGGTATGGAGGCATGGTTTGTCCTTTGCTTTCTGAATGTCCTAACCTCCCCCTTCTAAGTAGCAGGGCTACGGCTGGAGAAATTGGCTTGGTCTCTCCTATGTCTCCCCATCTCAACTCCTCCACAAAAGAGGGTGCAAACCCTCCATAATTACCTATTTGATTCTCTCTTAAAATGCATTGCTTGGGGCGCCTGGGTGGCTCAGTCAGTTGAGTGTCCAACTTTGGCTCAGGTCATGATCTTGCGGTTGTGATTTCAAACTGTTGGCTGTGCTGACAGCTCAGAGCCTAGAGCTTGCTTCAGCCTCTGTGTCTCCCCCTCTCTCTGTCCCTCCCCTGCTCATGCTCTGTCTCTCTCTGTCTCTCTCTCTCTTAAAAATAAACGTTAAAAAAATCATTTTAAAAAGGTATTGTTCTAAGGGCTTTATATGCTAAAGGACCAAATACATTTAGACTGAGTCTGAGTCTGCATTTTTTATTCATGTCCTATCTAATATGGTAGGCATGTAGATAAAAAAGTATAGTTTCCCAAACTTCCAAACTCTTTATGTTTTTAAAACCTTGGAGTATTGCAAGCTAAATATCTGGATAATAACTTAAAATTTCACTTTTGACCACTTGGGTTTATAGATACAACCTTTTTAGATCCAGCCTTTATGCGGTGACACAAGACAATAACAAGTCTTAGGTGACTTAAAAATTTTGTCTCCCATAACACTTTATCTTCAAGTATCTTAATGAGATTTAGACTTTGTACCTTAATGTAATACAACTGCTGAATGAAGTGTGCTGATCTCCATCAGATGCAGGCAGAAGGCATCTTTATCTTCCACTCCCTAATCCTCCTTCATTTCTTTAAACTCATTGTCCCTCTAGGCAGCCTTCTTAGGTAACAGACCTTAACTGCTCTAGAACAGCTGTTTCCCACGTGCTGTGGACCACATGCGGTACTTGGAAAATATTTATGCATCCTTGTCCCTGCTATTAGGGGAAGCACAATTTGCCCTCAATACAGAGAACAAATCACATACTATAGGTAGCTTCTGGCAGCTTCTTGTCTGGAGATTTTTTTCAAGAATATGTCTTCCTTTAGACCCTGTACCCCCAAAACTCTAAAGGGAAACAGACCAATCTCCCCAGGTGCTTCTCTTAACATGTCTTTCATTTGGTCTCAAGTAAGGAGGAAGTACTCCCCAACTTCTTCATTAGTAGAGTGGGAGCACATGGAGGGGCAAATGCACAATATTCCAACAAATCCCTCCAAAAAAAAGTTTCTTTTCTTGCCTCTTTAACCATACTCCTTTTATCCCTTTAAGGAGGGTGCTGAGCTAAAATTGGAAGATTAGTTTTTGTCCATCCACTTTGCAAGTGCTGTATAGGCCTGACACCTCAGGTTGTGCATATATATTATATATGATAATGCATTCTATGTAATATATGTATTATATGTAATAATATAGATACTACATAATTTGTATTATATATACTGGTTTAATTCATTAATAGGAGTAATTTAATTATAATTCTATTAATATATTATAATTATTACATAGGTCTACAGCCTCCTTAAAGGTAGAAGCTTTTATTTATAGGAGTATATTTATACTCCTTATAATACCTAGCTCCATGCCCCATATGTGTATGATGAGTGAATTAGTGAATCACTGATTGTCTACTCTCCTGAAGAATGACCAGTTTCTGTTAAGCTATGCACACTTTCAAGTTACCCTCCTGCATTCTGCTTCTCATGTAAGTACTGTTATTAAACTTCTAAATACTTAACAGAAGGCTGTTTTTTGGCAGTGAATGAACTCTTTTTGTCTTCTGTCCCGTGAATATCCTAACTACTTTGTCACTTTGATCTAGGGGGCATTTCATCCTCAGAAATGCAAAGGAGTTGGCGACTGCACAAAATGTGTCCTATTTCCTATTGCCGTAAAATCCACTGCTCTTGAGCCTTTGCCCGCCCCCTTTCATGACAATGTGTAAGCCACTAAATTGCAGTTACTGGCTGTGGCCATGGCCATCAAAAAATCGTGCATGCCATGTAGATTTGAGACTTGCTCCACTAAAGAGTCCACAATGGCTTTACTGTAACTGGGTTAACTAGAACTTGGCAAAGAGCTCTCCAAGGAGGGTGATACCGAGCCCCCTCCCCCCTTCCAGGATGCTGGCCTGATCTTCTTGTATTTGTGCAACTGGCCCATCCAGAGACTCACGAAAGCTGGGAGCAGGGCCCCGGTGAGGGTAAATCTCTCTGGGTCAGGTTGCCCTTTTGCAGCTCTCTTTCACACAGCTTCTCTTCCTGCAGTGTGAAGTAGGTTAGAGGGTAGCTTGTTTTCTTTTGCTATTTGAAATACAGCATTTAGGGTCATGCTCTGAATAATTTGTGCTTGTTAGAAATGACTGTCGTCCTCTTGAAGCAATAACAAAGGACTACATTTAAATTAAATTCAGCCAAGCAAGAGCCTCTCCACAAAATCAATGGAGCCAGGCCTTTTTCAAAGAGTTATTTTAATTTTTTTTATCTGTAATATTCTAGGGCATAAATCAGCAAAGATATCCTAGAATCTAGAAAGAGATAGTTCCTAAGTCTTTAAAAGTATTTGGTAATATTTGGGATGGGATTGAAAAAGTAAGATAAAGTATTAGATACAATCATCTTTAATATCACTTATTTTTATATTTGGCAAACTTTATTCTTCAACTTCCTAGTATAAAATTTTAAGTATGGATTTTTTGAAAGAGGCCTTCATTTATTTATTAAATCTGTAAAATCTTAAGAAATCAAAGCCATGTCAGATGTAGTTTTAAAAAGTCAATTTGCATATGTATATTCCTACCTAGACACACTGCTGTGGTCTTCTTACCAAATACGGCATCAGTAATGACCAGCAATATGGTGGCCTCATGTGCTGGAGAAGACTTGCTATGTCAATACACAGAAACATACCTATTTTTTAAAGGCCTTATTTGTTTGTTTGTTTGTTTGTTTGTTTTTTAGAGCAGTTTTAGGCTCACAGAAAAACTGGGAGGAAAGTACAAAGATTTCCCATATATTCCCACTGTCACACATGCATAGCTCCTTCATTGTCAACATCCCCTCCTACCAGAGAAACACTAGATTTCTAGGCTTAAAATTCTCTTTCCACAGTATCTGTATTAAACCATACTTCAGTACTCAAAGAGTCCACTTTGGACCTGAATGCATCACAGCTGGCACACTTTACAGTTCTTTAAGACCAAAACCTCTCCATTCTTTTCTCATATTGGGCATATAAATATTTGGAGCTGCCAAACTTTATCTTTTAAAGTCAAGAAAGAAACTTCCATCAATTATTTTAATAATTTGCCTCGCGGTTGCTCTTCTCCAATTAGGGACTAATCCTGTCTAATAAACCTAATGAGCAGGTTAATTATTAATACACACTGAAAAATTAAACTCCTCATATACATTCACCTTGTCTGTATGATAGGCAATAACATTGTTATATAGAAACATGTGCTTCTCTGCTATAGTTTCTGCTTTTAAAACAAAGAGAAGATTTTCAATTTTAGTCCATATGACTATTCTGAACAAAATTATTTTACCTGGTTTTTGCCTTGGCAAGAGCAGAGTTGCTTTTTTTCTTTGTTTTTTGTTTTGTTTTGTTTTGTTTTGTTTTGTTTTGATGCTTGCTATTTATTGCAGAACTCTTTCTCTGTGGCTTTTTGCATTAGTGTCACATAAACCCAGTACACATCTACTCCTTAGATATTCACTTTATGGGCCACAAAGGCAATGGATCTTATTTTCTATCAGCCTAACCCTTTCCCGTTCTTCCCTTCTACCTCATAATGCCCTCTCCTAGCCCATGTGTCCTTTGACTACTTTGACCTTAAGGAGACTTGCACAAAGTCAAGGGTGATATCTCTAATAACTTACACATTGCCTTTTCAGGCTCTGAAGCATGTGTGAGGAAAGACCCCTTTTCCTGACTAAAAATGATATCCGCTATTATTGTTTCTTCTCAGTTCAAACATCAAATTCTTCCTGAATCCCTTCTCCCTGCCAAGGCCAGTTAAATACTCTCAATACCAGCTCCACCAAAGGGGCTTCCTTCTCCCTTTGTGTCTACTCTTAATACTTTTCAGACTTTAGTATCATTAGACTCAGCAAGATTAACTTCCTGAAGCCCATTTTCTAAAAATATAGCTATCATGAATCCCTCCTCAGAAATTCTGATTGACTCCGTTGATTTCAGATGGTACTTGAAAACCATTTCATAAACATGATTCTGAAGTGGTCACATTTTGACAAACACTGTCTCAATTAACTTTGTGGTTTCAGTTTGCTTTCTCTGTGTCAATGCTTTACTTGTTACCTTGGTATGACTTAAGGAACACTTCCTGTTGCTGCTTCAGCAAATCTATGAAGGGGGAGGGGAGCGTGCATATGGGAAAGTAACTGAAAAACAAATGCTTTTATTATCTGATAAACATTTGGATGCCGGAGAAGTTTCCCATCTTACCATCTTTCAGAAGATGACTAAATCATTCCTTTTTACTAAAAAGACACACTGGTGATAAGACAAAGCTGATTAGCTCATTCTAGAGCCATAATTAGACACCTGTCCCCATTCCCATCCCCTTCCCCATTCTTTTAATAATCTATCTGGAGTGACTCTAGCATGATCAGGAAGTTATGATCTGTGGACCCATGTGCATGTCATTTGCTGCCAAAATACCTCAGTCTTGACCTCAAAGAACCCTGATTTTGATTGATGAGGCTACTGCTATTGAATTATTACTCTGACATTTGTTAGAAAACTGAATTTAGGAACAACTTCTCTTTGAGTACTATGAAGTTTATTGAATAAAATGCTATTTTTCCATGTTTGGATATTCAAATTTAATCCGATGGAGTAATTCAAATATTGCCATTAGTTCTGTGTCATGACAGTAGAAAGTTCTAATAACCATCTACTTAGATAATGCTGAACTTACAGGGCAAAATGTTATAAACTTTGGAAAAGGATCAGTAACAGATTATCTAGGGAATTCTTGAGTTTGGAATGGTAATCCCATCAGATTTTCTGCCTGTGAATGTAGCTATAGATCGTATTTGAGAAGGAAGTTTTGGGCTCAGGAGACAGCCTGACAGCCAGACCAGGACGGTTAAGCACCAGGTAAATGGACTCAACTCTAAAGTCCCAACCTCTTGACCTGCCCACTCAGGTCGATGGATGGAGAATTAGGGAGGTAGTATTTTAAAAACTATTCTAAACAGTTGGAAAAGATGTACAGACAAGCAGGGAACATGCTATTTATAGAACTAAATAATTCAGCTGCTGGTCAGTGTCAAAGTGGTCCAGTGAGGTGTGATCTTGGCAACAGGTATGGGGCACCAGCTGAATAATAAGGATTTAGTTAGCATGACTGCAGCCTTGAATGAGCTAGAAAAATTAAGGAAGGATGCCATATTTAAAAGCATTGCCTGCAGGATCTGAGAATCATATCTTTCTTTCTTTGGCCTCCTAATGATCTCTAGACAAATAGCAGATTAGTGTCTCCACTGACTCAATAAATTTTAGACTCTTTTTCCAAGCAAGGTAATGGTAAGATTCATAAATTCTACAAAAGTGAGGTTAAACATTTTCTGTTATATATATACCACTTTGCACTCAAGAATGGAATGGGCATTAAATCAGTATGACTTTGAACTTATTCTACATTTCTTTATACTATTAAGATTTAATATCACATACATATTTTGTGAGTGATTCTTTGAACTTTCATATTATCCCCTCCATCATGTTTTTGGAATATCAAGTCACAAAGACAAACTAGTCTGGCAGGATGTAAAATATGAGCCTCTATTAGTGTATAAGATAAAAGCTTGTGAACCAAATATTGGATATAAGGTCACAATAGAGCTAACTGGAAGGCTAAATTAGTGCTGAGTTAAATGAGTTGTTGAAGTAAGATTCCTTATATTTCCCTAAAGATTCGGGAAGTTCCATGTGTGCAGGTGCCTTTTAAATTTTTTGTTTTGTTGTTGCTGTTCACTGCTATATCCATATAACACAAATGATGTCTAGTGCTTGGTAGGTACCCAATAAAAATTTGCTAAATGATTAATTGAAAGTGATCCAGGGGTGCCTGGGTGAATCAGTTGGTTAAATGTCCAATTTGATCTTGGCTCCAGTCATGATTTCATGGTTTGGGAGATCGAACTCCAAGTCGGCTATATACTGATGGCATGGAACCTGTTTGGGGCTCTCTCTTCTCTCTCTCTCTCTCTCTCTCTCTCTCTGTCTCCCCCCTCCTGCTCCCTCCCCCACGTGCATGCAAACACACATGCATCTCCCTGTGCACATGCAAGTTCTCTCTCTCTCCCCCATCACCCCCCCCCAAAATAAATAAATAAACTTAAGAAAGAAGGAAAGTGATCCAAACCCTAGTAAAGGAGAATAGTCTGGAAGTGGTGCTTGGGGATAGGAAAACAGGAAGTTGAGGAAATCAGCTCATTAAAATTTTCAATAATCCAGAATTCTCAGCTATAAAATACTTGTGTTACAATGAATCCATTTTGCAGGATTATGCTGAGGAATCACTTTTTCAAAAATAAGCACTTTGTAAATTCAAAATCCCTTTGTAAAGATTTATACAACCTGATATCCAAAAAAGGTGATAAAGCGGATAATTTGAAAGTTCAGAGTACCATCCAAAAATATATAACTAATACTAATGTTAAACATATAAATAAACTTAAGACAAGTTCAAAGTTGTAATGGTTTAATGCCTATTCCATTCTTGAATACAAGTGATACTTTATATATATATATATATATATATATATATATATATATACACATACATACATGTATATATATTTATACACACACGTATATATACACATAATAATATATATTTATATATATATATATATATATATATATATATATAAAATGTTATTTTTACAGAATTTATAGATCTTACCATTACCTTGCTTGGATAAATGGTCCAAAATTTATTGAGTCAGTGGAGACACCAATTTGCTATTTGTCTAGAGATCATTTAGAAACCAAAGAAAAGTTCAATTTCTTTTTTCTATCTTTGGTTTGGAAATAATTGTTTTCCTCAAAATATTTATGAAATCAATTGTATGGTTTCTAATGAAAAGAGTTCTAGTACATTGAATCTTATAAATGAATGTCTCTTGCTAGACTTTATACTTTGTACGTTACTAGAATTCTATTAATTTTCAATTAAAGACACAGACTTAAAACTTACTATACAATGCATTTGAACCCATGAATAATTTCAGTAATAAAAATAAATAAGAAACCTCAAAAAAGGTTATAACAGTTTTCCTTCTCACTTTCCTCTTGTCTCACAGTTATTTTGATTTAGTCTGTAGTCATGAGTGTTTCATGAAAAATTTATTGAGAATAAAGCTGGAGCTTCCCTTAGTGTCCTATAGTGCAATACTCTCTCATTCATTGGAAGCTTGGTCTCAACAGGATTCTACCTGAGACTATTTAGTTCTTACCACCATGTTATTCTTTGTGTTTGTCAAACAAGTAGACTGAATCATAAACCTGAGCTTTTATGGATAATTCCTCAGAATTGTAATCAGATTCAGTGTTTCCTAAGAATCAGACCAGGGACCGTTCCAAATCCATGGCCAGATGAAAAATGTAAGGACAAGTCAATGAGATTTTATGAAGCTATTTTTCCCCCAAATTAAGAAATCCCCTTTATATAAAGGTGGTATTGTTCCTATTATTTTTATAGCGATCTTTCATTATAGTTATAATAATAGATCATTTTATAATTATTATAGTTTTTAAAAATGTTTTTACATGGCTACCTAAAATATTGGCAATCCTGATTATGTTATTTCTTTAATTAATATATAATATATATGCATACATATGTACATATATATATATTTTTAAAGTAGTTATAACAAATCCAGGTGTATTCTGCAATTAGCAATTCATGGTCAATCCTACTTTGACTATATCACTGCTCATCTCCTCTTTTCTTTTTTCTTTGTGTCTGGATATTTTCTCATTTTTTAGCAAATCCATCTTACATTTTCATCCATAAATATTTCAGCATTTAATTGCACAAAATAAGGATGAATTCCTTAAATGTATCTTGAAAATTGAAGCAAGTTCCAGGGAAGATATTTAATTCCCTCCAATACTGGTGAGAACTGGATCTCAGAAAAGGAAAATGCCTCACACTAGTAGCTGGTAGAACTGATATTTCAGGTTTGGAATTTTGATTCTAAGACCAATAATTATTCATAATAATACATAAAGAAAAATATATTGTAGAGGACCCCTACTTACTATCATATAGAAAAATAAATTCAAAATGGATCAGAGATCTAAATGTTAGTGCTTGAACCATGGAAGTCTTAGAAAATATAGATGTTTGCCTATTGGGGTAGGCAGTAATTTCTTAGAGATGACACCAAAAGTGCCAACAATCAAAGAATAAATAAATGAAATAAACTTCATCAAAATTAACTTTTGTACATCAAAGGACACTATCAAGTAAGTGAAAAGCTGGCCCACAGAATGGGAGAAAGTATTTGCAAATCATATATCTGATAAGGGTCTATTATCCTAGGCAATAAACAGTTATTACAACTCAGCAATAAAAAGAAAAATAACTTGATTTAAATGGGGAAAGGATTTGAAAAGACATTTCTCCAAAGAAGATCTAAGAATGTCCAATAAACACAAAAAAAGATGTTCAACATTATTAGCCATCAAGAGATGCAAATCAAAGCCACATTGTGAAATCAAATCAAATCAAAGCCATCATTAGGGTGGTTATAATAAAAAAGACAATAACAAGTATTGGTTAGAATTGTAAAAAAAAAAAAAAATGGAATTCGCATGCATGGCTGATGTGAATGAAAGGCACAGCCAAGCCATTTTGAAAAACAGTGGCATTTCCTCATAAGGTTAAATATAGAGTTATCATATCAAACAGCATTTCCACTCCTTGGTGTATACCTTTGAGAAAGGAAAGCATATGTTCACACACACACACACACACACACACACACACACACAAAACTTGTACAAGAATATTCATAGAAGGACTATTCATTCTAAACAACATGAGAAGCAAAATGCTCATCAGCTGATGAGTGAATAAACAAAATGTGACCTATCAGTACAATGAAATATTATAAAGCCATACAAAGGAATGAAGTGCTGATACATGCTATACTACAGCATGGATGAATCTTAAAAACATGATGCTAAGTGAGAGACGATGGACATAAAAGGCCAAATATTGTAGAATTTCGGTCATATGAAATGCCCAGAAATAGGCAAATCCATATATACACAAAATAGATTAGTGGTTGCCAGAGGCTATGGGGAGGGAGGAATGGGAATGACTGGTTTCCCAAAAGAGAATGGGGTTTCTTTTTGAGGTAATAAAAGAATGTTCTGGAATTGGATGGTAGTAATAGTTGCACAACTTTGTGAATATACTAAAAACCAATGTACAGTACACATAAGAGTCAACTTTATGGTATGTGAATCATGTTTCAAATAGGTGGAGGTGAACATGCTTCTATCCCCCAGGGTTATTGCTATCTTCATTTGAGTAATCTTCTTTATCTTTTTACTGCCCTTTCCTAAAGGAAGATTCTGTAGTGGCAAACTAAAGTTGTACATGAACAACATGTGAAAGAGCAAGAATTATTTTTGCATTTTAATTTTTATTTATTTTTTTAGTTGTTATTTATTTGGAGAGGGAAAGAGCATGCATGTGAGTGGGGGAGGGGCGGGGGGGTGGCGGGGAATCTCAAGCAGGCTCTGCACTGTCAGCATGGAGCCCCATGAGGGACTTGAACTCACAAACCATGAGATCATGACCTGAGCCACAGTCAAGGGTCAGACACTTGACTGAGCCACTCAGGTGCCCTGCATTTTAATTTTTTAAACAATCTTTTCAGTTTAGAGTGATTTTAGATTTACAGAAAAGTTGCAAAGATGATAGAGAAATCCTATATGTCCTTCACCCGGTTTCCTAAGGTCAACATCTTATACAAGTGTAGGACCAAGACCAGAAACGAAGACAGTTACATTGCTACATTACCATTATATAAACTCCAGCTTTATTCAGATTTTACCAGTTTTTCCACTAATGTCCTTTTTCTGTGCCAGAATCCCATCCAGAACACCAATTTGTATTTAGTTGTCACATCTTTTTAGCCTCCTCTGATCTGTGACTATCTCATTCTTTGTCTTGTTTTATTTTTTGACCTTGACAGTGTTGAGGGGAATTGTTGAGGTATTTTATAAAATGTTCCTCAGTTTTGGTTTGTCTGATGTTTTTCTCATGATTATATTGGATCCCATGGGTTCTGGGGACAAATGTTGCAAATATGCCCCTCATTACATCATATGAGGTAGTACATGGTATTAACATGACTTAGCACTAGAGATACTAAGCTTAATTACCTCCTTAAATTAGTGTTTACCAGGTTTCTCCACTATGAGTTTATGACTTTTCCTTTCCATACTGTGTTCTTTGGAAGTGAGTCATAAATCCAGCTTACATGAAGAACAGGGTGTGGGGAGATTAAGCCCTATCTTCTGGAAAGGTGTTTTAGTCTGTTCAGGCAGCTATAACAAAATACCATAGACCAGGTGGCTTATAAACAACAGAAATTTATTTCTCACAGTTCTCAAGGCTTGGAAGTCCAAGATCAAGATGCTGGCAGATTAGGTGTCTAGTGAGACTTCCCTTCCTATTTCATACACAGCTGCTTTCATATTGTATCCTCAGAAGGTGGAGAAAAGAGAGTTCTCTCAATCTCTTTTATAAGGACACTCTCCCATTCATGAAGGCTCTACTTGATCACCCCCTAATGACTTGACCCCATCTCCTAATACCATCACACTGGGAGCTAAGATTTCAACATATGATTTTTGGAGGGGTCACAAACATTCAGCCCATAGCATGGGGGAGTGTCTACATAAATTACTTGTAACTTTTCTGTATGAAAGATTTGTCTCTTCTCTTCCATGTATTTATTCAATCATTTATATCAGTATGGACTAACATATATTTATTTTATATTGTGTTATAATTCAGCTCCATGATATTTATTTTGTTCATATTGTCCCAGCTTTGGTCATTGGAACTCTTTCAGGTAGGTCTTTTTTTTTTTCTTTGACTTGCTCCATCCTTTTTAAAAATTAAAAAAAATATATTTTTTTCATTGAGCACCTTCTTACTTTCTGGCACTACCAGATGCTCTGGGCCCATCTTGTATATCCCCTTGAACCAGTCCCAGTTTATTGGAGAATGGTAGTAGAAACCAAGATATAGGTGCTGGGTGTAGAAACAGTAATGTTCGTATGTCAGCTTAAGGGAAAGGAAGGGAACAGCTGTCAAATGGAAAAGAGAAAGAGCTAAGAATGCAGGTAGTAGGTTAGATGATAGCTGAGGATTGAATGATGTGTTGAAGCTGGAGATAAATCATGGCATCCACTGGCTCACCCACATGAAACACCATGCATTAATAGGCATGGTGACCTACTCAGGCATTTAAATTTGATGATGAGGGGCACCGGGGTGACTCAGTTGGTTAAGCCTCTGACTCTTGATTTCGGCTCAGGTCATCATCTCGTGGTTTGTGGGTTCAAGCCCCATGTCAGGCTCTGCTCTGACAGCATGGAGTCTGCTTGGACTTGTCTCTCTCTCTCTATCTCTTCCCCTCCCCTGCTTATGCTCGCTCAGTCGCTCTTGCTCTCTCTCTCTCTCTCTCTCTCTCTCTCTCTCTCAAAATAAATAAGCTTAAAAAATAACATTGATGATGAGACCATGAGGTAAATATATAAAAAGCCACCTTCGAAATTGAGTAGGATATGCAATTCTAGAAGAAAAATTCATAGCTGACCTCTTAGACCCAATTTCATTTGTATTCTCAAAACTGAGTACTGCTTGATATTGCTCTCTTTGCCCAGTGTTTTCTCTCTTTTTATGAGGTAGACTCAAATAGTCACTTAAAATATAAATGGTATAATAATGATAATGATAACTAGAGAGTGCAGTTGTTTGGGATTCTGAAGCTCCTGTTTGTGTTTTATTATTATGACTTCTTATTTTGTCCCAGGCAGAGAAAAACTGGATACCAGACACGCAAATAGCTGTGGTGGAGAGATTGGAAGGGAAAAACGGTGTAAAAGTCATGGTACAGCGGGCAGGGAAAGCATTGCAATTCTGTTCTCTCTAAACCTGAAGTGCAGAGGCTGGCTATGTGGGAGATTGTAAAAGGAAATCTGCTTAATAGGAGAGCAACGAGGTGGACAATCTTTGCTATACTTATATTAACATATGTGCACCTCACAAAATACATTTTGAAAATGCTGGCAGACACATTTTTTTTTTAAGAATAGAAACTGGAGAGTGCAGTTTTTTTTAGCAGCTGAAGATTTTGAATTGTACTATAGATTAGCTAGAAGTTACAATAAGCCCTTCCTGAGTCAGCTAAATAGTGAAATGAAGTTTCCTAAAGTTGGTTTAGCACTGGTGGGTAGTAACATAATAACTCAGGAATCACTGATTCAGTCCATTTAGGGGACAGAACAAATGTTTTGATTTCCCCTTCTTATTTGCCCAGGGCACCCTAGGGGGCTGTTGTAATTAACAATACATTGTTGTACTTGTAGAGTCCTTTTTATCTCAGAAACCTATGATCCTGGAGGAAAAAGATCTTACAGCTTGCCTTAAACAAAAGTAAATGGTATGTTTCATTTGATCTGCAAAACTGTATTTTCCTACTTACCTGTCTCTGGAGGCAGCATGGCTAAGTCACACTAGTCTAGGGCTGGGGATTTGTCCTGCCTCTACTATTTACTTGCTATGGGCTAAATTGTGCTCCCTTCACAAACTGATACGTTGATGTCCTAGCCCCTACTGCTTCTGAATGCAACTGTGTTGGGAGATAGGATCTTTAAAGAATTAGTTGAATTAAAATGAGGTCATTAGGATGGTCCCTAATCCAATATGACTGCTGTCCTTCTAAGAAGAGGAAATTTGGACACAGTCATGTACAGAGGAAAGATAGGAAATACACAAGGTTAAGCAGAGGGAGGCCTGAGACAGATCTTTTGCTTATGTCCTCAGAAGGAACCAACCCTGCTACACCTTAATTTCAAATTTCCCAGCCTTCAGAAATATGAGAAGACAAATTCTGTTTAAGCCGGTCTTTGATACTTTGTTAGAGTATCCTTAAAAAGCCAATGTTGTGCTCTATGGAAATATCACAGAAATATTTTTGAGGAAAGAGAAAACTAATATTTCTTGACAGTCACTGTATAAACAAATAGGAATAAACTAAGATCTCCCTTAAGCATCAGAACTACCCTTCAGATGAACATTAACCTCACGGTACTGGTGAAGAAATGGGCCCTGGGAGAGCCTGGGTAATTTATGGAAAGTCGAAAAGCTGGTGGTGGAATGTATTTTAACCTCTCTCTCTTCTACTCCCAGCCCTTGCCATTTTTACTTTGTGCCATTGGAGGTAAACTACAACATATAACCCAAGCCCAACCCTTGGTGTACTTCTACAATGATTTCAATAAAAGATATACTTGCTTATTTAGGAGTAAGCCCAAGGAAGCTTTAATCTGGAAATAATCCAAACCTCTTGATAAAAGGAGCCCCCAGAATGGCAAACAACACTCTTAATAATCCGTGAGTTACTTTGGTCTCCCACTAGATGGTGCTAGAGCCTATTTCTAGGTCATGAGGCAGTGTGGTCTGGGGATCTTCATCTAGTACAACTTTTGGTGCTTCGGCCATAACCTATTTTGTTTTAACATTTCTTTCCTATTGTTCATGTTTTTCTACTTATAATTGATAAGGGAGTCCTTAAAAGTGCCAAAGTGAGAGAGTCTTCCACCATATTGGCATAGCAGGAAATACACACGTGATCTTGACGAGTGATACCTTATCTAATAAGCACAGAAGACTTTATTTATGGAGAGGTCTTCAAGACACGAAACTGTGGTTGAATGCATAGAAAAAAGATTTAAAATTCTTCTATCTTTAGCTCTTCTAGTGATGGATTCACTGTGGGGAGAGGCACATAACTGCTCACTGCCCTAGTTTTTCCATTTATAAAATAGAAATAAAATATGGGACATTTACTTCAAAGGGCACTCAGGAGATGAATGAGGTAGTGTCTCTTAAAATACTCTGTGGTTGTTAGAGAAATAGTTATATCCTCTTTGCAAACAGTGCAAGAATGATGAAGCCTACAACCTGACTTTGACCCATCAATGCTTATTTGAATTTTTAACCCCACTTGGTCACAGATTATCCTCAAGTACTTTCACTGCTCTTTTCCTCAGTAAGATAAAAGGGCATCCACATGATGGAAACTACCATTTGGTGAATGAATTAATAGGTGCCTTTCAGTTTCTCAGTGGAGGAATTTGTTCTGCCCTCCAGAAGTCATTTCATCTCTATTTTTCTCTAAGCTCAAATGCTTTGCTAAGGGTAACACTGGGAATAAGTTTATGGATAGTCTCTTTATTCTTAGTCAGCAGGGGAGGTTTCTACTGTACTTTGCTTTCTTTTCTTTCTTTTTTTTTTAATGTTTATTTATTTTGAGAAAGAGAAAAGGTGTGTGTGTGCACACGCATGCAAGAGAGGGGGAGAGAGAGAGAGAGAGGGAGGGAGATAGAGAATCTCAAGCAGTCTCCACACTCTGCATGGAGCCCAACAAAGGGCTCAATCTCATGAACTGTGAGATCATGACCTGAGCCAAAATCAAGAGTCAGATGCTTAACCAACTGAGTCACCCAGGCGCCCCTATTGTATTTTGTTTTCAACCTGTTTTCTAGATGTGTTTAGAAAGGCACATTGGAAGGTACATTTAGAAAGAATGATCATGGATATTTAAGACCAAATCATATTTTTTAGATTTGAGGAATGCTATAGGTTGAATTGTGTCTCACAAAAATTCATATGTTGAAACCATAACACCCATGGTGGCTGTGTTTGAAGATAGGGTTGAAAGGAGGTAATGAAAGTTAAATAAGGTGATAAGGTGGGGCCCTGATAGGTTAGGATTAGTGTCCTTAAAAGAAGAGTTATCAAAGAATTTCTGTTCTTTCTTCATGCTCACCTCCTAGTCATGTTAGCACACAATGAGATGGTGGCCATTTATAAGCCAAGAAGGAAGCTCTCACCAAAACACAGCTTTGTTGGCACCCTGACTTACAACCCTCAGAACTGTGAGAAGATAAATGTCTATTGTTTTAGCTATCCAGTGTGGGGTATTTTATTATGGCAGCCCAAGATGACTAAGACAAAATACTTGCCTCTTCCCTCTAACAAAGAGGTTAGCGCACTGTGACTATAAAGGGCCATATAGTAAATATTTTAGGTTTCACAGGTCATAGAGTCTTTTGCAACTATTCTGCTCTGCCATTGTGGCACAGAAGCAGCTATAAGCAGTATCTAAAAGAGCAAATGAGGCTGTGGTCTCATAAAATTCTATTTATAAAAACAGACAATGGGCCATATTTGGTCACAGGCTGTAGTTTGCTGGCCTTTACTCTAAGAAAACACCAAAATAACCAAGTAGATATATTCAGTTTTTTTCTCAAAGGCATATTTTCATCGTTACTAAACAAACACAAAATAATGACAATTAATCATCTCTTCCACTTTTTAAAAGTTCCAATGTATGATTCTCACTAGTAATAATAGAGTTACTTTTAGACCAGAGGCACATGGGCTAATGCTTACTTCTATGGCTAAACCATAGAAATTCTGAATCTCCTAATTTTTTATTTCTCCTGATCCAATGAAAATAATCTCCTTAATGTCTTAAGGAGACATTTCATACCACCTTTTCCTGTAGGAAACATTCAAGATCATTTATGGCTATAAATGTAAGTAGCCTTTCCTAGTTATACATGCCATGCTTGTTACTGAGCCCTTTTGTGTTTTTTATGTGCTGGTTCTGATGGTCACCTTTCCCCCCTCTTCTTTCCAGTGCTGTCCAGCACTTAGCTACATTTCTCCTTTTCCTATTCAAGGGCTATAATTGTTTGAAAATGCCTCACTGGCCTCCATGACTTTATTATGACTGCCAAACTTTTCTACTTGATGGTTTAGCTACAACCACAACCACCATTCCCAGGATGCTTATTTTGTCCCAGGAACTAGGGCAACTATTTTCTAAATATAAACTCATTTAATTGTTATAATATATTTGTAAGATAGGTATTATTATGTCCATTTCACAGATGAGGACAATGAGGTACAGAGTAGTTAAGCAAAGAGCCCATAATTGAGTAATTGGTAAGTTAGCAGCAGAACTTGGTTTGAAACTCAAAAGTGTCAGAATCCAGAATATGAATTTTTATTCACTATTGCCTGGTGGCTCTCTGATGCATACACTTTGAAAATGTTCTTTCTCTTTTCTTATACCCTCATAATACCAAAAAATATGATCTCCATATAATTAACAACCCTTCAAAAAAGTTGTGAGTACTAGAGATTGAATATATTATACATCACCTTAACAAGGACAGTCTGAGTATTTTATTTTTTGTGAATTTTGCAATTTAATTTCTTGTAAAGATGGATTTTTTAGATACATGCATGTACCATTTTAGTGCATTATTCTCCACTGAGTTAAATATGGGTTAGTCAACTCCATGTCAATATGCTTTTTTGTCTGTCTACACGTATTAAGACTATCAACTCATAGAAAATAGGGATGATTTAGCTTTTCTTATCTGTAAGGGAACATGTTACCTTCTGGAAAAGTGGAGACTGTGGGCTTATGTGTTAGGCAGAAGTTGTATGAGCCTTTTATTTACTTCACATGTTATGTAACCTCTTGAAGCTTTAATATTTTTATCCATTAAGTAAATTAATAATGCATCCCTTCCAGGGTAATCAAGGTTAGAACTAACATTTGTAAAGTATATAGTCTGGTACCTGGCACATAACAGGTTCTTAATAAATATTAAGCTGTTGATGAATTGATCAAATGACAAGTTTTTTCAGAAATGATATAGGTTGATCAACTGAAAATATTATTGTATTCCATGAGACATGAGTTAGCACAATATCTATTTTTGAGATTGAATGTTGTGTGTTTAGGAAAAATGCGACTTTCTCATTTGGAATAAAAATGACATTTTGGAAGTCCTTGATATGACAGTGAGCTCCTTCAGTGCAGTTTGCTGTTAAAGGGAAGGAGTGAGACACATGGCTTAGATTTACCTTTGAAATACATGATTTAACTTCTAAATGAAGGGGAAAAATGCTTGGGGCCAAATGTGTTTTGGGGTTTTTTTACAGACTACACACCATGAACTTCTACCATTCTTTCTCATATGCACTAAGTATATACTTAGGTTAAGAGATCAGGGCAGGATTGCATAAATGAACTGAGCCTTTATTTCATTGCATTTATTATTTAAGCCATCATGTTGGGTCAGCCTGTGTGAGTGCCAGGAGTTGCTGACCTCCAGGCAGTCCTCTGAGATAAGATGAAGAGGATACAGCTCTGACTTTCTTACCGAAATTGCCCCTTATGTATCAACCAACCAGCAGGGATTAAATGCGATTATTGCTCCTTATCTGCTTTGTGGATTATTAGAGGAAAAACAAACAAAAAAAAGGGAGGCAGTTTCCTTTCTTTTTTTTTTTTTTTTAAGTTTATTTATTTATTCTGAGAGGGGCAGCATGAGTGTGCAAACTGGGGAGGGGTAGAGAGAGAGGGGGAGAGAGGATCCCAAGCAGGCTCTATACTGTCAACGCAGAGGCTGATCTGGGGCTCAGTCACATGAACCATGAGATCATGACGTGAATAGAAATCCACAGTCGGATGCTTAACCAGTTGAGCCACCCAAGTGTCCCTTGGCAGTTTCCTTTCTTCTGTCCCATTTCTGTTGACTTTATATGCCATGAATTAGTGTCTGTCTTAGTTAGAATACTAAGACCTTTTGATCCTTATTCGAACTACACGTGATTAAGGAAGCAAATCAAGAAAAAAAAATCATAGACTTCACTGTTAAGACAAATATATGATTTAGGGTTTTTCAGATATTTGGGCAACTCTTATACCAGCAGAGCATATAAATATTTCTCAATGTGAACCTCAAGTGGTGGTGACTGGAGAACAGAGTTATGATCTGTCTGCTACACAATGCAAGGTATGAGTGTTGGGGAAGAGAGTCAATCAGGCTCTCTGGCCCCTGGGGTAGGGTTCAGATTTAGCAAAAAACAAATAAACAAAAATATAGGATGCCCAGTTAAAACTGAATATCAGATAAACATGAATGACTTTTTAGCGTATGTTACAAATATTGAATGGGACATATCTGCACTAAATGAAAATATTTTTTATTAGAAATTCACATTTATTATTGTTTTTAATTCTAGTAGGTTTAATATAGGAAATTCACATTTAACTGGGCATCCTGAATTTTATCTTGCAACCCTACCCTGGGAGTTTGACAAAGACAGATGTCAAGGCAGAGCCATGGGTCCAAGTCAGGCAAATTGAGAGGAAAGCAGAAACACACACAATGAATTGGGGTAAGGGGATCTTGAAAATCGGGAGAAACCTGTTTCAGTATAGGGAAGCCGTTAGATCTCCTGGTTGTAACAGGAGCTAGGAATTTTGGCTTTCTAGAATGTGTCCTCCTCAGATCTTAATGACATTACTGAATTTACCACCTCACCACATGAAGCACACCCTGGCAGATCCTTAGGATTGAAAAGCCTGCTCTGTGGTACGGTGGAGAGAGCCCTGGGTTGTAAAATGCTATACTTGTGATGGAACCTTGTTTCTGCCACTTACTGGTAGCACAGCTAGTCAAGTAAGCTAATCTCTGTAAACTCCTGGATCCTTGTATCTGAAACAGAGAGATTTGAAGTGAATCACTCATTCTTAAATTTGTTATTGGCTGAGTATCTAAAATTAATCAAAATCCCTCTTTTTGTGTCTTCCATCTTTCCCTCTCTACTTTTTTTTTTTAATTTTTATTTATTTTTGAGACTGAGAGAGAACATGAATGGGGGGAGGGTCAGAGAGAGAGGGAGACACAGAATCAGAAGCAGGCTTCAGGCTCTGAGCTGTCAGCACAGAGCCCGACGCGTGGCTTTAACTCACGGACCGCGAGATCATGACCTGAGACAAAGTCGGACGCTTAACCGACTGAGCCACCAAGGCACCCCATCTATTTCTTTCTCATTAGTACCCAAACCTCTTTTAGTCTATTGGGTTACCCAAATAAGTGTCTTCACCAAATAAGTGTCTTCAATTTCATATCCTCTGTTCCTCCCACTGGTGACATATCTCTTTCCTTCTTTTCAGCCAAACATCTTGAAAGAATAATCCCCACTTGTTGTATCTTTGTTCTCTTTGTTCTCTCTACTTCCCAGTCTGCTGTGGTCTGGTTAAGGTTTTGAACAACCTTAATGCACTCCATACGCTCATTTCCTCTGGCTTCTGAGACTGTCTGCCAGCATTTGCAGACTCCTCCTCCTCCTTTGCATGTTCCTTGTATGTGGACACTTAGGAAGATTTTCTCCTCTCTACTCAGTCTGCAAATTGTCCTTTTACTGGTTTAGGCATTGCCATGGCTTCAATTTGCATCCATATGTTGATGAACTACCATTGAAAATCTCCAGCTAGACTTCTCTTCTGAGCTCCATACTGATATTTCCAACTATAGGATACCTAGAGTTGATATCCTGTGGCCACCTCACTTTTAGTATGGCCTAAGCATCTGCTGCTCCTATACAAGCTGAGTATAAAGAGAACACCATTTATTTTTTTCTGACAACCGAGAAGATGGTAAAGGAAGCAAGATTTAACTCCTGTTTAAACTCCTATTACTCAGATAAATGTTTTCTGAGTGCTGACAGTAGCGTTTTGTAATTATAATGACTTGTTTTTTGATAGGTAAATGTGCTGATTATGGCTGAAGTTTTGTCTGGCCATGTGCCTTTACAAGATGTAAAGGTATTCCCATAGACTCTACCTGTTTATTGATTGTCCCAGAGACATATCCTGTTGATAATATTCTATTTGCTTTTTTTGGTTGTACAGAATTTTGTACATATCTATTTTATCATGCACAAAGTCATTGCTGTGGTTACTGTGTTATTAATGCTAAGCATAGTTTGGGTTCACGAGGCAGAGTGTCCCAAGAGGCATTTGGTGATGGTACATTCTTCCTTCATACACCTTCTGCCAACTAAACAAGGGACATTTATTAGAGAGCTCAGCTCAAACTACGTGCACTGGAGTAATTATGCACATTTTGGGCACACATCAATTTACCAAGGGTTGTGCTTCTAAAGAATTATTCTGGACACATTTTATAAAGAAAAGCACATTTTGTAGTGATTTACATTATAATTTCAGGGATGTGTGCCCTCATTAAAAATGTTGGCCCTAAGGCAAATTAAAATCATTTTTTAGTGTAAAAACTCTGCAATAACATATTTATTTTGAAAGAATGGTTTCTGAAAAATTATCCACAAGATATCAGAAATAAGTGAAATGGCCTTATTGTATCTTATAAATTTCACAAAATTTTAAGATGAGAAGTTAACCTTGAAATACATAACAAAATGGTATTCATTTTAGTTTCCATGGTATCATTTGCATTTTTTTTTTTTTTTTTGAGAAAGGAAGAGGTTTTCTTGGGGTGGGATGAAGGTGATAGCAAGGGATTGTCTTAGTCTGCTCAGACTGTAATAACAAAATATCATAGACTGGGTGGCTTATTTCTTACAGTTCTCGTCTAAAAGTCTGAGATCAGGATATCATGTGGTCAGATTCTGGTGAGGGTCTTCTTCCAAGTTTGTAGATGTCTGCCTCTTGCTGTATCCTCATATGGCAGACAGAGCAAGAGGAAGCTCTCTGGTCTTATAAGGGTACTAACCCCATCAGGAGAACCCCACTCTCATGACTTCATCTAAAGCTAATTACCTCCCCAAAGCTCCACGTCCTAATACCATCACATTGGGGGTTAGAACCTCAACATATGAATTTTAGAGGGACACAATTCAGTCTGTAAGAGAGATAGTCTCTCTGCCAGGAAAATACTCTGCATATTTATAAGTTGGTAGCAATTTTTTTCTGTTTTGAGGTAAAGAGTACATAGCTAAATACATCTTAGAATAAACATTATTTAAACTGATTACCAAGTCTTAATAGATTATTACTCTCTTTGTCTCAAGAAATCTATGATATAGAATAAGTTGGTGCCAATAAGTTTTATTGTGTTCTTTAGACTATTGTACACCTGGAAGAAAAAAGTTTATAACCCCTGATAAAGTCTACCTTATCTAGCATTTTGAGTTGACCTTATGTCATTTCTCTGTATATACTTACTTGGACACAGAATAAAATTTAGAAAGGGTCAGATAAAGAATTCAGTAGATTTAAGTGGATCATGTCTAGCTTTTCATTTTTTTAAAATATTGCTGGTGTTAGTATTTTCTGTAGAGTTTGACCATTTCAATAGAGTTTTTGAGGAAATTAAGGCATTGAGGATAAAGAACTAGTTTTGAGGAAGACAGGATTACTTTAATTTTTAGTGAAAGCTTACATCCACACAGAGACAAGACATGTACATGAATATTTGTAGCAACAGTATTCATCATAGTCCCAAACTGGAAATAATCCAAACGACCATCAGTGGGTGAATGGACAAACATACAATAGAATACTACTCAGCAATAGAAAATTGTCCACAAGATGTCAGAAATAAGTGAAATGGCCTTGTTGGATCTTCTAAATGTAATTACAAGCTAAAATGTAATTGAACCTCAAAACCATCTGGCTTAGTGAAAAAATACCAATGCATAAGACTATGTATTACATAATTTCATGTATATAAAATACTGAGAAAAGACAAATTTATAGAGACACTAAGTAGTTCAGTGATTGTTGGGGGTTGGGATGGAATAAAGATCAACTGCAAGTAAGGGACACAAGGGGACTTTTGGAAGTAATGGAAATGTTCTAAAACTGTATTGTGGTGATGGGTGAACAAGTCTATGGATATTCTAAAAAGCATGGAATTATATACTTACAAGGGGTAAATTTATGCTATATCAATTATACTTCAAGAAAGCTGTTAAAAAAATAACTTCTAATAAAGCTTCCTAATCTTCCTTCAGGTAAAACTGTTGAAAACTCATATCCTAGGGAATTTCCTTTGCTCTGGTCCAGCCTAGATTTCTCTTCTTTTAGATTACACTGATCTTAACACCATGATCTTTTCACAAATCCTTTGGAGTCTGTTCAGAAGCATTACTAGCCAAGTGGACACTTATTTTCCTTGGAAAGAGGTGAGGAGGGAGATGGGGCTACTCTGACCACAGAATTATCTATGACTTTCAGGCACAAGCCGCTTAGTAGAATGACAGGAATTGTAAACACATTAATTGGGAGGCACTGGGTGAGGGCCTCTGTCTTTTCTGGCACTGTCAGCCAAAGTGGTGTGGCCTTGGCAAATAAATCTAATAGCTGCGCTTGATTCCCATTATGAGCCACAGGGGTGCAGTTCCTGACATCTCGAAATTCTTGAATAATGTCCGTCAGCACTTTGCTATCAATGTGCTGCACATTGAGCATGTGCTCGCTTGAGGAACACTCTGCTCATCTCTACATCAGAATCTTTGGAGAAAATGCAGAGCACTGTTGAAAAGCAGATAATAAACAGTAATGGAGCAAGAACAGGGCCGTGTTAGTGCTGTTAGTCACAGTAAATGCATCTGATATTTTCCCCGTCATCTCTCACCATTACTCCTTTGTGCAGAGAGCAAATGATGTTTATAAACTTGTCTGGATAGCCAGTCTTTCACAAGGTTTTCTACATACTAATTCAGTTAATAGAATCAGATGCCCACATTTCGTTCACAGAACATAAAATCAAAATGCAATTCTTGCCACTTGCTCTGCTGTCACGTAAAAGATGGGAAATGATGTTTAATTTTCTACAATGACACAAAAGCCCAGCTGATTGGATCATCGTGAATGGTACACATGGAGGCACTGAGTTATTCTTTGGTTTGAGACCTTATATAAACAGAAGGAACATTGTCAGGCAGGAGATCCCATTAAAACATTGCTATAAGGGGATGCAACTGTGCTCTTCATAAAAAGCTAGATATCTTACATGATATTTCACATGTGCATGCTTTTATGGGACATGATTAGACTGTGGAACATCTAAATCTGTAAAAGTCCAAGTCATTCTATAATGTAAACCTTTAGACAAATAGAGTCACAACATTAAGAGTTGTAAAAGTAAAAAATGAAGGTCCAAACCTTAAGGAAATTGAATTTGATATGAGAGATAAAATGTATTTATTCTTTAAAGCTAAATCATCCAAACATGAAGAGTGACAAGATAAACCAAATATAGTCCGTGCTTTCTGAGAGAGTTGAATGTTGGTTGGAAGAGAAGGAAATATTTCAGGAGGAGATGGTACTTACAGGTCTATCTTCTATTGGGTAAAACCTAGCCACTAGGGAAGAAAGTGGGTATGGGAGTTGAGGGAAGCATTCCAGGATTTATTGAATATGGAGGTGAAAATGCTAAAGTATGGTTTATGAACAGTGAGGAGAATGGTCTGGCTCTAGCAGAAAATATATATTGGGGAGTTATGGAAGATAAAGCTGGAAAGTGTCTTATACTTTGTGGATTGTCTTGAATGTTAGAATTACAGGTTTAGATATTATTATGTAGATAGTGGTAAACCAAAGGTAGTTTTGAACAAAGAAGTCACATTATGCAGATGATATTCTAAAGATAATGTGCCACCTTTTTAGAGAAGGAATTGGAATAGAAAGACCCTGAATTCTGAGGGGTTCATTAGAACATAATAGGAAAGAACAGATGTGAAATAAAAGTAGATAGTTGTGGAGTGGAAGCAAAAATATGTCCTCTCTTCTCCTTCCTTCCAATATTCAAGTTAACCCCACGATTACACATCTGGATTAAAAAGAAAATGATTGTAGCCTTGACAAAAAATATTAATCAAGAAAGATAGCTAGTGGAAAGGAAAATGATGAATCTTAAGCAATGTGTGTTGAATGCAACATTTGAGCACACATCTAAGGAGATCACTGGCAGGCAGTTCCAAAGTCAGCTACATTGACTGCTTTGTGTTCTATCATACTGTTGTACTCCAGGTTCCTGTGACAGGATTTGTATGGAGTAAGTGCCCTGTGCATATTAGGTGAATGACTTGAAAGAAGTAAATATTATGATGATGGTGATTTGGTTAAATGTCAAGAACACAGATTTGGAAGTCCTCTGCACAGAGATCATAGTTCAGATTGTGAGAAATGATCAGGTTGAATGCGTGTCAGGAAGGAAGGAAGGAAGGAAGGAAGGAAGGAAGGAAGGAAGGAAGGAAGGAAGGAAGGAAGAAAAAGGCAGGAAGGGTAGGAGGGAGGACAGCGAGAGAAGAAAGAAAATGATCAGAACCCAAGTCTAGGGAAGGTCTTCTAGTGAGGAAGTATAACAAGACAAGGAATCCACCAAAGAAACTGTGTAGATCAGAAAGACAGTAGCTTCAGTGTAAAAAATTTTTACAGTTTAAAATTGGGAGGCACCTGGGTGGCTCAGTTGGTTAAGCTTGATTGCAGCTCAGGTCATGATCTCATGGTCACGGGATTGAGCCCTGCACTGGGCTCTGTGCTGACAGTGAGATCCTTCTTGAGATTCTCTCTCCCTCTCTCTCTGATTCTCCCTCACTTGAGCTCTCTCTCTCTCTCTTTCTCAAACTAAACAAACACTTAAAATTGTTAGATAAAAACAGTACTTCAGTGGTAGTTTTAGAAAAAAAAAAACTATCCTTTATCCTACATTCATTTTTTAAAAAGTTGATTATGTGAGGGGGACCTGGGTGGCTCAGTCAGTTGAGCATCTGACTCTTAGTTTTGGCTCAGGTCATGATCCCAGGGTCATGGGATTGAGCCCCGCATAGGGGCTCAGCATAGAGCCTGCTTGGGATTCTCTTTCTCCCTCTATTCCTCCCCTGCTCGCATGCGTTCTCCCCCTCCTGCCACCAAAAATGCATTATGTGAGAAGTGAATATGCTTGGTTGCTATAAAATGTTCTCTGGTAAGTTATGTGGGAAATAGGCATAATAGTGTGCCTTCTGTTGTATGGTTATTTTTCTTGTTTGCTGAAGGTGAAGAAAACAGGTGTCACATGTGTATGTTGATGAATATCGATACGTGACAAGCAAAACCTGTTTATTTCCTCTGGGGTGATATTTTACTCCATTTATGATTATATAAAAATTAACTTTGGAAGCTGAATTAAGCATATTTTAAAACTTGTCCATCAAGTGAGTTGTGGATAGTCCAATCCTAGAAAATATTTGTGAGTTTCCAAAAGGGGTTTTTAGCCACATCATCAAGAAAATACCATCCACATTTTTCTTTTTGTAGGAGTAGATGAGACTCATTTTTTTTCATCCTTAAAATCATTTTCAAGACATGGTCCTTGAAATCTTCACCAACTTGAGACAATACTTAGATTTTTTAGCATTAATATACTATATCCATAACTGGTTTGGGCTATAAATGTGTAAAATTTATTATAATGAGAAAGGTTGGAAATTTTCTCTTGAAATTTCACATTCAGTATACTCAATGCTTAAAGTATATCTGCCAAACAGCCAAGATCCACTGACAGTTATAATTTTTTCAAGTTTGACACAGTTGGTCTTTTCTCTGGTGTTCCAAAAATAGGTCACTTGGTCTTTCAGCTCATAAATTTAGCCAAGAATATTTTCTTTTGAGAATCAAAGGACCTCAACATGGAACACAAGTATTTTTTGATCCACATAACATATATTCACAAAGCAAAGGAAAAAAACTGGTGTTTCATGTGATGTTATTCTCATATTGATCATCTTAGTAGTGAGATGAATTCTTCTATAAAAGAACTTGGCAGCATTTGGCAATTCATTGCTTGTGGACAAATGGCACAAGACACCTAAACTGATGATTTTTCTTCCTATTCAATTTTTTTTTTTTTTTGCTAGCAATCTAGATTACCAAGCCCAATGTTTCTAGAATAGGAAGAGCATATACCACAATCTTTCTCCTCCCTAATTCTGCTCCTTTGTTTCCTTCATGAAAAACTTTCATGAAGATAATACATCTTTGTGATTGTTGCCAAGGTTTGAAAAAAGAACAGTTTTATTCCACAGAATCTTTAAACATTCAGAATGAATACTTAAATAGACTCTCCCAGTGATAGAATCATCCCAAGTGAACCAAAGAAAATAAAAGGTAAGGATTGATTTTTTTTCATCAAACTTGCGTTATGGTATTTTCTGCTGAGTTATCTGTCTGAAGATTGACTACAGAAATTACACAAAGAAACACCATAATGTTCTTTAATCAAGAACTTTACTTCTACCATAAAGAAACACCATAGTATCTTGGAAACATTTGGAATACAAGGTTTAATACAAGTCACCAAAGAAGTCAAGGTTTTCTTTTTGCAGTTGAAGGGGTTATTTCACATAAAATTTTCATAGTCTTTCAGGATTCTTGGTTATAGGTTTTAGTAACTGCCAACTTCAAGTGTGTGCCAAATAATAGTTTGGATTTTTTTTTTTAGGACTAGAAGGAATTTTACTTAATTTTTTTTAATTCAAGTACCATTCAAGAATGTCATTTGGTACCATTACTCTGTATATTTAGATCTAGACCATACTGAGAATTTTGGACATCATCTTTTTACATTTGTGAGTCTTGGTATCAGTCTTATAATATTTTGGAGTTTTATTTTTGCTAACATTGACAGTTACCCTACTCACAACAAAAACACTTACCCCCCATCACTCAAAGAACTTAGAAAAACAGGAGATGCTGATCAGAGCCTGGTATTACTTTTATAGAGGTCTAAAATCTAAGTTGTGTGAAGGAAGAGGCTTTCTTATTCATCACTCAATCCCTTCACCTAGAAGAGCTGATGAGTCATTGCTCAGAAAATATCTGTTGAGTAAACTTCTTAAATGAATATTTGTTTAATATCATTAGGGATGTCAAGGGTGGGCAATGGATGGTGGGGCTGGCTGCTTATATACATATACATATATATATATATGGGCTCCAATAAGTAGTATTTTTGGTAATTTTCCATGTATAGCTATTCATTTAGACCCATTTAAAGGTTCCTGGGGCCAGTTTCAAATGATCTTATTTTTAAATCTGTGTTCTAACTTCCTTAGAATGAACCATAGCTCATGGAAAAGGAAATGGAAGATGCATCATCATAAATAGCTTTCATGACACCCACTACCCCCTTTTTGATATTATAGTAATATATTATGTTAATTTTTAAAACATAAAACATTACATTTCAATAAGCATTTGGTTTATCAATATAAAATACATCACACACATAAATTATATTAAACATAATTTAGAAATAATTATTAAATGTTGCATTAAATGTAGTGCTTATTATGAATGTGTTCTCATACTGTTTCTTGTACAACCCCCAAACTTAGGAGTATTTTTGTTTGGAAACTAATTTAAGTGTTTCATATTATGAAAGCTATGTATTTTTTCAAATTTCCCAAGTTCTATTATTAAATTATATTTCTTTGAAGAGTACATTCCCTGATTTATCTACCAGATTTACACATGAACTTCTACGGGAACATCTTGCTATCTGCTTCCTCTCCCCCCAGAATGCTGTTAAATGTAAGCAAAGGGAGAAGAGAGTTTGGACTTGGTGTTTACCAGTATGCCAAATGCGATTGAGGTCAAGCAGAATGATGAGTACAAGTGAAGTCTTTGAGATTTGGCAAGAAGGTGGTTATTAGATGTCCATGGGAAGAGCAGTTTTATAGCTAAACAATGATGGAAACCAAATTGGAAAGCAATGGTAAGATACATTTAAACCCATCAGACAGTATAAAATGTAAAATCTGACAACACGGATTGCTGCAAGGCTGTGGGGAAGCCTCAAACCTTAACAGTGAAAGAACACATTGAAACAACTATTTTGGAGATGCAATTGGTGAAAACACACACTGCCTGAGGCCCAGATATTGCACATCTGGCTAATTACTTTAAAGAAACTTTTACCCATGCCCAGAAAAAGACATGAACTAAAGTGTCCATTTTGACATTATATTTGGTAGTGAACAATTAGAAGCCATGTAAATGTCCATCATAAGGGAAAGATAAATGACTTGTGTCTTATTTATATGATGAATATTACTCATCAGGTTAAAATGAATAAATTGAAGTCATGTATCAATATTGATAAATCTCAAATATATACAGTATAAAATATATTTAATGAACAAATTTCAGAATGGAACATATAGTATGATATCATGTACTTAAACACTCAAAGGAACACTATTTTAAAAACTACATAGACCCATAAATATGTAGCAAAATAATAAAATACTAAATGAGAAGGATTCAGAATGGTTACTTAGTGGGGGAAGGAGTTGACAGAGGTGTTAGGTGGGAATGGGGCCAACCAGAGCTACAAGGATACTGCAAATGCACTTGATATGCTTTATTTATTTTTATTTTTTTTAAGTTCAAATTAAATAAGACCAAACTCTAACATGGGTTCATTTAAGTGGTAGATGACTTCTTATTTTACTCTAGATATGTTTGAAGTATTTTATTAAAACATGGAAGTAAAGATTGGTTTTCAATTTGGGGAGGCATAATTGTATTTTAAGATAGAGGATGCTAAGAAAGAAGGAGAATTTTAAGACTCTGAAGAGACTGGGGATAAAGCATGGACCTCTTAAAAATGAAATGCACAGGGTCTCAGGATTAGAGAGGAGTGGACTCTGAGATCCATGCCACATCTTTCTCTTCGCACATCAAAGAAGACTTGAAGGAGAGAATAAATCAGAGCTAAATTAAAGAAAGGACAAAAGCTGTGGCATTTATTCTGTGTAACCAAGAAGAAAGATATTTTCCTGTTGAGAATGGAAGGGCTTAAAACACTAAGATTTATTTTCTTTTTCAAACACTTGAATCATGTTCTCTTGGTAGTGGAGCCTAACTAGGTCCCCAAAACTTAAATTCAATTATATTGTGAGGGAAAATGATAATTTGGGAAAAGCAATTGCCAGATCTACTGAACTGTAAGAGATAACTTGCATTGGTATATTAAGGGGAAGCAGACATAAAGGGAATTTTGTGAAGCTTTGGATAAGTCAGAGAGTTGGTAAAAGGTGGTTGATTTACTGACTGAATTGAACTGGGTTAGAAAACTCTGTAGCAGTAACCTTATTTTGTATTAAGATGAAGACTATGCAGGCATATGCATTGGACAACTCACATACTAACAGTGCTGTACCAACAATGGGTAGTGTTGCTTTGAACTATGAATCACACTGTGTGCATAATAGCAACAGCTACATTAAAACTCTCACTAGGGCTGTCCCCAAGATCTGCAATTAGAGTCGACCTTAACTTGATTCTTTGGTTTCGTTCATTTAATACTATCACTGATGTCAGAGGACTAAGGACAGGGCAGATGTTGACTATAGGTCATTTGTAATTGTGCTATTGCATGTGATAAATCATCAAATAATTCTGAGATAATTGCCTGGCCAAATAAATAACACCAAATAATTCTGAGATCGTTTCTGTCTTCTGGAAAACAAATCTCAGGGTTTTATGACATTATACAGAATTTTAGTGTCAAAAAATTGCAATTGATAGGTAGTCAAATTAGTTGGGGCTTTCAGATTTTCTGCATTATATTTTCTTTATGACTAGAAGCTCTAAAAGCACCAACTAAATAGAATTACAGTAAATTAGAAAAGGTAAGCATCTATTAATATTTCACAAAATACAGTAGTCAGTGGGCATCTGGTAACCATTGTGTATAACTTTAACCAAATTTTATTATGTTTTTATCAGGTGTTAAATCTAAGAGTATAATCATATGATGGATTCTGAAAACACATAAAATAGTATAAATATGGAAAGGGTAACTATGGGCCTACTGGCAATTCCAGTCCACCACCTGTTTTTGTATGGATGTGTGCTAAGGATAATTTTTACATTTTTAAGTGGTTGAAGGAGATCTAAATAAGAATAGTATTTTATTACATAAGAAAATTGTAATAAATTCAAATTTTTGTTCATAAATAAAGTTTGATTGGAACATAGCCACACTCATTCATTTCTGTATCATCTATGGCTGCTTTCACACTACAGCCAGAGTTGAGTAGTTGTGACAAAGACCACATGGTCCACAAATTCTAAAATATTTACTCTATGGGCCTTTACAGAAGAAGCTTGCTGACCCCTGGTCTAAATATGTTATTTTGTAATTATGTAGTACTTTTCCTTCCTGAGATTGGCATAAACAACTCTTTGGGTCACTTGACAGTTTTGGGGTTTGGCCGGTCATCAACCATCACATTAATCGTCCTCCGAAGGCCACAAGACAGAGAATAGACAATTATATAACAGTCATCCATGTAGGAAATAATGGCAATAATCATGTAGAATTTCCTGAGCACTGCAAGAGGAGCTATTGAAAGCATACTTCCGTTAGAGGCCTTTCAGCTCTTGCTGGAAAAAAAAGATCTTATTTAACCAACTTGTTGAGAATGCTTTACAAGTAATATTGGTAGTCATAGACAAAGAAAATAGAGTTGTTATTTCTTAGAACCCTGAACAGAAGTTGCTAGATGAATATCTGCTTCCTTATTCCTTATTTGGAAAGGCCAGCTTGTATAGCCGAACTTTGTCCTGCGTATTCAGCTCTTGTTTTTTAGTGTTTAATAGCTCAATTAAAAAAAAAAAAAGGAATTCTTCCATGAAACTAGCTGTCTGTGCACAGAATTTGCTCATTTTTTGGTGCTTGTTGTTTTAATTGCCTGGCCCCTTTGGCTCTCTAATGCCCTTTTACTGTAAATTCTACACCAACTTGGTCTTTGTGTTTTTGTTTCAATGCGCTGGGCATTGAACGTGAGGTACAATGTCCCCACATACTATAAAGGAGCCATAGAACCTTAAGAACACAGGAATAATTTCTCTTTGGTATTTGACCATGTCAGAGTAGTTTCTCTGCCTTGCTGAGGAAAAATCCAGAAATGATGTTTTCCTAATAAAACTTCTTTTCAATTACTGAATTTTATTGGAAATGTCTAACATTGCTATTGGCTTACCTGTCTCTTTCAAACAGATGTGATTTTGTGTTTTCATAGTTGTTGGATTCAGAAATACCTACATGAGGTAAAGACTTTTTTTTTCTTTTTCCTTTCCTTTTCTTTCTTTCTTTCTTTCTTTCTTTCTTTCTTTCTTTCTTTCTTTCTTTCTTTTCTTTTCTTTTCTTTTCTTTTCTTTTCTCTTCTTTCTTTTCTTTCTGTCATGGCTGTGGAGCTTTTTCTTCCTTTGATGGCATTGAAGGCTGTTTAAGCAGCCAGGCAACTAGTGAGGCTCATAAAGGCTGAAAAGGCAGAATGGAAATGGCAATTTCTCTATTGCTTCTGGAGAACTTTGAGAGAAGTTTGATACCACCATGCTTGTCTCTGACACACTTTCATTCAATTTTCAATACAGAATTTTATATTCCTCTAAAAAACTTTTTTTGCAGTTTCCTTCTCTTCTTCCCTTCTTTCTTTTCCCTCCCCTATCCTTTCTCTCTTTCCTTTCTCTTTTCTTTCCCCATCCTTTTTTTTCCTCTCTATTCTTTTCCTCATGTGCGGAAAGGAGTTTCCTTTCTATTTTTTTATTGGATTATCATTTCTTAGATAATACGGATCATGATTTCAGTTTAATTGTCCAATTTAATTATGTGTGTCAGATGTACTATCACCACTCCATGCAAACAGGGGAACAGTCAAAGAAACAAACCTAAGCATGTTTTATCTCTAACTAGAAATATTTAGGGGCACCTGGGTGGCTCAGTCGGTAAAGCGTCCGACTTCGGCTCAGGTCATGCTCTTGGTTTGTGAGTTCAGGCCCCGGGCTGACAGCTCAGAGCCTGGAACCTGCTTTGGATTCTGTGTCTCCCCCTTTCTCTGCTCCTCCCATGCTCATGCTCTGTCTCTCTCTGTCTCTCATTAGTAAATAAATGTTAAAAATTTTTTTAAAAAAGAAAAAGAAATTTTTAGGGCAAGGGCGCCTGGGTGGCTCAGTTGGTTAAGCGTTGGACTGTTGATTTTGGCTCAGGTCAGGATCTCTTGCTTCGTGGAATTGAGCCCTGTGTTAGGCTCCATGCTGACACTGTGGAGCCTGCTTGAGATTCTCTCTCTATCCCTCTGCCCTTCCCTGCTCACTCTTTCTCTCAAAATACATAAACATTGGAGAGAAAAAAAAAAGAAATATTTAGGGCAAACTTCATATATCTTATCTCTTTCCACCTTTATGTCTTTCCTCATTTCTTTCCTTTGATGGTGCTCCGTCCTACTCAGTTTTCACCTGGTTTCTTTCTCACTCCATTCTTTCTTCCAGGTTTCTCTCTTCGTTTTCTCACTGTAATGTAATAATATGTTTTCTGTTGCTGTGTATTACTGCAAACTTACTGGCTTAAAACAATACCCGTTTGTATCTCACAGTTCTACAGGTCAGTGCCCAGGTGGACCTGATTGGATTCTTGGCTTAGGGTCTTGAAAGTTTAGTTAATCTGGAGTCTCCAGAGAAGAACCCATTTCTAAGCTCATTCAAGTTGTTGGCAGAATTTAGTGCTTTGAAGTTTTAGGACTGAGGCCCCTACTTTCTCACTAGTGGTTGGCTGCTACCTTTCTCAGCTCTTTGAGGCTGCTTGCCTCAGGGGCAAGGACCCCCCCCCCCCCACCCATCTTTGCAATGGAGAACCTCACTTATAACAATCTCTCTTGTACTTTGAATTTCTCTGACTTTCTCTTCTGCTACCAGTTGGAGAAAACTTTGCTTTTAGAGGGATCAAGTGATTAGGGTGGGTCCCTGTGGATAATCTCCCTGTGATAAAGTCAACAGATTGGTCATCTTGATTACAACCAAAAAATCCCTTTTGCCACATGAGGTAGCAATCACTAGGGCTAACGCTAGGAGGTACAGGTCATGGGGGTCATGTTAGAATTTTGCCCACCACAAATAATAACATTTATTTCTTCTTCCTGGGATAGGTTGAGACATTGGTAATGATGAAAGTTGACCCTGCCTTTTATATATGAGGAAACTCACTGATATCCTCAATAAAGTTAGTTGAATCAGATGTTATCAGATATGTGAGACTAAAAAAGGGCTTTATGACTCCTGCTAAAGTGTTTTCTTGGCTATACCTTGGTGCTTTTCTTACAAAAGTTGTAGAATGTGAATTCCACTTTTTCCCTCCAACTTTGAATACCAACACTTATCAAAAGACAAGTAGTTATTAAGGGCTGAAAGGTGGAGGAGTCTTTGAGAAGAGCTTTTATTTATTCCTTCATTAAGAATTGTTATGAGTTGAATTGTGTTTTCCCAAAATTCATACGCTAAATTCCTAATCCCCAATACATCAGAATGTGACCTTATTTGGAAAGACTGCCTTTGTAGATATACTTGTTAAAATGGGGTCATACAGAAGTGAGATAGGCCCCTAATCCAACATGACTGATGTTCCTATAAATAATAAGGGGAAATTAGAACACGGGCATACACAGAAGAATGCCACTTGAAGATGAAGGAAGAGATTGTGGTGACGCTTCCACAAGCCAAGGAATGACAAAGGTTGACAGTAAACCTCTAGGAACTATGGGAGAGGCATGGAGCAGATTCTCCCTCCACAGAACTCAGAGGGAACCAGCTTTACTGACACATTGATTTTGAACTTCTAGCTCCAGAACTATGGGGCAATAAATTTCTGTTATTTAAGCTCCCCAGTTTATGGTACTTGGTTATGGCAGCCCTAAGAAACTAATAAAGTTTTTTACAGTGATCCAAATTTTAAAACTGTAGTCTATCATATACAAGTTACATTTTGAACAGGTACCATGTGAGTTCTAATAGATGACTACTAAGCAGTCCAGTAAAAAACATTACAGAAATTAAAGACACCTGACTCATGAAAACACATATTTCTTTTTGTTTTGATTATTGAACTCTTACTAAAACTATGATATTAAATAAGGAAAACCTAAAAACCTGTCAACAGTTTGAAGTAAGCAGCGAGGGTTCATCTTTGTATCCCAGCCCTGGTTATTTATAACAGGTGTTGAATAAATGGTCGTGGAATCAAAGAATGCAAAAGAGGAAAGTTGATACCCCAGTATCAGTTCAGAGAAGGCTCTAAAGAAATAAACAAGAACAAACTATTTTTAATTCAAAAACAAAGATCTTAAATGTATGGGACCTTCTTAGGAGAAATCCTAAGTTCATCATAGTACTCATTCAGTAAATATTTATTCTGCACACATGACCTGTGAGGTACAGTACTGGGCCGTGGGGGTAGACACCCAGAGCCAAGCCTCTTGGAGATGACAGTGAGTGGAGAAGATCTGAAACAAACACCCACTGGCAGATCTTTTAAATTACAAGTTCTCTTAAATGTGATGAAGGAGACAAAGTCTTCCATTCTCACTCCCTGTCTTTGGGAAAAAAAAAAAAAAGATAAAAATATAACACAGCTCTAGCTGCAATAATAAAATATACACTGGGTGGCTTAAATAATAATCTATTTGCTTACAGGTTTAGAGGCTGGATGTCTGAAATCAGGGCTCCAGGATAGTCCAGTTCTGGCCTCCTTTTCAGAATGTGTTCATATGACATTTCTTTGCTGCCTGTATGCAAAGAGAGAAAGCTCTGGTGTATCTTCCTTTTATAAACGTATCAGCCTTGTCAGATTAGGGATTTACCCTTATGATCTCATTCAACTTTTTTCACCTCCTCACAGGCCCTATCTCCAAGTGTAGACACAATTGGGCCTTAGGGCTTCAACATATGAGTTTTGGCGGGGTGGGGTGGGGGGAACACAAACATTCATTGCATAAGTCCTTCAAATTATTCCCCCGGGGAGCAAACAGGATGATGAATTATATAATGCAAAGCAGATCATATCACCCTTCACTCAAAAACTTCCAAGGGCTTCCGATTTCAGTGAGGGTAAAAGCCAAGGAATCTGCTATGATGTCCAAGGTCCTGCTCCATATGACCCTACCATTACTTATCCAGCATCATCTCTTACAGCTGTCCGCTACTTCAGCCAGCACAGTCCCTTGTCTCCCTCAAATATTCCAGGCACTTTCTTGCCTCAGGACCTTTGTGCTTGATACTCCCTCTGCCTGGAACACTTTCTCCTTGGATAGTCACAAGGAAACTTGCCGGTCCCCTTTGGCAGTCTCTTCTCACCTGCTAGCCTCTCAGTAAAACATTCCCTAGCTCCAGTATCTAAAATAAAGTATCTAGATGTTTTTGATACTCATTTATTTTTCTCACCATATGCTTTTCTGACTAAAATTTTCATCAATGCACGCATCTTTTTGTATGTTTTGTTAACTGTTGTATCTACAACGCTTCACACAGGTACTGGCACATAATAAGTATACAAATACATTTGTTAAGTGAATGAAAAAATAAACAGGGTGTTTTGTGATAGGAAAGAGTGGGGGATATCTGTCTAGGTCAAGAAAGGCCTGTCTCAGGGGCAATAAAGTGCAAACCTGAAAAATAAGATGCCATCATGAGAAGAATCTAGGGGAGGGCAGTCATTTGGGAGAGGAGAACAGGTGGGGAGGGATGTGCTACACAAAGAGGGAAAAGTATATGCTGTGGGTTGGGAAAGGGTCTGACATGGTTTAGGAAGTTAGAGGAGTATTGATGGAACAAATGAGAAAGGGAGAAGGGGTTTATGATGAGGTTGCAGAGGTAGGCAGGGGCCAGCTTATAAAGCACTTTGAAGGCCATGCTAAAGAATTTGCACTTTTTTTCTTTGTGCAATGGGAAGCTGTTGAAAGTTTTAAGTGGGGGAAGGGTATGACCTGATAGAGTATTTGTAAAAATCGTTGTAGGCTACATGAAGAGAAAGGATTGGGGTGGGCAAGAAGGGTGGTAGAGCAGATGTTACAGCTAAGTAAGATACAACGGTTATTTGGATTTAGTGGTATCTTCCCGTAGCTTTATTTGCCCCATGCCAGTTACCTTGCTGGTTTCTGTTATCGGCATATAGCTATAAGAGGGGCAGCAGGCTGTGGACATTCCTCTTGACCAGTTACCATTACTTGGGTGCAGTATATTCAAAGCATAATGACAAACATAGAGTTCTACAGTCTTTATCTTACTGGAAATACTGTTCTCAACCTATTTGTTACCTCAGTGGGATCTAAGGGTGAGGATTACTTTTGAATTGGCACTCTCCTATCATGATAAGGATTCTATCTATGCTGTATGACTTTATGGAATATTGATTATGTGAGCAGAGCACAACCAATCAAATGCCCATTTTTTCCATCTGCCAAGTGGGAATGCTCCTTGTTTTTAAGGGCATGTCTCTCTTGAGGTAGAGACAATAGAGAAGATGAATAAGTCAGCAGGGACAGCTCTAGAGATGAAAGGTGATATGCAAAATTAAAAGTATTCTAAGGACTCTTTAAGAACTTTTCAACTGAGACTCTCAAAGGAGTTTACCAGCTCTTTATTATTGGTTATGACTGTTCCAGCTGAGGAGAGAGGTAGCTTGCAGTGGTAAAGATCCCAGGGGTAACAAAGTTGAGTTCCCCAAAGTCCTTGGCCTATTTTACAAATTTTAATAAATATGCAATCCAATATGCCTGTTCTAGGACAGAACTAACATTTTATTTGGATGCAATACAGCGTACAATTGCAATGGTTTTGACACATTCAGTTAGACAAGAGTTACTGAATCCTGCTATTGTACAGAAAATTAACAATGGATGCTATTGCTGAATCTTAGTATCTAGATATAATCAATCCAAGGGCAACAAATCAAAGTGGGGAGGTCTGTTAACCACCTCATGCACAGATATAAAAATATGTGTGAGTGAAGTTTCTAAGGGCAAGTAATTTCGTGTATGGCAACATTGCTAAGACCTGTAGGTACACAGGCACATAGGCATGGGCCCAGAGCACAAACTGAAAGGAAGAGTCTGTATTCCCCATGCTGGTTACTATATTCAGTAACTGTTATCCTTTCTTTTGGTGATGGTCATGCTCAAATTTATTTTTAAGCAAGATTATCACGAGAGAGCAATTGCTAATGATTTGTAAGTTTAGCTAGGAGGCTTTAGGGAGCTCTGCCTATGCCTCTTGATTGCCCAGCTGCTTTCTGCAGGTCTACTCCATTGGTAGAAAATTTGGAAAGTGGGTTGAAGAGGACTTTGACAGCATCCTGGTAGAAATAGGGATTATTGCTGCGATCTCATGACAGGCCATGATTCCATTGGGAATTACATGCTTGAAAATACGCTCAAGTTTTGCCCCACTTCCTCAGCTTGGCATATTGGTCCTTGGCATATTTGTGACTTAAGCAGAATTTGCAATGACACTGTGCATCTGCCAAAAGACCTCATGTTGTATATAATGAGCTTCCTCAGGTATACAGTCTTAATTCCCCCAATATGAAACATTTATTTAGCTACAGTGTAATTTACAAATAATGTCCTGATAGTGCCTGTGTTAGGCAGCTGGAGCTACTGTATCTTGTGCAGCATATGCCCTAGTGGTTAAGAACTCTAGTGTCTACCTGTCTGGCTTCAAATATACACTGCGACCCCTGCTACCTCTGTGACCTTTGCCAAGTTATTGATTCCATGTGCTTCAGTTTCCTTACCTGTAAAAATTGATAATGGTAATTTCCACATAGGTAGTACTAACACCATAGAGTTGAGGATTAAGTACATTGATTCACGTAAAGTACTGAGAAATATGCTGAGTGCCTAGTAAGCTCTCTATAATGTTACTTTTTATGATGTAGTATGAGGCAGAGCATGACTAGAATGAGAGCAAAAGCCCAATAAACATCATGTCAGCAGGAAAGAGTACATATTTACTAGAACATGTGGTGACTTTGCTCTATAAGAATTTAAAAGAGCACATACACAGTTTTACTTAAATAGCTACACAGGGCTGAAAGATTGCCAGTGCATGGTGTTGACATTGTGAAACACTGTTATTTCTAAATTATTGCTACTTTAGTGCTATTTGGGGACTTTTATCCTATTCAAGTGTCCCACCAAATGTGATGAGTTTTTGTGCTGAGAACTAAGATGGATGTTAATTGCCTCGTGCTTTCTTTAGGAACCCCCACCCCAACCCTTAAATGTCTTCCTATGACCGAGCACTCATATACTCCTGCTGCCCCCTTGTTAATTCTTAACTTAGGGCTGATCCATTGATTGAACCGTTCATTCATTCATTCATTCAACAAATTTTTTGAATGCATAGTAATAATTATGGTTTCTATTAAGTGCAAACTCTGTCAAGCATTGTCAGAAGTACTTAAAAGTATATGTTTATCCTCAGAAGAATATTTGAAGGAAGGAATTACTATGCTCGTTTTATAGATTAGGATTTATGAGGTGCAGGATCTTATCCAAAGTCACAGAACTTGTAATTGGCAAAATTTGAACTCAAGCCCAGGACTGTAAAATCAAAGCACTACGTTAAACTGCTTCCATGTGATCAGGCACTATGCCAGGTGCTGGTAAAACAAAAATAAACGAGCCAAGGATCCCAATTTTAAGATCAGTTTAGGTCAGGGACTAGTTACTATACAAAGAATGACAACAGAGTGGGATAAGTGTTTATGTAATGCACCAAGAGCTTTGCTCCAAATCTTTCCTTCCTCCATTATCACATCTATCCTTCCTCTTTCTTATTGAAATGTGCCTGCGTCATGTCCCATTAAGTCAGGGCTCTAATCTCAGATAGGGAATTGCTAAATAATTGAGTATATGGTTACAATGCGTTAGAGTCCTCTATGTCGGATATTTTACAGAGTGCTTCTAGAGGAGGCAGGAGGCATCTTATTGTAAAAGGCTGACATCAGTAGGCATCTCAAGGGAAAAGCTGTGAGGTTTAGTCTTTGTCGTTACATCAGATCATGAGGGCCTGTCATTTATGTGACAACCATGCCTGTGGCCCCTTTATTTGTGCAAAGGAGAATTCCTCACCTCACCTCCATCCCTCATCTATTTCCACAAGCAAAGCTTTCTTGCCTTTGCTTCTTCACTACCTGAGTTCACCTTTGAAGGAAGGGAAGACAAAAAGTCTCAATATTTCACAAAATTGGATGATTTACTTTTGGAGTCAAATTTGGCAAAGTGACCAGGAAATCTTTTGGAAAAAAAAAAAAAGTTCTTGGTATTTCCTGCTTCTTTGCAGATAATGAATTCAGAAAGGATGACCTCCCCCCAACAAGCTTAAAAAAATGTTTACCTACCCTTCTGTTTTCCAATCCAAACTGGTATGATAACATTCAGGAGGTCAACATTTGAAAATGGGTTTTGAAAAAGAAAACCACCCACACTCAAAAAAACTATTTTCCTTCCTAGTAAATGTAATTTTAAATTTCAAAGACAGGATTTAGGTCAGTGGTTTGGGTCATTTTTTATTTTACCCAAACTGGGCCACCCTTCCCTTATTGTGCAATCTAGAGGAATCAGAAAGATGTCAGGTAATAAAAATCCAGCAAGGAAAAAAAGTTGGAATATATTCTGCCCAAAGTTGCATGCCCTTAAGTGCTGCTGACTTCAGCAGGATTTGTACATAAGTAACAAAGGGCACAATCTGGTCCACTGATTTTATTATCATTGAAGAGGAGATTTTTCTGACTGTAAAATGAAAAAAAAGATAATTTATGATTCAGACCCAGGCTGACAGGCTGAACAAGAGATGGCAACTTACCTGGTTGTGGCTTTAAATACAAATATATGCCAGTCAGTGGCAAACAGGAGCACCCACACGTGACCGAGAGGCACTCAGGTCCAACGTGACCTTTCCATTCCCAGAGCATCCAAAGCATATGGATGTGCTTTCAGACAGGGTCTGCAAGTGAAGTTTATTATGACATGGAAGCAAGATGAGGTATGCCAGGCTGACTGGACAAGTGACCTTTTCAAGCTGTCAATCTCTGTTATTCTCATATATCATTTTAGTGCAAGGCAAGAGCCAAGAAGACTGCTTCTCACCTCATACATAAAGCTTTAGCTTGCTAGTGCTGATGCTTAACCTGGACTAATCACCTTTGATGGATGGTAAAAATATGGCCGAGGTGCAAAAATGATGTTCCTTTGAAAACCCTTTTCTGTTTTTCTTCTTTTTTACCCCAACCTGCTGTACTCCTATCTGAACTTGTTCACTTCTTACCTCCTGCATTTGCTTGGCCTTCTGATTTCATACGAATGTGCTTCTTTCTTGTACTAAATGCTCCAGTGTTATGGTCCTTCAGCTGACTGGTGACTCCATTTCAGAGATGATTCCAAACAATTGATGTATGCAGTTTTGCTGTTTGTGATGATATTAACATATAGACGCTCTAACAAGTTCAAATTTAATGAACATGCCCCCTTCTCTTTATGTAACACTTTTTAGAAGCTCATATGTTTATTCAACAAACATAACCCAGTACTTGGTACACAGTAGATATTTAATTAATGTTTGCTGAATAGATGAATGGCTTCTTATTTATAGAAGATGTTGTATTTGAACTGGAATTTGAAGGATAGATAGAATTAAATAAGTGAGCAGGGCTGGGGGAAGGTTAAAGCCATAGGTAGGGAAGTACAAGGTATGTATGTGGAATGGGCTTAATGTCTGGTATGAGGTCAGTAATCAACAAGTATATGTTGAATGGGTAGATGGATGAATGATTAATGGTGTTAGACACCAAACAAATAGGATAAGTTATACTCTCTTCAAAGAGCTCAGAGTCTAAGCTGTAAATAACTAATGATAAACCATTTACTTATTCAACAAATATTTACTGAGTGCCTACTATATTAGAGTTCCCCAGAAAGAATCAGTAGTATCTCTCTTTTGATAGATAATTAGGCAAATAGATAGATAGATAGATAGATAGATAGATAGATAGATAGATAGATGATAGAGACACAGATGGATATAAATTTCTATATCCATATATAAATATATATATATATAGAGAGAGAGAGAGAGAGAGAGAGAGAGAGAGAGAGAGATTTAAGGAATTGGGTAAGAAGATTGTGGGTTCTGGCAAGTTTAGTTGTCATAGTAGGAGAGCAGGCTGGATATTCAGAAAAGAGTTGTACCATAGCTTGAATGCTGTCTGAAGGCAGAATTCCCGCTTCCTTGGAGGGAGCTGAGGTTTTTTTTCTCTTATGGCCTTTAGCTGATTGAGTGATGCCCACCCACATTATGAAGGTTCATCTACTTTACTCAAAATCTACTGATTTAAATGTTATTCTCATCTAGAAATGCCTTCACAGTGACATCTAGACTGGCGTTTGACCAAATATCTGGTTACCATGGTGTAGCCAAGCTGACACACAAAATTAGCCATCATACCTACTAAGTAGTGAGCCCTGTTCTTGTTACTAAGCATACAGCAGTGAATGAGATAGGTAAAGATCCCTGTGATTATGGACTATACAGCACACCCATATGCAAAATTTGTATTACAATATATGGTAAATACTATGTGAAAAATATAGTAAAATAAAAAAGAGAGAGGGGAAGCTACAGTATTAAGGAATGGTGAGAGAGGCCTCATGGAGAAACTCCCATTTGTATCAAAACCTTAAAGAAGTAAGGAAGTGGCCATACAGTAGTCCGGGAGAGAGAATAGCAATTGTAAACCTTAGGAGGAGAGTGCCTAGTGTGCTTGAGGATCAGCTTTTGATAAGTGTTTTAATATATGTAAAATGTAAGCAAAGATGTAATATAGGCAGAGCTTGATGTTGAATTACTGTGGAAAGAGAGATTATTGTCTGCCGGAGCTTTCTTGGAATAGACCCCAGTACCTAGTACGTAGTAGATAACATTTTCTGAATAAATGAATGATATCTCATCATAGATGATGCTATATTTGGGCTGGATATGGAAGGATAGGTGGAATTAAGTAGGAAACACAGGGAGAAAGAACAAGATGAGCAGGAAGAAAGTACAAGGTATTTTTGAGTCATGGACACTAGTCCAGAATTGCTGAGGCATGAACAGTTTGGGGGAACTGAGCATGGGGTGTATAAGGAAGACTGGCTCAAAAGAAGGTTGAAGCCTCACCATGAAAGGCTTTGTAGCTAGGCAACAGAAGTTGGGTGTCATTTCATAACCACTTCTAACCATCAGATTTTTAAGGGAGGAGAAAAGTGAAGTTATGTTGTGATTTAGGAAAGTATTTGCTGAAGGACATTCTTTAAACACTTATTCTTAGATTATTGGTAGGTATTATATGAAGAAAACCAACAGCAATGTAATTTTCAAACAAATTTGGGACATGGTAGATTAAGCAAAGTTAAAGAGTTCTTTTTTGTTCTGCAATACTTCAAATAATCTTAATATGCGAAGAGACATTTTAAGGCTCAGAGAGATGGATGTAATAAGCTATGTTTTCCTAACATTTTTGGTCACAGAAATGCTTTTATGATAGTATATCTAAAAGGATTAACAGATCATTGTGCACACTTCATTGGAAACCCTGTTTTAGGAAGATAACACTTGTTGTAAGACTGGATTGAAGGAGTAACTGACATAAGGAAGATTGTTTGGAAAGCTGATAGAATAGCCACAGGGGAGGTAATAAGAACCTGAACTGGGACTAAGTGGGATTGTGAAATTTTTCAGAGGCAGTATCACAAATCTGTCAACAGATTATTCTATGTTTGATAGAGGGGTTTGGGGGGTTATTAAAAGAAAAAACTTGAAAAGTTTAATGTCTTAGAGCAAGGGAAGCTGCTGATGTTCTCTGAGGCAAAACCCCAAAAATAGATTTAGGTTTAAGGAGAAAAAAAATACATTTGAGAGACTTAAAGAGAAAACAATTTTATAATTCCTAAATATTGGGGTATTTTCTAGGTATCTTTTTGTTATTGATCTAGTTTAATTTCATTGTGGTCAGAAATTATATTTTGTATGATTTAAAATTTTTAAAATTTGGGGTGCTTGAGTGGCTCAGTCAGTTAAGCATCCAACTTTGGCTCACATCATGATCTCATGGCCTGTGAGTTCCAGCCCCGTGTCAAGCTCAGCACTGGCAGCTCAGAGCCTGGACCCTGCTTTGGATTCTGTGTCGCTCGCTCTCTCTCTCTCTCTCTCTCTCTCTCTCTCCCCCTCCCCACTCATGCTCTCTCTCTGTCTCTCAAAAATGAATAAACGTTAAACAAAAATAAATAAAATAAAATAAAATTTTAAAAATTTGTTGAAATTCATTTTCAGATACAGAATATAGCCTATCATGGTGAATGTTCCATATTACTAGAAAATAATGTGTGCTATTCTGTTGTGGAATGAAAGATCCTATATATATCAATTTGATGAATTTAGTTGATAGTGTTGTTCAGGTCTTCTATATCCTCACTGATTTTCTATTGTTTTATGAATTACTAAGAGAAGAGCTTGGAAATATCCAACAAGAATTGTAGATTTGACATTTTCTTTTAGTTTTGTTTTCTGTATTTTAAAGTTCTGCTTTTGGGTGCAATAATATTTACAGTTGTTGTTTCATTATGAAATGTCCTTGTATATACCTAGGAGCATTCTCTGTGCTGAGGTCTTTCTGATATGACAGCCACTCTCGCTTTTATTTTAAGTTTATTTATTTATTATGAGAGAGGAGGTGGGGCAGAGAGAGAGAGAGGGAGAAAGAGAATCCAAGGGAGGCTCTGTGCTATTAGTATGGAGCCCAAAGTAGGGCTTGAACCCATGAGCTGTGATATCATGACCTGAGCCAAAACCAAGAGTTGGACACTTAACTGACTGAGCCACCCAGGCGCCCCACTCTCAGTTTCTTCTGACTTCTGTCTGCATGGCATATCTTTTCTCAACCTTTTACTATTCGCCTGTCTATATCATTATAGGTAAAGTGGATTCTTACAGATAAAATATAGTTGTGTCTTGCTTTTTAAAAAAATTCAGTCTAACAATCTTTGCCTTTTAATTGGGGTGTTAGACAATATATTAATGCAACTACTGACATGCTTAGATTTGACATGCTGCTTCTCCTCCACTTGCCTCATGTATTCTTAGTTCCCCCTTTCCTCTTTTTCTACGTTTGTTGATTCAATTTTATTTTCATGATGGGCTGATTAGCTATACCTCTTTTACAGTTTTTCAAAAGTGCTCCAGGGTTGGAATACATAACTTTCGTTTAAAATAGTTGATATTATATTAAACTATTTCACATATCGCATAAGAAACTTTCAATCATATATTTTAATTTCCTCTCATACTTTGTGATATCGTTTCATACAGTTTACTTCTACATGTTATAAATCCAGCAAGACATTATTTTTGGTTTAGACAGTTAATTGCTGTTAAAGCAATTAAAATAAGAACAATGTACCTTTCTTATAGAGCCTCCGTTTAAAAAGCTATTTCTCTTGCTCTTAATTTGTCTTTGTCAGATCCTTATTTCTAAATGGTATCATACTTCTTTCATGAAAGATTTTTCTTTAAAACTTTTTGAGTACACATCTAACGATGAAACAATGAAAAACAATGAAAAAGACTTTAAATTCCTTTCGTTACTGAAAGATATTTTTGCTAAATACACAATTCTGGGCGTGCAGTTTTTTGTTTGTTTTCTTACTGTTTTTTTTCCCCTTCCATCCTTTAAGTATGTAAGTCTAATACCTTTAGGCTTGTATAATTTCTGACAAAATATCTGGCGTAATTCATATCTTTGTTTCTCCTTATGCATATTCCTTTTGTCTATCTTCAAGATTTTCTCTTTACCTTGCTTTTCATCAGTTTGACTATGGTGTGTCTAGGTGTGTCTTTTCATGTCTATCCAGTGTGGAATTCTCTGAGCTTATCAGATCTGTGGTATGTTGTTTTTCATTAGTTTTAGAAAACTGTTAGCCATTGTCTCAATGTTTTTGATGTTTTATTCTTTCTCTCTTGGACTTCCGTAATCTTTATGTTAAACCATTGCTATTATCCCACAGTTTTTGAATGCTTTGTTTTAATCCTCCACTCTTTTGTTTTCTGTCTTTATATTGAAGTGTTTATGAGAAGGATGGTGTTCTTTTCATATGATGACATGGTCTGAATCTGTTTGTCACCTTAGTCTTTGTTCCACATGCCCATCTGCAAAGGGCCATAATAAGAAGGGAAACCCCTTATCACCCTGAACACTAGGTCTACATGCCACAAAAAAATTTATAATACAATTAAATTAAATTTTTTTTAGAATCTAATAAAGGAGAGACTGAACTAGCATATATTAAAGGGATTTTACCAGGCTGGTTTCCTTTGCTTGTGGGGACTCACAGGCTGTTTGGTTCTTTCTTCAGAGTGACATAGTCTTGGGACAATTTAATCGTGGGGTAATCAGCAGATATAGGAAGTGGCACACAAATCTCAATCTCAGTAAAATCTGATACATATATTTTGAGCTACTGCTATGGTGCTTATAGTTCGTGCTTGATTGAAACACCCTGTTAAAGGAAGTAGAAATCCATCTGAAGTTGGTACTTCATAGGGATATTCCTAGTTAACTCAAAGCTGCCATAATAAACATAGAAGACAAACTGGAAAACACATGGATGAATCTATTATGACTATTTTCAACTATCTTTGAGAAATTATCACAAAACTCTTGCAAAAGTTTAACAATTATAAGAGAAAATGTAAGAAATATGAAGAGTAGCCCCAGGCTATTCAATCTAGTAATATGAGAAAAAAAAAAAGGACAGATAAATAATAAAAAGCATATGAAAAGGAGGAAATTTCCCACAGGTGAACACTTGAGTTTTTACCTTGCAAGCAATCATCATATCAAATTCAGGCAAAATAAAAAGAAACTGCACCTATACTTAAACTCAACATATTTTAAATTTGGGGAAAAAAGGAAAAATTCTTGCAAACATTCAGGCAGAAGAAATAAGTTGTTTATGAATTAAATTTCTTTTAAAATATTAAATGCTATGAGGCAGTCTTCACATTTTGAGGGGGAAAATTTGACTTAAAAATTTTATACTCAGTCAACGTATTTTTCACAATCACGGCATCAAAAATAAATTTTCAGAAATTTAATTTTGTTTTTTAAAGGTAAATTCTTTAAAATCTTTGAAGAAAAGATAAATCTATTCTCTGAAACAAAGCTTAGTACAAGATGGACCTCTTCTCAATTTGTTTTACAAAGCCAGACTAAGCTGATAAGAAAATATATATATATTGTTTTCTTGGTAGATGCAAAAAATTTGGTAAAATGCAACACCTCTTGACCTGAAAAATAAGAGCCTTAGTAACCTATGACAGGGGAAGACTTGCTTAAAATACTAAAATTATCAGTCTGAAATAAATAGAAAATGTAATATTTAAAGGTGAAAGACTAGAATAATGTCAAAATCAGGAATAAAGTAAATATATCAGTTATTACCACTTATTATTGCTTTTTAACAGATGCAATAAGATAAGTCAATGAGTTATAAATATTAGAAAGGAGGAGACAATTACTATTTGAAGATCATATAGAAAGCTAAATCAACTTAAGTGCTAATTAGAACTAGCAAGACAATGAAATAAGGTATCCTTCTAAAACTTAAACAATAAGAATTAGTAGATTTCCTACATGTTTATATTTTAAAATGTGAAAACAATAGAAACGATTTCTCAATAGTCACAAAATTTGAAAATACCTAAGAATAAGGTTATCACGAAGTATATATAGTTGACAGAAAATTCATAAGCTTTACTAAGCAACCTAAAAGAAGACTAATAAAAATCGAATCCGTTTTTGAAGGATTTAATTACATAAGTAATTGCTTATAATATTTCCTTGAAATTGGCAATACCCAGAGCTTTATTTTTTTTTAAGTTTGTTTATTTATTTTGAGATATAGAGAGAGAACCAGCAGAGAAGGGGCAGAGAGAAAGGGAGACAGAGGATCTGACGTGGACCCTGTGCTGACAGCAAGGAGCCCAATATGGGGCTCAAACTTATGAACCATGAGATCATGACTAGAGCTGAGTCAGATGCTTAATTGACTGAGTCACCCAGGGGCCTCAACCCAGAGCTTGACATACAGCATAAATTCAATTTTTTTTTTAAATTCACTTAGGAAATAAATTGAAGAAGACCTACCAAATGTTAACAGTGGCTATCTCTGTATAATAGAAGGTGGACTGATTTATTGTTTGTGTGATTTTTTTTCTTCAACATGAAGAAATGAATAAACATTTTTAAAATTCAGAATAAATCAAAAATTATATACTTTTAAAAGGTAATAACATCATAACGTTATGGATATGAAACATGTAGGAGTTAAATCAGTATTTGTCAAAGTATAATCTGTAGTCATCTCATCAGATTTCACCTGGACTATTTGTTTAAAAATTCTGACTCTTGGATCTCATGTCACACCCACCTAATTAGGCTACCTTGGTGAGAGCTCAGGAACTTATATTGTAAACAAGCACTCTAAGTGGTTCTTTTGCACACTAGAATTTGAGAACAACCAGGGTAAAGGGCTTGCTCAGCTTATGCAGAGGGAAAACATTTTGTAGAGCAGAGGATAGAATAAAGTTGTAAGACTTCTGCGGTCTGGAATGAGTTTAGATGCAACGCTGGAAGTCACCTGGAGGGTGAAGTGAGTCTCACTAGTTACTAAGTCATTTCTCTTCATACTTGGCAAAATTCTCGCCCAGGTGCTCATGAGCTGGAGAGAAATTCTTACAGTCTTATTGGCTCTCATTGTTCTCTAAACTCAGTAAATTCCACTTTCTGGGATGGAAGCACAGCCTGTCATCTTCACCACTCTATCCCCAGCACCTAGCATGGTGCCAGGAAATTATAGATGCACAGTCAATACAGTAAAACCTTGGTTTGTAAGCATAATTCATTCCAGAAACATGCTTGTAATCCAAAACGCTCGTACATCAAAGTGAATTTCAAGAACCATTGGCTCAGTTGTGATCATGTGACATTCAGCATCACATACTACTTGTATTGCAAGACATTGCTCATTTATCAAGTTAAAATGTATTAGAAATGTTTGCTTGTCTTATAGAACACTCACAGAACAAGTTACTCACAATCCAAGGGTTTACTTTTGTTTAAGGAATGAAAATTGGTCTGCCAGGTGTATTTGAAACCTGGTGCTCTAAGGAAACCACCCAGGACTCAGGCCTGTGTCATTTACTTCTCCTCCCCTACCCACCTCTTATCCTTACAACCTGATGGCAAACCCAAGATTTGAGAAGTCAAAGTTGCTCATTGTTAGGAAATTCTGGGGCTCTTATATCTTAGAGATATGTGAGAAATTGTTGAAGTTTGAGGTTTACAGTTCTCTGGTTTTGGTTTCAGTACCTAAGAACACTCTTTATTTCCTGGAAAACAGGAGATTAATGAATTTTTTATGTCCTAATAGCATACATGGTTCTGTGTAAAGAGAAGAAAGTTCTTGTATTAGTGCTCTTCAGAGAAACAGAACCAGTAAGATACATGTATAGCTGTACGTATATAGATAAACATATTTATTTTGACGAGATGGCTTGGCTCACAGATTATGGAGGTGAAAAAGTCCCATAGTGTACCATCTACAAGCTGGAGACACAAGAAAACCCATAGTATAATTTAATTTGAGGCCTGAGAACTGGGGAAGCTAAGGGTATAAATCCTAGTCAGAGTGGCAGAAAATAGGAGATGAGATGTCCCAATTTAGGCTGGCAGAAAGCAAAAAGGGAATATTACCTCTTCCTTCACCTTTTTTTTTTTTTTTTTTTTTATCCAGGCCCTTGATGGTTTGGATGATGCCTATTTGAGAGGGTAATCTGCTTTACTGAGTCTATGATTCAAATGCTAATCTCCTCAGGAAACACCCTCACAGACACACCCAGAAATAAAGTTTATTTTGGGAACCTCATGACTAGTTGATCTGACACATAAAATTAACCATTACAATGCATTTCTTTTGGTAGGAATAGATGCTAAAAATACCTGTTGTAAAGGTGCAGTGATATTCCTTGTGAAGTGCCTGAGTTGCCTCTTAACTTGAATATATTTTGTCTTAGTTTCCTACGGCTGCTGTAACAAATTACTACAAATTTAGTGGCTTAAAACACATATTTCTTATAGTTCTGCAGATTCGAAGTATGACACGGGTGTGATTGGGCTAAAATCAAGATGTTGCCATAACTGTATTTCTTTTGGGCTCTAAGGGGCAGTCTGTTTCTTGACTTTTTCAGCTTCTAGAGAGTGTTTCATGTTCCTTAGCTTGTGGTCCCTTCCTCTATCTTCAGAGCTGTTACTGACTCCAGTCCCTGGGCTCTCCAAGTAATGGAGCCAAATGGGGCTAAATGAGAGTTTCCATGCAAGGCTTATGCTCCATCACAAGGGAAACAGCACAAGGAAAGTGTCCTTCATGCTGATTCTCAGAACAAAGGCCAGGAAACGTTTTTTTAAAGAGGCTAAAGCAGGAAAGGAGTGACATCTAAACATGTAGGGGTTGGGAGAGATACAGGAAGTTGGGCCCACAGTCAGAGTGGATAGAACATGTGCATGTCTCTTTAGCATGTTAAATCTCCACCCTGGGGTATGAATTTTAGTGTTATAATGAGAGAAAAAGTGGGTGAAAGGTCAGCACTGGGGTCTACTTTGGTGTAGACAGGTTAGGTTTGGTCTTCACCAGTCTTTGTAGTGAATCCTTCCTTTGGTAAACATCCTGCTTCTGCATTCTGTAAGACATGCTACTCAACAGGAATAGGGTTTCAGCCAACAAGTAAAGCTGGATTTCATGGTCACAGTTGAGGGAACCCAAGTGCAGTCCCTGCTCTGTCTCAAAGCCAGCAAACTGCATCTCTCTGGCTATTCTTCTGTATTCATATCTCTCTTTCTAATTCTAAACCCAATTGACAAAGGTTTTCCTGTTTTAAATACCCAGGTGATTAATTGGGCCCACCTGAATAACCTAGGATGATTTTATCATCCGAAGGTCCTTAACCTCAATCACATCTGAAGGTCCCTTTTGCTATGTAATTTACAAATTCACAGGTTCTAGGGATGAATATGTGGACATATATTGCGGATTCATTATTCCACCTACCACAGACCCTGTAAGACACCTACGTTTTAGGAATGTTTGGGGATATGGGTGAGTGAAGAAATGCTTCTTTTTCCATAACAGAGTACCTTTGTCCTGCAACTAAATCAGACAAATGTTCATACTGCAAATGCCAGAGGTTGCAAAGAATTTACTGCATAGAGAGGAAAAGGACTGAAGGCTTTATTTATAAACATGATGCTTCATTTGGCCTAAAAAAGTTGAACTGAGATTCTGTTCTTGCTGTGAGGATTTGACAGAGAAATAACTGTTTTAATGTAAACCAGTGTGCTCTTTACTTCAGTTGCAGAATCTGTACCTAATTCTCAACTAGGGTTATGGTATTTGAGTTGATGTTATTTGAAGTTTATGGACATTTGGACCATCAGGGATTGGAAACTTGAGATTCTGGAGTTAGACATTATCTATCATTGGAAATAAATTACTTCTGGCTGTATTTGTTTTTTAAAAAAGAAGGCAAGAAAAGATCTCTGACTGCAATATTATTGATATATATTAATGATGATCCTAAGATAAACCAAATATATAAGACTCTGAACAAGATTGCTGAAATTTAATTAAGACACAGTAAGGGGTTCAGTTGGTATATTTATACACTGTCAGTTATTTGCAGAAGAACGTTAATAATCTGAGAAGAGTGTGACCTATATTTGTCTGAGTATGTAAATAATAAAGTCCTTTTGCCAAAAGTTAAAGCTGTTTATAGCCTGTGGAGAATTTCATAGTAACTATTTTTATCCTGTCATTTCTGTGTATCTTATGTAAACATCACTCGAAGAGGATTATCTGCAAGCAGGAATTAGTTAGCATTAAAAATAAGACGTACTCATCAAGCTTTCAGCACAGATACCATTTTCCAAATTGACATGCTGTCAGAGGACTTCATGACTGCAAAGATATCATAATGAGAAAAAGGGGGCACATGCCTAAGTGATCCAAGTGTTCTTGCTTTCTACACAAATCTCTCTTGACAAGTGGAATGAATTCCCATGTATACTCCCAGGATGTGTCTGTGTGTGTGTTGTGTGTCTCTTTCTACCAATGATCAGCCGGTTTAACTATAAATCACTGAGAATGTTCTTTTATGTTCCTGAATCTTTAGATAGTGGAGCCAGCTGTTGATATGATTACCAATCCATGATACTAGTCAATATCCGGGAACATAAAAAGCAGGAACAAAGGGGTCCTGGATGTGTTTGTTGCCTACCAACATCCTGATTTCTGCCTCCTAAGTTTGGGAGTGAAAGGCCATCTAGTGTGGTGGTTAAGAGTGCGGTTCCAGATTAAGAAACCTAGTTGAAGATCCAGACTGCCACTTTTCAGTTGTGTGATATTGGGAAAGTCATGTAATTTTAAAGGACCTCAGTTTCCTCATCTATAAATACAGAGATAAAAATGCTACCTATTTCATAAGACTGTTCAGAGAAGTCACTTTACATATGTAGAATGCTCAGAACATTACCTGACAAACTGAACACTGAGTATTGCCAAATTGCTATTCTTGTTTGAGGTCATTTTGCCAGCAAACATTTTTATGAAGAGTTGTGCAAGTAACTTTTAAGGAAACTGAATTTTTTCCAGAAACATTTTTAGGACAGCAGCGTATTTGAAAGAAGGTATAGGATATGCTTTGAATAGTGAAAAAACGCTTCACTCTCAAGACACTAACATCTCCCATTCTTTCAGAGCAGGCCTGTATCTCCACAATATTTGATCAGCGGGTTATGTAATCAAGGAATATTCCTAACTTCTTTTATTTACATAAGTGATATAGGACTGGGACTAGGGTGAGGCTCTAGATTTAGGCATCAACCCCTTCCCAATTAGTGATATGTTAACACAATATTTAAGAAAAATAAAAATTAATGCAAGACGTCCATGATGAACACAAAATCAAAATTTAAATAACAGGATCAGCATTTCTGATTTTCCCTTTTGCCTCAACCTCAGTATGGCTTGTCATGGCACTGAGTAATGTACTCATACGTTCCATATAAAACTATTCAGGAATATATGTAAGATCAATGGTTAACATTAATGAATGACTCTATTCTAGACATTATGCTAAGTGATTTGTGTTTTTTTTTTCTTTTCAAAATTTTTATTTATTCTGAGAGAGAAATAAGGTGATCAAGGGAAGGAGCAGAGAGAGAGGAGAAAGAGAATTCCAAGCAGGCTCTGTGCTGTCAGGTCTTGAATTCATGAACCTCGAGATCATGACCTGAACCAAAATTAAGAGTTGGACACTTGGGGTGCCTGGGTGGCTCAGTCAGTTGAGCCTCCAACTCTTGATTTAGACTTGGGTCATGATCTCACAACTTCTTGAGCTCGAGCCCCACATCTGGCTCTGCACTGACAACATGGAACCTGCTTAGGATTCTGTCTCCCCTTTTCTCTGCACCTCCCCCACTCTTGCTGTCTCTTTCTCTCTCTAAATAAATAAATTAATTAAAAAAATAAAATAATTGGATGCTTAACTGAATGAGCCACCCAGGTGGCCTATGCTAAGTGCTTTCAATGAAGTGATTGAATTAGTATAAATACTCCCATTTGTACATCATTAAATTCAAATTAAGTGACTCCTGCCAAGTCAAATCCTTTGTTAGTATCATATGTTTTACTTCTACATACATTGTAAAGTCCATTTTATATTAATATTAATTTTATTTTAAGCAATTATCTTCCAAAGAAAGGAATTTAAAAAATGCAAAAAATAATTTTTGTATTTAGTCACATATTACCATTTCTGGTACTCTTTTGTTTTTGTGTAGGTTCATATTTCTGTCTGGTATCATTTTCCCTCTGTCTGAAAGATTACTAATGATAGATTCTTAAAATTTTTGTGTGTCTGAAAAAGTTTTAAATTCACTTTCTTTTTTGATATATATTTTTCCTGAGTATAGAAATGTAGAATTCTTGGTTGAAAGTGTTTGGTTTTTGTTTGTTTGTTTATTTATTAATTTGTTTCAGTACTTTTAAAGCTGTCACTACATTGTCTTCTTGCTTCCATAGTTTCTCAAAGGAAGTCTGCTGTAATTATTATCTTCAGTTTTCTATATGTAATGTGTTTTCCAGTGAATGTTTTTAAGATTTTCTCTTTATTACTGGTTTCAGCAATTTAAATGTGATTTGCATTGGATTGGTTTTCTTCATGTTGGGGTGTGGTGAACTTATTGGATCTGTGAGTTTAAGTTTTTATTAAATTCAGAAAATTTTTGCCAATATTTTTTTCAAATATTTCCCCTCTCCATTTGCATGTTAGATCATTTGATATTGTCCCACATTTATGGTATGTTCATATTTTAGTCTTTTTTTTTCTCTTTGTTTTATTTTGGATATTTTCTATTGCTCTATCTCCAAGTTTACTGATATTTTCTTCTTCAATGTCTAATCTATTTTCAATCCCATTCAGTGCATTTTTTCATGTCAGATATGGTTTGATTTGTGTTTTTTGCATACTCCATTTCTCTCTTTATCATGATCTTATTTTGTCCCTCTACCTTCTTGAAAACTTTTTTAGTTTTAATATCCTTGTCTACAAGTGTTGTCATATTTTAATTTCTGGACCTATTTCTATAGATTGATTTTTCTCTTAAAAATGTGTCAGAGTTTCCCCTTTATTTGCATGCCTGTAATTTTTGATCGGATGCTAACATTGTGAACCATATGTACTTGAATGATGAATTTTGTTTTATTTGTTAAGTACTATTTGGCTTTATTCTAGGTTACAATTAAATTTATTGTTTCAGTTTGATCCTCTTAAGCCTTGTTTTTAAGTTTCATTAGGACAGATCCAAAGGCAGCCTTCATTCTAAGACTAATTTAGCCCAACTTCTAAGGAAACGCCATACTGAGGACTCTACTCAATACCCCAGGTATAAGGAGATTTTCCTACTCAGTATGGTTGGAACAGAACTATTCTCAGTCCTGTGTGAGTTTCAGGAATTGTTCATTTCTTCTTCTCTTACCCTTGGATAGTTTCCTCTCACACACATGATCATCAGTATTTAGCCAAAAACTGAGGTCATCCCCTCTTCAGATTTCTGAGTGCTGCTCTCTGGGTAACCCCCTCTCTAGTACTCTGCCCTACTAATTCTAGCTTTTTTAGCCTCCTTGAGTTCCAATCTCTTGTCTCCTCAATTCAGAAAGACTTCCGGTTCTATTTGGGATCCCTTTTCTGTATTGCAACCTGGAAACACTGCACACAGTAGGCAGGGGCAATCATAGGGATCATTTTATTTGTCTCATTTTTCTCAAGGATCACTGGCCTGAGTTGCCAGTTGTCAAATATTTGAATAGCATTGTTTCATTACCCCCCCACCCTACCCCCCACCCCTCCTCTCTGACCTCCCTGGTTTTCTTATTTGAGGTAGGAGGATAAATCTGGTCTGTTACTTCCACATGACTGGCTGGGATTAGAAGTCCTCTGAAGGATAACTATTTAAAAGTTAAGGACATTTCATGTATTATGTAATCATCACAATCCTTACATTCTCATAGATTAAAAGACTGAGGGTCAAACAAGTGAAATTATGCTGAAGAATGATATAGCATAGAGGTTAAGAACATGGCTGAACAGCTAGCACCCTGAGTTCAAGTATTAGCTTTTCACTAACTAGCCATTTGAAACTCTCTTTCTGTTTCAACGTCAATAAAATAATAATATCATCTAATTCATACAGCTATTATATAGACTATACTTAACATGTCAGGTGCTAATATCTGTTCCTGGAAAATACTAATTTCTCAGTAAATGTTATTATTTTCAAAGTCACATGGCCTGTGGTGGAGCTGGGTCTAAAATGGGGCCTCTAGGGGTGCCTGGGTGGCTCAGTGGGTTGAGTGTCCGACTTCGGCTCAGGTCATGATCTCACGGTCTGTGAGTTTGAGCCCCGCATCGGGCTCTGTGCTGACAGCTCAGAGCCTGGAGCCTGTTTTGGATTCTGTGTCTCCTTCTCTCTTTGACCCTCCCCCATTCATGCTCTGTCTCTCTCTGTCTCAAAAATAAATAAATGTTAAAAAAAATTTTTTTTTAAATAAATAAAATGGGGTCTCTATTGCTCATTCAATTCTTGTGATTTCCTCTATTTCATGCTACTTCTGAGGAGTGAGGCTTATGAATGTGCTGTTATCAAAACAACTGGTGGAATCTGGTAAGCAAGTCTTAATAGACTTTCATTAACATCTGTGCATTGAAGATAGGTTCCCAAGTATTCAAATACTAGAACTAGTCATTTATAATGTAAAGTTACCCCCAGTGACACAAGTCAATTTAGGGTCAGTGGCTTCAGTATGGGAATATAAAAATTAAAGCTGGAGGGTCCTAGCTATCCCTGCTGCCAAGAGGAGGCCAGTATTTTGGTAACCTGCAAGCAAATGGTATAAATATCTTTGATGCATCATTTTCTTCTTTCCTTTTCCATATCAGGCCACTCTTTTGCCATATACCCACACTGTACTAATTCAACTAATGTCACACAGAAATATTTTGGATGGTGCCCTTGCCTGTATGGCAATGCCTATGGGGCTAGGTTTCTTCTGTAATTTCCTTTCAGGTTCAAAAATGTATGAAGGACTATTTCAATGGAAAAATTAATCTCTTTCATCATCACAGAGGTGTGTTTCTGCTTTGACATCTTGAGAACACAGAGATAAAGACATTGGATCTTTTTCTTCTATTCAAAGAAGAGAGGGGCACCTGGGTGGCTCAGTTGGTTAAGCATCAGACTTGGCTCAGGTCATGATCTCTTAGTGAGTTCGAGCCCAATGTCAGGCTCTGTGCTGACAGCTCAGAGCCTGGAGCCTGCTTCAGATTCTGTGTCTCCCTCTCTCTCTGCCTCTCCCCCATTCACGTTCTGTCTCTCTCTGTTTCAAAAATAAATAAACATTAAAAAAATACAAAGAGAAGGAGAGAAAGAAGACAGAGGATGTAGGAGAGAGAAAGAGCAAATAAGCCATGGAATAAAATGACATATTGAATAGAAACTTCCATTATATCTAAATGTTTATGAGAAACAAAATATTTAGAGTATCTCAAAATTATTTTACCTTAAACTTATTGGATAAGACTAAGCTTACTAGTAAACTCAGTGTTGGAAACTCCTGTAAAAGCCTCCAATGTCCTAAAGAAGATAAATAATTAGAGGACTAATGAGCTGCCACCCTTCCCTTTTCACCAGCTGATCTGTATTGTTAATCTATAAAAAAGATATCTGTTGGGGCGCCTGGGTGGCTCAGTCGGTTAAATGTCGAACTTTGGCTCACGTCATGATTTCCTGGTTCATGAGTTTGAGCCCCATGTCAGGCTCTGTGCTGACATTTCAGAGCCTGGAGACTCCTTTGGATTCTCATTGTCTCTCTCTCTCTCTCTCTCTCTCTCTCTCTCTCTCTGTCCCACTCCCACTTGAGTTGTCTCTATCTCTCTCAAAAATAAACATTTTTTAAAATTTAAAGAAAGATATTTGTTCTTTTCTGACCAACTCAGCCTTCTTTCCTCAAAATTCGTCTCAATTGATGTGGTTTCCTATCAAAAGGATTATTCTTTTAAGGCTAATCTGTGTTTTGTTTTGTTTTTTTACAATCTGGGGTCACTTCAGGCCTTTAAGGTTTTAGTGGGTTTAATTTTTTTTTTAATTTATGCATTTCTTTTGTGTCTCTGTCACTTCCCTTTATGAGTACATCTGAATGGAATTTCTTCACTTTAATTATAAGTCACTAGTGTCCTTCACAACTTGCTCCCCAAGCGATGAGAAGCAGCTGGTCCTTCCATGAGGTAGGGAAGCACCGAGATGGCCTCTTCCCTCTATGCTGAGAAGTCCTGTTAGGAATGTACCATGTTTAAATGTAAGTTCCTTTGTTTGTTTATCTACAATTTCATGACTGACCTTAGCTAAGTGGAACCTGATGAAAGAGAAGGGAAACTCTCATCACCATCCATTCTTTTGTTTTCTTGGCCCACTGAGTACATTTTCCCAAGTTTCTGGCATTTCATTTTAAAATTTATTTGGAACAATTTTTCTGTTGCATATTTAAAAACAAATGCATTATAAGTTCATTTGGGTTTTGCAAACAAACTTTGCAAAATGGTTAACTTTATAAGAAAAAGCACTTTGTGTTCTTAAAACTATTTTTTTCTTTTAGAATGGTGGAAATGGTGGTTTTGTAAGCAATCAAATCTGTAATCTTGAATGAAAATTGTACTCCACAAGGATCAGTGGACAATGAGGGGTCTTCTACTGGAACTTGGTACTTTATTAGCCTTTTAGCCTTGATTGTTTTAATTCCCTGGTGACCCATTTGGAAGTGAAGTAATTCATTTTCCATGCACCAATCTATTCTTGAGCAGATGGAGGCCACCAAACAAATTGAAGCAAAATGTCAAGTTATGTAGTGTTACCCCCACCACTTCTGAGAACATGACATGCTGCATCCAGTTGTTGCCCCAATCTCAAGGGTGTGCTTCTCTACACATTTGAAGTAGTTGTCATTAAATGATAAATATCATTATATAGACCCATGACTGGTTAAAGCTTGGAGTACATTCTAGAGGAAGGGTTTACTGCGTTTCCACAGTTTTCCTTATAGGGCACATCTTGGTTTTATAGAAGGGTATAACACAGAGGAAGTTTGGGTAAATAGATGCAGAAAATAAAATCTATTAAAATTGTAGGTTTTAATCTGATAAAGAAAGTTGCAATGTTGAATGTCTATTTATTTCCTACTGATGTTTTGCATTGATTTAGGATAGTGGTAGGAGGAGCCTCACAGTACCCAAATGCCCAACTTTATGTAGTGTTTACAACAGCAATGTACAACCTTGTTTGGGTATTGGAATGCATGTGTGGACCTGGAAAAAAAAAGTGCAAATGTCTAAGCTCTGTCCAAGACCTACTGAAAACAAATTAGGTGGAGGTCAGACCTGGATATCTGATTTCTTTCAAAAGTTCCACAAGTGTTTCTGATTGAGAACAGTGCACTCAAAAAAATTTTTTTTCAGTTGTTATCTTGGGAAGCTTTACCTTTCTATCCATACACTACAGAATTATCAGAAAAGTTCAAATAACAGTCCATTTCAAAGATTCTGGACAGCTTTTTAGAAATAGAAAGTTCTTAAAACTCTAGTTTGAGAATGACATGTTATATAGTAAGAACATCTCTTTCTTTAATCCTTTTACTCAACACACAAACAAACAAACAAAAACCACTCACTACCATCTGTCTTTATTGAGGATCTTCTCTGTCAAGCACCATGCTGGCTCTTTACATTTAATGTCTCATTCAATATTTACATTTATCCTATACTAAATGTAACTGTGTCCACTGTAGAGATAAGACACTTTGGGCAAAGACACATAGCAAAAGCCAGAATTTAAATTAATGATAATCTGATTTCAAAACTTGTTCTTTTTTTTTTTTTTTTTTACCAGCCACCCTCTCTCCTCATTTCTTTTCACCTTCCCCACCCTTTTCCTTTCAGCTCCTTTGTCCTTTAATTCTTGTTTTCTTTACCTTTCCATGCTATAATATCTGGAAAATGAGAGAGAAGGGTGCATATGTCTCACTAAAATTCTTGGTAACAGAGATTGTCTCAGTATTCTTGTAAACATTTCCACTTGGAGAAGTTCTCACAGTCACTGGATTTGACAAACCTCGGTCTGGTATCCTTTGACTAATGGAAATATTTATATTTTTTGACTGCTTCATTTTAAAGAATGTACTGGGATTTGCTCAAGAGAATATAAAAACCTGCTGTCCCTGTTTCCATTTCCCGACCCAGACATGACCCCAGTACATTAAAGCATCTGCTTTTGATTTCACATCTTTCTATCTTAAGGGCCATCTTTCTGAACTAGGGTTTAAAGTAGCTCAACAAGCAGCAAGTGTGAGATGAAGGCAATGAGGGAAGTGGTTCTGGTTGAAAAGCATAAATAACAGAACTATCTATGTAACCTGAACTTTGGTGTAGTCATCTACATTCATGGCCTCCCATTTACCCTTGCCATGGGCCCTGGTGCATCTAGCTGCTCATCTGCCTGTGTTTCTCAAGTACTGCCAAAGAATTGCAATATGACTTACCCTTTCTCCTCTAATCCACTTATGTTTCTCTCTAGGTGGGGCATGGGGAAAGGGGTCTGTGGCTAAAAACTACTATGCATGGGGCACCTGGGTGGCTCAGTCAGTTAAGGGTCCGACTTCAGCTCAGGTCATGATCTCATAGTTCATGAGTTCAAGCCCTACCATCAGGCTCTGTGCTAACAGCTTGGATCCTGGAGCCTGCTTTGGATTCTGTGTCTCTCTCCCTGCCCCTCCCCCACTCAAGCACGTGCACGTGCTCTCTCGCTCTCTTGCTCTCAAAAATAAACATTAAAAAATTTTAAAAACTATGCAAAATAAGACAGCTTAAAAACAAATATGAGTTATGGAGAAAAGCTTTGAACCTTTCTGACGTGGAGATGTAGATATTTACTTAAGTAAGATTCTGCATGATATTTTATAGTATTCATCTAGAAATTATAGAGGAAGCTAGTTGTAGATTCAGGGAACGTGAAGGTAAACAACTTGATCAATTTGAGAACTGAAGAAATTGACCAAGCTGGCAAGAATTCAATATCTCTGCCTAGTGAATATTCTGCACACAATTAGTTCATACTTAATAAATATGGGCTAGTAGAGTATGCAACCAAAGAAGACTAAAAGGAGGTAATACAGTTGATAACTCAAAGCCACAATGTGGTTATGTGGAGTCAGAAATGTCCATTTCTACCTTGGGCAAGTGACACATCATTCCTGAAATTGCTGCTGCTTTTGCAAAATGAGATTTATGATACATACAATGGAATATTATTCATCCATAAAAAAGAATGCAATCTTGCCATTTGCAATGATATGGATGGAGTTACAGAGCATTGTGCTAAGTAAAATAAGTAAGAGAAAGACAAGTACCATGTTATTTCACATATGTGGAATTTAAGAAACAAAACAGATGAGCAAAAGGGAAAAAGAGAGAGAGGCAAACTAAGAAATAGACTCTTAATTACAGACAACAAAATGATAGTTACCAGAGGGGAGGTAAGTGGGGAGATGGGTTAAATAGATGGTGGAGATTAAGGAGTGCAGCACTGGGTGATTAAAATAAAAACTTAAAATAATAAAACAAAATGAGGTTTATGATACCTACGTCACAGATTGTTATGAGGATCAACTGAAATGATACATGTGAAAGAACTTCAGAAATTATAGACTATGAATAATCAGGGAAGTATGAGAATCCCAAATCATAGATATGTAGTATGGATTCAATTAAAGCTTTGGTAGAGAGTCATGAAAGGGAAATTAATAGGAGTAAAGCTACACAGACTACATATGTTTGGACCTAAAAGTTAGTGCTGTTGTTGAAGACAAAAACTTTGGTTGAAGTAGATAATTGATTTAGAGAAAGGACCGTGTCATGTTAATACTTACAGTTCTGGTTCCAGCAGGGTCTTCCCTGGAGTAGATGTTTAGTGCATGTTAGAAAAGATAGGTGAATTGATGAACAGATGGATGTGTGACTACATAGCTCTAGTTCATTTTTAGGTTCAGAAGTGGAGAAGCAGTTTTTAATATTCTCTTTAGCTCAGCCCAATATGGTTTTATAAGAAAACCAACATCATGACTTTTACTAAATATTTTTTTTTAAGACTGCGGTGTTTACCTCATTTTCTAGAAAGACAGGTGATGACATGAAATACTGCTGAGAAAACAAGGCTTATACTTTGTGATTGTAAACCACATTTTCTGAATTAGTATTGCCGTCAGCCAATGAGACCAAGCTGACTGTTAAGTGACTTTTAAATCACGTAAGAGGTATAAAGACTATGCCATCAGCCAGTTTTATCACATACCATAGAATGGTGCCTCCTAACAATGGGAACCAATATCCTTATTGGGCATTAGGGTAGAAAGGAGGTAGCAGTCTTTGTTGGGGAGGCAGCTTTATACAGAATTGGGGCAATTATGATTGAGACATTTACACTAAGTTCCAAGACTTATTTGAACCTATCAGAATTTCAAAAGCACCAATGTGCTGTATCTCATGATTTGTGTTTTCATTTTGGTAGGCTTGAGTTTTTGTGGCCTTGCATTTTGCCCATTAACATTTTTCACAAAGAATGATTGTGTGTTTGTAGATAGGCATCCAGACTATTGGTGAATTCAACCAAGTAGCTTTTTCATTGCACAAACTTGTTTTGATAGTTTAAATACCCCACAAGAAAGCAAGATAAAAAAATTGACCCCTGGAGGCTAACAAGATAGACATGAAACTCTATGAAAGCAATCCAACTCCTATTATTGCTCTCATAGGGATACTTTCTTGGGATATGTGAATGCATCAAGTTTAAGCATGCTCAAAAGAAATACGAGCAGATGTAGACAAAGAAGTTTAGTTATCAGGTCTGTCTATGTCCATAGGGCAACACATGTCAGTGAAAGATGCTTCCTGATGACTGGACAGTCAGTCTCCAGTAATAAAATCATAATTATAGTACCTAATGTGTAAAGGAGAGAGAGACCTGGGATTATGGGCAGTAAAGGATGAATCCGGGCACATAGATATTACTTGAAGCCTATATCCACGTGTCTTGGTTTAACAGGTAAAAACCCATTCCCTTCCTTTTCTCATCTTGAAGACCTTAAAGAATCCCTAGGGTATAAGAGCAAATAGGTGATCCAGTTACAGTATTATTAGGTGAAATGTGGGTATAGAGACCCTTTCCACTATTTACTTATTTATCAATAAATATTTATTGATCAGATACTATGTGCAGAGAGCTTTCTAGGTGCTTGGGTTACAGCAATGAACACAACAAAATCCTTGCCCATATGCAGCTTACATTCTGGTGGGGAGGACCAATAGTGACCAATCAACCACATGAACACATGCATTATAATGCCAAATAAGGATAAGTAGGACGAAGAAATACAAAGTAGGCTAACAAGATAGAGATGACCTGGGATAGCCATGTTAGAGGATGTGGTCAAGGAAGGTTTCTCTGAGAAGTTGAGGTTGGAGGAGAGAACTGAATGAAATGAGGGAGCAAGTTGGATAATGTTATAAGAGGATGGAGCAGCAAGTGCAGAAACCTGGAGGTGATTGGCCTTAGATTTTTAGAGAAGGAGAAGGGAAGTGAGTGTGCCTTAAGTTGGAAGGGTCACAGGAAGAAAATGAGACTAGAGAAACAGGCAGGCAGCAAGAGAATCAGGGACCTCCATGTAGGTCATGGTTCAAATTTGGGTATCATTCTAAGTGTGCTGAGAAGCTATCAAAGGGTTTTGAGCTGGTGAACAATATGATCTCATTTGTATTTTAAATTCATCTTTCTTCTCCCAAACAGGGACTAAACTTCTTGGGTCAGCCATGGTTTGAAAGCAGAACCAATTATCTCTCTCCCCTCTCATGATCTCTAGCCTAAAAGAATATGCACTCCTCATGGATGGAGACTACCTACATCTCTACTATTATTGTTCCCAGTGCTTTGCCTTATCTTGGCACTACATGGGTACTTGGCAACTACTGAATATATTCTGGAGGGGTGGGTGAGGGAAATTTCTTAGACTGGGGCCGATATATCTTTGCCTATTATGAATTAGGACCCCTCTCATAGATGGGTCAGTCCCCAAGAAGCATGAATTGGGTATCTTATGTTTTCTAGAGTTTCCTAAGTGATTTCCTGGGATTGTGGGAAGATCGTTATAATAGCGACCATATAGAACTTGCAGCGATATATGGAGGGAACTTTGAAAGCATCTCATGAAATGGAGATGAGAAATTTGAGTCATACAGAAAGTTTGGCTTGAGACCGGAGACCAAGACTACATCAGTTAGCTGGTCAATTTGTTGTCATTTCTCGAAAGGCACTTTGCAGATTTAAACTATGTAAACATTAAATTTTTTCTTCCTCCTTGTCAGTATAAAATGTATTTGATAAGGTCATGAGTGTTGGGTAAGAAATAGGTCTTTCTTCTTTGATGGGCCCCTCTGGAGACTTGTCTTGACCTGTGTCCATAAAATCACCCTTTCCTAGCTACATAAAAGAAACAAATCTGTGCAAGCCTCCTCATAATTTTGACTTGTGGGTGTCAGACAAGTCTGTGAGCTCCCGCCCTTATTATAAACACCATCTCCAGAGGAGGCAAACGTTCTTAATTTTTACAGTCACGATGCAGTCATGCTTTGAGATCATCTGACAAGTGCTGTAGAAGCACAAAGCATTATTACTATCATTAAGGCAGTAATGACTATGATTATAATGCAGTTAGGGGAGCTGAGGAGGAATGGTAGTTAAGGGTGAGTAAGCTTTACCCCCCATATATCTAAGTAAGATTTGCAGTATCAGAAACATGTATGTGTGTGCATGTGTGTATGTGGTGGGCACAGAGAGGCAGATGATATTGAGATATCATTACTGGAGGATATGTACTGAAATCCATTTTAGTGAAAATTTTCAGAAAACATCATTCTATTCCATTCTACTTAAAACCTAGAGCACAGCTTTGCTTTGTTTCAGTAGTAATGTATTGGTAGAAATGTGATTTCCCTGCATATCACTTGGAATGTGATGGTGACCTCAGAAGCTCTGGATGTAGCAGAAGGTTGTGATATAAAGTATTTATTTCAGATATTACTCTAACTGCTCTGCAGAACAAAAGGAGGATGTGACAGAAAGTCTGTAGTTTGGCATTTTGTCATTTACTCTGTTTTCCCACTTTCTTCCTTGATCTCCATTTAAGAGAATCTGTGATTCTGAAAAACTAACATTTACTCATTCAATAAGCATTTATGAAATATCTATTAAATGCCATGCCTGGTGTTAGCTTGTAGGATTAATAGGATGAATATGATTTGATCCTTGCCTTAAAGGTGTTACAGGTTAGTGAGAGAGTCAGACAAGAATATCAATGGGTTTGATGTGTTAAAGACAAGCTTTTCCATTGCCAGAGCACCATGATCAAATCTACATCTTGGATGTCTCCCTTTGGGGTCAGTGTGTAGGATGGATTTAAGTGAAGTGAACTGGAAGCAGGGAGAACCTGATCAAGGCCATTTCAGAAGTACAGGTGAGAGATAACTGTTAAGTTCTTGAAAGATTTTTCATCTCTGAAACCCAAATACTTGACATTATTTATTATGAGACCAAATGAAGGGAAGGACTGGTTTGTAGGATTCACATAGTTTGTGTGGTTGGTATCTTTAATTCTTTGCCCTGGCTGTGAGTGGAAGTGAAGAGTGATTGTTTCACAGGGGTGGGAAATGCCTGGATGTTTCCTCTGAGTTGGAGAAGTTCTGTGCAACTGAGAAATTGACTTAGAAATATTTTGTGAGTTCTTATAGAGGGCTAGAGTTGCATGTCACATTTTGGACGTGGTCCTAAATGTTGCCTAAGAGAGCATGCACAATGATAATGACCAAAATAATTACTTATTTTCTATCAGATTGGATTGTTAATGGAGATTTTAGAGACTTTCTTTCAGAATTTGAGAATTATTTTAGTGGAGAGAAAGAAAAAGACCATGGGCATTGAGACTCCATCTGCCTTGCCTGGGGTTGATACAGTGGGTTTTAGGAGAAGACCTTGGGTCATTTATTTCAGGCAGAGGGTCCAGCAAGTAAATAAACTCATAAGGCTGTACAAGATGTACTCTATAAATTCTTCCCTATCCTGAACGAGCTATAAAGCCCATGACCTTTAAGATTTTAAAGAAGCTAATTGTTTTGAACTTATAATTTGAAAAGATGGAGTTTGCCTTTATATCACTGGGAAAACTTTAATCCCTATGAATTAATGCTGCAGAGTATGTTTACAAGGGTCATGTTTTACCCACTTAGAGATCAAACAGCTTTGGGAGGACTTTTGAAACTTTGCTTGTATGCAAATATTTGCTGTTGATTACAAAAGAGGCTTAATTGAAGTCAGCCTAACTTTGCACCAGACCTGAGTAATAGAGTATGGGGACCAGCTATTTTCCATTCTCTCTCCAAGTGTGGAAAAGATGAATGACTTTAAATATAGCCAGGAAAGATAAAGTCAACAAGCTCTGTTCTTAATACAAGTAATATAACAAACAACAGTAGAAGACTGAGATTGAATCAAGAAAAAAATCTTGTTAGCCATTGCAAGGTGACCTGAAAGAGCCAGCCTCAGTTTTGCCAAACTCTTCCTAAGAGTTTCAATAACATAAGAGTCTGCTACCTTTTAGGGATGCTTTCATATATGGTGAAGGGACTGGGTAAGCTCTTTTAGTTCTGTATTAACAAAATTATATTTAATTGGAAATTACCCTTGAAGCATTTGTGGAAGTGTGGACTATTTTTGAATTTAAAGGTGATATTTATTTATTGCCTGTAACTAAGAAAAGGCTTTCTAACTTCATTGTCAGAAAGTACCTTTGCCAGAGCAGAAATAACATGGGTTGCATAGGGACACTCCATGATATGAAAGCACTGCCTCCTACAGCTATATAAGCATTTTTCTTTTCATATCTTCAGAAGAAACAGAAATGATTGCCCATGGAAACCTGTAAGTGTAATTTGCCTCATATTTATTAATATCTTCTATTGTGATAGGTGCCATGCTAAATGTTCACGTGCATGATCTCATTGCATCATATTTTATTAAATGAAGAAATAGAAAAATAGTGACTTTTTTTCAGAGACATATAACTAAAATGAGGCAGAATAAAATTTCTGAGTTTGAGATTCAGGTTTCTTTCCTGTGCATCTGTGGTCTTCTACTCACTGACACACTGCTGATTACTCTCTGGCTGTCAGGCTGAGCTCCAAGCAATAGCTCTATCCCACCCACCACCTCCTTCAACACCAGCTGTATCCCCCTCAAGCTAAGCTGTCCTACACATTGAAAGTTTCCATCTCTGCTTTTAATTCCTCCCCTGTTATCTCCATCCATACCTAGTATTGAGACCACAACTTCTGGTTCCCTGAAATTTTGGTTTCAGAGGCCTTTTTAATACATACACTGCTACAATGTAAAGAAGCATGCTATAGTTCTAACACCCAGATATATCTCAAATCTGTCAAATTTCCTCTATTAGCACATTTTTGATCCTAGATCAAGCCATCATCTTGAAAGAGACAAAAGTCTGGACTGCTGTAAAAGTTTTCTCATACTTTGCGATTCAGAGCATGGTCCTTGGACCAGTAGCATCTGCATTACTTAGGAGCTTATTAGAAATGCAGAATCTCAAAAAAAAAAAAAAATGCAGAATCTCATGCCCCACCCTGGACTTGGAGACACAGAATCTGCTTTTAACCAGATCACCAGATGTTCATGTGTACTTTAAAGTTAGAGAATCAGTGTTCTAACAGACCTCCCCATACTTTTATTGCCTCCTCCATTACATTCTCCCCCTTGTATCCAGTGTGATCTTTTAAAAATATAAAAATGTTCATGCCATTTCTCTAAAGTTCTTTAATGGCATCCCATCTCACTTATTATAAAGCCCAAAGTTTTTACAAGAACTTACAAAGTCCTGCAAGATCTGATTCTTACCGACTCCCAGGCACACTGACTTCCCCTTCCTTTCAGCTTTTAAAACACACCAAGCTTGGTTTTACCCACAAGACTTGCCTCATTATTTCCTTTACTTGAATACTCCCCTTCTGCTCTTGGTATAATCTTAATTTTCTTAACCTTTCATTTCCACTTAGAAGTCACCTCTTAGAGAAAATTTACCTGAATACTGTAAGGAGGTTCCTCCAGTTTTTCTTTATTATAACCATGTTGGTTTCCTTTAGAACATATATCTCAATTTGCCATTATATTATCTATTTATTTCCCTAACAACTGTCCATTTCCCTTCTTGGACCATATAACAGTAAAACCCATGACTACTTCCCTAGCCCTTAACACAGTGAATGAGAAGTGAATAAATATCTGTTCAACAAATGAATAAACCATAGTATAGTTATGCTTCTTGCTCATTGAATTTTTTTCAGGAGTATATAATCAAAAAGAAATCATTAGTGTTTATAATTCCTGCAATTGTTACTAGTTTGTTTTTTTTTTTTTTGTCATTTTTACCTGGATTATGCTTAGTTAGTTATACAGATTCTGGAATACCAGAATCTAATCCTTAATACCAACTTTAAACATTATTGGTATAGTGATTTTTGTTTTTAAGCTATTTGCAAATGTGAGCTAGTTCTTATTTATCTACTTTATCCAACAAATATTGTCCTTATATCAAATATCTGGCCATTTCCTTAATGGAAAACAGAAAATGTTGTCTACAAGTATAATTGCTTTGGACCAGGGTTGATCAGGAAACATATTGAACAAATATTCAAATATTGTTTTTTCCTTTCTTTTCTTTTTTAAGAGTATTGTAAAGGATGTAGGGGTAATGAGTTCAAGGGCTGATGTCTTGAAATATTAGGCTGCAACTGATGGTTAACCCAGGGTCAGAAAAAGAAAACTCCCTTGTGATGTATCATTACACAATTGCATAAAGCACATGTGTAATAGAGACTTATATCTTCCCCTGGAACATCTGGCATTACTCATCATGAGAAGCAGGTGCCTAGGTTGGATGGACCATATGTCCTTTCCAGGATGACACATTTCTGTTGTTTCTGGGTTGCATTTGAATTTTATTTGGCTCTTGTCAACCCAAGCACATTAATGATCAGAATGATAATGTAGAGAAAGATTGCCTAAGAATGACGGTAAACAAGGTAGTTGTTGCTTCTGGTATGATGAGGTTCTGGATTGCAGAAAACTTAGTAAGCCACCCTGTGATTGACAACTCATGACAGTCCAGATGTAATGCTTGTATACTTGCTCTGACAAGTTGAGTCACAGCTTCCATGGATGGAACTTGTCTCCAAATGGAGGGTTTGCCTGCTAGCTAGCCAAAGTCTTTGTTCAGTCTTAGCCAACCATGGGTCACAGTGTCATAAAAGTTTACTGAGTTGTACCCATTCCCCTCACATAAGCTGTTGTGGCTCAAAAGATGAAGGTTGGTGAAAGTACTGGAACAAAGTTTATAAATGTACAATACTTCAGCCGGGGTACATCTTGGTAAACTCATTAAGAGAACATCGTGAAGTCACCTGTCCTGTTGTGCTGTTCTCCCTTGCTTTACTCCAGCGTTGTGTTAAATCACTGACTGTTAGATTTCCACGATGAAAACCCTCTGGTTATCTGGGTCCATGCACACTGCTTGTATTGTGATCTTTCTGAATCCCGTGTGGAGTTTGGCAGGAACTTAATATTTGAAGTTCTAATAGTCATAGTGTTTCTCCAGGTGTGGTGTGCTGATTATCTGTTTTGCAATTACCTTCTGAAAAGCCTAGATTTTTGGCACTGCCCCCACAGATCTACTGAATCGAGGTCCTGACATAAAGATTCAAAGTCTGTGTTGTCAACAAATGTTCCAGATAACCCTTATGAATTCTGAAGTCTGAGAACTAGCTTCTCTTGAAATTAAGTGTGCTATTTTAAAATTATCTTCCAATAGGCTTTAAATAGAATTGGGGGTTCAAATAATCAACTTTAAAAATAAAGGTTTCATGGATTACCAATAGCTCTACAATGCATTCTTGGCTTGTCAGCTATGACACTAATAAAAATTATCCTAAAGTTAATCCATAGAAATGTAAATGTCTGAGTCCTGCTCAAAAGTGATTCTTTATAAAACAAAGACTTATTTTCAGGGATGGTATACATGATTTGGAGTGCATGCATGTGTGTGTATCTGTGTGTGAGTCTATTTGTGCATGTTTGCATATGTGTGTAAGAAGAAAGTTAATTGGGGGCCTGTTGTTTCTGAGCATTTTGGATCACTCCTTTTTATCCCAGGTTAAATACTTATGGAATCCTAAGAGGAATTCATCTTTTTTTCCTTTAGTGAAATGATTTTAAGAGATTTTCTTTTGTCATTTTCTTTTTGCAAATGAATAGATATCCACTATACCTTAGCTTTTTTCATGGCTCTTGTTTATTTTTCTTTAAAAATCTGTAGTGCAAAGACACAAAAACCATCATTTAAAAATCAGTCAAGGTGCTTTTAGTCCTCACTGCTACAGGTCATTTCTTAGAAATGTTTATTGAACTGTGATATATACAACTGAAAATATACAAACTAAGCGTCACATTTAACCAATACTGACATCAAGCAACAGAACCTCATTGATAACCCAGAAATCCCTTTGTCCCTTATTTCAGTCACCAAAACTTTCCAAGAAAAGTCATTTTCCTCATGGCCAGAAGTAACTTTATTTCTAAAATACATCTAATCATTTTACTTATTTTTTACTGTAAATATTAATCTTTCTTTACATATTGGAATCTTTAGCGTCTTAATGATCCATATGAATTCAATCTGAACTTTCCTGACTACATGCTGACTTTTCAAAAACCCTTTTGTTTTGCTAATTTTATAATTCTAGAATTTTTATTTCATTGAGTGGCATTCTCTATGTTCAACTTGAATAATTTCTGGTTGCTCCATGTTTTGTTTCTAACCTGGAATGTACAACTTAAAATTTCAGGGTGGCATTAGCTATGTAGTTAATATCAATTATGGAATACTTCAGACAATTGTTTGAACTATATTAGCTTAAAACAAGTGGTTGACTTTTTTTTTTTTTTTTTTACCATTTATCTAATGGGAAAACTTGGTCAACAAACAAACCAATTGGTTGGATAGAATAGATTCAGTGCAATAATTTATTAGAGCTAGGAATAATTCATTAAGAATTAATATTTGGTGTGTTAGGGAACCACAAATAAAAATAAATATGGCACTCCTAGGGACTTCCCATGATTTTCAGGTTTAGTCATAAATCACATGGGCATTCCCAGCACCAGGCAAGCCTATTGTCTCTAGGATTAAAAAGAAAAGGGATCATGGGGATGTGAAAAGAGTACTTACTGTACTTGGGGTCTTGAAACCTTGTGTGACCAAAGGCAAGTTATATAATCTCACTGAGAGTCAGTTTCTAGATATATGAAATGAGGATGATAATATTTTCCTTGAAAAGTTGTGGTGAGAGGTAAGTAAGATTAATGTTTCTAACCATCTAAGAAAATTCCTGGACATAGACATTGCTCAATCAGTGTGGCTTTCATCTCTCAGCATAGCAGTCTTTTTCAAAGAGGCTTAACATGGGAGGCCTATTCTATTGGAAAACAAAAAGCACTATACCTTTTCCATACATTTTCTATTTATTTATTTCTTATTCCAAAACAAATGCATGCTAGTTACATAAAAATTTGGAAATAGAGTTATACCAAAGAACTCCCATACTCTCAGAGATAGCCACAGTAAATATTGGTTGTAAGCATCGCCCTTACCATGTACTTTCTTAGTATTCCTCCAAATGCTCTGTACATAGTAGGTCTATCAGTGCTTCCAGAACTGAACTTTTTCCAAAAATATATGAAAGTGGTTATAAATCCTTTATGAACATTAATTATTGGCTTAGTGTGAAACCCAGCAGACTTTCTTGTCTACCTGCTATTTTTTTCAATCCTCAAGGACAGATACTTGTCCTATTAACTTCTCAAATAGCTCTAGGGACAGAAATTATAAGAGGATAGGTCTATAGAGCAGATGTTAATAAAATAAATCACTTAAAAACTACTTTATTAGACTTTCATTGAATTTTAAAATTAAAGCTGGGTTTTTATTTTCTTTTTAAAGGAATACAGCAGGGTGGGAAGAACTGAATTAGGAATCCCATGAGCTGAGTTGTAGCCCCTGCTCATTCATTCATTCATTTCCCTGCCTTGAGATCTAGGTAAGTAACACAATTTCTGTCACCTTGTAAAAGCTGAGGCAATAATGCCTGCCTTGCTTTCCTCTTATGTGGTGAATGTAGAGCTCAATTGTGATAATGTATGTAGTAATGTTTTTTGTGCACCAATGTGCTATAAACTTTTTGTGTTGATATGGTATTAATAGGAAAATTAGTATGTATAACATTAACATAAATATTTCTTTTGGGCTATATGTGCAAAACACCAGAATTTACTTTATTTTGATTTTATTTCTCAAAGTGGTTTATACCTATATCCTTAGTCATATGGATGAGTAGATAGAGGCTGAGTGCTATACCTCACAGTACAAAATTCCCCGACTTCCTATAACTTTTGTGGATTATCATATCACTTCTTTACTATGTGCCAGTCTAAAAATTCAGAAAGCAGAATTTTAAAAAAAAGGATAATAATACATTTTCCAGCCCTTATCTTACCCAGGAATAGAGTTCCATTTATATTACCATTAGTCTCTTTATATACTTTGATACAACATGATGATAATAACTGTTATCCCAAGCATTAAATGGGCTACTTAGCATTTGGGGAAACAATAGCATTAACCACTTAAAATTATAATCATGCATCCCCTAGACATGTTGTAACATTTCTGTGTCTTTGTGCAGAAAAAATATACATTTTGAAATCAGAACAAACTGTTTTTGAACTTGCTACACTTCACCAGCGATGTGACTTTGGGGGTAAGTTATCATCCCTTCTGAATCTCAGCTTTAACATTAGGATTATATGAAATGGTGTATATAGTATACCTAGGACAGTGCTTGGCACATTTTTGGCATTCTCTAAGTATTAGTTCCCTTTTCCTTCTCATCATGACACCAAAATGTTTACTTATTTTAACAGATATGAATGTTTGATAACTTAGAATAACATGAAAAATTTATCTCATTTATGTTTCCAAGGCATAGTATAAAAATCCATGCTTTTATTTGCATGGATTAAGAGGCAAAGAATTATATTTTCAAACAAGACATTTTCTTGGGAATTTGTTTACCTTGCATAATGCAAACATAAGCTACAATTGGGTTAATGACCTAAATGTGAAGCTAAAGCCACAGAGGAAATAGGAGAAATATTTTAATCATAGGAGGATATTTTAATCATCTTGGATTGGAAAAAGTTTCCCTTTACATGATAGCAACTCAGGGATCATAAAAGAAACATATGTCACATTTCATTGCACTAAAATTTAAGACCCCTGTCAAAAAAAGTAACCATAAAACAAAGGGTAAACTGTGGAAATTTTTCTTACAATTCGGAAATATTGTGAAGAGTTCCCACAAGTCAATAAGAAAAGATAACTTAGTAGAGCAAGCAAGTGAATGGCATACATTTAGGTAACTACTTCTTACCACCTGAAGAAGATACCTTGGTAGTCTTGAGTCCAAGTACTGAAAATACAGTATTCAACCATCTTTGTAAATGAATGGGAAGACAGTGGTCCTTCATTTTGGCAGTGTGATCAGCTTTGTTTTGAATGAATGAGTTTTCTTGACTGAAACCTAGAGGTTTCCTGAGAAAACATTGTTTAAAAAATTCTAGGCTTTTAAATGGATATTTTTCCTAAACATTTCTGTTTATTCCGTTGTCTTTGTCAGAGTGAAGAAACATACACCTAACCCTTTCTTGATGACTTTATTCATCATCAAGAACATTATTTATTATATTGTGCTGTAATGCAGTACAATGAAGTTAGGAAGAGCTGTTTACCTCTGGGCTAGTTAGGTTAAGATTGCTCTGCACTTTGAATTCTTAAGGAGATATTAACTAGCAATAAAAGACAATCATATAAATTACAGTTACCTTTGAAAATCCCCTAAGGAGTTTCCTCTGTGGAGATCAATGTATAATCAGTCTCTCAAGAATTCCAGAAGAGCCCATTTTTCTTTGGCATTGGAAAGGATTGTTCTTTCCCTGAGGATCAGATAGTTGGTTCACAATGTGGTACCAGATTCCATGAAACAATATCTGCATTTAAACTCAAGGGCACTTGCTTTGTGTTTATACTTTACATGAGTGTGCTGATTACATCTTCATACTTATCCTATGAAATATCCGTTTTACAGGTGAGTAAATGGAAGCTTTGAAAGGTTAAATCTCCTACTAATACATGGGAACTAATATATGGGAGAGCCTGTGATTTTGATTTAGATTAATCTATGTTTTACTAAATTTCTTAGAATTGTGTATAAAATAAAGCTAAAAAGGTTCTAAGTGAGAGTCCAATAAACTTTTTACTGAATGAAATATGGAAGTTTCAGGTATGAGCTTTGGAAGTAAATGTGTACTAGCTGTTCAGAGGTATGGCCATCTTCTGCTTATCATTAACATTCTGCCTATGTGAGCTATTACTTTGCATATCTGCAAAGGTGATAACTAAAGTATGAGGTGCCATAGTTTATAAAGAAATGTTTTTGATCATGTCTGCAGCTTGCCACACTTTATTATATAAAACACATTGTGATTGAGCAATGAATGTCATCTTCTCCTGGATATCTCGCATTTCACACCTCTACACTGTCATTGTCCTCATGAATCTTTCATTGTGGCTCAGAGTTGGGTAATAGAGTTGAGCATATCAGGGATGGAAGCTTTCCTGGAAGGGATGTCTGTAATCAGCTGATGAACTGAATACAATTGGACATGTGTGATGTAACTCCTACCATATACACCCCACAGAAAAAGCCTGAGTAAGGGCAAACAAACCCGCCATGGCATGTTTGCTTTCTATTCATGATTGCACAGTCTTGGCTTCCAGTATTCTGGGATCAAAAATGGTGATATGGGTAGCAAGAGTTAAGGAGAGGCTCTGAGAAACAGGGAATTTTATATAAACCTCTCTTCTAATGATTGTGATCAAATTACTTAATGTTCTTCTGTTCTTTCTAAGAAGACATTAAAGAATCATTTTCCAAGCCTTGCTTCAAGCAGTTAACTCAAATACTTACTTGCCCAAATGTTTGAGATTTTATGACATCAAAACTTTTTCCTATTTTCTTTTCATTGTCCTCAGTGGAATTCCTTGCATTACTCTTAGGATGTGGCCCTGGTTTCTTTTTTAGTCATTATTTCTCTTCCGCTCTCCTTCCCTCCCCCATCACACAGATTCTCCACAGGAAGAACTAGCTTGAACACATTTGTTAAATTTTACATTTTACCTACCTATACTCTATTTTATTCTTTTTATTAAGCTTCTGTTGCCACAGAACTTCCTCAGTTTCTAATGTTTGAGTTGCCATGAATTACTCCATTTGTTTTCAACTTTTGAGTTTGAAATTACTCTAATTTCTTTGTTTTGTAAATTAATGTGGATTGGGAGCTCCACATTTTGCTCTTTTGCCTGAGAGAATGCCACTGCTGGTGGCACACTTTGGAAAAGGTGGTTAAAGCCAGTCCCAAGCTGGGTGACTCAGAGCTCTTGCAACTCCTTCAGGACTTACTCTCTTGTCTACAAAATGATGATAATAATAATACCTCATGGTACAGTTGGCTCAGGTATTGTTCCTTAACAATGCCTAAGGAGATTGTCTGATTGCTTTTTTGGGTGTTTACCTTGGGACTTCAAATGGTCAACAAAACTATTAGTTTGGGAAACTAAAGGCATATAACGGAAAGAACTGCTTTTGGTTAAGTAGTAAATGTATATACACATACCGAATTACAAATGGCATAATAATAATAATAATAATAATAATAATAATAATAAAATAATAATAATAATAATTCATCATGGAATCAATGCAAGGATTAAGCAAAGGACACATATAATGTTATTGGCAAATTATCCTGTGTAAACAAAATGTTAATTATTGTTGTGATTGACATCATCTCATTTCTCATAAGTTATTTTTATTTTTCTATTTTTGAGAGCAAGAGGGAATGAACATGAGTCGGGGGGGAGAGAGAGACAGAGAGAGAGAGAGAGAGAGAGAATGACAATTCCAAGTAGGCTCCATGCTCAGTACAGAGCCTGATGCAGGGCTCAATCTCATGACCCTGGGATCATGACCTGAGCTGAAGTCAAGAGTCAGATATTCAACTGACTGAGCCACCCAGGTACACCTCAGAAGCTCTTTTGTATATGAAACTTGATCTGTGCTTTGCCATTCATATTCACTTGATAATATATGTAATGTATGTTGTCTTGATTTCAGTTTACCTATGCATTCATAGGTTCCTTACGTACATTTTTCCTTCTAGCTACCACCCTATTTTTCTCCTTTCATTAGACATGGCTTGAAGGAATGTTCTATATTATCAGCTCTGGGTTTAGAATTTTAGAAACCCTCAGCTGTGAACACATTGTGGTACCCTTACCCCCCAGTACCCATCCATATATAAATCAAAGTAAAGTTGTATTTTTTTGAAATAATGCAAAACCCTGTAATAATATCTCTATAATACAATAATCTCTACAGATAAATAATATGAGACTTAAATGATGAAATTAAAGTAGATTTTTCATGTTATGGTTATAAATTTGAGTCAATTCACAGCACTTGACCTTTTTACTTTTTTTAGAGGGGCAACTGTTGAGTCATTAGTCTCTGTATTAAATAAGTCAGTCTTGTTAAGCCAGTTGCCATTCCTTTGGCACACACAATCACACACATATACACTTTACTAGGGAGCAAGAATTCCTGTCCCCTCAAAGGTCCTTCTAGCCAGACTAGAATCAGTTTGACATGAGACCAATTAATAGGAGAACATCAAATTTAATGGCATACACATGGGGAATCCACACAGACCTGGAAATTTCAAAGACAGGTGAAATGAAGTATGTATGACATCCTGAGTTAAGGAGAAGGGGGTAAGGTATCTGGGAGTTCAGAAGAAAGGAATGCAGTTTACAGAGTAATAAGAAAAGTAGATGTTCAGTATTTAGATATTTACTTTGCCATACAAATAGGTTACTCACATAAAAATTATCTTTGATAATCAGCCTTATTCTGAGGAAGACCCCCAATTTAGATTCTTCTATGTAGTTAAGGGAAGGACAAAAGTTTTTCTTGAGGCTGTGAGGGCTTGCTTGCCTTCAGCTCAAAATAATCTTCATGCCAAAGTGGTTCATCTTGTCCTTGGCCCTTATAACACATACTACTATCTGTGTGTGTAGTGTATTTTGTACTCAACTGTATATAATATATGTAGTTTTATATAGTTAATGCGATATTTATATAGTTAACTATATATAATATATATATAGTTATATAGAGTCACAATATTATTTGAAGTGCTTAAGTCTGGAGGGAGAGTATAAGACAGCTGTTATATCTGCCATTTGCTAGTATGTTTTTGTGTAGATACTTAGCATTTATGAGTGTCCTTTTTTGGTATGTGAAAATGATGCCACAACAATATTTGCTTCTCAGATTGCTGTGAAAATTGGGGAAGATTATGTAGGCAACACCATTTAAGAAGTTATTAACTACTTCGGGGTGCCTGGATGGCTCATTTGGTTAAACATCTGTCTCTCGATCTTAGCTCAGGTCTTGATCTCGGAGTTGTGAGTTCAAGCTCTGCATTGGGCTCTGTTCTGGGTGTGAAGACTACTTTAAAAGAGAGAGAGAGAGAGAGGTGGGGGGGGGGGAAGAGAAGTTATTAACCACTACATAACTTCTGTGAATTAAATTTAAATAATGGTATACTTTGTCCCATTAAATTATTAAAATGTGAGATCAAGGTCGGTATTGAATAATTGTTACCTACCCATCTCTGTTATACCTGGCTGTTACTGAGAACACAGTCTCTTTATCACTAAAGTGTGAGCACCAAGATGAAAGTCTTGTTTCATGCAAGGAAAAGGTCAAGGGGCAGATGTGAAAAGTGATATTTACTTCATAGACTTATTGGGAGGTTTAAATTACTTAAAGTATTCAGAACATTGCCAAGTGCACAGGAAATGCTAAATAAATGGGGGTGGTGCTGATTTTTATTGATGGATATCTTTGGAAGCAGGGTCCATTCTGATTTTTGACCAAAGTCAGACTTGAGGTTCAAGATTTGAAGTAACCAAGGGTGAAAGTCTGGTTGAAGTGAGGACATTCAGAATTAACATGGAGACAGGCAGAGTTTCTGTGGAGAATGTATCAGTTCACATCATTTTTATGGACAGCGATCTGGATAAATTTTTATGGACAGTGATTCTGGTGAGCTAAGTTTATTTCAGAAAATATAACTTCTCATTGCCTCCTTTGGGGTAGATGGAAGATGTAAATCAGAAAGTCTGTATTTTTCTGAGTGTCAAGGGCACTGGATGCAATTTGGAGTTAGTCCCTGGGGCAGAGCTGAAATTTTCAGCATCTTGAAGGGGAGAGGTGTTTGAAGATCCTGAGAATTTGGGAGAGAGAAGAGTCAATAAGATTGGGCAGCATGTGGAAAAAGAGAAGAGGGAAAATAAGTCCTGGTAGTGATTTGGAAAAGAAAAGAAATATCTAATGGAAGACTTTAAAGGTTTTGGAGATAATGTGCAATTTAAATCTCTTCTTCCATCTTCCCTACAAAATCTTCAGTAAAATCTGCCACTATTCATGAATATTTTGATGTAGATGGGTTCTTTAGAAGAACTATGAGATAGAGAAGTACCCCAACGCAGAGATAGTACAGAGTGGTGCATTTGAAAACATGTGGGCTACACTCTGCTTTTCTCTGTTCCTTTTACTCTGACTCCACTGTTCTCAGAGGCTTCTTTTATGCAGAACAAGCTTTCTTGTTTATAACTTTTTTAATATACAGATTTGAGGTCACTTTCAAGTTAGGTTCTGTTCCCTGGAATCCCCAAGTCTATGTTAAATTGTTCTAGGACATACATACTACTCTGATGTGAGGTTTTAGATGTATATAGTTCAAGAGATTAGGAGTCAAGATGTTGGTGATGCTGGTAGTGAGGATAGCAGTACCTGTCCTCGCTGTAGAGAAAAGCATAATATAATGGTTCAATGAAAAAAAGCCCATGTAATTTTTGAGTTAGACTCACTTGAACTTGAATCAAGTTTCTGTCATTGTTTACAGTGTGACCTCAATTTATTTAACTTCTCTAAAATGTAGGTGTTGTTATCCATAAACCCTTTCCTCACAGAGTTGTGAGTTTGTTACCCACAAAGACAGGTGATAGTAGTGGAAGGGCAGAAGGTTGAAAGAGTCTAGTAGATATCATCATTGCCTGTTAAAGCTAAACATCTTTTTTTCTTCGTTTTAATATTCCTCTCCACTAAATATTTTGTAGAACATCGTTAGTTCTACAACATACCAAAAGAAAGATGAACTTTGATAAATGTTTACTGTCTTTCATCAGAAAGCAATTGTAATAGTCAACCAAGTCTAGTTTTTATTTAATTGTAAATATTCTGATAAGTTTTCAAACATTCAGATTCATACTAGTAATTAGTATTGACTGCCTATGTATAAAACTCATTTTTTTAAAAATTATCATTATTAAACTACTGAGAGGATAAACAACTAGACAGTTTCTTAAGGTACTACCTTTTAGATACTGGTAAATTGAACATTTCCAAAACCAATTATATCTATCACAAAATAGCAATGGGAATATGCTACATTTACAAATGTATTCTTATCTTAAAATTTTTATTGTTCAATTAGCACTTCAACTTAAGGTATTGTCTGAGTACTAAAGGGAGGACTACTGAACCATTTACTAGACAAAAAGTATGAAATTACTTATTCTCCCAAGTCAGCTTCAAATTTCTAGTGCATCTGGAGCTAGGAAATGCCAACCAATTTGAAAAGGAAATGATCACAATCTCTTTGCCAATATTTTCTGTCTTAATAGAACCAAGGATTATGGCTAATGTTTTTCCTTTAGCTGTTGCTGGGCAAAAATTTACTTTCTATAAATCTTGCTTATATAACAGGCATAGTGGTGCTTAAGAAATATAACAGATAATAATGGCTGTTTTGTAGAAATGTCTTCATTGAAGAAGATGGTAATTCCATTATTTAAACATTTATGGAATAACTAAGGGGTTTAAAACGAGAGGTTATTTTTAAGTTTTTTAATCATGATACTTGTGTAGCAATGGGAATATTGTTTAAGTTTATTTCTATTAAAAGGGATATTCAAAGGCTAAATACAACTAGAAATCTCTTGAGCAACCAATATGCAACTATATAGTAAATAACAGAAAAATTAGATGGCTTATACAATAAAGAGTTTTTTCCAAGCAAATTTTAAAATTATTTTAACAGGGACTAGTTGATAATTAATAGAATCCACTACTAAGAGTGGATAGCCTGATCCAATACTTTAACAAGCATATTTATTCATCTTCAAAGCCAAGGGAAAATGCTTTTGAAACTAGGTTGAAGGGAAAAGTGGTTTTTCTTGGACTATTATATGATCTAATATTGCTTGACTTCTATATTGTAGGGTAACAGACCACCACAAAGGTATCATGTGCTTTGTTTGCATTTCAAGAAACACACAAAAGACTACTTCATTCTGCAAAGTTGAGAACTTTTGTGATTCCTTTACTGTTGATTTTAGGGCTTTTTAAAGAACTTTAATAACAATAGATTTTGTGACTTTTTTTTTTCAAGTCTTATCTCAAGCAATCTAATTTCATGATCTTTATCTCCATTTCTATCTCCATTTTTACTCCTCCCTTTTCTTATCTCTATCTCTCTCTATAATTTAATCTATAAAATTACAACACTAAAGTAAAATACATTTTAAAATTTGGGTGATAGAGTTATGTCTTCCCATGTTTTAATAAATATCAGTTAGATTATGTCAGTTTAATGTGCCTAAACTAATAAAACCACTTTCATGTTTATGCTTGATGTTAGCAGATGCACTTGGCATTTATGGATTATGGCTGATGCTGAATAGCTGCAGATGAACTGTTGCTTTCTCAGTCTTGACACTTCTTATTAAAGTCTAAGACAATTCTGATTATTTTAGGAGATAGAATGAAAGAGATTAAAATTATTTCACCTGGAGAAAGAAAGCTTATTGGCAATCTTCTAGGATAGAATCTTGAAAAATAGTGGCCAGCTGGTCTCCATCAATTCTGAGAAAGTTTTAAAGCAAGAAGAATTTTGTTAATGTCTAAGGAAGAAATTCCTAAGAATAAAGATTTCAAATACTGACATGACTTACCCAACATAAGCTTGTCTTTTTTTTTTTTTCTCTCTCTCATCCATAGGAAAAAAACAATCCATGGGATCCACTGTGGACATAATGGTTTGAAGTAGAGGACTTCCTTGGAGTCCAATGAACAAATCAGACACTTTTTTCCTCCCAGGAAATTTTTTTTTTAATTAGGAAAGTTCAGTATGGTCTAAATTTTAAATTAGCTTTAATGTGTTTTATGTTAGGGGCTCCTGGATGACTCAGTCAGCTGAGTGTGACTTCAGGTCATGATCCCAGGTTCATGGGATTGAGTCCCTCTACACTTAGTGTAGTCCCTCTACACTTACTGTTTAAGATTCTCATATTCTCTCTCTCTCTCTCTCTCTCTCTCTCTCTCTCTTAATCATTTCTCTCTCTCTCATTTCTCTCTCTCTCATTTCTCTCTCTCATAGTCATTTCATAATAAGGATCAACTTCTGCTGAAATAGATCAATTGAATTGACAACCTATACTAGCTTTAAACAAAATTAGGAAGTTGATAAAGTTGTTCTTGGTATTCTCTTTCTTTTTCTTCTTCTTTCATGAACACTTTCTCTTCCTGGTAGGCAGCATGGTTTAGTAGAAAAGTATTAGACCTTAAAATGAAATCCAGTTTCCCATAAACCAGTTGTTCATCTGGTCTTAGTTGCTGAACCTGAGTCTCTGCTTCCTCATTTTCAAGAGGAGGATTATCAGTCCTGCTTTATGGAGCAGATGTGAGCATTACATGACACTTCACAATGTACTTGAAACAGAAATGTTTTCTTTCTTTTCCTCTTAAGATCTTTCCTGTCACAAAAGAAAGCAGTATATTTAAACCATCCTAAGGTGTTATTGTCTTGTAAGTTACTATTTTCAGGAATATTTGAGTTTAGAAATAGCCTGTATAGAATTTGCAATAACATATCGGAGTGGAAGAAGGGAGACATTTGAGAATGCAAGGGCACTCTCACTTCCCTTGAATAATATATGGAAGTGATTATGTATATCATTTACACATGATTCTGGACAACTTGCTCATGGTATTATACAAGTTATCAGCTAGTTGGCCAAGGACGTCTGGCTTCATGACTTTGATGTAATGACCATTTATGTGACATTTTAAAATAATCATGTACTCTGAAATATTATTCAGTCCTTAAAAAGAAATGGAATTATGACACATGCTACAAGATGGATGAACCTTGAAAACATTATGCTAAGTGAGGTAAGTCAGAAACAAAAGGGCAAAATGTTTCCATTTATATGAGATACCTAGAATAGTTAAATTCATTGAGATGGAAAGAATAGTTTCCAGGGGCTGGGGGAAAGGAGAATGGAGAGTTATTACTTAATGGACAGAGAGTTTAAGTTTGAGATGGTGAAAAAGTTCTGGACATAGGTAGTGGTGATTGCATAATAATGTGAAGGTACTTAATGCCATTTAACTGTACACTTACACATGGTTAAATTTAGTTAATTTTGCATTATGTATATATACCACAATAACAAAGGTAAACTGCTTAATACAAAATAATGATATAATGTCAATACTAAAAAGTACACATATTCCGGGCGCCTGGGTGGCGCAGTCGGTTAAGCGTCCGACTTCAGCCGGGTCACGATCTCGCGGTCTGTGAGTTCGAGCCCCGCGTCAGGCTCTGGGCTGATGGCTTGGAGCCTGGAGCCTGTTTCCGATTCTATGTCTCCCTCTCTCTCTGCCCCTTCCCCGTTCATGCTCTGTCTCTCTCTGTCCCAAAAATAAATAAAAAACGTTGAAAAAAAAATTAAAAAAAAAAAGTACACATATTCAAAAATAGTGTCGCAAACTGGGAAAAAATATTTGCAAAAGACATATTTAAAAAGGACTATTACCATAATATACAAAGAACTCTTAAAACTCAACAATAAGAGAATGCACAACTCAATTAAAAAATGGTCCAAAGGCTTTAAAAGATAGCACATTAAGTAGATACACAGATTGCAAATAGCAGATGAAAATGTGCTCCATATCATATGTCATTAGGGACATGCAAATTACAACAAAAGTGAGATAGCACTACACACCTACTCGAATGATCAAAATCCAGAACTCTGACACCAAATGCTGGCAAGGATGTGGAGCAAGAAGAGCTCTCATCCATTGCTGGTGGATATGCAAAATGGTACAGCCACTATGAAAGGCAATTTGACCATTTCTTACAAAACTAAACATACTCTTACATTACATCAGCAATCGTCAGTCTTTTTGGTATTTACTCAAATGAGTTGAAAACTTGTATCCACACAAAAACCAGCACAGGTATGTGTATAGTAGCTGTATTCATAATTGCCAGCTCATAATTGCCAAACTTAGAAGCGAGCAAGATGTCCTTCAGTAGGTGAATGGATAAACTCTACCACACCCAGACAATGGAATATTACTCAGTGCTGAAGAGAAATGAGCTGCCAGGCCATGAAAAGACAGAGTAACCTTAACTACATATTAATAAGTGATAGAAGCCAATCTTAAAAGGCTACACATTGTAGGATTCTAACTATATGATGTTTTAGAAAAGGCAAAACTATGGAAATAGTAAAAAGATCAATGGTTGCAGAGGGCTGGGGAGAGAAAGAGACGAACAGGTGGAGCATAGAGGATTTTTAGGGTAGTGAAACTATTTGGTGTTATAATGGTGGACACTTGTCATACATTTGTTAAAACTTCACAGAATGTGAAGCGTGAAACCTAATGTAAACTATGGACTTGGGATAACAATGTAAGTTCCTCAATGATAACAAATCTACCACTCTGGTGTGGGATGTTGACAGTGGAAGAGGCTATGCAGGGAGGATATGTGGGGTCAGGGGTTATATGGTAAACCTCTGTACTTTCCCCTCAATTTTGCTGAGGAGCAGCATGAAACTGCTCTAAAAATGTCTATTTTAAAAAATGTGCACAGAGCATAATTATATAGCTTGGTGGATTTTAATAAACTTGAAGTTAACTTTTATAAACAACACTCAAGAAATAGAACAATACTTGCATAACAGAAACCCCCATGTAACTCTTTCCAGTCACTACCCACCTGTCATGACTAACCACTCTCTGATCTTCTAATAGTGGTTGAGTTAACAATCTCAACTTCTCTTTCTCTTTTTTTAAATTCAAGGGTTTTTTTTCATATTTTGTTTTTTTTTGTTTTTTGTTGTTTTGAGAGAGAGAGTATGGAAGGGGCAGAGAGAGGGAGGGAGAGAGAATATCAAGCAGGTTACATGCTATCAGTGTGGAGCCTGATGTGGGACTTGAACCCATGAAGTGTGAAATCCTTACCTGAGCTGAAATCAAGAGTCAGACACTTAACCAACTGAGCCATCCAGGCGCTCTAACAAAACTTCTAACAATAGATTCCACCACCCCCCCCCACCCCTTTTTTTTTTCTGGGTACAAATGGAAGAATACAGTACATACTCTTTTGTATCTGGCTTCTTTCACTAACCTGTTTTATTTGTGTCATCCATATTGTTGCCCATACTTGTAGATTGTTTATTTTCATTGTCACATAGTGTTTCATTGTGCAAATATCCTATAATTTCTTTGAACTTCTCCGCTATTGGTGGGCATTTGAGGCATATTTTGTTTTGGGCAATTATGAAGTGTACTTCTATGAATATTGTAGTGCATTTTTTGGTGAACATATGGTACATTTCTGTTGAGTTTATGCTTGGAGGTAGAATTGCTAAGACGTAGGGTATGTAGATATTGCCAAGCAATTTTCCACAGTGGTTGTGTCCACTTATACACCAAGAGCAGCAAATGGAATTCTGGTTTGCTCTGCATCCTTACTAGTGTCACCAGTTTTGTGAGGTTTTTTTCCCCCACATTTTAATTTTAGCTCTTCTGGTGGGTAGCCATACAAATTCATATCATTTTTAAAATGACTTCTCAATTGCTTCTATCATATGTGCCTAGATGTCTCCATTTTAGGTTAGGTTGATGCTCCAGTTAAAAACAAAACAAACCAAAACAAAAACAACTCCCTTTATTCTTTTATCTTACATCTAAATTCTTATTTCACATCATCTCTTCATAAATAAAACAGTGGATTTTTGGTCTGTGTTTCACTTTTGTTTTCTTGGCAAACACTTCAAAAGGCAACTGGTAGCATCAAGATTCCAATGTCCTGGTATGAATAAATTAACAGTTGTCTCTTCAGAGTTAAAAATCTAGCTTAATTCTTTTGAAATATTTTGACAGCTGTTTTACTGATGTAAGTAATTTAGATAGCCTGTCTTTATGGAGAAGAAAAATAAAAATAGTTTGAGATCTCAAATAGGTACAGTTACTGATATTGACTAGTAGAAGTTAATTATTTAGGAATATCCAGGATATGTACAAAAATTGGGCCTTTCAGCTAGAAACCAAATAGGAATGGCATTAAATCTTAGCAACTGAGATTAATTGAGACATAGTCATAGAAATATTAAATTTGAGTTATATATATTAAAGTATATTGATACAAAATATTAGTTTCAGGTGTACAACATAGTGATTTAACAATTATAAACATTATGAAATGCTCACCATGATAAATGTGGTCAAAATCTGTCACCAAAGTTATTATAGTATTATTCGCTATATTCCCTATGCTGTACTTTTCATCTCCATGACTTACTTATTTTATAATTGCAAGTTTGTACCACTTAATCCCTCCAATTGGTAACTAAAGTGTTGGTCAAAGGCCATTGAGGAATTTGTTAAATTCCTAAAAAGTGAATGGATAAGAAGAATCTATAATATATTAATTAAGGATTGATAAAAAAAAAACTTAGGTACTCAAAAATTTTTCTATTCTGTTAAACTTTGCAGTACCATATTCATTTGTGATTTCAATAACACACCATTTTTCTTTTAGCCTTTTTCTGGTCTATCAAAAATTCAAAATGAGTAGATTAGGAATTAACTAATAAAGCGTTTGAGCTTCAGGGATACCCAGGATTAAAATTACATCCAAACAAAACAATTATTATATATCAAATTGTTTATATAGGTTGATAACTGGTGCATATAACTTTCTAAAAATCATCATTACTCATTGCTATAACTGCAAAACAGTCATTATACTATTAATAATGTGTTTCTGGATACTCAACCATGTTACAAAATCCATTAATGTTTCTGTCAGTCTTGGGTCTATCTTTAGCTGTCACTTAAGGGATAACCAGTTTAAAGGTTGAAGATGGATTTTCATGTTTACACTGGATTTCAACCCCAAGGCCATACCACTCTAGGATGGTTGAATCTCTGATTTTGAAACAAGAAGCATCATGTGTCTTCTTTAACTGTCCTTGAGGGGCATATAAGGATGCCCTTGAGGTATTGAATTAGATGGATTCATCCCTATGCGAGGGTTATTGGGGATTTGCGAAAGGAATATAACACTCAGTTGGTACTTCAAAAGGCTTGTGTGCCAGTTGAAAAATTATACTTTATAGTTTTAAAATAAGCAAGTAGAGTTCCAATGTTCTGTGCTATTCTATTTACCACAAAACTGCCAGAAGTGATCTTCAGTTGCTATTTTCATTGGTTAGTAAGGTCATTTTTGTCATTCTTTACTGTGAGTTTTTAGAAACTCCTTTATATTCTTAACAAAATTCTAAAAGACATGATCTTTATTTTTTATTTCTTTCTTTGTAATTTTCTGACTTTCCTGTATATCTATTGGCTAATGTTATACTTGGAGAATGCCATTTTTCTTCCTAGAATACATGATATGCTAGGACATAATCTTCATAGGGACAGGAACTTTTGTCTATTTTATTTACTACTATATCCCCAGTGTCTAGAATCATGCTGGGCACATGGTAGGTTTCCATAAAATGTATTGAGTGCATGAATGATAAGTGGCAATTTAAGCTTCAGGTAAATTATAGCAATTAAAAAAATAGAATTGCAATAGTAATTAATTCATTTATTTATTTTTAAATAAAGGGAGAGAGAGAGAGAGAGAGAAAATCCCAAGCAGGCTCCTCACTGCCAGCACAGAGCCTAATGTGGGGATTGATCCCACAAACCGTGAGATTGTGATCTGAGCCAAAATCAAGAGCCAGATGCCTAATGACCGAGCCACCCAGGCTCCCTTTTATTGAAATAGTAATTTAAATCAAGTTTTTCAGATACCACTAGTGAAGGAATACACTTATCTTACTTAAAATTTCCAGATGATCCCAGAAGGCAAACCTCATGAACTCCTCTCTTCTTATTTTATTTTATTTTATTTTATTTTATTTTATTTTATTTATTAACTTGCTTGCTTGCCTGCTTGCAGTAAATTGCCTTGTCCTCAAGCTGAGAGCCTACCTTTCATATCTTCTTTACTGCCAAAGCCTTTGCAAGAGCAAACTGTCTTTACTCCTTTGCTGATGGGTCATCCTCCTTACCTCCTCCTCCCATTACAGTCTGGCTTCTCTATCACTATTTTCCTGAAGTTCCTTTTACTGATGTCACAAAGGTCTTCCACTTATAAGATTGGATCATATTTTTTAGTCTCTTTCTCAATTGACTCTTTTGGAGGATTGATCCTCTTACCCTGCTCCTTTTCCTTGGTTTTTATTTTTCCCTTTCCCCTGGCTCTCTTCCTAAATTATTGCTTATTTATGAGCCCCTTTCTGACTCCTTTCTGTTTACTGTTGCAAGAAGAATTGGTCTCCCTCAGCCCCACTTCTCTTATTATATGTCTTTCCTATCATGGCTCCATTCATTTCCTTGACTACAACCCTGATCTCCATGCTGCTGACTTTCTAGTCTATATCACCAGCTCTGGCCTTACCCCAAAATCTCACACCTTTATGTCCCAAAGCTTTCTAAATTTCTCTGCCTGTATGTCTCTTAGATTGAACATATTCAAATCTAACCTATTCAAAATTTAAGTCAATGCCAACTCTTAAAATTAGTACCATCTTCTGTCTGCCTATTGCAAGTTAAAGCATTATCATCTCAGATACTCAAGCAAGATAATATTTTTTTCTTGACTTCTCCTTTGTCCCCCACATCCAGGCCACAGTTGAATCTTATAAATTCTAAAATAAAGTTGATTTTTATTTTTCACAGTGATTATGTTCTGTAAAGTCACTTTGAACAATAAATTAGGAATACTGAACCATTGCTACTAGAGGAAATACAAGGTTAGGTTCCTGTGAGCCTCTGGTCACAACATCTTTGTCAACTAAATAATGGATAACCTTGTTTATGAATTTTTGTTTAAAGAAACCATGATTATGATATATTGTTGATTTGTTAACATTGAATTCATGGCCAGCAAACAGCCTTATAACTCATGCCTAAATGAAGTCACCTAGCACATGTATTTTCTCCATAAGGCATATCACAGTCATCTGGCACTTAGGAACTCTAGACAGCACTATGCTTGGGACCATTTTAAACAGTGAAATAACCAACAAAAAGCAAAAGATATAAAAAACATGGCACTAAATAGACTCAAATGTGTTTTTTACACTATATGTTAACTAGCTAGAATTTAAATAAAAACTTGAAACATTTTTTAAAAAAAGGACATGTGTTTTCCATATGAAAACTGAAATAGGAAAGCAGAGCTTTGCCTTGTTCGATCTCAGCTGGGAATATGCACATTGGGCAACTCAAATTTTTCACCATTCCATGACTGTCTGCAAATGACTATGAAAAGAACACAAGTATTGATTTGGGAGTTACAAAAAAATTTAGTAAGTAGGAGTAATTTCAAGTACTTAGGATCAACTGTACATTTGAATCCCCCTCCTTCATTGTGCTCAGAATTTCTTTCCTGGGTTGTAATATTTGCCTAACTATTATCATTGACTCAAGTCTCTCTTCAATTCCTCCTATTTTTTTTTAGAGCTCATCACTAATCTTGTCACATTTCAGTGTTAACTCCATTGGTGAAGGGATATATTTAAATGTATCAGCCCACCATACAGATTAGCCCCAACTTACTTTTCCAGTCCCATCTTTCATACCTGCACATACTACTTTCTTTTTGAACTATTCAATGTTCAACAAAAACTAGAGATTTTATGCCTCTAGACCTTTTGATATTCTTCACACTCTTCAGTAATAACCTCATCCATCTCCATTGACAGATAAAGATAGACCTCAAGGGGCACCTGAGTGGCTCAGTTAGTTAAATGTCCAACTCTGGACTTCAGCTGAGGTCATGGTCCCAGAGTCATGGGATTGAGCGCCACAATGGGCTCTATGCTGAGCATGCAGCCTGCTCGATATTCTTTCTTGATATTCTTTCTCTCTCCCTCTGCCCCACTCATGCTCTCTTACTCTCTCTCTAAAATAAGAATATTAAAAAAATATTGGTCTCAAATGTCATCACCTCTGAGTAGCTATCTGAATCTTTGTCAGACAAGTAGTTGTCCTCTTCCCTTGTTTCCATAGATTATTGTTACATGCCTGGACTCCATTATTTACTTAGGCCACCCTGAACACTGTGCCTCCTTAAAGATAGAATCCATATTGTATTCATATAATTCTTCTTTTTCTACTCATATCCAATTAGCTATTAAGTTTTATGAATCAGCTTCTAAAATATTTGATAGTACCAGGCATAGCTTCTGACCTTTGTTAGCCTAAGAAGACATGTTTGCTGAGTAAATGGATGAATGAATAATAAACTTTAGTCAATTTATGAGAGGTCTTTGATTGATCATATACTTTTATTAACAGCTCATAAGAGATCATAAAATAATAGTCCTCAGCTATCTGTGTATCTATGTACTAAAATTAAATTACAGTATGTAAGCATTTACCAGCATTTATTCCTATCTGTCTTCATAGTTATATCATGTTTTCTCTGGCATGGAAACAAAATGACAGCCATTTTGAAATTCACTCTGAGCTGGTGCCACCTATATTCAGTTGGTGTGGATCAATTACCGATGATTTTGTGCTAACAGGATTGTTTAGGGAAACAATGAAAGAAGAAATGTGTTCATATTTGAAGAATATTGAGTCATACACATTATTTTTTAGCTGGTTTCTCTGAGGGAAAATCATAAAACAGAAAATGATAATATCAAGAACAGTTCAGTGAAATAGTTTGTAAATGATAGTGTGAAAACTTTATTTTTCCTTGGTAAGTAATAATGTTTGAAATCATGGATGTCTTTCACTGTGATCCATCTTTATATTCTAGAAAAGTCATTTATATGCTGATGAATTTAATACCTTTCGCCCTCATTTTTCGATGAACATCATTGGGTTACTTGCATGTTAGCAAGAAAAATTAAACTTCTGAAATGTTTCATTCAGGAATAGAAATTGGGTGTTTTATTATATTTCCTTCTAATGGATGAAAAACTACAAAGGATGCATTTTATCTATGGGAATCTTGTCTTTTATATCTTAAATGTATTTTACTATTGCTTGGAAGCTATAATAAAGCTTTTATCTCTCTCTGTGTTCATAAATGCTTGGTGTGTATAAATCTGCAGCAAGATAAACACTTCACGAGGCTTATGCATGTATGTCTATTAATTTCTTTTTCTTTCTGGGATTGGGATTCACAATCAAATACTGAGAAGGAGAAGTGAAACCATGCAGTATAATGGAAAGAGCACTTGCTCTTGACTTCGGCTCTAGTCTTACCTCTGTCTTTACCAATAAAATTATGTTGCTTGGAGAAAGTCACCTAGTATCTCTGAACCTTATTTTTCTTACCTGTATAAATGATTCAGTTGAACAACACAGTTTCTAAGAAGATCACTTTAAAATTCTTTGATGAAAGATGAAAATTCTTTTACTATGGAGATGTTGGTAGGAAGATTTATTCCAAGCATAGAGTAGGCATTTAACACATTGAGTATATATTTGTTACCTAAGGAAATATTGTGTGATGGGTAATTTTATGTGTCAACTTGACTGAACCAAAGAGTGCCCAGACATTTGGCCAAATATTGTTCTGAGTGTGTCTGTGAGGGTGTTTCTGGATGAGATTAACACTTGTATTGGTAGACTGAGTAAAGCAGATTGCTTTCCCTAATATGGACAGACCCGATCCAATCAGTTGAAGACTTGAATAGAACAAAAGGGCTGAGTAAGGGGGAACTCCTCCTGGCTGACTTCTTGGGCTGGACATAGGTCTTTTCTGACCTGAAACATTAACTCTTGGGTTTTCAGTCTGTCAATATTGGAATGGCACTTATACCATTCGCTCTCCTAATTCTCAGGACTTTGGACTCAGACTGGGGTCATGCATTGGCTCTCCAGGGTCCCTAGCTGCCAACTGCAAAGCTTGGGACTTAGTCTCCATAATTGCATGACCTAATTCCCCATAATATTTCTTCATCCATCCATTCATCATCCGTCCATCCAATTTGTTTTGTTTTTCTGGAGAACTCTAATATGTCCTGTATGTGTTTCCCTTAAGTCTTCCTTCTCCACCTATATCTAACTACAAATCAAGGCACATGGCCAAGACAATAGAAAATAAGAGTACTCTGCCTTCTATGAGCATGGCACAGCAAGAACAGATAAATATTTGTGAAAAAATAGAACAGTCTTCTACAAGATGCAATACATGTATAGCGTTTAGCACCATGTCTGGCACAGAGTATAAGTATAATGTTTGGTATTTGTGCAATAATAGCAATAATAATGATGGTGGCTAAATTACACAGAAATAGAGGTAATGGAGTAATTTTATTCTTTCAGGGGGCTGTAGGACAGCATTGCAGAAGAGTTATTGGGTCATTAGCTCAGGAAAGAAAGAGAGGAAGGGGACTCCAGATGGAAAGAACATAATGGACAAAGACACAATGATATAGAAAAGGATTAGGCTAGAGGCTAAGTAGGTGTGCAGTTTATGACCATTTCTGGAGGTAATGTTTAATATCTAACCCATGATAACTTATGGTAACTTCAGCTGCAAGTAACAAAATATTTAATTAAAAGTAGTTTAAAGAACAAAACGAAAACATGCATTATATCATTACACAGGAAGCCATAAGGTGTTGAATTTTAGGATTCATTCATTGTTAGAAGGATGCCAGTGTGCACTGACCTCAGGTTTTACTTTTCCATCCTGCCACCCTTGGTGTGATGGTTTTGTTTTCAGGTCACTCCCTTTGTGTTCAGAAGACCCTTTCAGACCTGAATTCTTATGTCTCATTGGCTAGAACTAGTTTAGATGTCTCCTGCTAAATCATCACTGATAAAAAGAAATGGAATTGCCGTGATTCATTTAGAACAATAATGTCTGAGGAGGTTCTTACTTTCTCTCAACATATTTCTTTTCCAAGACAAGAATAAAATCAGGGATTTCTTAGCAAAAAATAAAAAAATAAAAAAAAATAACACCAGTGGTGTCTACTATGCACAGACACAAGATTTGTGTTTTCTATTCAAGATTAAACATTTGGAATGGTGACCATTTCAGTATATATTATCTTGATTTTAATCATTTATAGAAATTGCCTCTTTGAGTAACTTCTAGCGTGAGATTATAGTTGAGAATTGAAAAAAAATGGTTTCAAATGTGGGACAATTTTTTTTTTTGTAGACTGTCTTGATGTGTTGATAACATAGAGATACAGTACTGGATCCAAGGTTATAGTTTGAACTCTATTTTTACCTTCAAAATCTCTGATTTGACAAGTGTATGATCTGGTTTATATGATAAACTAAAATAGACTTCATTGGGAAAATATTATGTTACCTGCTTCCATTTTCTAATAATCACATAGAATAAATCCTTTATCCTATTATTTTTTCTTTTCTTTATTGATATACTGTGACAAACTTCATCAGTATTGACAACTGTCTTAATCAGCTAAGTCTGCTACCACAAAAATATACACTGGGTGGCTTAAATAAGAGATATTTCTCATAGTTCTGGAGTCTGGAAAGTCTAAGATCAAGACACCAATCAATTCAATGTCTAATCATGACCCACTTCCTGGTTCATAGATGGCTGTTTTCTTGCTCTGCACTCTTTATGTACTCACAGGACACAAATCCAACCATGAGAATTCCACCCCCCCATGACCTTACCCACACTTTATTATTCCCTAATGGCCCCACTTCCCAATACCATCATCTTGGGAATTAGGCTTCAACATATAAATTGAGGGAAGGGGCATAAACATTCAGTTTATAGCAACAACTTAATAATTTCTTTTTAAAAAACCCTTATTTTATATAAACCTAATGGACAAGCATCCTCCTTTGACATGCATTCATCTTTGTGCCATGATAGAGGCCAATATGAACATTTGGTCAGTTGTAGCTCTCGTGAATGGAATGCTGATTCCCAGGGTGAGGGAATGCAAGGGTAACTTTGCAGCGAACATTAAATGCTGACAAGATGACATGAGTCAACACATACACTCACACTCAGTATTAGAATTTTTAAAATGTTAAAACCGAATTTATTCACAATGAAAAAAACCTTCTGGAACAAAAGGTAGAAATTCATCTATTTTCCTCTCTCAATCCATATTCTCATATTCAGACAGCATGGTTCTGTGACTCATTGGGCTAATCCCCTGTTTATGACATATTTCAATGCCCACACATTTTTAATTCTCATGACTTTCTTTTGTTCATATGCTTGAGTCAATTATGTTAGCTATTCATCAGTGTATTAGACAAGTCTCTACCACTTTATCCTTCAGTGTCTCTCATTATAAGCTTTTTGGCCCCCCACCCCTCCTGCCTGATAGAATTTAAATCACAAAATGGAGCAGAAAGGAAGAAATCAGGATGCATGGGCTTTATGGGAAAGGTTAATCATTAGAGAAGATGTGAAAAATACATGAAAACAATGAGGACAAAGAGACCAAAATGGCTGTTTTAATGGGCAGATTCCCTGAGGAAAGGGTTTCAAGGGTTTAGATACCACTGTTGGTATTTTCTGGACAGATCCTGCTTTTTTTCAGTTTGAATTGGTATTTCTAATTTTTAAAAATTTGCACAAGTAAAACTTTCTCCTAAATATTTATGTGAGGATTTGTGTCCTACATTAAAAATCTTGGTTTGTGAGCATAATTCGTTCTGGAAACATGCTTATAATCCAAACACTTGTACATCGAAGTGAATTTCAAGAACCATTGGCTCAGTTGTGATCATGTGATGTTTGGTGTCACATACTACTCGTATTGTAAGATATTGCTCATTTATTAGGTTAGAAATGTTTGCTCGTCTTACGGAACACTCAGAGCAAGTAACTCACAATCCAAAGTTTAACTGTATCTCTTAATATTGCCAGCTGAAAGAAAAACACTTAACAAAAGAATGGGCACAAAAGTTTTTAGATTCATTGCAACAACTTCCCAGCATAGTCCCATGGTATTTAAAAAATACCATGAATTTTTTAAAAGAGATGGAAGTGGGGCGCCTGGGTGGCTCAGTTGGTTGAGCGTCTGACTTCAGCTCAGGTCACGATCTCGCGGTCCGTGAGTTCGAGCCCCGCGTCAAGCTCTGGGCTGATGGCTCAGAGCCTGGAGCCTGCTTCCAATTCTGTGTCTCCTTCTCTCTCTGCCCCTCCCCCCTTCATGCTCTGTCTCACTCTGTCTCAAAAATAAATAAATGTTAAAAAAATTTTTTTAAAAATTAAAAAAAAAAATAAAAGAGATGGAAGATTCTCTAGGAGTGAAGAAGCACTAAGAGTCAAGCACTGTGCTAGGCAATTTCCATTCATCATCTCTTGCCAACAACCAGACTCCTTTGCTTACCCTCACTTTACAAATGAAAGAATTTCACCTCATAGAGTTCCAGTAATCCACAGTATTCAAATGGAGAACTAGGACTTGAACCCACTTCTCTCTCACTCCAAAGCCTAGCCAAATCATTCTCTACCATGGTCTTAAAAGATTAGATGAGATTCTTAAAAAGTTTAGAGACATAGAAATGAATGCATAAAAATGCATCAATTTTATATACTCACTAATTTAAGAAAAACTATGTTTACTCTGCTTTACTTACAAGTTTTTGTTCTTGACATCTTCTTGGTTGGTGCTAGTTAGAAGCAGAAGTTGTTATGTAGCTTTAACTTCAGGGTTTCTAGTTTGTCTTTTAATCAATGTAGATGATTGTATATACTGTTAGCAGAAAGGCAAATTGGTACACTTTAATGGTACAAGTTACAATATATATCACATGTCTTAAAAATCTTTATATTCTTTAACCAAATAATTCTTCTTCCATGTACTTAGTATAAATAAATAATCTGCTACATTCCCAAAATTATGTCAAGGATGCTTATTGCAATACTATAATTGCAAACAATTGAAATAACCGACAATGAGTTATTGATTGAATAATCTAGAGTATAGCTATATAAGAAGATTATATGTAATTATGAAAGATCATAATTTGGAAGTGTAAAAATTTAGGTGTTAATTAAGTGAAAGGCCAGCTTATAAAACAATGTGTAAAGATAATTCCAATTTTATTTAAGTTTATATAAATATATCTATGTAAAATATAAGCATCCATGTCAAAAGGTTAACAATTATCTAGGCAGAGATAGTATGGAAGACTTAAAATTTTTCCTTAATTTTGTCTTTGGATCCAAAGCTTATATAATAAACACATGTTGCTTTGTGGTCTAAATAAGTGATATAAAATAGTAAGTTTGCAAATTTTTAAAGAAATGTTTTGTAATTTAAAGTCAACAAATGAGTCACACAAGGAATTGAGTCCTTGGGCATTTTTCAGCTTGTCTTTTCCAAACTGTTTTTGGTTTGGGCTAGATATTGTAATACATACATTCTCATGATTTTTTTTTTTGGCTCAATTGTTTTGTCCATAACTTGTATCAGATTTCCAAATAAACCATGCAAGAAACTCATTCATTTCTTAGAAATGTTTGAAGGAAGCTGCCTAACATAAAGGCAAGAGGAGAATGAGCCAAGGATACCTATTTTCTCTTAAGAAAACCCCAACTCCAATTTTCAAAAAGATTTTTAAAAAGGAAAAATTATAGGTACTGCTCTATTCATTGTTGATGCTGTTTGAGGCGGTCTGCAAACACTGTGCTTCTTGACTATACATTGGACCCGCCCCCCCCCCCCCCAGCCACCGCCACGTGTTATTATTCTTGGAATTGTGAAATATCTTCTAATTGATGGGTGCATTTAATATCATAGGGATTTAATGCTTTTAAAATACTTTTTCATTAGAAAATATTTTAAATATGCAAAACTATGCACCTACCCCCTCACCTACTCTACTCATACACTGTCAATGAGAAATACACTGCACTTATCCTAAGATAGGTGCAATTCTGGCTTCAATGCCAACATTCCAAATAGGAAGGTAAATTTGTAGAGTTGGATGTCAGACTTCCAAAGTATGCAGTTGAGTCTTGTAACTTTCCTTCAAGTCAGTCTGATCTCCCCCTCGTGTCATGTACACAATGGCATCAGGCTGGAGGCAGAATTGCTTCTTTCTTCTTCCCCAGCATTCTTCCCTCTTCGTTATTCCATTTTTTTCAAATTATTTTTAATGTTTATTTTTTGAGAGAGAGGCAGAGCGCGAGCGGGGGAGGAGCAGAGAGAGAAGGAGACACAGAATATGAAGTAGGCTTCAGTCTCTGAGCTGGCAGCACAGAGCCTGACATGGGGCTCGAACCCATGAACTGTGAGATCAAGACCCAAACCAAAGTCGGATGCTTAACCCACTGAGTCACCCAGGCGCCCCAGCCCTCCTTATTATTCTTTAAATCAATTTTCAGTTGTAATATGTGAAAGTTGTATGTTTGTGCTTAGTTACTCATATTTTGCTCTTCCTTCCTTGCCATAGCCCCTCACATTCCCAATTAAGGTTACCCTGATTTTATCCATTGTCCTCTTCTACACTTTTTTTTCCTCTTGGTTTTGTAAATATTTTTTAAATCTCCCTTTCTTTCCTCTCCTTACATCAATTTAGGCACGGGCAAAACATGGCAGAAATACACCAGAGTAACTCATTCCATTTAAATAACCAATGAATTCAAAGCCTTTGCATTTCTTCCCTGTTAGTAATGGGATCAGGGAAGGACCCACTTCCTCCCTCCTCAGCTCTGCATTCTCTCTTGCAGGGATTATTGTGTGGAGGCCAGTTGTAATATTATTCAAGTAATTTGTCTAGAATCTAGTTAGAATCTTTTGAGGAGTTGTCCCCTTAGTGAAGTGTTCAATCTGATATGGTTTCTAAGGTTTGTTTCTGTTCCTTATTAGTGGTTGTTGATTTGATAAGCACCAGAAACAATCTCAGAAGTTTGCTGGATAGCTTTGGATCCTGTCAGCCACTGTATTTTCACAAGTGACGCTTTGAGGATACACCTTTCACTAGACTCCAGATGGGACAGAGCCCACTTACATGGGCTTTCCTAGTTCTCATGTAGGGACAGAAGCACCAAAGTGGTCATGAAACATCTGGCAAGCACAAGTATTACATATTGCAGTGGGGATATGAAAGAACATGTTTTGTTTTGTTTTGTTTTTTTTGCTTTGTATTCTCCACATTAAAAGTCCAGTTTTATTTATAAACAATGGTTACAAATGGTTATATACATTTTTCTCCCTAAGGAACACCTTAAATTAAGAATGACTTCATAATTATTAGTAATCCTATAACCCAACCAACATGAGTTTACTCCTTGGTTTGGTTAGTCACAGATACATCAGGTGGAATTGTCGCACAAAGTAAACTTTATTTGCAGCAAATAAGGAGATCATGGGGAAAAGCCATGGCTCTCTGAGCAAGGGTGGATAGGTTCCTTTTATTTAGGGTTAGGCTGAATATTTAGATAGGGAAACCTTGTCATCGTATGTAAATGTGGGCATAAGTCCACACATGCACCTTAAGGAAACATGCCTTTACATATATTATATGTTATGTAAATTAGGTTTGTGCTCCTCCTTGGTGGAGATTTTAGTATTATAATGAGGTAGAGTTGGTTTTTGGTCATTTTAGAGGTCACACTGTGTTCCATCTAGGCAGATGCGAGTCAGGGGCGGGGCGGGGGGGGGAGGTTACACTCAAACTGGTCTGGGTGGTCTGGGCTGGCTGGAGGTCTTATCAGGGAAGTCACTATTTCTCAAGGGGTGGTTTCAGTTTCTATTTGCCTGAGTTAAGAGATAAGCTGGAAAAAGAGCTTAAGGAAATATGTGTGGCCAAAGGTCAGTGAGTACTAGCAGGTGGGCAGTGAAGATCAGGTCTTGGGGTCTAGTTGGTGACATAACAGGTATCGCATAGGCAGCACTTATTCTGTGCTAGGTATTATTGAAGTGCTTTCTTTATATATATTAGTTCATTTAATCGTCACAACTCTATGAGTGAAGTGTCATTGTTATGATGATCTCCATCCCCACCATTTCATCACAGATGAGAAAGTAGGCTCAGAGTTCTTATCCCAGGGTTATACAGCTCATGAACAGTCATGCCAGATTTGGACCCTGGGCAATCAGTCTCCATCATCCTGTGCTTCCTTTGGCTAGCTAGCTGTATTTCTAGTAAGCCACAGCAGCACCATCCCAAACACTTTATTGGACCACAAATGTCATTCTAGGGGATTATACTGAGTGGAAAGGCACCCAAGTTTGCTTTTGCTAAAGGTTGATGCCCTTTTAAGTCACCCATCCCTTGAAAGATAGCTCTAGGGTTCCATGTGGCAAAGAGAAAGTTTACATAATTCAGGTTGTCAGCTAAGTCTTTGAGCTTGAATGAGAAGCATCAGAATCTGAATTGAGACCACCCACACCAAACCAGAAGTTCTCCTGATTCTTCTTTGTGTGCACATCACTCTGTTTTCAGTCCAAAACCCGTACCTAATTTCAGATTATCTTTGGACTGAGATTACAAATTTCCTGCGAATGGTAGGCACCAGACCCAGCATTTAATCTTTGGCTCTACCATTTATTAACTGAATGACTTTATTTATTTAGCTTTCCTGATTTGTTTTAAATGTTAGCCTTATGTAACTGTGCTGCTTAAAAATCCTTCAATCTCTTCTAATTGCTTGGTGAGTAAAATCTAAACTCTTGAACACAGCCTACAAGGACATGCAAAATCTTGTTCTTGCCTACTTTTTCAGTCTTACAGAGCACCTCTTTCCAGTTTGTTCCAACCCCTCCAGCCTCACTGGCCTTTCATGAGTTCCTTACACTTTCAACAGAGTCCTTCCTTTGCCTGGCACATCATTGTTCCTCCTTTCACATTGGTACTCATCATTGAAGTCTTAGCTTAAGTGTTCCTACCTTAGAAAAGAAGCCTGCTTTCCTGAATTATCTTCCCCAGCCTTCTACATTATGGCCCTTGCTCCAACTTGTTATTATACATTATTTACATAATTATATTTTTACTATTTGTCTCTCCCACAATTGTTAGCCCTTCTTAGGGGCAACCTAGAGACTCTGTTTGATTCACCATTACTTATTAACACCTAGCACAGTGCCCAGAAAATAATAGGTATTTATTTGATAAATATTAAGTAATGAATGAGTCTCAGTATCTTCATATATAAAAGGGACTTTCTAGCATTGCTGTGAAGATTAAGTGATTTATTCACAAGCACTCACACATTCACAGACTAGCACAGTCCTAGCATATTAACAAATCCTGAATAAATATTAGTGCTCTTCCTCCTTTACCCTTTGATGTTAGTGATCTCAGTTTGGGCTCTCTTTTAGCTTCTCTTAGCCATGGGTAAACATGATGAATTAAGGCTGATGGAGATGCTAGGTGTGGGGGACGTGGTAATCCCAGGAAGAGAGAGCAGCATGAGTAGAAGCAGAGAGGCAGAGTAGTGAATGCAAAATTTGAAGAAAAGGGGTCATTTGGATTGGCTAAAAATCAGGGGCTGTGTAAAAGAGTTATGGTAGGAAAGTCTGGAGAAAATAGACCTGATTCAGATTTGGAGAGCCTTCTTAAAGAGTTTAAAAGAGAGACTGAGTCATTGATACAGATTTTGGAGTTACTTGCAAGGTTGTTTGCAACCTTGTTGTAGCAAGAAAGAAAACAGGGAATATGACTGCCAGTGCAGGTAGGTTTATAGAATTGGCAAGCATTTATTTTTCCTTTGCTGACTTTTCTTTTGCTTATCAGTTAAGTGCTGATAACTTCCTAGACTCTGGCTTGATATTATTTTCTCCTTATTCTGTTCTGTCACCCTGACTGCCTCATCTATTTTCCTATTATAATCGTATGATTGAGCTCTCCTATACTTATGAATATCAAATTACCAAATTATATTCCAATTTAAAACATAAACTCCGGACCCATCTAGCCACCACTCCCTGGATTTTCCTGAGTATCTCAATTTCACTGTTTCTCCCAAGTCACCATTTCTCCCACCAACATCCACTTCTCCCTATATTGCCTATCTATAAGATACAGCAGCAGCAGCATTCATTTAGAATCCCAGGAGTCATCTTGGTTTCCATTCTCTCTCTCCCTCCTTTTTATATGGAATCAGGATCAAATCTTGTAGATTTTCCCTTTTCTATCCTGACTCTTCTCCACTGCCTTTGCACCTGTCCTCCATCTCCCTTTTTCCATCTTCACTGATGCTGCATTAGGCCATGCCTGCACCAGTTCTCACCTGGCCAACAGTTCCGATAAGTCCCCTCAACTCTAGCTGAGTATTTTCTTCCATTGCTTTCACCAATTTTTCTAAAATGCAAATTGATGTTACTTCCTGGCTTAAAAATTCTCAGTTTCTTTTTGTCCATGGGATGAAGTCTAAGAAGTTTAATCTCTATATTATGACCTAGGAGACTTGTTCCTTCCCAGTAGAGGTCATTCCAGACCCCTCTGCAAGCAGAATCTGCCACTTTCTCCTTTGTGTGCACATCACTTTGTTTTCAGTCCAAAACCAGTGTCTAACACAATGCTATATATAGAGCAAGTTTTTCATTAATGTTTGCTGAAATAAATGGCACAAAGACTGGAAACAGACTTGGAGAATGGCTTTCACATGGGGAGTGGAAGGAGAAAGCAAAGCCAGGAAAAGAATGAGAATGGGTGAAACAAAGAAGGAAAGAATAGCCACTGAAATCAGAGAAGACAAGAATAGCCATTGGGAATTAGAGAAGAATGACAAGAATGTTGAGTAATAAAAATCAGTTTACCTGTGATTTCTAAAGAAGGAGGAGAAAGTATAAATGTGTCAAAGATAGCAGAAGGATCAAAGGAGATAAAGAACGAACAAAAATATAAATGGGTAATTTGGAAGTCATTGGTGAGGTTTGGGAGAGGAATTTTAAGGGACTAGGGGGTGGGAAGTAGAAGCCATGTTGTAAACACTGAGATATGTGTGGCAAGGGGGTCAAGGCAAGAAGTGCCCCAGAGAATTTTAATCAAGAATGGAAGAGTGATATCATGAAATTCATGTTAGAAGTAGAAATTGTCTCCCTAAATATGTGTTAAAACCACCCTTCCATTTAATTTGAGAAAGTTAAGAAATGTGATGTAGTTAGGTTTTATGACTTCCTCTGTGCACCAACTACTTCTGAATCTTGAAGAGTTTGTCAGGATAAATGTTGAGTGTGTAAGGAATTGGATTTGATTTGGGAAAAGTGATAAGCACGCATACATACACACAAGTGTTGGAGAGAGAGACCTTTGTATATAAGTTAGTTACTTTTTCAATTTGTCAGGGCATTTGTACAGATTTTAAAAGTAATGCATATTCATTATCATTTAATGTAATCATATGAGAAGAAAATAAAACCATGTGTAACTCCTCTTCCCAGAAAAAACTCTGAGCATATCCATATTATATGTGTGCATATGTATACCTATTGCATAACTTAATTCTAGCATCCTAATTTTAAAGATTAGATAGGAGTGTAGGGAGTTCTTCATTGTAGCATTCGTTTGCTATTAAACTGGCTGGAACTACTTATAACTATTTTTTTTCCAGTGGAAGCTCCAAGTATAATTTTACATTTAATGATAATGCTGTTTGAATGTAGTCTAACAACACTGAGGAATTTATGACAAAGGTTTGTGAGTAGCAAGCTAAGGGCAGAGTTTCTGAGCTTAGTGACCCAAAGAGGTATGGTCAATCGATAATATGTAGTGAAAATTCTACAGAATAAATAATTCAGGTTTTCCTCTTCCACCAACATAAACTTACCATCTCAGCAGTTTTTGTTGGGCTTTTCTTTCCCTGAACGCTACCCTCCACGATGTCATAGCTCCTTTGTGACCAAGCCAATGACTTTTGGTGATTATCCAGTGATCATAACCAGAAGTGCCCTGAAACCCCAAGGGAGAGGCTGCCTTATGGTTTTCCGAGCTGGTGCAGAAAGTGGAAAGGCTCTTGCCATTTCTTGACATTTTTCTAGCTGACCACTATAGGATGTAGGATTTGGCTCTCTGTTGAGGCTTTTGGGGAAACTTGAACTCTGACCTTAAGAGTTCCATCGGGTGTGAAGAAGAAAGAGAGCAATGTTGTTACATCCTGCTGGTGCCTTATGGAAACTCTGGTTTCAAGGCTCTACTTTGCAGAGTTTGAAGCCTGCCCATCACATCATCTGCACAGGACACGAAGCCAGCCTGACTTCTCATGCCAGCCACACTTTGATTTTGCTCTCTTCCCTTTTACAATGTTCTTTACATGCCATGCCAGAAAAATAATAATTCTGTGAACCTTTTTACCCCTCATAAGTGCTCACACAATGAATTTAATTAAAACCCCCTTTATCTATTATGCTGAAAACAAGGAATTAACAATATCCATTAAAATGACTATTACATTCACATCAAATGGATTTCAACACCCGACTAAAATGATATGGAGGAAGCCATAATCATGTGAGGCCCAATATGGTGTATAATTTTTAAACCTTTCGAAACCCTAAATTATTTTAATCTTCAAATGTAATTATCATAAATGTCAGTCAAACTTTCTCCGGGCCTCTTTCTTTTGAACAAAAAGAAACAAATGAGACTGTGAAGGCATTAAGCTTTACAAACTCATGATTAACTCTTCCATTGCCAGTGGACTCTCATGCTCCGAAGAAACAAGACATGTTTAAGTGTGTCACAGGGCCTGAGATACAGCTGGCAGAAAGTATAATCAGCAGATTATAGTCAGTGGGTTATAGCATTCCTTGAATTAGTGTTTGTTGGCTGATAATGCCAATCACTTTTTAACAATACGTATAGATTCTGCTTTTTGCTATAAATTTGGAAATATGACTATGTAATAATTACTATACGATAATACTCAACTTTATATGATAGGTGAAGTTGTTCATCTCCTTGGCATCTTCAATGAGTGGCATTCCAGAACCACATATCAGGTTGAGACACGTAGTAAATACAGTGATTGTCTTTCTTATGGCATTGAAGGGTATCTTTATCAAAACCAAATGCTATTGCTCAGGTAAAATTTGTCCAAGGAAAGGAAGAAGGCATATCATTACTTGGGCAGAGAGACCCTAGTTTTAATTGAGGGGGTGTATCAAAAGATGATGTCAACAGAAGAGACACAAACTTGTTTTAGTTCATTCTTTACCACCATATCCAATAATACATTTTATCCAAATTGTACATTCTAAGGTACTTCCAGGAAAGAGGTTTTAGGTTACATTATCTGTTGGGCTCATAGGTGTCTCCTTCTAGAGAGGACCAATTGCCAATGCCATCTCCCTTCTGGCACCCATCATTACACGGTCCAAATCAAATTTCAATTAGAAACAAAACAAGTAACTCATAAACACCAGTTCAATTACATACAGGTTGTCAAATTGTCTGAAAATTGCTAACCTATTAGATATTTAGAATTAACCTCATACACTAGAAAAGTAGCCTTGTTAAAACCCTTCTCACATTTCAGCCACTTCATCAACCTAGGGTTCCAACTTTATTCTTTTTTCCCTGATTATTTTATTGCCTTATCTGGTACTTGTCCCTTCTTTATTGTTGGTAAGGTCTGAAAGCCTGTCATATCGAGCCTGCTTCTTACTCCATTATTTGCTTTGAACAAACACTGTTATGTCACCCTAATAACCACAGCTGTGTAAGCATCTATCAGTCTTTTATTGTGGTATAATTTCTATATATGAAAGCAATTTGCCCTCAGTGTCTGCTGATGATTTCCATTGTTTGTATTGACACATTACTCAACACTCAACCCTTGGCTCTTATCTGCCCTCTCTTTCTCTCCCTCCCACTGGGAGCTATTTTAGCCTTTATCTTAAAATGCTACTTTAAAATTAATGAAAAGAAAGTGGCCTTAGCTCTTCAGTGACCGAAAGGGCAGGATAAAGAGACTGACTTGCCAAATCTTGAAAACATCTCAGTTTGATGGCTCCTTTCTGAGACATCATTATCATCTGTGTTTGTGGATTGCCATGCTGACAGTATTATTACCCTCAAGAGTGCCAAGGATTTTAATGGAAACTCGACACTGGAAGCTGTCTTTGGACTCTGTTACAGAGACAGCAAGCGGTCCCGGTGATGTCACTGTAGACGCGAGTTGTTCCAAACTAAAGGTCTTTAAAGCAGAGACAGATTCTGACCTTGGACGTGGCTGTGAATGTTGAATATGCCACTGATGTCCCTGTTGGTGGTTTTACCAGTGTTACCTTGATGCCATAATTTTCTGGGAAAGACTTTGAATGAGGTCCAGAAGGACAGGACGCAGGATGGGGAAGATTCTTTTCATCTCTTCAAGTTTGTTAAACATCTGCATTTCACAAATGAGTAACCTAAGTTTCAGAGAGGTTAAGTAAGTAATTCAAGTTTACTCAGCCAGCTAAGTAGCAGAGTAAAGATTCGAACTCCAGACCTCTCCTTTTTCTATCATATCTCTGGAGTGCATCTTGGGGTAGCTCAGCCTCCCTGGGCTGGCACCGAACCAGGGTTTTGTGATAGCAGAGGGGTAGAAGTAACTCCCATGGGCACACTAACATTCAGTAATGCTGAATGCATGTGTGGTAATGGGTAATGCACGTGTGAAGTGAATGCTGATGAATTATGGTTGTAGATCAACCAGCTGGGTAGAGCATCCAGAAGTGGTTCATTTGGAGCAGTTGTTCAGCAGTTATGAGATGAATCCTAAGTCACCCATAGCATCCGCAAATGGTACCTACAACCTCAGATAAGACCAAACCAACGGTTTCCTGTATTCTGTGTCATTAGCTGTATCTGTTGGGTGTACGTATATTTGCACATGTGTGTCTGTGTATGTGTGTGTGTTAACACTGTAACTAGTCATATGATTAGCCTGATCCTAACTTACTCTATAAGAAACTTATAACATAACTTCGCAATATTAAGTGCCAAATCCTATTCTCTGCCTTCAAAATTGATCTGAAATCTGACTACTTTCCACCACCTCCACTGTGATCACATTAGCTAAAATGACCATCATCACTTGCTCAGATGGCTCTAAGAACTTCCTAAAGATTTTCTGTGTGCTCATATGTTCTGATTCCTACCTAGCCACCAGTATGTTCCCTCTAAGACATATATCAGATCACCTCATGTCCTTTATCAAAGTCTTCAAATGGGCTCCCTTCACAGCTGCATTGTATACATCTCATATAAAGTCTCTAAGAGATTCCATGGTCTGAGCTCTTTATATCTGTCTCCTTATAACCACCTTTATATCCATCTCTTCCTACTCTGCCCTCACTCTCTCTGCTCTAACCACACTGGGTCTTGTTCTCCATGCACATCGAATGTGCTTACATTTCAGAATCCATGTATCTGCTGTTCCCCTAACTGGAATGCTCATCTCTCTACAGCTAGCTTTCATTCACTCACATTATTCAGGTCTGAAAGGGCTTCCCTGAGCTCCCCACCCGCAAGATCTCCTACCCCATTCGACACATTCACTTTCTATCCCTGGCTCTGAATGCTTTTTCTTCATAGCACTTAACACTAATTGATATCATATTGTAGATTTACTTGTTTGTTTGTTTGTTTGCTTTGGTTTGCTTAATTGTATGCAAACTTATGAGAAGAGAGACAATTTTTTACTTGTTCATCCTCTGGCTTCTGTATTTAAAGTGCCAGACTTATAACAGCTTCTCAGTAAATACCTTTAAGGGATTAATGAATGAATGCAATCTGTTAACAACTTTAAAAGATGACCATTTGTTTTGTCCCTCTTCCAAGTAAGAGAAAAAGTAGTTTATCAGAGATTCATTAGGTACCTATTAACAAATATTTATTAAACTAGGTGCTGGGACTACAGGTACAAGTAAGGAAGTCTGGATTTAAGGAACTCTCCATGGAGGGCGAGGCACACGGAGTAGCGTTATGACAGAAAGAAGCAACAGTGACTGTGGAAGTAGGGGAAGATTCCTAACCTGGCCAAAGGAGAGGAAAGACAGAGTTTCTAAAGCTTTCTGGAAGAAGTGACAGTTCAGCTTGAATGCTAAAGTATCCTTAGGATTTAACTAAAAGAGTGTAGGAGAGGTCAACCTAGACAGCAGGAGGAACTACACATGAAAAGGCAGAGAGAGACAGAGACACAGAGATACAGAGAGAGATAATTAAAAAAAAATTTTTTAACATTTATTCATTTTTGAGAGGCAGAGAGAGACAGAGCGCAAGTGGGGGTGGGGCAGAGAGAGAGGGAGACACAGAATCTGAAGCAGGCTCCAGGCTCTGAGCTGTCAGCACAGAGGCCGACATGGGCCCCCAACCCATGAACCCTGAGATCATGACCTGAGCTGAAATCAGACGCTCAACTGACTGAGCCACCCAGGGGCCCTGAGACAGACTTTAGAGAAGTAGAGTTAGTCTCATTCATGCCCCTGTCATTTTTGCATGAAAAAGGGATGAGAGGAACAAGAGATGGTACTTGAAGATACAGTAGACAACTAGCAGATTTCTCAGTGAAAGCGAAGAAAAAAATCTCTTTTTCTAAGAAGCTGTAAAGAACTTTGTATTTACTGAAATTTTTGGAAATGCTTCATGGTTCTATATAAAGTTCAGAGGTGAAAACTTGGCCAGTATAGATTCTTCTAGTTCTATTGTAGGGAGACATTTTTGAAGGACTTTATTTTCTCTAGATTTCTAATATATTTTGATATTTTAAACAAAGAAATATGTCTTTTATTATTAATCTGAGATTACATATATATAGCCAAGTTTTCAATGGCTCCAAATTTTCAGCTGAGTCCCAGAAATTTTGGCTGAGAACGCTAAGACAAGCCTCTCCTGATATCAAAAATGGCTCAGAATCTTTAAAACCAGAGTCCCATGTGCTTGGCATTAATATAAAAGTCTCATCCTGGAGCCCTCCTTAGCAGACAGTATTATACTCCATAAATGTACCTTGTAGTGAGGGCTGAGTGGGCCTTGTGAGGATTTGAATTAGTGATTTCAGAACCTCTAAGTATTTTACAGTTGATACTCAGACAACTAAATAATTCCCCCAGGACTCCCCTACTCTACAGTGGAGGAGGTCAACATACATAATCTATGGACAAATGCTGGCTCTTTTGGGTGGATTTGTTAGAATCCTGTTGAAACTTATACACTTCCAGAGTTGAACTCAAGCCTGCTGCACTGGCCTAAAACATTAGTGTTGACCCTTCCAAAAAGATCATATTATGTAGCAAAATCTCAGACATTTTTATTATATCCAGTTGGAAAAACAAAAAACAAAACCAAACTCACTGCAAAAAAAAATTCACTGGGTTGAGTACACTTTTTTAGATTCTGGGGAGAAAGCTCTTAGAGCCTTTCCAGCTGCTTATTCCCTCAGAGTTCATTGTGACCAAATTCACAAAGCTGTGTTCTGGCATTAGTGATAATTACACAAGCAGATGTACCACTTTATGCTTTGATCTTAATGGTTGTGAATTAAACAGGGTTGAGCCTTGTTGATACTTGAAGGGGAGGTCTACAAGGAATTTGAAAGGTCTGCAGCTATAAACCTTTCTTTTTGATACAGTGATTCTCAAGAGCAACCTGGAGTACAGTGGTTGTCCAAAAAAGCTCTCCGGGCTGTCCAGAAGTTTGTTCATGAAGCCATTATCCCTGATATCAACTTTTAAAAGATGACAGTAAAAAATTACAGAAATTTTTAATCCAAAAATTTTGGCAAAAAATGATACTTGATGTTTAAAAAACAGAAATGTTTAAGAAACACAGAGCCTAATCCAAACTATCATCTCCATGCAAGTAGCCCCCTTCATCATCAGCAAACAAAACAAAACAAAACAAAAAACCTTTCATATCTAGATCTGGATTTGTTCCTAATCCTATATTTCCACTTGTCTACTAGAAATACCAAACTCAATACATGGAGAGAAAACTCATTATTTTCTTTCTTCCTCTAGGCCAACTACTGTTTCCCAACTCTGGTTTCAAACCTAAGAAATAATGAAGCTGTCAGGGTATGACAGACATAAATGAGGTAGTATCTTTGACTCCACAATTTTATTCATCTCTAAAATCCACAAAGTCATTTTGATATGTCATTTTCTCCATAAGGTGGCTCTTGAGTCTACCTTTTCCTCTTCATTCCCACTGCCTTGATTCCAGCTCTCGTTATGTTATATGAAATTTGGAGGGCAAGGACCCTCCTAAACAGTCTCATTTCCTTCTTTCTCTCCTGGATATTGTTAAAATTATAGGCTCCCTTAAATCCTATTTTGTCATGACACCTTGTCATAAAATTCAAACTCTGCATTAACTTTAGTTGTCCCCCATTGTTCCTCTATAGCTGTGACTGCTATTCCCCATGGTTCCTTGTCACATACATTCATTCTATTCTCTCTTCTGCTCTCTTTACTCATTCTGTTGGGACACTTAGCAAGAGTACTGTACTGAGAGGCAGGCAGTCTGGGTCCTAGTTCTCCTTCTGTGGATTATTTGTGTGAACTTGGGCCTGTCATTCAACTTTTCTGGATTTCAAGTCAAATGCTAACCAAAAGAAGTGGCTACATCAATATCAGTATCATCCAAAGTAAACATGAAGGCAAAAAGAATTACTTGTGATTTTGAGAAACACTAAAAATGATGAAAAGGATACGTTTCGGGAAAAATTAAAACATTCTCAATTTTTATGTACACAATTACCTCAGAAGTTTGATTTAAAAACTAACAGAACTGCAGGGAAATGTATGCCAAACCATTAGCATTGGTACTATATCTCTAAGTCTTTAGCACAAGACAATTAAAATAACTTTATATCTATGTGTAGAGAGGATTTGAACAGCATAATCAGCAAAATTGGTATAATTCACCTATACGGAACATTGCAAACAACAATTAGATGACAATCATTCTTTTCAAGCACATATAAAACATTTATGAAAACTGGTCATGTGCCATCCCATAAAGTTAGCCACAACAAATTTCAAAGGGTTGATAGCATAAATACCACATTATCTAATTGCAGTGCCATAAGTCAGAGATCATAAATTCCCTAAAAATAGGGAAAAAATGATTGAAATTTAAAATATATGTTATTAAATATACTCATGGACCAAAAATAAATCATAAATTTAGAATATAATTATAATTTAATAATAATGAAACTACTGTCATAACCTTGTTATGTTTGAAGGAAATTATTAGCCTGAAAGAAAGGCTCAAAATTAATAAGAATCTTAAGCATTGAACTTAAAATATTAGAATAGCAAAATAATCCTAAAAAACTAGAAGAAGATATTAAGAACAGAAAGTATAAAATAGAAAATGAGGAAAAATACAACAACAAAAATCCACAAACTAGAATTTGGTTCTTTGAAAAATACTAACAGATTAGATGAAACACTGACAAGATAAATAAAAAAATTTGGTGGAAATTAAAAATAAACAATATTAGAAGTGAAAAGGAGGATATATGTTATATAAACTAGGATATTATAAAAAAAACCTATGCCAAAATGTTTGAAAACCTAGGTGAAGTCAATAGATTATATAGTTTCTGAAACTGATCCAAGAAAAAATATGTAACTAACTAGATAATCATTCAGAAAGCTGAATTGGAGTTTAAAAATGTTTCCATAAAGAAAGTACCATGCTCAGATAGTTTTATGGGCCCGTTATACTAAATTGTCAGTGATAAGATAATTCTAGATTTACACAAACTCCTGAAGAAGACAAAAAAGATTATTCCCCAGATCATCTAATAAGGTTAATATTGCCTTGATACTGAATATCAGGCAAGACCATTAAGAAGTACTAGGTCAATTTTAGTATTAAACATGGTTACAATAACAATAGCAAATAAAATCGAGTGATATATATAAAAAAGATAATCATGACTAAGGTAGGCTTATCTCAATGATAGTCTAAGATCAATTAAACAAATTATCACATTAACAGAGTAGAGGAAACCAAATGTGAAATTGCTAAATAGGTTAAAACAACCAAAAAGCGTTTGATGGAACGGAATATCCATTTTAAATAAAAACTCCTAGCAAACTCGTAATAAAAGAAACTTTCCTTAATCTAATGTAGGGATCTATAAAAATCCTATAATAAGCATCATATTTAACCATAAAATGTTGAAAGCACTCCTTTTTATCCATAATGAAGGATAGGCAGTAAAAAGAATGAACTAAAAATCATTTAGATAGAAAATTATAAAGATTCTATAGGAGTTTTATTATAATTAATATGAATTTAGCAACATTATTAGATACAAAAGTCATATGCTAAAGTTTATTGTTGGGTATAATAACATAACTGCATAATCGAGTCTGTGAGGATTAAAGTGGGTAATGTATATAAAGCAGTTATCACTTGAAACTCAAATGGTAGAATTGTTATTGATGTTGAAAAAAGTCAATTGCATCCCTGTACATCAGCAACAACTAGATAATGCCATTTCACATTACTGTCTTAGCTTAGATTTACTTAGAAGCAGAGTCTGATGCCTGGGTAGCTCAGGTGATTAAGCGTCCCACTTGGGCTCAGGTTATGATCTCACAGTTTGTGAATTTGAGCCCCACATGGAGCCCAGCATCAGGTTCTTCCCATTCAGCACAGCCTCCTTCAGATCCTCTGTCCCCCTCTATCTGCCCCTCCCCTGCTCAAGCACATGCACACACACTCGCTCTCAAAAGTAAATAAACACTGAAAAAAAAAAAAGTAGAGCCCCAAACAAAAGTTTTTGTGTAATTAGGTAGGTAGCAAATGTGATGTCATGTAGCAGTTGTGAGAGATTAAGAAAAGAAAGCCAAGATAAGGCTGTGTTAGTAATCTGGCCACAAGAACTTCTTTTTTTAAAAAATTACTTTTTAATGTTTATTCATTTTTTTTGAGAGAGAGAGAGAGACAGAGTGAGAGCGGGGGAGAAGCAGAGAGAGACGGGAGACACAGAATCTGAAGCAGTCTCCAGGCTCCAAGCTGTCAGAACAGAGCCTGGCACAGAGCCTGCCATGGGGCTTGAACACACCAACCTCAAGATCATGACCTGAGCCAAAGTCAAATGCTTAACCGACTGAGCCACCCAGGTACCCTTGGCCACAGGAACTTCTGAGAGCTTATGCAATACATCTCAGAAATGTCGTACTTTGGTGTGAAAGGGGGACGCATTTACCCATATGCTCCTGTCCAACCAGCACTCAAGGATGGGCCCATGAGTGCTAACTCCCTTGTACTTCCAGATTGCCTACAGATGAGTGCGATGAGTTTCCACGAGTATCTTCCACTGTGCAACACAGAGGCTCAGGGAAGGTATTAGCCCATGTGAAATGTGAACAAAGGCTCTGTACTCTATAAGTTTGCACATGATTAAGCTGGCCAAATTTGGTTAGAAATTATATGGTCATGAGGGCTGGAATAAGAGGCATGGCCAAGAGGTCATGAAATGATGCACAAGAGGTGTTTGATCAACAAAAGGTGTGAAAGTGAATAAACCTAACAGGAGGTATTTAAAATTTCTATGAAACAATTTTTTTAAGTTATTGAAAAACAGTAAAACAAATAAACCTAGATAATGTTCTTGGATAGGAAGACTCAATGGTCTAAGTTGTCAGTTCTCTCCAAGTTGATTTATAGGTTAAAAGGCATTCTCTACAAAGCCTCAGTAAGATTTCTTATATCGTATTGTTTTGTTTTTATGGTGTTAGATAAGCTGGTTCTAAAATAGATATTGTAGAGCAATGTCCAAGAAATTAAGGCCCCATGCTCCTGAAGAAGAAAGCCAGTGTGTGTGCGTGCATGAGTGCACATGTATGTGTGTGTGTGTACATCTTTCCCTACCACATGTCAACACTGAAAAAGGCTATAAAATTAATAAAATATATATATGAATGTTTTCATATATATCAAATGGAACAGAAAAGAGTTCTCACACTCATGCATATATAAAAATTTATTAAATGTTGACCTTTTCTATCAGTGATTATCATATGAAAATGATAAAATAAGTTGAATCCCTACCATATACCATTAATAATGATCAATTCTAGATTAAATAAAGACTTAAATGCCAAAGCGAAAATTAGAGAAAACTTTAGGATTCAATAAAGAAGAATATATTATTAATTCAGGGCAGAAAGGAATTCTTTAAAAAGTTAAATAAAGTTAAACCATAAAGGAAAAGACAGATAAATGTGCTAAATTAACATTTAAAGTCATTAAATTAATATTTCAAAATTCCGTAACAAATGCAAAACAGCACGACACATTCCAGGAGAAGATTATTACAAAACAAACAACCAAAAAGGATTAGTATCTAGGTATCAGAAAGAAAAAGAGAAGAACCCGGAGAAATAGGAAACAAACAAACAAACAAACAAGCAAACAAAAAAACCATAAAGAGGTTTATACAGAAAATGAAGCACAAATGGTTCATAAACATATGAAAGCAATTCAACCTCATTTGCATTAAGGGAATAACAGATTAAAATCCCAATTAGATATGTTTCACACACCAGATGGGCCACTTTAAAAGTCTGAAAATACCAAGAGATGGTGATAACTTGAAGCCATAGAAACTCTTATCCGAGGCTGCAGGATGGTAAATTGGTACAGCTGCATTGGAACTGTCTGGGGTTACCAAGTGAAGGTCAACTTGTGTGTATCTTTCTTGCTCTAGAACCCCAAGAAACTCCTTACTGTGCACCACAGAATATATACAAAAAAAAAAACCATGTTCTTAGTAGGGTCTTGCCTAAGAGTGCCTGGGAACATCTGAAATGCACATCAGTGGATGAATACATTGTGAGATATTCATACAAATGGAGTGCTATTCAGTAGTGAAAACAAACCATCACTATGCATCACTATCAGCATGGATGCTGTTATGTGAAATGTATCTAATGGGGATTTTAATCTGTTATTCCCTCAATGCAAATGAGGTTGAATTGCTTTCTTATGTTTATGAACCATTTGTGTTTCATATTCTGTATAAACCTCTTTATGGTTTTTTGCTTGCTTATTTTTTGTTTCCTATTTCTCTGATGAGTTCTTCTCTTTTTCTTTCTGATACCTGGATACTATTTTTTGGTTGTTAAGGGGGAAAAAAACATGAAGCAGAGTAATATATACAGCATGATTAATTCCTATGTACTTTAATGCTAACAATATATTATTTAGGGAAACCTACATAGGTGGTAAAACTCTAAAGAAAACAGGATAAATATGAAGTCAAGATAGAAATATCTTCTAAAATACTATATTTTTCCTTAACCTTAGGGTAAAATACATGTTGTTTTTAATATTATTATTGTTTAAACTGTTGAAATTTGTTTAATGTACCACTTTATGAAATGTTTCAACATAGTAAAAAAAAGTTTCAGTGACACAGTGATCTCATGAATAACCATTTCTGGTTTTGGACATGTCTACCTTATAATCCCTTTCTTTACATTAAGCCAAAGAATTCAGCACTAATTCTTTATTTGGTCTATAAAGTCTCATAGAAAATCACATCCTTCTTACCCATCACAGCTTTTTAAGTACTCAGAGACAGCTGCCTTGTCCCTTTTAGGTTTCTTCTTTTCCAAAAATCAACCATCCTTAAATCAGGTTTCCAGATACCTCACCATGTTGGCTGCCTTCCTCTGGACATGCAGCCAGAGCAGAGTGCAACATTCCAGTTTGTTCTGGCCAGCAAAATGTCTGATGGGACTATTAACTTTCTTGTTTGGGACGCTACATTTATTGATATAGCCTAAAACTGACCTAGGTTTTCATAGCCTTGTACACCTCATGAATTTATCTTGGGCTCTGTGTCACTTAAAACCTTAAGTCTTTTCACATTAAGGTCTATGTGATACATTTTTTTTCTCATCCTATACTTGTGAAGTGATTTTTTTTTAACTATATTCGGGACTTCACACAATAGTTATTCTTATCGTGTAATGTTGAAATTTGGTTACACTGTTCTAGCCTATTGAGATATTTTCAGTCCTGATTCTGATACCTGGGTGTTTACTTTTCTTCCTAGATTTGAATTATCAGCAAATTTGGTAAACATTTATTTCATTAATCAAACATTCACTTTAAAACTACCATGTATGAGGTAATGTGCTAGGTAATGCAATATTCATCCCAGTAGTAAATAAGCATAATAAAATAGAGATATCCAAGAGTAAAGACTTCCCTCCAAGTGGATAACCAACACACTCATAATCAAAAACTTTTGATATTTGATAAAAATTGGCACACAGATTTACGATCCACATTTCCCTTTAAAATTTTGCCCATTCTCTCCGTGAAATGTCACATTTTGTTGACAAGACCTAAATCTATACCTTCATCCTTGACTCAATTTTTATCTGTGATTGACTCCTCTATTTTGCTACTTCCACCTCCAGGAAACTAAGTTCTCAGCAGGATTTTCTTTTTGCCAAAACTTGCCCCTTTCCCTTTATTGTTATCCATATTGGTGAATGACTCTCACATCCTCTCAGACATTCAGTCCTGACAAACTTGAATTGTTTTTTAATTTAAAAAATCATATTTTTTTTTCTTAATATAGAAGAATGTAGGATCCTGTTATTTTAAGTTTATTTATTTATTTTGAGGGGTAGAGGAGCAGAGAGAGAGGGAGGGGGCTGAATCTCATGAACCCTGAGATCATGACCTGAGCCAAAACCAAGAGTTGGACACTTTGGTTACAGTGAGCCACCCAGGCACGCTTGATCCTTTTTTTTTTTTTTTATTTAAAAAAAAATTTTTTTTAACGTTTATTTATTTTTGAGACAGAGAGAGATAGAGCATGAACGGGGGAGGGTCAGAGAGGGAGCACAGAATCTGAAACAGACTCCAGGCTCTGAGCTGTCAGCACAGAGCCCGATGTGGGGCTCGAACTCACGGACCGCGAGATCATGACCTGAGCTGAAGTCGGACGCTCAACCGACTGAGCCAACCAGGCACCCCAAGATCCTATTTTTTAAAAAGAGGAAAATTAGTAGTATAATGATCCAAATAAGAATTAAAATAAGTATGCAAAACCTCCATCTAGAAATGAGCATTTAAAATTGATGTTTATCCTTCTGGTCATTGTTCCATGCATTAGAAAAAAACAATCCTTATTCATTTACCTGATTAAGCAAATGTTGTAACATAATGTGAATGCATATAACTAAAAGAATAATTTAAAAGTATGTAATTATCACCTATCACTTATGTTATACCTAAGAAATAAGTATAGCAAATCCTCCAGATAACTCTTATATGCTCTTTCTGTGACTACTTTTTCCTTCTTTCCCAAAATTTCTATTGTGACTTAGAATATTATAGTTCATTTTGCTTATTTTTATTTTTATTTTCTTAAACTTTTTCTTCGTTAATCTTTATTTATTTTTTGTGAGAGAGACAGAGCACTAGCAGGGGAGGAGCAGAGAGAGAGGGAGACACAGAACCCGAAGCAGGTTCTAGGCTCTGAGCTGTCAGCACAGAGCCCAACACGGGGCTTGAACTCACAAACCATGAAATCATGACCTGAGCCAAAGTAGGACTTAACCAACTGAGTCACCCAGGCACCCCTCGTTTTACTTATTTTTAAACATTTATTTAAATGAAATAATATGTCTGGCAAATTATTTTCTATGTTATGTTGGTGAGATCTATCCACATCGTGTTTGGGACAGGTTATTCATTTTTATTATTGTGTAATATTCCACTGACGGACTATGCCACAAAATATTTATCCACTCTAGTATTGATTAACATCTGGGTTCTTTCCAGTGTGAGATTATCATGAATAGTGCTGCTATGAACATTCTCGTGTATGCATACATGTGTGCATACATTTCTCTTTGAAATATGCTTAAAAATGGAATTGTTAATAGTACATATATATATTTAATATTAGCATAGAATTTATATTTCCAGAGTGGTTCTACTAATTAGAATCTATCTACTCTCTATGAGAATTTTAGATGTCCCATATTCTCATCAACATTTAGGATTACTAGTCTTATTTTAGCCATTCCAACTGGTATGTGCTGATGTCTTTTTGTGGTTTTTAAAAAATGTTTATTTATTTATTTTGAGAGAGCATGAGCAGGGGAGGGGCAGAGAGGGAGACCGAGAATCCTAAGCAGACTCTATGCTGTCAGTGCAGAGCCTGACATGGGGCTTGATCCCACAAAGCGTGAGATCATGACCTGAGCTGAAATCAAGAATCGGTCCCTTGATCGACTGAGACACCCAGATGCCCCTCTTCTTGTGGTTTTGATTTACATTTTCCTAAAGTGTCAAAATGTTGAGCATCTTTTCATTTGAGATCTTCTTTTATGTACTGAGTCTCTATAAATATCTTCTCCCAATCAATAGCTTACCTTTTTGCTCTCTTGAAATATCCTTTGATAAATGGAAGTTCTAACCTTTAGTGTCTTTTCCTTTAGCATTAGTACTTTATATGTCCTGGATTAAGACATTTTGGCTTACTTCAAAGTACTGAGGGTATTCTTTCGTAGTTTCTTCTGGAGGCTTCATTGTTTTATCTTTCTTATTAAGATCTATGATATACCTATGATTGATTTTTATACATAATATCAGAAATATTTTCTTTTATAATATGCCTATCTAGACGACGTAGAATAATTTATTAGAATGACCGTTCTTTCTCCATGCTTTGTCACCACCTTTGTCATGAATCTACTGTATGTATATGTAAATAATTGATGGACTGTCTGTTATGTTCTGTTGATCTTGGCATCTTTTCTATTGGCAATATGATGCTCTCTTAATTACTGAAGGTTTAAAATAAGTCTCAACATCTGTTAAAGTATTTTAGCTCTGTTCTTCAGGATTGGCAGACTTTTGCCATGGGTAAATTTACTTCATTTTAGAATTGGTTTGTCAATGTCTACAAAACAGCAATGACAAAAACCCACTTCCTGAATTTTGCCTGCAAGAGATTTGAATGGAAAGGTCAATTTGGGGAGAATAGATATGTTTATTATGCCTTCATTATACCTTAATATATTTTATTCCTCCGACTATTTAAATCAGGGACTGGCAAACTATAGTCCATTGTCTAAACACGGTCTCCTGTCTGTCTGAAAATAGTTTTGCTGGAACACATTGGCATTACAGTGCAGAGTTGGGTGGTGAAGGTGGCAGAGACCATCTAGCCTGCAAAGTTAAACATGTTTTTTATCTAACTCTTTACAGAAAATATTGGCTCACTTCTCACTTGAATATTGCTTATTTCTTCTCATAATATTTTATATTTTTCTGTGTGGGACTTCTTACATATTTCCTTAGATTATTTACTAAAAATGTAATGTATTTGGATGCTGTTATAGATGATAAAATTAAATTTTTTATTTTCTATTGATGCTTAAAAAAACTATTAATTTTTATTTACTGACTTTGTACCCAATCTTTAGATTCTTTTCCCTTTTCTGTGTATTAAATCTTATCCTTTTTATTTCTTCTTTGCTACTTCTCATATATCTTTATTAAATTTGTGGTAATGGAAATATTTTTTTGTTGCTGATAGTAGAGGGAGAGCTTTCAAAATATCACTATTATGTAGGGCATTGCTACAATTTTACTGAAATAATTTTCATCAGATTAAAAAGGTTGTCTTCTACTCCTGGTTTTCAATGAGCTTCTATTATGAACTATTGTTGAATTTTATTAACTATTTTCTCTGAATATATTGAGATATTAAATATGATTTTACTTCTTTCTCTGTTAATATGGGAAGTTATGTTGTCAAATAATAAACCTCATATTACTGAAGTAAACTCAACTGGTTGTGATGTATTATTCTTTTGGTGTTTGTTTGCAAATAAATTTAGATTAGAGTTAAATCTCACAATTTTTGTTGCTTTGTTTTTGCAATTATACTCATGAGAGAGATTTGGCTGTGATTTCCCTTTCTTATAAGGTTTGATATCAAGGTTATGCTGCCTAAAAATATAAGAGTGTGTTCCTTCTTCTTCAGTTCTCTTGAAGAGCTTATGTGAGATTAGTATTATTGCTTCTTTAAAATTTTGGTATAATTTACCTATGAAGTCATGCAGGCATGGAGTTTTCTGGATGGAAAATTTTTAATTGAATTACATTATTTTATAGTTATAGGAACTTCTACATTCCTTTAGGATATATAAAATAGTGGCAGAACATTGCTTCTTCTGTAAAAACTAGAAAACCTAGATTAATTTAGAAATTATATATACATATTATTTATATCTCTATATCTATGTCTATGAAAGTCAAGAGGTCTAGAGGAATTAATTTCCAGAAACTGAAGACATGTACTGTATTGACAGAGTTTGGCAACCATGTCCCTCTGGAGTTTTACCAAGTCCAGTCTTAGACTGTGGTTTTGAGACAGACATTGCTGAGGGAAAGAGAGATCAGAGGAGCTTTGAATGGAGGGATGGCATAGCCACTTGGAAACTGGATAAGTCCTAAATGTATAGCTGTTTCCCCAACCATATTTCTCCACGAGGCTCTTTTCTAGGGTTCTGCAGGAGGGAGACTGGACTGAAACACTCAATAAAAACTATTTCTAGGTCCTAATACTTAGAAGCCAAAGTTCTGTGTGCTTGAAAGTTTATAATAAACAGAACAGCTCACACTTTTGTGATTTAGTCTAACTAAAGTGGCAACCCAACACTTACCCAGCTCAATTTCTAATTAGTTCAAAAGACCCAGTCACCCTGTCTGCCTGACAGAGGAAAGGTATGCCCTCTAAGGGAAAATAACATCAAGTTCAGTCTCTATTGTCTGTTTGGCATACATAAAACAATTATGCAACATGAAGAAGGAGAAAAATGTGATCCACAATCAAAGACAAATACACATCCCAGACCCTCAGATGATCCAGATGTTGGAATTAGTAGACAAGGGTGTTGAAATGACTATTAAAATTTGTTATGGAAAATAGAAAAAAATGGATAAATTTGATAAAAAGGTGGAGAATTTCTATAGATAAATATAATTTTTTTTTCTAGGCAGATACTATGGATCTGAAAATAAAAACAATATCTGAAGTTAGGATTGCATGGGAATGGCTTAGTATTAGATTGCACATGCTAGATAAGATTAGTGAATTCAAAGGCCAGGTGATATAAATTTAAACGAATGAATAAAAGTTTAAGAGACTTGCAGGACATTGTCCAATATATAAGTAGGGTCTAAAAAAAAAAAGCAGAAGAATGGTACTTAAGCAATGTTTGAAGATATAATGGACAAGAATACTTTAAAACAGATGAAAGGCACCACCCCAGAGATTTAAGAAGTTCAGCACTCTCCAGTCAAGATAATATGAGAAAAATTATGAACTTAATAAACTATGCTGTTTTTCATCATTTTTGGAATGTTCTCAGCTCTTTGTTTCTCTTCTTCTTCTAGTAGTCCTGAAGGTACATTTAGAGCTTCTTAATGGTCTAAATCTCTTTAGTCTCTTATTCTCTTAGTGTTTTTTGTATTTTTCATGCTCTTAAAACTATGTGCTTTATTCTGAACCCTTTCCTTCTACCCAATTGTCTTTGAATTCACTAACTCTCTCTTCAACTGCAATTTAGTTCTTCTTAAGTTTATCTATTGAGTTTTTAATTTTGGTTATTGTGTTTTTGCTTTCTGAAATTTTGATTTGATTCAAAATTTCTAGTTTTTTTAAAATCCTTCCAGGCTTTAATTGATGTTTGATTCAGCATTTGTTTTTTGATAACTCCACTATCTAGTTATTTGACTGCTTTGTTTCTTTGACTATCATACTATCCCCCCATCACAGTTTTTGGTGTGTGTGTGTGTGTGTGTGTGTGCATTTTTGATTGAGTGTAATGCATTATATATAAATTGTAAACTAGTATAATGTAACTTTTCCTCAGCAAGGCTTTACATTTGTTTGACAAGTGGCTAAGGAACATCTTTAATCTAATTTCAGGGTTTGGGATTATTGTTTTTATTCCCTGTGAGGGTTGATATAGTTCAGATTTATTCTTTGTGTTATGGCACAGCTTTTTGAGGTCTTAATATAAAGCATTGGGGCCTTGAATTTTAATTTTTGTCTCTCTATCCTAAAGTTTTTCAAAAGCTCTGCTTAGGTTCTTAGCCTCTTGGCTGCTTTTCTAGAATCTACAAACACTCTCACAATTAAAGTGGCCTCAAATGCCAGATGCACCTCTCTGGGACCTTTTCTTTTAAATCTTTGAAATCCTATAATTTTTTATTGTCTCCTTAGGTCTCATAGCTTCAAGAAATCTTAAAAAAAAATTTTTTTTGTCTAACTTTTCTATTTGTTTTCAGTGGGGGGCTTTTGCTTGAATTACCTATTTTGGCAGTACAGTCAAACACAATTTTAAAATATTGTGTTAGTTACGTTTGGATGTTTCTAATAGCAAAATGCCAGAGGGGTTTATATCTCTCTCACATTAAAGACCAGAAATAATCCATCCTGTGCTTGTTTGGGATATCTATGGTCATTAGGGACCTAGGACATTTTTATATTTCTGTTCTACTAGACTTAGCATGTGGTTTCCATCTTCAAGATTGTCACAGAATCCGAGATGACTGCCAGGACTCTAGCCACCGTGTCCTCATTAGAAGCATAAATGCGAGAATGGGAAAAAGAAAACCTACCAGTTATCTAACCTTTAAGGGAGTATTTTCAGAAGTTCCACCCAATAAATTTTGCTTTTATCTCACTGGCTAGGATGTAGTGTCACGATTACCTGGCTGTAAAGGAAGTTGGTAAATGCAGAATTTTATCTGGTAGGTAGTCTCAAATAGAATGGGGTTATGTTACTAAGAAATAAGAATAAGGTAGAATGGGTATTAGGCAAGCAACTTGTAGTCCCTGGTATAGCTCCACAATATCCTATCATGTGGTGGACTATAATTTATTTATTGTTGCACATTCATATTTTCCCCTTATTTTCCATCACTACAAGCATACTGTGATCAATCTGTAAAACTTTTCATACCTATACATTCTTTTTTTTAAATTTTTTAATGTTTATTTTTTTCCTTTTTTAAAAATTTAATTTATTTTTTTTAAACGTTTATTTATTTTTGAGACAGAGACAGAGCATGAACAGGGGATGGGCAGAGAGAGAGGGAGACACAGAATCTGAAACAGGCTCCAGACTCAGAGCAGGCAGCACAGAGCCTGACGCGGGACTCGAACTCACGGACTGTGAGATCATGACCTGAGCCGAAGTCGGACGCTTAACCGACCGAGCCACCCAGGCGCCCCAAAAATTTAATTTATTTTTTTAATTTACATCCCAGTTAGCATATAGTGCAACAATGATTTCAGGAGTAGATTCTTTAATGCCCTTACCTTTTTAGACCATCCCCCCTCCCACAACCCTTCCAGTAACCCTCTGTTTGTTCTCTATGTTTAAGAGTCTCTTATGTTTTGTCCCCCTTCCTGTTTTTATATTATTTTTTCTTCCTCCCCTATGTTCATCTGTTTTATATCTTAAAGTCCTCATATGAGTGAAATCATAACATACATATACATTCTCATGATCTACTTTAAAATATCTTCATGTTATACCTCTGGCATAGTTTTAATATTGAATATTCCTAAACAAATCCATGATTGTAAAATACTTATTTATATACGTACATTATAACTTACCTTGTTATTCCCTGTTAGTGGGCAGGTGGTTTTTATCTACTATTTTGCCATTAGAAGTAATGCTACTATGTATAGCATTTCTCCACTTAAAAAAAATTTTAATTATTTCTTAGAATGGTTTTAAAGGTCGAAGTATTTGTTCATTTTTGACCTAGTTTTCTTTGGGGGCCATTATTCAATCTACCACAATATTTATACCAATTGGCACTCTTTTAATAATATGTTCGAGTTGTGATATCGATATATGCTCATCAGGGTTAATTTCTGTCTTTAAAACAAACGATATTTATAATCTTATAAGTGAAAAACATATCATGAATTGCTTTAATTTATATGTTTTTGATTACTTTTTGTTTTAAATATATATTCATATATGGTTTTGGCTATATTTTTTCTATATTGCCTATCATGTCTCTTGCCTATTTTTCTATTGGGTTGATAGATCTTTTTTCAAGTAATTTAAATAACTCTTTGCAGAAAAATTATATTTACCTTCCATTTGCAATAAATATGTTGGACTTTTTTTCCAGTTTATTCTTTGTCCTTTAATTTGGTTGATAATAGTTTGTAAATAGAGTAGTATTTTAATGTAATATCTATAGATTTTCCTTTGTGATTTCTTCCATTATATACTTTAATTATCCATCCTCCAAAAGAGATGAGTTAAATATTTACCTATGTTTTCTCATAGTTTGTTTTCATGATTTTATGTGTTTTTATAAAGGAACATATTTCACACGTGTGAATTTGATTACACACGTTATCTTTAAAATGAGGACCCCTCATGGGGCAAGGTCCCGATTGCAGTCATATTTTTATTTCTAACACTAAGTATAGTACTTAATACTGTACAGGTACATAATACCTGTAGTGTAGTGAATGTGTATGGGATGAAGTTGACTTCATGTACTTATTTCTTCAACTATGCCATCTCCATGTCTTTGCTTTACCCTGTTCCTCAGATCCTGTGTGTTTGATGAATGTGTGCATAAATCTTCACGACCATCTTCTTTCTACAGTTAATATAGGACAAAGAATTATGAAGTATATGAGGAAAAATAAGGGAGGGATGGGAATGTGTGGCCAGAGGGTGCAGCCTTCACAGTTCTCCCCAAGGCAGTTTATGGTTTGCTAATGAAGCTAGGCTTCAGGCACTTCACTTGAAATGTGTTCATATAGTCGTATATTTTTGCAAACTTCACACAAGTGAGGCATTTTAACTAAAATTGGTTAAATCACCTACCTCTTTACATCCTGACTTTTATTCTTTCATACCTTTGTGTTCAGTGATGTTGGAGAGCAGCAGTCATTTTTAGTAGAAATGCATTTAGTTCCAATTTAATGGGATGTATTTATGTTATTTTCAGTCACTTGTGCATAGTTTAGCTACTGCTAGCTGTCCTAGTATGAAATTGTTTCTAGGAATATTGCCCTCCATAACAAATCAACTGGTACTGTGATAGCAAAGTACAGGACCAAAGGACTAAAGATGTGATTGTGGAGGAAAAATAAAGTTGGAAATGTATAAAATGAGAAACTCATTGCTGGAAAATCCAGCCATACAACTCTTACATGAAAGAACAGTTGACATACCTCCTAAAATTTTATATTGACGTTAATGAGTTGTAAAGTTGAAAGAAAGTCTTCTAAATGATCAATAATAATAAGGAATTTTATCCCTATTTGCAATTTTGTATAAAAGACTATTTTTATTCTATAAAAATTATGTGATAATATTAATTATTGTATTATGAAGAGGTGATCAAAGAATACACAGTCAAAAATTTAACAAATGTATCTTGTAGTTAATTAATAAAAAGTGCTGTGCTATTTTTCTGGATTTTATGGTGTTTGTGGTATCTCTCAGCCTTTTCAAATCTGTAATTTGTTGTGATATCTTTTCAACATTCTGAATAGTTATTCACTTTTGTATCTAATTTTTGTATTTATAACTACACGTCCTTTTTCTTAAAGAGGGCCCTCCTAAACTATAGAAACTTCAGGCCTCATAAAACCTTCATTTATTTCCATGTTCTTTCTTATGCCACTTTATTCACTACAAAGAAGTGGGAGAGTACTCTCCCAATTTGCAAGCCAGAGTCCTTGGATTTGCAAAGTCAACAACTCAAATCACAGGAGACTTCTTTTTTCAGTAACAGTACTGCTCCTCTCCCTTTTGGGATACAGTAGGACAAGGTAGAGGGAGACCAGAATTTTGATAGGTGAAATCGCTTACCTGATCCTGACAATGACAAAGATTGCCAGTCTCTCAGGCTGGGACAGTCTCATCAGTCAACCTAAGTTTGAACTATTAGCAATGTCAGCTTCCTCTTAAGAGATGACAATTCAAGGTAGCTTTCCTCACCCACTGGGACTCCCTCAGTCAAAAGAGCAAAACACTTAATCAGAAGGAGGAGCAGAAATGCATATCTCTGGCAACAGAACTGGCCCCATCTACTTTTAGTCTACAGAGCTGCTTGTACTAATTTTTGCATGACTGTGAAAGTGATCCTCAGCAGAAGGCTTTGACTTGCTGGTACAAGAGCTGGGGCAGGGCTTGCATCCTCTGCCTTGGGAGGGAGTGGTTATGATGCCAGGAATAGGAGGGTTACAACAACTTTGCCCATATACTCTCACAAATGATGTCTGATTAAAAATAACAATGAACATTTGCCCATATTTGTTTATACATGCATTATCTTTGCAAGATGAGCAGAAACGAATTGCTGGCTGAAGGTATTCGAAATGAAAGCCAGCTATTAAGCTTTGCCCTCACTTGGTAATAGGAGGAAACTGTAATGGACTATCTATTGGGGTTGTGAGGATTATTTAGATCTGAAAGCAGAGTTGTGATTTTTTTGACCCTAATGCAAATAAAGTAGATGTCTGGAGAGTATCCCGTAACTCCTGGTGTTATTTAAAAAATCAAGTACTTACATGATTCTAAGGGAAATCATAGTGCAAGTTGAAATTTCTAAAAGTTCTAGTAGCTTAGAATGTGTTATTTCTATAAACATTCACAAAAATCATTCCATTTATGGCTTTAAGACATTTTGGTTCTTATGCAGTTTTTTCCATTATTTTGAAAATAAAGGGCTGAAAAGCTGCCTCACAAGTTTCTATTTCTCTTAAGGGTCATGATAGCTTGTCACTAGTAGGAGCCCCATTACCCATGTCCCTTAGTTTTATTTTTATCTGCTATAGAAAGAACAAAGATCCCATTTTGGGGTGAAACAAGGGAAAAGCATCTCAGTTGGCCTTCTCCTAAGTCCTTTTCTCCTTACCTCCACTTCCAAATCTCCGAGAGAATTAAAAATATGCCTGCTGACCACTTAAATTAATGAAACTGCTAATGTCTAATGCAGGAACATCACCTCCATATGCTCTAGATACATATATGAATAGATGAACACCTGTCCTGAATGTCAGTGTAATCCATGTAAATCAAGGATTGGTTTTAAAATCCTCATTCCCAGAAACCTGAGTTAAGAAGTATTGAAGAGATATGGAACATGAGCAAGCTGTCCTTTGGCCTCGAGATCAGTCACAAAATTATCTGATTAAAAATAAACTCTCAATTATTCTTTCAAATAAGTCTATCTTTTACTGTGAAAGGGGGTCCTTGTTGATCTGCCTTACAGCTTTATGATTTCCTTTAAAACAAGACCAATGTAAAAGAGGCATATTAGTTCCACTTTTGTTTCCTAACTTATTTCAGTCAAACTGGTTATATTTACCAGCATTTATACTTACTCTAAAACAGCAACTGGCCATGATTTTGTTCCCTGGGGGCATTTGACAATATCTGGAAACATTTTTGGTTGGGGGACTGGGTGAGGTGTTGCAACTAGCATGCAGTAGGTAGAGACTAGGGATGCTGCTAAGTATCCTATAGTGCACAGGACTGGCCCCCAAGTAAAGAATTATAGACTTTTTGAAAACAGGAACGTTTAACTTATTTTCAAAAGTGTAGATATTCTTTTAATTGTAGCCTGTGTTAGTTTCCAATGGCTGCTGTAACAGATTAGCACAAACTGGTTGGCTTTAGCCAATAGAAATTATTCTCTCACAGTTCTGGAGTCCAGAAGCCTGGAATCAGTATCACTGGGCCACAAATCAAGGTGTTGGTCAGGTCAGAAGTGGTAGGGAAGAATTCTTTTTTGCCTCTTTCAGCCAACATTCCTTGGTTTGTGACCACATCTTCAGGGCCAGAATCTTCAAATCTCTTTTTGCTGTCTTCTCATTTTCACCCGTGCGCACGTGCATGTGTGTGTGCCCGCGCACACACACACTCATGTGAAATCTCCCTCTGCTTTTCTTTCACAAAAATGTGTGAGATGGCATTTAGGGCCCACCTGAATAATCCAGGATAATTTCTCCATCTCAAGATCTTTCACATGATCACACCTGCAAAAACCTATTTTCCAAATAGAGTAACATTTATGAATTCCAGAAATTAGGATTTAAAATTCTTTTTTCAGGAGGAGGGAATTTTTGTTTAGCCTACCACACAAATTGAGGAATAAACTGGTTGACTGCTTCATGGGCACCTTCTAGCATCATAATTTGTGATCCAAAGGTTGTACCCTTTGGAAATCTGCTTTACCCCTCCCTGAGCCTTGGTTTTCTCACTTATGAAATGAGCCTAATACTTGTATTTAGGCCAATAAGATGGGTATGAAGATTAACTGACTTAATGCAATTAAAACATTTAGAAGAGTTACTGTTATATAAGAAGTTCTCAGTGTCAGCTATTATTACTTGTTGGTACTGTTTGTATTGATATTATCAATATTATAAAAAAAAGATTGTGTGAGAAGATAATTGTAGACTTACTTGGTGGCCTATGATATAATCCACATTTCTTTACTGTTAACTTTATTTTGCTTTGACAAATTTAATGAAGGTGAGTCACAGAAGTAAAGTGGTGACTTAGTGTGTAAAGAATATGTTTAATCTGCCTTGTGGAGTTTATTTAACTTTTTCTACGATAGGAACAGACTAAGTTAACCCCCAAATCGAGAGGGCAACTCAGAAGCCAAGTTCTCATTAAGAGCACTAGCTTTAGGAATAGCAAAGATGTAGTACTTGCTCAGAGAAGGAATTATTCTGTACTCTGAAAATGTTTGAGTCACTTTTTAAGCTTTTTATGGAAATAAGTAAATCTCAAATTTTTAGATTGTGATAGAAATCCTTTCCTGCTAACTTGAGTACCATCCTTACATCACTTGGCTTAGTCTCCCATTCACGTTGGCCTTTCTACCTCTAACACTTTAGATTGTCCTTTTTTCCCTCCCATCATTATTGCAGTATAAGCACATCTAATTTGTTAGTAACTAAGCAACATATCGTCTACAAAATGTTTTCTAGCCAATGGTTTTATAGGATTTTCTAGTGATATTATATGTTCTCACACATATTGGGTGCCATCATTTTGAAGAAGGAACCACTGGGCATATTGCACTATTTGGTAGGAAATGTAATTTCTTCCAGGGGCTACATTAGACTACTGAAAGAGACAATGACCTGCCAGACTAAAAAAATAATATAAATTTATTTTCCATTCATTAGGATGATTTTTAAAAATATAAAATTTCAAATAATGTCATGTGTGCACCAATGGAAATACTTCCATTTTTCTCTGCGCATTTTGCCAAGAAATAACCATATATATGCTCAAGTGCAATGGCAATCTGCAGACCTTTTGACATTTGAAATGTTACTAGGTTAAATAATATGAAATTGCTGTTTTAGTAGGTCAAAAAAGGTTGAATGCGGTGTTTCATATAGTAAGAAAGTAAAGAGTACCCCTGTGAAGAAGGAGCTCAATTTTCCAGAGCTATTAAATGGAAGTAGCTAGATGAAACATTCAAGTATAAGGAAATTTTTGCACTTAAAGTTACTGATATTTCTCCCAATAAATATAAACTGAGTCCTGTTTCACATCCTTTACTTTAATGTCAATGATTATGGAAACATGTATTATTAAAAGAAGGGAAATGAGTGAGCGAAATTCATAGTACAGAAAGCTAGGTAAACAGAAAACAATGAAAACTGCAGATTGTTACAAACTTTGTAATCATTTCTGTTTGACAGTGTTTATCTCTTTAAATGTTTATCTTCTTACCCATTTTTATTTCATTTTTATGTCTGTCATAAAGTTGGATATCACTCAATGCTTAGCTCTTTGGTGTCTGAACATGGAAAGCAGATTGCCCTGGCATTTTTATATACTGTAGGAAAAGAAAGTCATTTTCATTTATTGAGATTTATTATTTGAATATGTTTTCCAATATAGCAAAGCACACCTACAAAACTTAATGTACATGCATATGCAAGTACACTATTCTGGCATAGCATCAGGTAAAATTTTATACTTTCTGTTTGAGAAGATGCAGACTCAAATAGATGCACACACGTCTGCCCTCCCACCCTCCACACACTCCCTTAGTGATCAGTGATATGGGGAAAGGTATTATATTTTCTATAAAACCCTCCAAACATCCATTCATCACTTTTTAGGCTGGGAGTTGTTCTGGAATGGGAAGTGGTTGGGAAGATGGAATAATCTCTAATGGAGGAGGTTATTACCTTTGGGGAATGTTCGATGATTCAGGGAAGGAGAATGACTTTAGGGAATAGGCACACAGACCTATTCTTATGGGTTTCACTAAGAAGTTAAGTTTTATATTATTTTTGCTTTTTATGGTAAATATCATGATTTTGTTTTATCAATGAAGTTTCCCTATGAGAAATTTTACATTAAGAAACACATCAGCTTCTCATTGCTCACTTTCATGAATTTTTATCAGCTTTTGTTCTATCACAATCGTCACATTCTTATGACCCAGTTGGCAATTTCATGCTGTACCTTGTAGTACATTGCATTTGGGGATGCATGTAAATGAGTAAACTGAGACCACCTCATAATTTAAAAAGCAATCTCACTCTGAGTCTACATGTGTACTGCATACCATTAAAAATGGGGAAAAAAAGGAAGTGACTGTGGTTCAATAATTTATGAAAAATGTTACACTTTTATTGTTTATCTGTGCATTTTTTTTACAACACCTATCACTGTAGCACAAGGGTACTCAGATGAAAAATTGGATTCAAGCTCAAAAATGATGGGGAGGAATGTCTGTTTTCCATTTCTTTCCTAGCATTTGACAAATAAATATCACTGTGAGTAAAAAGCTAGATATAAAAGAATAAATCAATTAGCTAGCTAATTTATATGATGCTTTCTGTAGACAAAGAAACCTCGCAGATGTTTTGAGAGAATCGAAAAACCTGACCTGAACTTCTTTCAAAATTACAGGGAAAGCAGGGTAGTAGGTGAGGATGGTAGAGATGAAACAAGATTGGACATGAGTTTATATCTTTTGAAGCTGGTTGATGGATACATGGGATTCCTCATTCTCATCACTCTACTTTTGCATTTTTATGTTTTTGTTTGAATTTTTCCATAATGTGTTTTTTTGAAATCCTAGGATTTAACTGTTTCCCAGCAGGAGTTTATACTCTAAATACGGAAACAAAAATGTTCATTGTGCATGTATACTACAGACTCTACAGTTCACAAATGTTTCCTATTTCCATAAAATCTTGATTTCCACATCTTTCTTGCACTAGCTCATAAAATTCTCCAAGTAAATATCTTCAATGTTTCTGGCCCTGCGTCCTATACACTATCAGGGTGATTGTCATGAGAAGACAAAAGTAATCGAAATAATAGACAAAGAAGCAAGAAAGACACCCTAAGCTATAGACTGAAGAGAACCAGAAAAATGAAAATTTGGATTCTGAGTTACTCAACCCATTTTTATCCTGTAGCAGCATAAAGTTTCCAAAGACTCCAATATTACAATAGTCACTAATTTGGAATCTCTATGTGTTTTATGAGCTTGTCTTTGTGATGTACCTAGAGAACCTAAAAATGAAATGAATGGCTCAAAATCATACAAGTGTGGTAGTGGAAGACTAGAATTGACCTGGTCACTGTTATGCCCATTACTGATTATTCTTCAACTGGAAGTGAATAGCATTACCAAGAAGTGCTTCCTAACTTCCATGATATACCATAATATTCAGATATTAAGATTGAATATACTAACTTTCTGTCAGTTATAAAAGGAGAAAAAAGATATATTTAGATCCCTGTTCTTTGCTATTGCTGGTAGAATCTATCAGAACAAAGCTTTAATCAAACTTTTTTCCTTTTGTGTAACTATAACAATGTTACTGTTTATCAAAAGGTTATCTATACCTAAATAACCTATGTTCCAACGTCAAAAAATACTACATAACTTACTCTAATAGAGATTATTGATAAAATTTTCTTGATAAAATAATCTCTATTGGAGGTATATATAAACATTTCTTTGAACTTGTTCTATTATCAAATATCACATTTCTGAATTTTGCAATACTATACTTAGTAGGGCTTGTGTATTTTCTTCATTAACACTTTATTTACTCTTGTCCCACATAAAATTGGCTAATTCTTCTTTTATACCATACTGTATACTGCAATTTTATTTATTACAGCACCTATACCATGAGTTGCCTTCTTTAGTTTACATGTTTGTCTCCCTCTACTGGACTCCAAATTTGTTTGAGACCCGTAATCCTTTTCAGTGCCTAGCACAATAACAAGCTCTTTGTGGGTTTCAATAAATGTTTGTTGTAAATGGATTGGTGAACTGAGTAAATGTCTTCTGGTGGCTGATATTTTGAGTGAATTTGAGCTTATTTTATTATATAATCAGATGTCCTTGGCTTTTTCCTATCCTTTTTCTCCCATTTCCCATATTTTTTCCCTGGGGCTACATGTAGAAGAGGAAAATATTTTACCCACTGATTTCCAATGTCACATCCTTTCATTGAACTAACCTCCAAATTCTTTACATTTCTCTATTTTTCCAATATTTAATATATTAATAGATCCAAAATCTATTATGATCAAGGAATCAAATGTTATTAAATGTGCACTGCCCTCTCAGGCCCTTATTATATTCATTCTTCCAAATCCAGCCTTATTTTTCTGCCCTATCCTTTGCCTCCATCCCCCCATTGCCTGCTAACCCCTTCTAGAAGAGTCATTTCGTACACAAAAAATCAAATAGCTTTTAGGGGTGCCTCATGGCTCAGCTGGTTGAGCATCCAATTCTTGATCTCAGCTCCGGTCATGATCTCATGGTTCATGGGTTTGAGCCCTGCATATAGCTCTGTGTTACAGTGAGGAGCCTGCTTCGGATTCTCTCTCCCTCTCTCTCTCTCTGACCCTCCCCCATTTGTGTGTGCATGCACACACTCACATGCTCTCTCACAAATAAATAAATAAACAAACGTAAAAAACAAAACAAAACAAATAGCTTTGATAGCTCTTTCAAGACCCATAGTTCTGAGGTCCCAGGGTAGTAGAGAAATATTTCCGTGTAGGATGAATAAAACAGTCTCTGTCTATTTAAAAAATATTTATTTATTTATTTATTTATTTATTTATTTATTTATTTGAAGTTTATTTTTTGAGAGAGAGAAAGCATGCATATATGAGCCCTTGTGAGAAGTGGGGAGGTGGAGAGGGGTAGAGAGAAAGGAGAGAGAGAATCCCAAGCAGTCTTGGCTCTCTTAGCAGGGAACGCTATCCCAGGAACCATAAAGTCATGACCTGAGCCAAAATCAAGAGCCCGATGCTTAACAGACAGAGCCACCCAGGTGCCACAATAAAATAGTCTCTTAAAGAAGGTACAAAGTAGTGTCACACATAGTGACAGGCTTCGGATTTTTTGAGGCTTCTGTGAGACAAGCACACTGTCATTAAAATGTCAGTGGTTTTCCTCCTTTGTTATTGAATGTTTTTCTACCCCCTTCTGGTTCTACCCCTTTCTGGAAACTTAGGAGAACAAGTGTTTTCTAGGATTAGGGATACTTGGGTAGATTTTCTTTCTTGTCTCCTTAGAATCATGGAAGATGCAGGAGTGTTACATGGTGAATAATTTAGAGTTAAGGAACATGCCTCCCTAGAGGAGTCTCACACAGGTTCAGTCCAGGGTTGAGTTTGGGTAAAGATTCAGGGTGATTATTATTTTTTAGGCAAAGTTTGTCCATCCACAGTTATAGTAATCTTTCCTGTGTTTCACTAAGTAAGTAAAGTTTCCTTAAAGTCAGTTAGAACAGGTTGTTAATTCATACTAAAATCAGATCTGACCTGCTAGGAACATTTTTTTTTCCAAAGGTTTTTATTTTCGGGAATCTATTGATGCAGATAGGTTTGAATAAACTTATCAGTCAAGATTGCTTTTTATTTTGAGTATTTTTAGAATAAGACTAAGTTTCTTAAAAACATGAATACATTAGCCAACAACATGAGATACGTATGGGAAGACATTTTTAGCTCCATTTTAGAGACAGAATATCAATTCAGAGGTTTGCTTCTGATCCTATGGGCCTATGTGACCCCAGAAATAGATTCTGTGCCTGATGATTGAAGTCTGTCAGAACAAGACTTCTCTTGATTAAGGGGTGAATGCCAATTTGCTGAGTGAGCTGGTATTATTTAACATTTATCAAGAAAAAATAGAAATATTTGTGCTGAGGAGTTTAGCGTCTTAGATTTGTGTATCATTTAATTCATTGCTGATACAAAAATCATAAAGTGTATTGTTTTTATTTTGGGAAAGCAGATTTTGAATCTTTAAATCATGATAGAAAATTCTCCTGAGAAAACACAATAAAAGTATTTAGGAGTTTGTACACATTTATTTTTAAAATAATCATTTACCTAAGTGGTTATGTCTTGATAAAAGACTACCAGTGTTGATCTACTAAATGAAGCTAGATTTTAAAAATAGATTTGAATTGCGTGCCTTATATTTTGTCCTCGGAAGACAAACAGATGCTTTCCTGTCTACCTCTTAGAAAAGCATAAGGATTTACTTAATTGGACAAAAAATTTGCCTTCAAAATTGAAATGTAAACACAGCAATAATTTATGATTATGGTATTCTGCCATGAGCCTTGTCGGATGGTTTTAGGTATGTGTTACATATTAACTTACTTTAAACTATTATTTTAATAGTACCATAGGCTTAAAAAAAGTTTTGAGAGATTGCCTTATTAGCCTTCCTCCCTACCTTGAAAACAAGTCCACTGATAGCATTTTCATAACCTCCCTGGGTAACATCGCTCATTGTATGGTCATCCTCATTGCAGGTATTTTATCCCCATATCAAATGTGGATTTTTTATGCTATAGTAATTCTACTAGTTTCACCATCTCCACTGAGATTGGGACATCTAGCTTATTTTCTCTGTGCATTAGTGTCTACCAATTCTTGAGAGGAGGTGTGGCATCCTTTGCTCTCAGTGGGAACAAACTGCACTATTGCCTCTGGAATGGCATGAACCAGCATGAATCTTAATATATTTTGTCATGCTCTGTTCATGTACTCAGTATATGAGTGAAGCAATGTATAAGTGATGTTTTTTTAAAAAAAGCAACTGTAAAACCATTTATAAAGAATGGCCTATTGTATTTTAACACTTAATGTTTGCCTGTGGTTTCCTATGAGCTATAGAGTAAGAGTAGAGGAAAAGCTGACTTTTTGACCATTTTTCTTTGTTTCTTTTGGTCTATTGCATTGGGTCAAAGATTTAGGGAGAATGACGACATTGAGTCAAGTTTTAGGAAAAGAGGGTGAGTTTCAACGTATTCATTCTGACAGCTTCTTGTCCTGAAAGAATTCATCTTGTATAACTTTACAGAGTGTTCTTTTGTATTTCCCTGCCCTCCCCCACCAACCTGGGGTGTCTCTAGAGGTTAATACACTATTCTCAAAACTAAATAACACTCAGAGAGCCTCAAAGCACCAGAGACATTGGGCTGCTTGGGGTGGGGATTGGCCATCAATACGTATCTAGACCAGGTCAATAGCACACGAAGGCTGTTGTCTCATAACAGCTGTTCAGTGGCCTCTGTGAAATGAGGTGGTGGCTTCCCTCCAGTTTCTGGACAGCTGTATTCCTCACAGAAAGCACTGCCACAATTGGCATTAACTGGCTCTCTTGCTTACAGCCTCCTCAGGCAGCTCATTGAATCTTCTCCTCTTTTCTCCCTGCTTCTTTCTCCTCTCCACCCTCCTCATCTTCTTTCTCTTCATTTCTCCTTTCCCCTTCCTCTTGTCTTTTCCCTTTTCCTTTCCTTCTCTGTCTTACCGTAGGTGGCCTGGAAACAAAAGAGTAGCAGCCTTTTCTGAGGGAAGAATGCATTAACACCTCAGCCTGTGTTTTCTGCCAGGGCTTGTGAAGGGACCTAAGAGGAGCTGTTGGGATAGAATGCTCCTACCTCCCACAGCGTCTGCCTTCTCTGCCCCAGCCCTAAGTTGCTTTGCTCAAGGTGTGTCAGAGTTTACTCTGGGGTTGTGTATTTTATCCATTGAGGTGCTTTCATCACAAGGCAGGGAACACAGCTCTGTTTGTAGAATGGACGGGCCCACAGGGAATTTTGAATGACTCAGTAGTTGTGGTATAAACCCTTCATTATAACTCCCTCTTGGGCACAACCAGGAGTTACTAGAGACAGAGGGTTGCACAGTTTTTGGTTTCCTTCTCTGATAAGAAGGGGGTGGTGTGTATGGCAATCATATTCCCAAACCTCAAATAAACATACCTGTCCTGACTAGGCATTTTTTGATTTATAATCTATTTATCTGACAAGATTTTAATAAAGGAATAATCAAACTCCATTTTTAAACTATATTTAACAAATTGTTTGAATTTTAGAAGGAATAAAATTCTATGAAATAAGACTTCTTAAAAATCCACAGCATGAGTTATTAACTTGACAGAATTCTTTGGATGCTCTTTGGCTCATTCATAGAACAATAATGTGATAGCAGTGATAGCTTCTATCCCTGAAATTTCCAAGTCTGCTCTCAAGTTATTCAACTTCATGCTCTCAGTCTCAATTTGAGTCAAAAAGCAGACCAAAGGAACATTTACCACTCATATTCTTATTTTTTCCAACCAGAAGGAAGCAGTGGTTGATATGATGCTCTCTTACTCTGGAAAGAAAAAACAATTAAACAATTTTACAGTGGTTCTACACTTACTAAAAAACCCAAAGCATTTTGCCTCAGGCTGCCTCTGTTTAGAATTTAAAACCTGTGTACAACATTGTATGGAGAAATTGAACCAACATGCCACACATTGGTTTGCAATTAGCTCATTACAATGTTGATTGCTAAGAAAGCTTACATGGCCAAGAAGATATCTAAACCTTTGAAATGACCATATGAAATCCAAACCAGGAGCTTGAATTGGGGCAATATTAAACAGATGTGAAATCCCAGATATCCTTTGCAATTTAGAAGGTAAAATAATTTAGCACAACCACTTTTGGCAAGGGTTTCAATTTTCAGAGTATGACCAGGACCCACAAACAGTTATGTAAGAAAAAAGTGAGGTTCAGTGTTGGGGAAAATATCCTAACATCAGCTTTGATTCTACGGCCTTCTGAATCCACTTTCCCTCATCTATATGATGGGGCATCTATATGATACTCTGTCACCATATGCATTATTTTTGTTACTTCATAGATATAAAATGACTTGAAAATTAAAGTGATGAATAACTATTAATAATTAGAACAAGCAAACCATGTGTAAAAAATATCTTTGGAGAAATGTAATTTCTAGAATGGACAGATTGTATAACAGGTAAATGAATGGCTCTCAGTTTTGTGATTCATTTATTCATTCATTTAAAAAATGATGGATGAAATCTTAAAAATGATACAATCAGATTGGCTATGTGTCTATTTGTTCTTCCATTGAAAAAAAACAAACAATCCTTGCATACATTTGACTTTGGAAGGAAGGAAGGAAGAGAGAAAGAGAAAGGAAAGTAAAAAAGAAAAAGTCATTCTGATTTATAATCATTTGTACTTTGGATGTGCCTTGAACTTTGCATTTAAAAAGAAAGTGTTTTTCTGATTTTCTACCTATCCCCCTCCTTGGCTTGCCATTTCTAATCATAACTTTCTCCTTGAAAGCAAATGACAAGTGAGGAAAAATTGGTGTATGGCTGCTAAAGCCTCTGCCTTAAATGAGCACTGCTTTCATTCAAACGGGTCAAAGTGAATGTCTGAGAAGGGGTGAGATTTTAAGGCTTGAGCAGTGAGTGGAAGTGTCATTTACTGATTCCACACCTTCTGTCATGGTGGAGTGGGACTTCATCTGGCACTTTAGCTTTCCCATCTACACTAGTTAAAATACCTTGTTATCACCTCCTTCTCTTTTTTTCCCCCTTCAATAAGGATATTGAGAAGATTGAGAGAATGAATGGAGTAAATGTATGTCATGTATATGAATAATATTCTTTTCCTAACAATGTACACTAGTCACAGGAAAACTTTTTCTATGTGGCTCATATTCGTTCCTCTAAGCTCTGAAATCTTGCCTCAGAATTTAGTCCATGGAATGTAAATCCAAGATTCATAATGGGCTAAACCAATGAGAAAGATGAAGGTATCCGGTTTTTTTTAAGACAATAGGGAATGGCCAGTGTTGTGTCCATGGGGAGGGTCACATCCAAGGCCAGCCAGGTGTACAATTCTGGGACACCACAGTCATATCATATTGTATGTGAATGGTGCCCCCTAGTGTGGAGTAGTGCATACCCTGCCCATTGGTCCATTCAGTTCACCCACCTTGAATTTACTCTGTTCCAGGAATGGTTCTAAGTGGTGGAAGACAGCAGTAGAGAAAGCAGACAGGAATCCCTGGTCTCATGAAAATTAAAAGCATTCTCACTGTATTATTTTTTTAAAGGCAAAAAGCACCAGGCCAATCAAATAAAATGCATATATGTATAGAATTTGGCCCATTGGCCCACCAATTCATGACCCCTGCTTTAGGCTTTTAAATTATTTCTGTGATCTTGCAGGTTTTCGCCACAGGGACAAAACATAGAAATGTACTGACCCACAGGTTTGCATCTCCTGCTTAGCTCATGCTTAGTGAGAACAATATGTATATACAAAATTCAGCTAATTAATTTTCAATTTAAATTTGATTTCTTCATCCCTGGATCTGTACTTACTACTACTTCTCCCATGAAAACATAATTCCTAAGGTGATCTGTTAGGTAAGTGTGGAAGGAAAACTAGAATGAGGCAAGGGTCATGGCATTCTGCCAAAGCGCTGTCTGCCTAACTACCCATCGCTCCTGGAGACTAATGGCAGAGGTGAGCAATGTTCACTGTGGCTCTTGAACCAATTCAAAGTCTTCTCCTAACCACGTACAAATTTAATTTTTTTTTTTTTTTGCAAGGAAATAGGAAGAGTCCCTAAAGCTTCAGGTCTCTTAGGGATTATGTTAACAGAAGCAGGGAAGAGTAGAATTGAAAGAGCTCACATAAAGAATTTATTTTTCAGTCTTATGGCATCTTAATGCCATGTGACAAAAAGTTTTAATTTAATCTGCATATAGGCAAAATGGAACAAAAAAAAAAGGAGTTCTGATCACTTAACTACTTTTATGTCTGTGTGGAAGATTTTTCTTTCTTTTTCTTTTTTTCTTTTTCTTTCTTTCCTTATTTTTTCTTCTTCTTCTTCTTTTTTTTGTTTTTTTTGCATTGGAAATTTCAGTAAAATTGAAAACTTGTATTAATTTTCTGCAAGAAGCTTTAGAGAAATGCTGTGATGGTACTCAAAGACTTTAAAAGTTTCCACCTCAGAACTTTGAATTTTCTTAAATAAGATCATGACTCAAAAATATTTAAAGAACCTAGGTCACAAACCTGATGAGAGACTGTCAGAGTAGAAAGGTATAAAGACCAAATGTAAGCATATACATCTTCCAAGAACTAGAGCAAAGACCTTCCATGAGGACTCTTCCTCTCGATCTACCTGCTTTCCAGAATCCTTTCCTTCCCAAATCCCTCATAAATGAACAATAACAATAATAATAATCAGAGGAGAGAGTGTTTCCCTATCAATCTGCACGTTACATTAAATTACTTTTCCCAAAATCTGGAAGTATTTCCTGAAAACTGGCAAAGGTATTAATTTTTTTTCTCTCTCTCCCTCTCTTTAAATCACAAAGCAAAATTCCACTGTCCCTCTACCCCCCCCCCCTCCTAAAAAAAAAAAAGTTGTCGAGTTTTGCTTTTCTATTCACTGCAGTTCTGGCCAAAGTAAAGCCCTCTTTCTCAATGACGTCAAGATCTTTACCAAGATTAGGCTTTCATTTCTCTATTGCAGCAATTAGCCAGGGAATGTATAAAAGGCTTCAGGGAGACTCACTGGGCTGCAGAGAGAGAGAGAGAGAGGCACTTTGCACCACAGACAGATAGCACGAAGGAAAAGGCAGAGCGAGTGAGGAAGAGAAGAGTCAGTCGCTCCTGGGGAAGGGAGAGAGAGACAGGCTGGGAGAAGGAGAACAGAAAGTGTGTGTCAAACGGAGTAAAGAAGGGGAAAAACTCCCCTTCAAGCACATTTTTGAAACTCTGGCAACTCCAGAAAGAAACGGGCTACGTTTCTGAACATTAGAGACAATGAAAAGCTAAAGAAAATTTTGCAATCTCTGCCACAGTCTCATAGGTGCTTAGAAATGAAAGTAGAGCTGCCTGTCTGTCACCGACTCTGAGAGGGGTGACTGGATTAGGGACGGGGACGCCAGTTTGTGTGTGGGTTGTTTTTTGTTTTTTGTGGGGGTTTTTTTGTTTTTGTTTTTTTAACATCTTAAATCCTGAAAAAAAAAAAAAAGGCAGCAGCTCCGAATTGAATGAATTGATGGGCACACTCCAACTGCTGGGCTGCAGAGACTGGACTTGGTCTTGCCATTTCTGCTTCTTTGAAAGAGGAGACAACTTGGGCTTCCTTTTAATTTAGTTTTTCTCCTTCTCCCCCCACCCCGGCCTTCCCCTTTATCTCCCCCACCCCCTCTATCACCACCCCCCTTTTAAATAAGAGGGTGAAGGGGAACCAGAGCGCACAAGGGAACTGACTGGGAGGCAGAGAAGATGGGCATCCTCAGCGTAGACTTGCTGATCACACTGCAAATTCTGCCAGTTTTTTTCTCCAACTGCCTCTTCCTGGCACTCTATGACTCGGTCATTCTCCTCAAGCACGTGGTGCTGCTGCTGAGCCGCTCCAAGTCCACTCGCGGGGAGTGGAGGCGCATGCTGACCTCAGAGGGAATGCGCTGCATCTGGAAGAGCTTCCTCCTCGATGCCTACAAGCAGGTGAGCTGCCCCGACAGGGGCTTCTCCCCCGGTCAGCAGGGGCAGGGGCTGGCGAGCGAGGGACCGCAGGCCCTGGGGAGCATCGGGCTGGGATCCTGGCGCGCTATCTAGGCTCCTGGTGTTACGCTCAAGGGAGCCCCTACCTGTGCCTTCCACACCTGTCACACAGGTTAGATTTGGAGATGACAGGTATTAAGCTGTTATGACTCTGTGCCACCTAGTAAAGACGCTTTCTAATAAGAGCCATTAATGCCTTGCTGCAATTTTGGAAGAGAGGGTATTTGTGCCCGATGAGTAACTTCGGGAAAAGTCAGAAAATGTTGGGGGAGGGGAGGAGACCGCTGCATTTAACCTGCTCTTGTAACAAACTTGGATTTTGATGTTTTGCTTGATGAGAGGCTGGGGTGCGCTAGGAAAGACAGTTCAGTGCTGGGCACTGAAAAGCGAGGGAAAAAAGAAAATGCTCCTCAGAACCCTCAGAGTTAGCAAGCCTTAACAAAATGGTCACGGCGGGTAAGATTTGGCATAAAATCCCCCTTGTTTCTCGTAGAGGTAAGAGTTAATGAAAGCAGCCCTGTGTGCAGCGTCCTCCTCTAGGTGGACGTTGTTTTACTTGAAGGATAGTTGACATACAATGTACAGGTGTACAACATGGTGATTTGACAATTATATACATTAGGAAATGTTCACCATGAAAAATATGGTTACCATCTGTCACCATACAAAGTTATTACATACTTATTGACTATATTGTGCTATACTTTTCATCCCCATGGCTTATTTGATTTGAACCCTTTTGAAGTGGTTATAAGGCAATGAGTCCTGGGTCACTAGATATCAATTTGCAATAGGAAGAGCTGTGAACTAGCTGTCAGAAATCCAGACTTTGTACGGGGAAACCACATTTGCCTTCTCAAAAGTAAAAAAGTTGTCCTAGAAAGAGCAGATAAGTCTATGGTTCATTACAGTCTCAAAACTGTTACAACACATGCCTTGAGCACCGGAGCAGTGGCCTCACTTAGCTGCGGAACACACATCCCAGGGCTGCTTCTCAAAACCAGACCTGGTGATCTTTGTTTCTAAGACTTGCCTTTTGGCTGCTTGGAGATGTTGGTAGGACATCCTCAACTCCGATCTCAAGGGCCAACGGGGGGCATTTTGGCACTGGTCCTTTGTCAGTTGGCACCTCTGCCTATGCCCACGTGACTCCTGCTGATCTCTGGGCTTAAGAATGGACTCACTTGGCAAAAGTTGCTGTCAAAGTAGACAGTCTTGGTTTTCCCCAACTGTACTGGGGGACCTCGTCCAAGATGGCAGGGAAGGGAATTTGAGAGGCATATAGAAGGCAATGAAGTGGTACATTGTAGACAAACAGCACCACAGAAGCAGGATGAAAACTCATAATCAAAGAGGAGGAAGGGAAGACTCCCCCATAAATCAACCCTAGAAAAATAAATCTGTGCATGAGGAAAGGAAAAGGAGTAGCTTCTAGTCACAAAGAATCCAGAGTAGGTTTGTTCCACTGAAAATTAAATATTCAAGAAGGAAATATTCATTGTGAATTCAGGAAGGTTTACTACAACACACATCTTTCTTATTGAAAGCAACCTGCATCTGTCCTAAAGGCCAGAGAATGGTAAGAGCTCTTGTTAGTAAGTAAAAATTCCTTTTTGATGATATGAAACAATGCTTAAAGTTCTAATCATATAATCTCCATTATAACATGCATGTTGGGCAAAGGGGAGATGATGGAGGAAGATACTGAGATGACCATTTCACTCCCACAAATGTATCACTGAATGTGAATTTTTTATGTTTTGACATGGGAGTAAAGAATTTGTGGAGAACACACAAGTATGTCAGGCACATTATGAATTAGGAAGTTCCCTCATCTACTCTGTATTTTGTAGGTGTTAGGAAGACAAAATGGAGATGCCAATGGCTTGAACTCAGCATATTAAACTCTTACTTTTTTGAAAGATAATTAACATTTGCCTATAAAAGAAAAGTCACTTCTCAGGAGAATTTTATATATGAATATGTGCTTACATAGATATCTCACATAAAACATGGGGGCTGTGCTGTTACCCACAAATATTAACTGACATTGTTTTTCCTATCAAGCAGCTTATTGAAATAAAGAAGGAAAAACAAACAAATGTCTCTTCAATAAACTTGATTGTTTATTTTTCACTGATATATAGCATTCCATTATGTAGCAATATTTTGTTAATTGTATTCCAAGAAATTGACAAGGACAAGTGATTTTTCTTTTTTTTGCATATGGCTTATATATTCTTCTCCTGTATTGTTTCTATTGATTTGATTAGTGACCAAGTTCATAGCTGATGTTATTATGTTTGCTTTTTATGATTTATATAATAGATACCATGAGAAGGAGCAAACCAGGAACCCATATATCCAGAGACAAGACTGGACTGGGTGTACAATGAATAGAAACATTGTGAACACAGCTTGCACTGAATTTAGGTCTCCTCTGTCTCCCAAGTATGACAAGGGTGGTGGTAGCTGTCGTGGCATTTGAGGGTCACTCAGAATCTCTAAAACAAGTTGAATGACTTCCCTGACTGCTGTTTTCATCTGTGACACTGTCTTTGGGTGTGGCCATTTCCAGAGCCACACTGGAGGAAGTTTTGTGTGAGGTGGCACCATGGTATTTCGCAATGCCAACTTACGTTATTTCAAGGCCGCCACCCTCAGAAGCAGAGATTTCTGGGAGGAGGGGTTTGCACACCTGTCATACACAAGGCATGTCATTTCTAATTCCCCTCGTTGAAGGTCAGATATTTGGGGAGATAGTTAGAGAAAGTGCAGTAAAAGTGTTATCCCTGTATTTGGCTCCTGGAGGGGGTGACAAATAAATTAAAATAGAACAAAATAAAAACAACCCTTCTTCATTAAAATGTTGAATGGAATTTAAAATTAATTCCAGAGTGGAACCTTTAAAGATAATTTGCTCTTGGTTATAGGGAGTTCCATGCATGGGTTTTGATGGAAAAAAAGTCTACGGAAACTTGTGACGGACAGAGGTGAATAACAGATGTTTGTTATTTAAGTTTTCCTAATCTGTGTCATTGCATCTAACACTGCATCCTTGTACTAGCACTCCAAGACTCGAAAATGCAACCAATAAGCAAACTCCCCTGTCTGGGAACCGGGCTCCTACCTAAATGAAGTGTAAAAGTAAACACACAGTATAGATGTTGACAAGCAGTTTAATTTCTATGCAGTTAATATTGCGGTAGAAATACAGAAAACATATTCATTTGAACATATAATTTTGGTTTTGAAAGGGTCTCTAACATCCTCCTCCTCTTCATTCACCTCCAGCCTTTTGACACTAGTTTCTACAATGGAAAATAGCTCTCTTAAGAGAGAAACATTCTCAAAAGAACACAAAGGAGGCCCCAGCCAGAGTTTATCCATCACTTGGATAGAACACTAGGAAATGATACAGCTTAGAGCTGCATTTTCAAGGCATGCACCGAAAACAGAAGGACCAGAGAGGAGTTGAACTTGGAGGAAAGAGTCAGTAGCTCATTCTTCAACTCTGGTTTATTTGGCCAGTTGGAATGTACCTGGGTAAATTACTGTTTAATCATTGTTTGGCCATGTTTGTAAGGACACTGATGTAGCCTGGTCATTATGTCAAAGAATTTGAAATTTCTTGATGGTTAATAAAGCCATCCTAGGGCTTTTGTGTAGCAAGAAGGATGTGTAAATATTGTTCTGCCACACACCCAACCCCCATTTTTATCATTTGCCTTACTTCCTATCATGAGATGAGGTGATATTTTGTCCAGAAGCCTTTCTAAGGCTGTGGAAAAGAGGAAAAAAAAACAAGGTTAGTAGTATATGCTCTATTTCCAGCTTCTGCTTGATGAATGGTTCTTTTTTCCCCTTGCCCTGCATTTCAGAGTCCACATGCTAAAGCAGTATTATCCTTTTCCCCATGCACTGAACATTGTCAGTAAAAGGAATCCTATCATCACAGGAATCAAATTTATAGGCCATATATTTACCCTCTTGTTCATATTTATAAATATGGCTATCACAACATTTGCATTCTGCCGGGAGAGGTCATGTGTTATAAAAATGAAGCCCTTTATTTACTCCCTTGTTGGTGTTGTGTTGATGTTGATTACACAAACATAGGAAAGGACAACTGTAATAGCGCAGATGAGAGAGATAAAGTCAGTGATGACGATATTACATTTTACGTATGTCCTTTCTGATCCTTGGAAAATAAAGGGACCCTTTGGGAACATCGGAACTTCAAGACCAATTAGTGGAAATGATGCTTCTTGTGTTTGGGCATTAAATACTGGGCAGGGTTCTCTTTAGAGCAGCTAATGCTGGCAGGGAAAGAGGTACCGACCTAATTACTCTTCCGCAAGAGTAAAAAATGCCTTTTGAATGCCTCTTTGGCAAATATGTCTCATTAAGGACAAAAACCAAACACAAACCCTCTAAGAAGGAGAAATTAAGATGATAGGTAACTTGTGGCCAGGAGACTTTCTGTGCCACTGTGGGAAATTAAAACAAAGTTTGAGAGTACCAGGGGATAACTTGTTTTTGTTGAGCTTCTTTCCTGCAGCCTAAATGTTATTATGGGACCAACTTTATTTTCTTCATCATTTTGGCTCTTTGTCAAGGAATGCTTTGCTCCTGGGGAAAGCAAAGAATCTTCCATCATTGAAGACAATGGTGATTCTCCCATTCCATCTCAGCAGGGCATATAACTGAGCAAACCAAGAAATTCTCCACTTGAAACTCTGTTCATAATAGGAATTTAATTTTCACGGAGATCAAATGGGAAGATGAGAAATGATATTGGTCTCAAATGGCAATTGAGAAAGGACAGTAATGTCCTTTTAAAAGATTTATTTTTGTTTGTTTAAAGTGAACTTCCATTTTTTTTTAATTTCTGAAGTTTTTTTCTTTATTGTTGCTAAAGTGTCATCAGCAGGTTTTAGCAAAGACGGACAAATTTTATGATTAGTATATGATGTTTATAAAAGTAGACTACTGGTCTACTCACACTGAGACTTACAAATAATGGGTGTGGGGTTTTTTCTCCCCATGTAGTTTTATTAATATCTTTAGTCTTACCTACGCATTTTCTCTAACCTAGTCATCTTCATGAACACGCTGTTTATGACATTCCAATCTGCAGTAGGGTCCCATGGCTGCAGAGCAAAATAAAAAGAATTGGCTTCTTTGATTTCATACATTGAGAGCCAAGATAATCAAGAGCAGATCAACAGTATTCGGTGTTGATTATGGCAGAACTCTACAATAGGGCTCCAGGATTCACATTTCTGAATTATCTGACTCAGTGAACATATCCATCACCCAAACATAATTATGTTCATTGCAGGTCTAGGTTATTATTAAGTGTAAAATTCTTCACTGACCCCTAGGATTATAATAGCTATCGTTCATTTACTAATTCATTCAACAAAATTTCCAGCTTAATAAAATGCTAGTGCTGTTCTCGGCACTACACACACACACACACACACACACACACACACACACAAAAGCATTATGTATTTGGTAACTTTTCTAATTTTTAATTTGAGAGTGAAGGTATTGTACTTGTTTGAAATTTTCTAAGTCTATACTTTGAAAAGAATTATGTGGCTGAACTATAGACATTGTCACTAAGAGGAAGGAGAAGGTGCTTTAATTTTCTAAGAAAATTAACTGCAGGTAATATGAGAGCCACCTGTGACAGAAGCATCAGATGAGATTATTCAGTTGAATAATCAGGAATAATGCAAAATCAGCAGTTCTGCTTGGGTGAGAGTCAGGGGCATCAGAGGTCTTTAACATGACTCCAAAAACCAGATGGTGTTTCCACCTACCAAGAACCTACAAGTCTGTAGTCTAGAGATGACTTTTCTTCTGTGAATGGGTTGTTGACTTCCCAAGAAGTCACTACAGCATTTAATGGATTTAGAGTGAATGCATTCAGATCTTTATATCACAGTATGTTGAGGAACACAACACAGTATCATTGAAAGCAGCCCTTCTAGAGCTGTTACTGATAGTTTAAGTGGGAAAAATCTAATGAGAAGGTAGGTTAAAAGATATATAATACCTATAAAGTGTGTATCTTTAAATTTTAAGCATATTTTCATACCTCAGAGATGTGTGAGGTGTTATTTTACCTCATATAAAATAACCCAGCTGAAAGTGGTTTATAAGATTTCTCCATCTAGGGTAACTTGCAAATTAACCAAGAAAATTAATATAAACAAAGTAACTTTCTCCCTGATAGTAACTAAAAACAAATGTACTTATTTAAATAATACCAACAGCTTCCTTTTCTAAGAAAGAAGATTGTTATCTTAAGATTTTTAGAAAACTAATAGTATTGTTTCAAATCTGCATTGCTAGGATTTTTCAGAAGGGAGAGAAAGAACTTCTTTCCTTCTTTCTCTACAGTTAAAATGAGTTATGCATTCACATTAGATAGAAGCTTCTGAATGAAAGCCCTTGAGTATTTTACATCAGTTTGGATTGTTGAGTCTTTAACAATTTACTTCTAAGTGACTTCAATTACTAACAGTGTTATATGTGGCTGTATTTATATGAGGGAAATAAGTCGATCCAGTTGGGAGTGTTTTGTAATATTAAGTATAGCGTATAAAAATCAACTGGGCTGTCGTAAGTTGTCCGTAATGTTATTGGCTTTGATTAAACCGTACTAGGGGAAGATCCGATTGTGTTAATTCAAACTGAAGTAATTGGTTCTTTTATGTTGCAAGCTTTTTATTATCAATTTACAGATCCAAAGGCCAGCAAACTTTCCTTCATTCTGTGTTCAGCTATTTAAACCACTTGCAAAGGGGCATGTGGAACAATTTTCTTCCATACCTTCTTTTATACCTGCCTATTTTAAAATGCAGAGGAGCTTGTTAATAGAATGTATGATAGAAAAGTAAATGGTTTGTGATTTCCTAGATAAAAACAGGAAAACAAAACAAAAACCCATGAAAAATGAGGAATTAAAATAATTCTGGAATAATTCTATGTTTCTATTTCATTTGTTTAATGGAAATGAACTCATTTCCATTACTTTTGGGTTATGGGAACCCAAAAGTAAGTGGTAGCTCAAGAAACCTCTAGAAAGGACATCATCCTGAGAAGAGATCAAATTACTTCTGAGGATAGTCCTTTTTTTTTTTAAACATAGAGTTTCCCAGAAAGATGATATGCTGTTTCATATATTTGGGTAGCATTTAATAATGGAACCTATACTCACACAATGATTTATAGTATACAAGAGCTCATTTTCTTATGTTGTAGCCCTTATAACTGTCTGAGGAAGACAGGCATTATTATCAGCATTTTACAGATGGAAAAACTGAAGCACTGAAGAGGTGAAGTGGGAGTAGCCCTTCTAGTAAATGGTGGACCTCAGATTTCTAGCTCTGTCCAAGAATTGAGCCCATTGGTATCATTGTCCATTGGTGGAGATTAAGTAAATTAGCATCATGCAAGAATATAAAGGTCTTTCCTGAGTATTTTAGAATTCAGAAGTGGGAATATAAAAAAGAGGTACCTAACCCCCACAGCTCTGACAATTTCACTTAAAGTAGACCATTCACTTTTAACTTTTAAAATTAAGTCAATTAATCATTTGTTGTATAATGTGTGCTCAGCATTGACAGCAGACTAAGCTAGTAAAGAATACCAGCCTCAACATAATTATGAAAAGAGTGGTGCCTTCAATGGTTCTTTGAATGTGGTGCCTTTGATGATGAAAATAATTACCTTCAATGACTATACAGAATGAAAAAGACTTACTCTTTAGGGCCATTCTTTACATTACCAGCCATGATGCTTCTTTACTCAAATCAATATATATTTATCATATCCTATGAAGGAAATCCCACATTGTATTAGAGCTGGTTGGTTTTGTATAGAGTGAATTGGAGTGACAATGCATTTCATATGGTATTCTCTCCCTTTTTCTTTTTTTCACCATCAGGTGAAATTGGGTGAAGATGCCCCCAATTCCAGTGTGGTACATGTCTCTAATTCTGAAGGAGGTGACAACAGTAGAAATGGTGCCCAGGTGAAGATAGTTGATGGAGGCGAGTGCCACCTTCTTGACTTTGCCAGCCCTGAGCGTCCACTGGTGGTCAATTTTGGCTCAGCCACTTGACCTCCTTTTACTAGCCAGCTGCCAGCCTTCAGCAAACTGGTGGAAGAGTTCTCATCAGTGGCTGACTTCCTGTTGGTCTACATTGATGAGGCTCATCCTTCAGATGGTTGGGCAGTGCCTGGTGATTCTTCTTTGTCTTTTGAAGTGAAGAAGCACCGGAACCAAGAAGACCGATGTGCAGCAGCCCACCAGCTTCTGGAGCATTTCTCCTTGCCGCCCCAGTGTCGAGTTGTGGCTGACCGCATGGACAATAATGCCAATGTAGCTTATGGTGTAGCCTTTGAACGTGTGTGTATTGTGCAGAGACAGAAAATTGCTTATCTAGGAGGAAAGGGGCCCTTCTACTACAACCTTCAAGAAGTCCGGCGTTGGCTGGAGAAGAATTTCAGCAAAAGATGAAATCTAGATTAGCTGGTTGAAGGTATGATTGTAAAAGAGTTTTTTTTTTAATTATGTAAAGGAAAGGAAACTAAGAACTGAATCCACTATTTCAACTGAGTCTCATTGTCTCCCTGAAAGACAGGAATTTACGTGTCAGAAGAACATAAGCTTCTAACATCTCCATACTTCTTTTACCACTCAAATGGCATTTGGCTAAATAGTAGCCCCATCACATCTCTTCCTAGTGAAAAGCCCTGAGTAAAAAGATCCCAAGATGTAGAGGAAGAAACCCTGTTTCAACATGTGTTCATCTGCCTTGGGAAAGAAGTAATACAGCTGATGGAAGCTTTGGGACCTGAAGAACAGACTTACCTGAATAACTACTACCTTAGGGAACTATTATCCTTGTTAGTATAAGGGGTATTGCCTAGGCTTTATTCAGCATGGATAGAGCCCAACTGGAAAATTCCCAAATATTTACTTATGATGAATCCTTGAGTCCAGTCCTTGTGCTTGGGACTTCGTGTTTAACAATGTTCAAGTAGTTTTTGCTGTTTTAGTTTCTAGCCATCTAGTGCTCTCTGCCAGTCTAAATATGCCAGAACTCACAGATGTATTGGTAGATATCAAGAATGATTCCTGGAGGGTTAGATTATCTGAAATCTGAGGGTTACTTTTTAGGCAGGTGGGAAAGTACTAGAAGAAAATCAAATTGACAAGCTAGGAAAGGATGCAGAAAGATGAGGAGGCTTCACAGAGTTTCACTTTGAAGCTGTGGAGAGTGGGACTAATTTGTTAGCCACCGAAACATTGAAACATAAAACATACATGGGCCAGAAAAAGAAGCAGCTCAACTATAATTAGCATTGAGAATATACATATGAAATCAATATATTTATCATATACTCCTGAACTAAGGGAGAAAGGGGGATTGAAAGAGGGAAAAAAAAACCACACTTCATTATTTGTAATTATGAGAATTTTTTGCTGGAAATAATTACTTTTTGAAACATGTTTGTGGTATGTATATTTTCAGTTGATTAATTATGCCCTGTGATACTGATTAAATGTAAAACCAATAGATCCAATGGTACTGGTCTGTCCCTCTCCATTCCTACAATTATGATGTGGCCCCACTCGTTCTTAGTCTTAGCCTCCACAATGGTGTTCTCTGAATGCTGAGCTGGACTCGGCTCTTTCTTTATTTATATATAAATAAAATATATTCTTAGCTGCTGTGGGAGGTAGGTGCCCTGGCCATTCCGCTGTGGTACTGTTCTCCCAAAGTAGGTGAACTATAATGAATAATAGGTACGAACAAACAAGATTTCTTCAGCTGCAAAATAGAGGAAGGCAAAGTTAGTTTGAGAAAATTCTCATTAGTAATTTTGGAGGCTTTGATATAAGGCAACCCTCAGTGGCATGGAATTTGGTGAAATGGAATTTCCATTTCCATTTGAATTTGGACTGGGGTCTTCCTCTTCCTTTGTTCCAATTAGCTGAGGTCTGGTAATCTAAGGCCTCAATTGTACATTATTATAATGATATGTGTGTGTGTGTGTATATATATATACACACACACACACACACATATACACACACACGTGTGTGTGTATATATATATATACACACACACACCATATTTCTCTTTAAAGATACTATAGTTTTACCTGTAATGTAAGTAATAGCTAAATATCATAACCCCGAAAGAATAGACCAACTAATTTTATATCATAAATTTTTACTGTAAATTTGAGGATGCTGTCAAATCACAGTATATGGTTGTATTGAATGTACAATCAAAGGTTCTTATGACCATTCCATTAATAATTGAATCATAAAATAAAAGTAATAGAAAAAAATCTCAAGTTGAAAATATCTTCTGAAACTAGTTGCCTCTGAAATGAGAAAAAGGTGGGAACTGAGTAAGAACCAAAAGTACATTAAAAACAAAAAAAGCTGGAGCAATATATCAGTTCTATCACTAGTTTATTGTTTAGACACTAATACGTTATTTTAACTGATGATTGTGTTTTACAGCAACATTTAGGCTTTCCAGTGTCTTAAAATCTATAAAACACACCCACAGAGAAACAAAGCAAATTTTGAAAATGTGGCATCATCTAATAGATTTCTGGAAAATCACATGGAGAATAGATTATTTCAGACTTCTCAATTGTTAAACTCTACACTCCAGAATGATCAGTGGGCCCCATTGTATTTTATCTTTAAAATGGTGTTAAGATTATGTGGTCCCCTAGAAAAGTAAAATGAAAACTTGGTTGCAGCACACTCACTCTGTTGTCTTTAAACTTCCCCTTTGTTCTACATGTACAATAATGGAACAGGATGTTAGAGAAGCTGGTGGGGGGATGAGATTTGGCTAAGGCAGTGCTAGTTGTCTGGGTAAAAGGATGATGGAAAAAGCACCCAGTCGTGATATATTTTTAAGGAAAGAGAAGGTTGTGTGTGTGCAATTCCTCTCCACGAGGATACTCCAATGGAGAAATGAAGCAGTGGAAGTAAATACACAAAGGCATAGGCTGAATATCAGGGAAAAAGATATGTTCAATAGAACATAGAAGACTTTCTGGAAGAAAGGCAGTTAGGGGCCAATGAAGAAAGTGAATTGACAAAGCTCAGGAATCCTACAGTATGTAGAATGGCTTGGTGTTACCAGAGTTATGTAACCTATTTATCTCAACATGATTTTTTAGGATTTCCTATGATGTATCTTTAGGAACATAACAAGAACTCATTATTTGAGGTAGAGGAGAATCAGTGCTTAGCTGGTATGCTCAGAGAAAGTATTAGATTGTCAATACCCACCCCACCTATCTTCTCTTTTATAAAGTATGTTCCTTTGAACAATTGTTATTCATATATATATATATATATATATATATATACACAAACAAACTTTGAGTTCTTCTTAGTACCTAAACATTCCCCCCGCCCATAGGCTATGTTTACATGGAGCTATCAGTTTAGCCTTTTAAACTGAGTTAGCATATCTATTATTGAAATAGTTTCCAAGCAATTTTAGATATTATCATAGCATCTGGATTTACTCAAACATTTAGTGTTTGAAAGACTTATGTCTTGGAACTATTCAAACTTACTTTATTTTATTGCTTAGAGAAAATAGTGGAATCAACATGACTTTCTTGAATGGGCATGAATGAGATGCCTGCACAATGATGTTGAAATGTTTGATATAGATATTAAAATGTAACTGACCTCCTTAAAGGCAGACTAGTAACTGCTCTTTGTATAGCTAAAGTGAAGCCATTTAACTTATATGACTTTTTATATTCATGTTTTGGATCTTTGGTACTATGTCTTCACCTTGTTTATAGAATTTACCCTTGATTTTTGGTAATATCAAGTTCTAAATGGTCTATTTATTTAAATTTTCTTGCCGTTAAGCAGAAAATGCCTATTCTATAACCAAGGAAAGAAGAAAATCCTGCTGTCTTTGATTTTGCCTGGAGTGTATTTCACTATTTGGGCTCTTGAATAAAAAAAAATATGAAATATGTTAATATGTTGAGGTCATGTGTGGGTACTGCCTTGCTGCATAAAATACCAGAGGGGCATATTAAAGACAATATCTATGCCTTTGGGAGAATTTCCAGCTGGACACAGGTGTTCTTAGCATGTCCTGTGGGTTATGTCCACAGCAAAAGGAATGCACTGATGTACAGGACTTCCCATTCTGTAAATCTGACTGATGGTTTGGAAAATAAGCTTAATTAGAATCATATGGCCCCTGCAAAGGGGGAAATGTAGATACCAATTACTGTCCCATTGAAGGGTTCATGAAAACCTCTCCAGCATTTAGAGCTTTTCAGAACATGTCCAATGTCATGTCTCTCAGCAGTGGAGAATTCTAATTCCAGGAACTTAAAACGATATTGCCAAAAATCAGATCAAAAAAAATTTTAGTTATATTCCAACTTTCTCCCTACTTTCTCCTTTATCTTAAAAATAGAATCCAAACTTAGTCTTCATATGTACATCCAGAATGGGGTATAAGTATCAATTTCTGCCTTGGTGATTTGCAATCTCTGCGTAGTATCTTGAGGTCCTCTGTAAAAGAAGGTAGTAGGGCCTGGGAAAGCCAGGAAGTTGCTAATCTGGAAGAACGAGGTCCTGTGAATTTGGTCTATTGATTTGGGAAGGTTTGAAAAGATAATTCTCACCATTGGAAGAGGGCTGCTAGGTGTCAGTGAATGACTTTAGGAAGAGCCAAACATTGGGCCACTTCATAATGCCTTATGTTCTGGATAGCACCAGAAGCAAGGTCTCCGACTTAAGAGACCCAGCTCTGTTCTAAGGTGAGTCTGATACAATAGAAAGCAAACATGTAAAGATATCCAAAAAAACCCTGCTCATGCAAGTCAGAGCTTGCTGCCCATCTTAAGCAGCAGTACCAGAGCTCTAGGGAGTTTATTTACTATTTACTGGGGAGATCTCAAGGACCAAGGAGATGTTAAATGTAGTCACTATTTGGGCTCCCCCCCTCCCCCAAAAGCAAACAGGTAAACACATAAATGAAAGAAGCCCACAGAAGGGGGTGGGAAATAAATTAAAAAATCTCTCAAGCCTTCTCCAGACTATGTCACTAGCCCATGTACTTTTTATGTGTGTTAGGATGAAAGAGTGTGAAGACATAAGTATCCAGTACTTTATAACCAAAGCAATTAAAAGAAATTGGGTAGGGAATGTTGGCCAGTTTCATTTTCTTTTGCATCACATTATCACCAGACTATATCACTAGCCCAAGCAGTCGGGCACCTGGAGAGGGAGATTGGGATGTGCAGAGGTGACCAGTGTGCAAATGATAACTACTGATGAAAGAGTCACTGACTCAGTTAGTGGTTGGATGTAGTCACATTAGTTTTCCTCTGCCCATCTTTGTCTCCCTAGCAAGGAGAATATTTGGGGCATGATGCTATGGGCACTGGGTAAATGTGGTAAGAATGCATGTGTGTATTTCTCTGCTTCTCAGTTGCAGAAACAGAAACGCTTTGGAGATTATCAGTAGAAAGAGTGTTATTATATTGGTGCTGAGTGGTACGTGTGCTTTTAAAATTTGTTCTTGTATTTTAATAAATTTTGAATAAAAGAATAAAGTTACTCTTTGGTTCTGTTTGTTTATTTTTAAATTACTCTCTAGACCTTGCTCCTGGCTGGAACACATTCATGGTTGACAAGGGAAAGAGAATCCATCATTCTAATATTTATTCCTTGGTATTTGTGGGTAAAGACTCCGGCAATGCCAGGTTATTTTAATCTCATGCTGTGTGCCAGAGTCTTCAAGGAAATTAAGACAAGTTAGAAGAAAATCTTCAGATACTTTCCATATTTGTGAACAAGTCACACACAATTCATGGGAAGGGCCTTATTGAGATCATGGAGCAAACTTTTACTTTGTTAAATTTATGCCCCAGGTTTTTTAAGTGCTATAAATAAACTTTCCATGAGTTGGTTAAAGCCATATGTATGTGTGTGTGTGTGTATATACACACACACACACACACACACATTATATATAATATGTTTGGCAGTGTATTAATGTATGATGAAAAAAATTTGAACACACTTCTATCAACTACTTTGCATTATGAGAAAGTATAAAGGATATGAATGTTTTATGGAGGCAGTGGTCTGTTAATGACAAGAGATGTATTTGCAACATGGTTAAATATGTACACTTTAATCCTGGAAACAGGTGACTCAACCAATGTATTAATGTATCTTGAGACTCTGAACTTACTCATGGTTTCCTACTCATAATAATTTCATTAATATTTGTAGTATCTCATAATATTCCAGAATTTTAATGGAAATTTGAAGAATCATGACTGACAACTATTGACTGAGATTCTATTTAGGGGTATACCCTGTGCTGGGTGCAATAGGATGTGTAAAATCCATGAAACAAAATTCACGCAGATGTGACTCCCCTTAGGAGCCTATCATGGATTTGTCAAGGCTCTGCAAGTGACAAATGCAAATTTGTCTTCAAAAAAAGAAAAAAAAGAATTTATTGGCCAATATAATGAAACCCTAGAAATGATTGGGATGAAACTTACCTCAGGGACAGTTTGATGGGTCCAAGGACTTAGAAACCTTCAGTGCTTGTTTACTAAGTCTTTTGTCTCTGTTCTTTTGGGGTGTCAGGTTTTCCTCAGATCAGCTTCTTATCTTGCGTGATCTCGTTGGGGGAAGCTCCTCACATTCTTTTTTAAATTTCATTGAGATATAATTGACATACAACATATTAGTTTCAGATGTACAATGTAACAATTTGATATTTCTATATATTGTGAAATGATTACCACAGTGAGTTAGTTAACATTCGTTACCATACATAGTGTTAAAGAACTTCAACCTTAAATGGAATTGGAAGATAGAAAATGGGAAAATTCAGGCATATACCCTTAGAAAAACAAAACTTAAGGAACGAGAGATGATTTCCCATAAATGTCTAATTTATGGAAAACTGATAATATTGGAATTTTCTTAAATGATAGGCAGTTGGTCAGGGGTTGCCTCAAAGCAATGTTGGGAAGTTTCAATTATGGTTTCCAGAAGCAAGAATAAGAAATGACCCAGGTCAGGTTGGTCTCACAAGATAAGCTGAATTGAGCTTTGTTTGTGTGACTGGGCTGGTTTTGTCTGGTTAGGGAATTTTGAAAATTGGCCATTTGTTTTTGATTTTAACAGACCTAATCGAGTTCTCCCCAATTTGCACTTCCTGCCCATAAACACAGCTATGCCAAACCCTCAATGGGCTCACCGGTAGCTTGCTACATTTAATTGCAATTCCTCTGTTATATTCCTGAATAAATACATCTTTTTGACAATTTTCAGCTTGCTTCAGTTTACTTCTTTATTTAGGTGGACAATAGTTGCGAAAAAAGTTTTTTTATTAGGACTTTAGGATTTACTATCTTAGCAACTTTTCAATGTATAATACAGTATCACTAATGATAGTTACTGTGCTGTACATTACTTGCATTCTAACTATAAGATGCTTCAAATAGAGTTTGACCCTATCACCAGAGAAGGACTTGAATTGGGCCAGCTTGTGTTACATGTGGGTTGTGTTACATGTTGCCATGGTAACAGGGTCTGCTACCAAAAGGAGAGCAAGAAATACTGGGAATGTCCAAGGGTATCAGAAGTTAACTCTGTGGCTATTTCTTTAACTCCCCTTATAATGAGGGTTAAATAAGTGATTGGATGTGTATAATCAATAAGAACAAGTTCAGAGGAAGAAAGGAAAGAACTCTGGGTAGTGCTCTCAGAAGAGGCTCTGTGGAGTTTAAAATGAGTTGACCTAAGAGAAAGGGTAAGATTTAGATAGAGAGGAAGATGGATGGTCTTTCATTTAGTCAAGTCAATCTGTGTTTACAAAGTGTCCATTAGATGTGACTAAGAAAGCCAAATCAGTAAAAAAAATAAGACACTAAAATGGCCATCATCCTTAGGAGGGAGAATTCAATCCAATTCAGTGAAAGTTGAGAGAACTGAGGATAGGAAGCTATGTTTTTTATTTCTTTGTGTTTCTCCCTCTCTTGGGTAAGCAGGCATTTAAGTATCTAAAATACAACCACCAATGGATGTTTTAAGTACCCACTAAGTGATAAACACTACCATCAAAATACTACACTTGGTGGATATATATACAAATGGTATGAAATATGGTTTTCTGCACCGTGTTTACAGTCTCGCTGGTAAATGAAAAATCTAAACATGATATCTAATGTACCAGATATAGACTCCAAATGTACTGAGTCAAAACCTTGAGTATTGCCCTTTAACTCCATCCAGAAGGACCTTCAGAAGAAACCGGAGGGGGAAAAAAACAGAAAAGAGCACTTAAAAAATAAGAAAGTCTTTCAGCCAGCATTGAGCTCTTAAAGACATTCCAGGAAATTTTGTAATAAAACTCCTTAGTATAATGCCTTTTATCAGGGCATTTTGCAAAGGTATTCACAATCCTTTTCCAATTTTCACATGGGTGAGGATTCACTGTGGCTTAGCCATTTTAGTCCACTGCTGTGGGCTAGTTTTGTCTGTACAGGGGTAAGAGGCATAGAACAAACCCTCAACATATGCTAGTGACAAAACTTGGTAACTTTTAATAAGGAAAGTCCAAGGTCTGTTGTTGCAAAGTTCATGAAATGTCTGGATGAGCTTGCACACCTAGCTACTGAGAATTCAAGGGATCTACCTTCAGGAGTCAAGACGGGCTTGAACCCTGCTGCAGTTTGGCTCTTCACTTGCTGATATTTGTGGTTTAACTATCCAGGGTGGGGGAATAATTCTGGGTCTTGCAGTTACCTATGTCTACTAGAATAGTGGCAAAGATTCCCGGTATCTCTTGATAAATTATGGTTATTTCAACTGGCCTAAACCAGGGAGAGTGGACTGAGAGAATGGCAGGGATCCAGGAACACATCCACTCCCACTCCCTCTTGAGAAAAAGTTAACTTCTGTTTCCTCCCTGGCTGTGCCACCCCCTTTGTCTTCTCTTGCCCTCCAAAACAGATAAGAACTTTAGCCTGACTGCAGTGAGTATGAGATGGGATAGGATGGAGTGGATTGTATAGTTGATACAGTCTATGTAATTCAGGCAAAAATCTTGATTTATACATTTTAGACAACACATATGAGGCAATTTAAACAATCTACTAATGTGTGCACACACCACAAGCCTAGGTATCCTCATAGGCCACTCCCATAAGAAGTGGAAGATGCACTTAATGCTGCAGGACAGTTATTCATCAGGTGATCCTACTCAGCCACCAAATTTTCATTGCATTTTGTGTTACTCTTCATCTATACGTTGTTAACCTATGTTACCTTAAGTGTTTAAGGTTTAGGTGCTTTACCAATTCTAATGGGAGAAAGATTGTAAATGTTTGATTTAGTAAAGATTCTTTATATTATATTATATTATATTATATTATATTATATTATATTTATTTTATTTTTAAAAAGAAAGAGCTTGAGTGGGGGAGGGGCAGGAGGGAAGAGAGGGAGAGAATCTTAAGCAGGTTTCATGCTCAGCATAGGGCTTGATGTGGGGCTTGATCCCATGACCCCAGGATCATGACCTGAGCCAAAATCAAGATTTGGACACTCAACCATCTGAGCCACCCAGGCACCCCTGGGTAAAGTTTCTTTAAAGTGAAAAAAAAAACCCTAAGGGAAATTTTAGGAATTCTTACCCTTTGTTGGTACTAGGGGAATCTAATCCATTTCCAACCATCATTATCTGGTGGAGACAAACCTCCCCTGCTTTTGTAATAGCTATGGTCTCCTTTGCCAAACCCAACACTCAACTGACTCCACTACTGACTGTAACCATTTAAGTGTGTTTCCTATTACATTTTAAGGATGTGTAACTATAGGCTCTTTATGTGTTATAATGACTGAAATCCCCTGAATTCATTCTTTACCACTATTTCTTATGGAAAAATTTGGGTGGGGGATATGTCTTCCTAGTTTGTGCAGAATTTTTAGAAGTATCCTCCTTTGGGTACATCAAGGAATGCCTACTTATATTTTGCAAAGTTCAAAGTTCTGGCCTGCATCCACTCCTTCCCTTGTTCTTGTGCTCAGAGCTTCTATGAGGAGATTGGTGGGTGATAATTGGGTCGATATTTTAGTTATATCTTTAGAAGATTTGTCATTTTCTATTACAGGTAAACACTTATACACACATTTATAAATATATTATTAATAGTAATATATGTATTTTAGTCCATGGCAAAAAGACAGTTACCTTCTAAACCCTAGAGAAAAAAGAATCCTCTCGTATACTTAAGGAGAGAGATATGTTGAACCCCAATTAAATTGTCAGTCATCATTCTAGTGACCAGATGAGAGTAGACCAATTATATTCCTACTGGGTATGTCATGATTGTAGAAAAGACATCAAGAAATTATCCAGGGCAAGGGCTATTTCTGTTTCTTGATGATTCATGTACATCTAGTTACACCCGTAGCCCAGAAACACCAAACGTGTTTGTATGTTGGTTTTGTGTGGAACTGGAAGGCCTCCAAATAACGTGCAAGTGGCAATAATCCTTTGAGTGCTGTGTTGCTTCACTGGATTCTTAGTCATTGTTTGGAAACAGTCTTCTAAAGCCACCAGTGACCTCCTTCTAATCTAGACAAGTCCAGAGGTAATTTTTGTTCAGTACTCGCTTTTTGTATTTCACAGCATTGGGCACTTCTAACTTTTATAGCTTCTCTCTCTTTTACTGTTCCTTATTCACATTTAGTCCATTACAAGTGGATGCTCCCACATGATTATTCCTATATATTCTTTTTTTCTCTCTTGTAGTCTTTCTGTAACAAGGAGAGAGGATATATCATTACAAATTGCGCAAGTTAGCTTTAGGTCTGGCTGTGAGGAGTAGAGACCTAAAATAATAATTACTTAAGACAGAAAGCTTATTTTTCTCTCTTACATAAAAGTTCTGTGGCAGGCAATCTGCAGCTGGTATGGAAGCTCTGTTCCATAAAGTCCTTAGAGACCCAGGCTCTCCTTCTAGCTTTCTGCTCCATCCTCATGATGCCTTATCGTTCTTATATACCCCTCTCCTAGGCAGAAGGATAGGAAAAGGAAAAGAAAAAAAAAGGGCAAAGTATGTGTCTACCAGCTTTGTACAAGGAGATTCTTAGAAACTGCTTTATGGACATTTCCACTTATATACCTTTGGCCAGAACTTTTATCATAAGACAATCTGACCTGTAAAGAAGATTGGAAAATATAGCCTTTATTCTAGGCAGCTATGTGCCCATCTGAAAATTCTATATTGTAGAAGGGGAAAACATATTTGTAACGACATTCTCCTATATTCTCTTCTAGAAGTTTTAATATTTGCCTTTCTTTTTTTTAACATGAATTTTATTGTCAAATTGGTTTCCATACAACACCCAGTGCTCATCCCAACAGGTGCCCTCCTTAATGCCCATCACCCACTTTCCCCTCCCTTCCACCCCCCATCAACCCTCAGTTTATTCTCAGTTTTTAAGAGTCTCATAGTTTGGCTCTTTCCCCAAATTTTTTTTCCTTCCCCTCCCCCATGGTCTTCTGTTAAGTTTCTCAGGATCCACGTGAGAGTGAATACAAATGGTATCTGTCTTTCTCTGTATTACCTATTTCACTTAGCATAACACTCTTCAGTTCCATCCATGTTGCTACAAAAGGCCATATTTAGTTCTTTCTCATTGACAAGTAGTATTCCATGTGTACATAAACCACCATTATTTTATCCATTCATCAGTGGATGGACCCAGCAATAACACTGCTAGGAATTTACCCAAGGGATAGAAATGCTGATGCATAGGGGCACTTGTACCCCAATGTTTATAGCAGCACTTTCGACAATAGCCAAATTATGAAAAGATCCTAAATGTCCATCAACTGCTGAATGGATAAAGAAATTGTGGTTTATATACACGTGGAATACTACTTGCCTTTATTTTTTAAAATATAATTTATTGTCAAGTTAGCTAACATACAGTGTATACACTGTGCTCTTGGTTTCTGGGGTAGATTCCCATGATTCATCACTTATATACAACACCCATTGCCCATCCCCAACAAGTGTCCTCCTCAATGCCCATCACCCATTTTCCCCTCTCCACCCCCATCAACCTTCAGTTTGTTCTCTGTGTTTAAGAGTCTCTTATTGTTTGCCTCCCTCTCTGTTTGAAACTATTTTTCCCCTTCCCTTTCCCCATGGTCTTCTGTTAAGTTTCTTAAATTCCACATATGAGTGAAAACATAAGATATCCGTCTTTCTCTGACTGACTTATAATACCCTCCGTTTCCATCCATGTTGTTGCAAATGGCAGGATTTCATTCTTTCTCATTGCCAAGTAGTATTCCATTGTATATATAAACAACATCTTCTTTATCCATTCATCAGTTGATAGAAATTAAGCCCTTTCCATACTTTGGCTATTGTTGAAAGCACCGTTATAAACATTGGGGTACATGTGCCCCTATGCATCAGCATCCTGTATCCTTTGGGTAAATTCCTAGTGGTGCTATTGCTGAGTTGTAGCATAGTTCTATTTTTAATTTTTTGAGGAACCTCTACACTGTTTTCCAGAGTGGCTGCACCAGTTTGCATTCCTACCAACAGTGCAAGAGGGTTCCCATTTCTCCACATCCTCGCCAACATACATATGTGTTTTATCCACCTGGAGCTAATTTTGTTTATGGCATAAGGTAAGAAATATAATACGACTTTACTCTCCTTTCAGATAATTAATTATTGCAGCATCCTTTATTCCTTTTCTCCCAATGATCTATAATGCCATGTAATGACAAATCTCTTTGCCTGCATGGGGCTGTCCCGATGCTCTCTGTTCTGGATTTTCTTGTCTATTTGTCTTTCTTTAGGCCAATGATACATTATATCTTTATTATTTGGTTGATCCATGAGAAGTTACCAATATTTGGTTTTGACCTATAAAAATGTCAGTTTGATATGAATTAAAACGAACCCTTAAGTTTAATAATAAGCTTTGTTGTTACAAGTGCCTCTCCCTACTTTCTTCAAACATACTTTGCTTTCTAAGGAGCATCTTTTGCTCTTCCACATAAATTTTCAAATCAGTTTGCCAAGTTCCAAGAAAGAACATTGTTAGCACTTTAGTTGGAATTTTGTTGAATTTATAGATTACTGTATGGGATAATTGGCATCTGTCTGGCATTGCATCTTTCTATGAACATGATATATCTTTCCATTTATTTAGATATTCTTTAATGTTTTGCAATGACGTTATGTAATTTTCTCAATAAATTTCTCACACATATTCTGACATGTTATTTTGGTTCAATAAGTTAGTTATTCTCCAAATTACTATCATTTCATACAAGAGCTTGTTCATTTATATTTAATTATATTTTTACCAATTTATTTGCTTACCAGTCCTTCTTGAATATCAGGCCTACCTCATGAGATGACTTTCTTTTTTTCCTAAACTACATTTTTTAGATCTTCTTTTAGTGAGGGTGTGTTGATGATAAAATGTTTTCTTTTATCTTTTTCCTATGGATATTTTTTTCACTCTTGTTTTTGAATTAAAGTTTAGGCAGGGATATAATTATAGATAACCTTTTGGAGATGTTATTCTGTTGGTGTTTCCAATATTGCTGTTGAGAATCTGCTGACAGTCTATTATCCATTTGTTCTAATTTTTTTTTTCTCTCTCTCTCTCTGGCTGCATTTTAGCTTTTCCCTTTGTCATGTGGTGTTTTAAAATTTCACCATCATGTACTTAAATAGGGATAACCTTCCTATTTACTTTTAACTGGTATTGAATTGAAGATACATTACTCTAAGGGAATCTGAAATATTCAAAGCCATTAATTCTTTGAATGTCAATTCTCCATTTCTTTACATTTTCCCTTTGTTAACTCCAAACAGATGTATGTGTGTCCTTATTCTATCCTCCAAATCTCCTACTTTTTTTTTAATTTCTAAAGTGTTGCATTGCACTTGGTTTTCTCAATCTCTCTTATGAGTGCTCCTGTTCTCTTCTCATCTGTGTGCAATCTGTTGCTTAACCAATCCACTGAGTTTTGAAGTTCAAAGTTTATATTACTAATTTATGAAAATTCTTTTGAGTTCTTTTCAAATGTTCCTGGTTATTTCTTGAAAGTGCCATGTTCTATGTTCTTATTTTTAATTCTATTTGCCAAAACTTTTAAAGTATATTTTAAGGTAATCTGTATCTGATTATTCTAGCATCTGAAGACCTTGGGCTGTTTTACTCTGATTCTTGTTAGTTCATTGTTACTTGTGTTTTTGATCATTTTATATTCTTCCTCTTGGCTGATATTAATTTATGCAGATTATGAGGAACCTGGTTAAGGGAATTGTTTCTCGACAAGATCCATGTTTCCTTCTGCTATGTGTCCTGGACCACTAATAACCTGGAAGCCCTTAAAAAATTAAATGTAAACATACCAAGCGTTCAAGACCCTAACCTTTGTGAGGGCAGGCTAATCATTATGAATTTCCAGGGGAGACTCATTTTTCCTTTCTACCAAGACCTAAAGCAAACTGTTCCCTCTGTTGCTCTTTTTCCCAGTGGATGAAATTTTTTCTGGCTTACATTTTTTGTTGAGGGAATATCCTTCCAAGTAACCCAGATTTCTGTAGGAGTCTCAGATTTGACTTGTTACTGTGATTCAGACTGAGATCTTTCTCACCCTTCCAGCTCTTGATTATTAAAAACCTGAGCATCTAGATTTCTGTTGTCAGGAGATGCCCCTGGGCAGTCTATGACTTTAGCACTTGCTTACACTCAGTTTCAGGCTCTTTTAGGTGGCTTCTCCTCCTCCCCCTCCCCCTCCTTCCCCTCCCTCTTCCCTTCCTCCTCCTCCTCCTCCTGATGCTGCTGCTGCTTCTTCTTCTTCTTCTTCTTCTTCTTCTTCTTCTTCTTCTTCTTCTTCTAACCTATGAATTTCTCTTACTTTCCTGTTACTCATCTATGGATTTTAAAGTCTATTTGTTAATTTTATCCAGAATTTCTCAAGGTTTGTAGTGAAAAGTCTTTCTGGAATATGTAGCCAATTTTTATTGTTGAAAGCAGAACTTGGTATTATTCATTCCTGTGGAAAGTTATCCTTCCTCTAATGATTATTATCATCAATTCTATGCTAATGACAGTGAATCCCAAATCTAGATCTTCAAACCTAAACTCTCATCTACTTTCTATTTCCCATAGGCATTTGTTAATATGAATTAACAACTTGAATATTTCATTAGCTGTTAAAGCTCAAGGTGTCTGAAGTAGAATTTATCTTCTTCCATAAATTGATTCTCCTATCAAACATTGCTATTTTGTCATTTTAACAAGTCAACATTATTCCTGGATTTTAGCCTGTAAACCTTGAAAATACTAGAAATGATTATAGCACCCTCATATCCTTTATGCAATCTGTCACTGTCTCCTCTCCTTGCCCAAATATCTGTATTATAAATTATCATTCCTAATTCCTACCCAGAATACAAGATCCTAATCACTTCACTTAAGAATAATCTGATAGAATTTCAATATATCTAGTATATATTGATCATCTTTGTGGAAGGTAATATGCAAGCTAGAGTTGAGATAAAAGATGTGTTCTTTGGCTCTTTCCTCAAGATTCTTGGTTTCAAACGACTAATAAAAAAGTTTATTTACTAAATTCATACATATTATTCTTTGATTAAGTGTTGGCTAAATATAATTGATTGCCTAATTGTCTGCATCAGGTAACACCTGTGTGAGTGGGGACAAGAAAGAAGAGATTGCAATGTTCGCTGGAGTTAGGGAATGATAGTGAAGACAAAGTAAAGCAAAGCTGAAGGAGCTCCTTTACTGATGACAGATGACATCTTTCAGTGCCTGCACCTAGTCATACTTAAGTATCAGCTGGATAAATAAGTCAATAAATGCCCATCCTTCTTTTCTTTATTTTTCCTTCGCTTCTTGTTAAACTTTTTTTCACCATTAAAAAACAAATCTATTTTTTTTCTAGCCATCCTTCATTCCTCTTTTGGGGTTTACTTTGGGGCTTAATTTCTATAATAAAAAGAATCCTAGTTATCTATCCTCAGTGAGGTTTTGATCTTGTAGTACACTAAGATTCCCTCTTTTTTTCTTGATTATAGTTACTACCTATTCCTCAAGACTCATTGTCCCCTTGAAGTGTGCCCTGGACCCTCTAACTCAGTGTTGTTCTTTGTTTGGATACCTGTTGCGTGTATTTTCTATTTATTTTTTTAATTTTTTTTTAGCGTTTTATTTATTTCTGAGACAGAGAGAGACAGAGCATGAACGGGGCAGGGGCAGAGAGAGAGGGAGACACAGAATCAGAAGCAGGCTCCAGGCTCTGAGCCATCAGGCCAGAGCCCGACGCGAGGCTCGAACTCACAGACCGCGAGATCGTGACCTGAGCTGAAGTCGGACGCTTAACCGACTGAGCCACCCATGCGCCCCTGTATTTTCTATTTTTTTCAAAAACATAATAAAACAACATGTAGCTAAGCATTAAATATTTTCTATCTCCCTTAATCTCTTTCTCTAATGATCATTTAATACACGAAAGTAACTATTTTAGTCATCTTTTATCTTCCTAGTGATAAACATAATGTCTGATTCATAGTGCTCAATACGTGTTTATTAGACTTTCTCTTGGGGAGAGAGAACTGTTTCCTGAGAAATGAAAAAAAAAGTTTATTCCTTTATTATATCTACCACCAACTGTAGTGAAGTCTCTGATTCAACATGCATATTTAGAAAATAATTACCCTGTGACTTGATGGATGGTCGGGAACTCTTTGTTCCAATATAAATATTCTTGCATCATGGCATGGCTTAAAATTCAGCTTCGAACAAAGAATCAAATTATTGACTAGAAAAGTAGATTATTATATGTTAATATTTTTACCTAGTTCCAGGGGATTTGTTCTATCACTTGATTCATTAATTTACTGCCTTGGTTTGAGACTCTGATTTTACTTTGCCACATTAATAATAACTTTTAAAAAACTCATCATGGATTATGTGTGCTATATTTGCTATATCTGTGGTCTATAAAGACATTTGGATCTAGACAAACATATATTTAGATAATTCACTGTTGGAGATTCTATTACAGATGGTGCTGTTAATTTATGGCTATAAAGGCAGGTATCTAATTTGTATTGTTCATTTCTTTTATCCCCAGTGAGTGCCCAGTACAGTTCCTTGAACATGGTAGATACTCGATAAATATTTTTTGAATAAAGGAGCAAAATAATGCATATTTACAATAAGGTTTATACAGGACCAACACTTCGGTTTATATAATCTCAATCTTGTACAGTATCCTATTTTCAGAACTATGTTGACCCATGGTCACTCAAATAATTTGACATCTCTATCTCAAAGGATTTATTTGTCATTTAGTAAGCCACATGCTAACTAATTCAAATAGAGAAGGGAGAGGTGCCAAAGGAACATGAGAACAACAGATAGGTGTTTTAAAATGCATCTCACTTTTAAATATCAAATAATGTAATTTAATGAGAGGTCCTTATTGCATTATGAAGTTTTTCAATAAACAAATTGGTGGCCTCAGTGGTCAGAATACCTAGATTCTTATTGTAGCCTGTTGTTAGCTAGCTATGTGACATTGGTTGGTATTACCTTCCTGGTCAAGTTTCCTTATTTAAAATGAAGAGGCTGGCTTAGTTTTGTGAAGGTTCCTTATAGCTCTAACTTTCTATATTTTGTATTTACTCCATATGTGTTGTATATTGCAAACTCACTGATCCACAGTTGGAGGCACCAGCCATCTCTGCTGCTACCCAACTAAGTATGCGGTTTTCATGCAGGAATGCAAGTTTGGTGTGATCAGATCTTCATATTTTAAAAAAAGAAACCAGAAATCTGGATTTTTATGTGAAATTTCAAACTTTTAAATATTAACCACAAAGTTAAGTAGCCTTAAAATACTGTTTAATCCAAACAAAACACAACAGTGGGTTGGATTTGGCCCATGGACTGCCAGTTTTTGCTGTAAAGGATTTTTTTCTGCCCTTACCATTTTCAGTTACTACTTTTCTGGTCAGAGAACAACAGCTGCTGCATATTATTTTTCTGCTACTTCCACAAAAGGGTGGATCAAGCCCAGTAGAGCTGGATCATAATACCAATAGGTTTAGTGTTCCAGGATGTCCCGCAATCATGATATGAGGAAAAACTATATTCTGTAAGTCTTAATTCAGATTTCTAAGATTCCAAGGTATACTATGACTAGTTACTTTATATATATCTTAATCAGAGAATTGCCAAATTATTTGGGAGAAGAAAAGAGAGATTTACAAGGGTTTCAGAAGTTCTATAGGCAGCAATTCAGTAGAAACCTTAGTGTCTAGTTCTCATTTTTGATCAAAATAGGCTCAGTGAGGGGGGAATGTTGTTACATATCTAATCCAATTATATTCCTTCTGCAAGTTTTATGCCTGATGAGGTCATCTAAACTTAATTAAAATTTAATTGAATGAGAATGGTGTGGCAGAAAATCATATGGCCACTGGAGTCAGACTTGGGTGTGAATCTAATTTCAGTCACTAACTATATAATCTGGAAGTTATTAATCTTGTCTGTGCTTCAGCTATCTATTCTCTACAAAAAGGGACAATAATAATTACCTCTTATGCTTGTTATGGGGAACAGAAATAACACATGTCCTGATATGGAGTGTATAATAGATAACAGCTGAACTTAAACTAAATTTAACATACTTCTTTATTGAGCCTCTTCTATATGACAGTTTCTGTTTGCTTCTTATAGAGGAAATAACATGACCAAAACATTATTCCTACTCTCAAAGATTGAATGCTCTAATTGGGGAATAAGGTATAACCACAAATAGCTATCGTTTATGGTAGACTCTAATGTATGTTAACAAATAGCACAAGAGCACATAGAAGAGAGAATTCTGTATTATCTCCTTTATGAAAACTTTTATTATACTCCTCCTCATTGAAAAGTTCTTGAGTCTTGGTTATTTCAGTAGGAAGAAATGGATTGAGAAAAGATGCCAAGAAAGAACTTCTAGGAGAAGGTAACAGCATGAGAAAATGCATAGTTTCCGGGAACCATAGGGTATATAGTGAAGACATTGATGGAAAATATAATGGGAAGAGAAAAGAAAAAATAATAGAAAGGAATGTTTTGGAAAGATGGTGGCATTAGCAGAAATATCCAACTCCCTTATCACCAGATTCCAATAAAATGGCCAAGGTCATGCATAAATGTGTGAAAACTAGAAACTATGAAATTCACATTTTTAAAACGTGAAAAAATTTCAACTACATAAAGTCCAAAAATGATAGACTAGACTAAAGTATAGAATAATGACCTAAATCTTCCCTTCCTATAAACAGCAAGTGTCCTCTACTTGGAAAGGAAGAAATTAGCAGAGACTAGTAGAGGGTATTGATGGGCTGCTAATTCGGAAGAATGGCAGGCTGGGGGTAAGAAGCCACAAGAAACAAAATCCAGAAGATCAAAAGTTTTATCCTGAAAAATTGGAGTAAGTTCTACCTCCTTGGGCTTCTTCTGTTCTAGCAAAGGGCAGGTAAAATTGATTTCTTTTCTTCATCTATCAAAGGGTATAAATAGGGAATGTCACCAAACACATCAAAACAATAATGTATTCAAAAGGATAACACCACCTTTCTTTAAGTGGATGAAGAAAAATTTAGCAATATTCTTATTCCTATTACTAAGATGATTCAAGAAGTTGTCACAGGTATAAAAAGTGAGCAGGCAGTTGTGAAAACTAAATATTCTGAGCTCATGAAAGATTTCATGGGAACTTTTAAAAATGCTTAATTAAAAGGAGGCAGTGAAAAGTTGATTGAATAGTTTGAGAACTGAATAATGATATTTTAAACTTTGAAAATTTCTCTAAGAACCTATAGGATAAAAAAATGGAATTCTTGAGAGAAAAAAAAAATTGAACACATATTTAGGAAAAAAGCTACATATGATAGAATGGAAATCAGTAAGGCACAGAATAAAAGAACAGAAAGAATAAATAAAGAAGTAAAGAAAGAAATTTTTTCTGACTGAAGAAAGATCCAGGTTTTTTGACTGAGATGATTCACCAATTATCAGGCAAATTTAATGGAAATATACTACCGCCTAGAAATATCTTGCTGAAATTTTTAAAAATCAAAGATAAAGAAATTTAAAACACAGAAGCTAATTGAAACAAGTTGGCTAAAAAAGAGCTAAGATAGGGTTGGCATCATACTTTTCCAAAATACTAAAGACACTAAGAATGGAGAATGAGCAAAAGGGTTTTGGATTCTGAAACATTGCTACACAAGAATTCTATACTCACAATGTGTTTGGCAAATGGAATGTGTTTGGTCAAGTGAGAGATATTTCATATCTGCAGGGGCTAGGAGAGTCATCAGTATACCTTTCCCAAACACACATCCTGGGGAGACAATGGATATTGACAGTTAAAACAAAATAATAAACTGAAGAATAATAAAGTCATAGTTAAAAAGATTAATTTTGGGGTGCCTGGGTGGCTCAGTTAGTTAAGCATCCGACTCTTGGTTTCAGCTCGGGTCATAATCTCACAGTTGTTGGGTTCGAGCCTTGCATCAGGCTCTGTGCTGACAGTGTGGAACCTGCTTGGGATTCTTTGTCTCCTTCTCTGCCTCTTCCCCATTCATGCTCACTCTCTCTCTCTCAAAATAAATAAATAAACATAAAAAAAGATTAATTTTGAGCAATAAAACCATTTGAATATCAATAATTATTTCTTAGTGAAGAAATATTTTGAACATTAAAATTAACCTTTAAAATAAAAGATTCATAGTAAGCAAAAAATAACCTAATAATAATTCAGTCTAAAAATTCAGATTAAATCAACAATAACTGGAAACTGATAAGAAAATCAAAGAATGATAAAGTAATATCATGTCTTATCATATACTTGGAAAATGAATGCTTTTCATTCTTCACACTAATAACTAGGGAAACTAAGTTCTATTGTATTTTTAAAATACATGTTAACATTTTTGTCAATGCTAGAAGGAAAAATGATGTAAACCTTCTAAATCACTAGAGAAAAGGAAAGAAAAGATAACTTCAGGTAAATGTCATTATGTAATCATTAAAGAAAATAAGCAATAACTATATATTTTAAGATGACAATAATTATTAGTTTTATGTTATCTAAGTATGGAATAAATTTACTTGTTTGCTTATTTGTGCTTTGTAAATTTTATACACTTTTACATAAGCACAGATTTATTACATAATAAAAACAATTCATGTATATTTGAGTCAGTGTTGCAAATGGTATTAAAATAATTAAGAATTATTTTCAAATATGAAAAAATGCTACCAATATACTAGCAGTAAAAACAGGATATTTCCACTTTTGTAAAGGACATATGTATATAGACCAAAATATCTTTGAATGGTAAAATTAAGATTTATATCATTTTTCATGTTTTTTACATAAATTTTTACAATTACCTGGAGTAATTTTTACAATAATAAAAACCACCCTAAAAAAACTAAAGCAAATGCTATCTAGAGCTTGGCTGGGGCTGGATTATAGAGGACTTTAATAACAGATTAAGGGGTTGGGATGCATTCTTGGTCAATGGGAAGGCACTGAAGCTTTTTAAGAAGGGAAGTGATGTGAACAGATTTGTATCCTGAGATTAAGACAGAAGTATTGTTATTGTTTAGGTTGGAAACAAATGGAAAATTGACTGGAATTTATTGTAATGGTCTAGACAGGAAGTAATAAGGGCCAGAACTACATCTCTGCAGCAAGGACAGGAAAGAGGAGAGGTATTTGATGTAAAAGAGGGGAATAATCAAGGGGACTTGGTGACAGCATGCAATGTTAGAGTTGGGGAAAGAGAGAACCCAAAGAGATATGAAATCAAAGTTACTGGGAAAACTGTGATACTCTTTGCAGGGATAAGATAGTCAAGGGAAGCAGAAGGAGGAAAAAGTTTAAGAAACAAGATGATGAATTTGATTTCAAATATGTTAAACTTCTGGCGTTGAAGAGACATCACATCTTTGGGGTACTATATAATAATGGCTGAAATCCATCTAGGAAATACTCTTTTGAAGCTATAATGGTATCGCTGAATGATCCTTTCCATTCTTGCTTGACAGCACATGAGCAAAAATCCAGAGACTCCAAGTCCCATAGGGCCAATGACCTCTATACAAGTGCCAGATTCCTTCCCTGCCTTGAGTTTAAAAGTCCCAATGCCAAAGATCTGCCTGGGTCAGAGTCCTGTGAAAAGCGTAGGGGGTCCAGGGGGGTGCTCCCTCCACCAAACCTCCCCCATTTCTATACTACTCTGGAACATGAGATGCTAAAGCCAGTTCTCAAGGCTTGCTCAGTCCTATTCCCCAATCTATCCTCTAAAGAGTGAGCTATCCTATGGCTTTGTTTCTCTTGATCCACAGGGTAGCCAAAGGGTGATTGTTTTGGGGAGAAATATGGACTGAGGTGAATGTATTCTCCATGTGGCTAAGGCTCTTTGTGGCGAAAGATGGGGGCAGGTGTGAGAAAAGAAGGTAAGTGGACCACAGTATGGGGCAGGGCCATTTATTTGTACTTTTGTCATGAATCTTGCAATCTACTTGGCAGCGGGTAAGCAGAAGCAATGCACAGGACAATTGAAGGACATTTAAAATATAAGAGTAGATTAGTATTTTGGTTACTGGTGCTAAGTACTGAGTACAGCTGAGTACACCAGTAGGTAAGGGGAAAATCAGGTACAGATTTTTTGTAAGGCGTTTTTCCTAAACCACAATTAAAGGACCACTTGAAGAGTTTCCTTTCCCTTTGTGACTCATAGATGACTGAGATCATCATTTCCTATTAAGGGGAGACACAAGAAAACGGAGGAGATGTATCACATTTTGGTCAATCCTGGTTTTCTGTTTTATTGGACTTATTCCTAAATAAAGAAAACCATATTCCTCATGTTCCTCCTAAGTCCATGCCTCCTTCCAAAAAATCAGCACCATTCATAAGCCCAAAACTGCTCTTAAAGACTAGATTTGGCAACTAGAATGACTTGTATGTCTGCTTCCATCCTCTTTTTAAAAACTCTGCCTGTACACCAAGCCCTACTACCCTCTATCTTATGGCCCCAGGACCAACCAGGGGTGTCTGGGTGGCTCAGTTGGTTAAATGTCTGACTCTTGATTTTGGCTCAGGTCATGATCTCCTAGTCGTGAGATCAAGCCCACGTTGGACTCCCACACTGGGTGTAGAGCCTGATTAAGATTCTCCCTCTCCCTTGGCCCCTCCCCCACTTGCACTTTCTCTCACAAGAAAAATTAAATTAAATAAAAAATACCATGATATCCTGTATTTAATGGCCATAACTGATTAGATCAAAGAAGAGTCATCTGAGCCAATGTTCCTGAGTGTTAGAAAGTACTGATGGTGGATTATCTAAGATGCCGTGTTGGACCAGATGAAAGCAAAGGAGGCAGATCAAAATAGATACAAAGAGAGGCAAAGATACAGATATCCCTGCTGTCCAAGAGAAACAAAATGTTGCCCCATTCTTGGACTTTTCACCCTGTTCTTGTCCTCATGTAATTCTGCTCTTCCTTTTCTTTTCTCAGCTGCGTGTAAAATATACTGTTCCTCCTTACAAATCTTTTGTATAATCTATTCCTTGTAACAGATAATCACAAAGACTCTTATGGCAACTACACTAACTTGAGAGAACTTAATCCCTTATCCTTAAGATTCAATGGTTGACTCTACTGGATTTGCTTATGTTGACCTTTCATCTTTCATATAAGGATGCTGGGGCATGAGAGGTTAAATAACTTGCCAGGGTCATGCACACAACTAAGCAGATTTGGGTAAGGAATGTTGGCTTGGTTTTCTTTCTTTGGCTGTCTTCATACTAAGATCTGCTCTACAAGTCAGTTCTACTTCATAACTACTGATAATTGAAATGTGATCAACAACTTTTAAAAAGTATCCATCCACAAGCCCCTTGGTGCAACATGCAAATCCAGTTTTTCCTGGTTGATTTTCCCTCTCCTTTTCTTCACAGTCAGTTCTCTTTCTTAGCTTATTCTATATGCTATGCTGAACGAAGAGGCAAGTGAACACAGTTTCTGTATGCATCTCTTTCATTCTTCTGACTTTGCTAGAAACTACTCCCTGGGCAGGCCAGATGATACACTTAACTTCATACTCTACCAAATCATTTGGCAAAACTATCAAAACATTGGACAGTTGAACAGTATTCAGGGCTCCCCTACTGAACACAGGTCTCAAAACTTAGTCAATACTCACTGTGGACAGAGTCACAGGTGATGAGAGGCATGAAACCATCCTCTCTTCCCAACTCCTGCTGCTCTGTTTCTATGACTTCTAAGACCCCTGGGCTGGGCTGCCTGGATTTCCCAGAAGGAATTCTCTCCATATTAGCCATGGATTGCATGAAGTCCACTGTGGAACTGCATTTAGCAGAGAATATGATTGGCAGGCTCTCCAACCTTCTTCCCAGATAATTTTGGCTCACATGCCAAGATGTTGCATTATATTTAAGTTCTCATTGCAAATATGTAGGTAAAAGGAAATTGTTAAGACATTTCTGTTTACAAAATGCTTTTGCACACATAAACTTACTTGCTCTCAGAAAGGTCTATGAAATAGATGCCATTATCTCCCTTGTTTTACAGATGAGCACACAAGCCTCAGAAAAGTTAATGGTGTTGATAAGTGGCAGAGCTAAAACTTAGCTCCAGGTCAAGTATTTTTTGTGTACAACCTGCTACCACTCATTCCTTCACTCAACAAACATTTCTTGAATGCCCATGTGGCACTGTGCTCAGAACTAAACACACTTCTTTCTCCATCTTGGGACATCAGAGAAGACTTTTCAGTAGGAGTGGCATCCAAGCTGAGAAAGGAAGTGGTAGATGTTCTTCAGGCAAAGTGGGAGGGCTGGGAGCCTTCCAGGCAGACCACATTTTTTATCTTTAAACTATCCCAGTGGACCTGAGAAATAGAAATTAGGCAAGCAAGCTAGGAACTAAATTTCCACAGTTGTGCAATCTCATTTTTAAAACATGAAGACATGCATCAATTAGCTTTTCTTTCTCCTTTGAGAGTCAAATTAAGTGTCTTGTCACTACCTTCTCAAAACCAAAGAAAGTTTAACACTTCGAAATGGCCTTTAGTTTGTTTTTTTTGCTAACTTAATGATAATTGTTTGGCAATCCTACTTCTTTTTCCTACCTCAGTAATAATTGAAATAGAGTTTTGACTGTGTACCTTTCACAAGAACTCTGAGGCTACTTCCTATTTTGTGGCAACCCTTTACAAAGACTGGAACCTACTTTTTCAAAAGCCAAGTCATATGGGTTACTTATGCAGCAAACTTTAGAAAAAGGGATGCTGGCTGCAGAAACATGATCTGTTCTTTGGTATTCCATGGCATGTTTATGCAGAAGGAAGATACTTCCAATTAGTTAAGCAAAGTCATAACTTCTTTTCCAACACACAGGACAGCACTCCATGTGACAATGACTAAAAAAGTCACAGGCAGGACCAAATTGACAACCTGGTTTGGATGTTTTAGAAGGCTGTCTTATCAGCCCTTTGATTGACAGCAGTGGGAAAAGAGGAAAAGATATAATCCTTGCCAAATCATTAAGTCTTTGGAGCGTGTTTCATAATCTTCTTAATGAATCCCATATTTCACTGGCTTTGGGGAGAGTCAACACCCAAACAATGTAATAAATAATACAAAGCAGGAGAGTATTGACAGGGCTGAGGTAAGGAGATAGTTTACAATAGAACTTTGAGAATCACACTAGAAAGAAAGAGAGTAAGAAATGGTGCAGGAACAGGGGACAAAGTTGGCCTAGGTAGAATTATGTGTAACTTCTAGAAAGAGATAAACCCAGGACACTTACATAGGTAGTCAAGGGACTATGGGTATAACTCTGTATTCAGTTATCATAAATATAGTTATTTCTAGGTAAATTCATTGGAAGGAGCTGGAATGGCAATTCATTGGGGGAAAACTCACTTCAAAGTCTATAATTATGGGCTATTTGAAGAACAAAGAGTCTGGGCAGATCCCTGCTGCTGATTAAATGGCCCAGAAGCCTTGATTTTAGGATGAATGAATAAATTTATAAATGAATAAGTTAAGGTATCAGAAAACACTTTTAGTATGACTACTATGGCATTATTATTTTCAAATCCTTACTCTGGAGGAGTTCACAACTTAGAAAGGAAGACATGCAAATTAAGGTACATGATGGCATGATTTGGAGTGCTCTGGTAAAGATTTGCATGGAATGCTGAAACAACACAGAAGGGACTACCTCTACTTGGGAGAGTTAAAGAAATCTTCCTGGTGGAGGAGACATTTGATCTGGGTCATGATAGATGAAGAAGAGTTTCCAGAATGAGGAAGAAGGAAGCACATTCCGGGACAAGGGAATTACCTATTCACTCACATACTTGTCTACATTAACTCTTTTAAATGCAAGTATACTATTTGAGAAAACTCACCCTTGTCATTGTCATGGCTAAATTGACCATATTAGACATAAAAGCCCTGAGGATAGAAAACCGTGTGGTCACAAGGAAATATGATGTGAGCCACAAATGCAAGCCACAAATGTAATCTTAAAATTTATGGTAACCACATTTTAAAGAAGGGTAAACAGAAACAGTTTAATTTTAATAATATATTTTATTTAACCTAATATATCCAAAGTAGTTTCATTTCAACATGTAATCAATATAAAAACATCTAGATGGTATTTTATATTCTTTTTTGTACTGAGTCTTTGAAATCTGTTATATATTTTACATTTCATAGCATATTTCAACTCCAACAAACTACATTTCAAATGCTCACTAGACACATGTGGCTAGTGGCTACTGTTTGAACAGCTTAGAAAACCAGCTTGTAAATTTTGCAGGATGGGATACCCCCAGGGAGGGCAAACCTAGAATGGGTCGCAGATGGAAGCCAAGGGAGTGCCGACTGAGGGTGTTTAGCAAGAGCCCAGATGACTAGCTCTGCTTATTTCCTGACTTTATCCAAAGACGGCCAGCAAGGTCAGCGCTGGTGTCTGCCTCTCCACCCACAGAAAGTATGCCAAGTCAAGTTTTCCTGGGAAAATTCTCATTTTGCCTTCCCTCTTTAATTTTACTTAAAAAGCCCACAGGCTATTCTTCTCAGTACCTGGTAATGTCTTTTCCAGCTCTCTTAGGAAACAGGGCCCTAAAATTTCCCTCACGTATTAGCCCCAGTGGACCCGGTCTCTGTTCCATGGAAAACTTGCCCAGAAATGAGCTCACGGACCTTCTCATTATGGCCAGAGGCAAGTAGTACTGTCTGGGGCACCAGGAGTAGAGGTCAGAGGTGAGCTCAACTCCCATGAAACAATGCACTATCTCCACCCATAGAGACTAGACATAGGTGTTGCCCAAAGCTGACGGCATAAGAGAGACTAGGTCTTGAAGCTCCTTGATCCTATTGTCTAGGACTGCCACAGGATCAGATCATTGTAGATTTTCTTTCTTATGACCTGGCCTCCTGCTCCTGACTGATTCTCTGGCTTGCATCTAGACTTCTGGTCCTCATACACCACCAATACTTAAAATGAAACAGTAGATAGGATGCCATTGCATCATTCCCTCTAAGGAAAGTTCCCAGTCATACATTTATCCCTGCAAGATCAGGCGAAGCCATTCAGGATGTGGCGGTAGCCTCAGGATCTGTAATTGAGACAATAGGGACCAAGATAAATTAATCAGTGGAAGAGATTTCATTTGGTATGAATCCTGTGCAAGTCCTTACCACTTGTAGAGTTGCCTGTGTTGTGTATGCATGCCAAAGGGCTACTTGAAGGAAATAAGCCATTTCTATTCATCCCTTTTGGCAGTAGATAACTCAGGATCTCTTTTAAACTTGCTGGGAGTGATTAAAAGGCTTATACTCGAGGAAGGCGACATATCTTTTGATGGAAAGCCAAGGCAAGTGAGAATGGAAGTACTAAGTTGTTTTTGTTTGCATTGTATCATCATCATCATCACCATCATCATCAATTACTACTAGTACTACATTCTCCAGTTTGGCACCTTTCTTGAGTTTTATATACTTTAATTGCTTAATTATATTTACATTTTCTCTACTAAATGGCTTTTAGGCAGCCTAGTCCACCGGAAGGCAATGTGTGTGCATGTATTCGTGCATAGTTCAGCCTTTGCTTGAGTACAGGTAAATAGATAAGACAAGTCATTACTAAAATCATTATAGCCTGGGTCATTACCCACAATACCATCTGCTGGTATTTTGTCAAGCCTCCTTCTATTAAAGAGTCATTAGATTACTTCTTGTAGGAAGCTTATAAATCAGCCCGTATGACAGATAAATAGGACACCAAGTAACTTTGTTTTAATTGTCTCTGCTACCATCCAGTGTCACTCAGTCTATTTATTTATTAATAGCACTTTAATTAAAGATACTCTAAATCTGATCTTGTCAATGGTGGGGGGGGGGGAGGACTGCAATACTGTAATAAGAGGCTGAATTGCATGTGGTTTTATTTACATAGGGAAACTGATAGCCTGGTTTTAAATATGTACTTCCCTATGGTGGAAAATGATTTGTTTGTTAATAATTTGAAGAGGTAAACAGAAATGGAGAGAGTTTTGCATTTATATTTGCTTATGATATATTAAGCATAGAATCTCACTTGAAACCCATCTAACCACATTGTTGTCCCAGGGTAAGACACCTATATTGTCTTTGTTATGTTTCAATGTACATTATATACATGCAGCTTAATTCTCTTTGCTGTCCAGGCCTTCCCCTGTACCCCACCATTTGATCTAAGTCCTGCTCTAGTCCTTATTACCTGTGGAGCTGCCTGAGTTGTGTGTGTGGATGCCTTGTGGATAGTTTGGGCTGGTCCAGTCAAGGGCAAATCTAAGGGCTGTGTTCTGTATTGCTGGAGCTAGAAAAGGGTCCTGATCCAAGACAACGAAAGATGCTAAAACTATAGGAATTGGCTCAGTTGAAAACAGTAAGAATAGAGCCAAGGACAGAATTTCAAGTGAGAATGAAAATAAACACTAACTCTGGGAGAGGTCAAAGTTAGAGACCAAAGTTGAAAGTGTAGAATCAAGAATTTGGAACTAGGTGCATTACATCAAACCACTCAGCGAGTAAATGCAGGACTTGGACAACATGCCCTTGTTTACCACGACTCCAAAGTTCTTTATATTACACCATACTTCTTCCTCTTCTATTAATAACTAGATGTTAGACTTTGGTCAAGTCATGAAACTCCTATTTCATAGGTACCAACACAACCTCACAAGATGGTTATATTTTTGAAGTTCTGAAGACATATGCAGATGTAAACCATTATCCTCAGATAATTAGCCACTGCCCGGGGATACTCAGAACTGTGTCTGAAAAAACAGGAAGAAGAAAAAGCTGTGTCTTTGCATGGTCTACACAGCCATCTGAATAGATAAGAATCTAGGATATTAGTGGGCTCTTTCACTTTCATATTACTGAATTTTGATGGAATGTTTTTCATAGAATCACATTGTTAATTGATTGAATTGACTGGTTGCTAATTAAATCAAAGCAGCTGAACCAACTTTGTATAGACACATCAGAAACATTCCTTTCTGATGATCATGGTTCCTCCAGAGTTTTAGGGCCTTGCAGTAGGGAAAATCTTGTGAAAATCAAGTTTGCTTTGGCTCTCCATGGACAGCAATTGATGTGTCATGAAGTTCACTAAAGAGGCTGAAATGGTTCTACCCACTGGGCAACTTCTGAGATTTGCTTATCTTCTGTGGTTCCACTAAAGAGCGCGCATAAAAATCCACTGGTGTGTACATTGTTCAATATTTAAAACACAGTTGACATAGTTCTTCTGCTAGTTGGAGGCTAAATTTTCCTTCCCATGAAAGATTAGTGTAACTTCTTGGATGTTTTCATGGATATTGAGAATCATGTACATGATCGTGTTTCTCTTTTTGCTTTAATTTCCAGGAAGTTCTGAGACATAATTTTGGCTGACATAAATCAATTATGTTAAATATACATATGCTTACATGCTTATCCATTTGTGTTCAATCTCTCCCTTTCTCTAATGCCTCTTTTGTTTGTATATTTTCCTTATTTTAGTTATAAAAAATGGATTCTCAGGTGTCTCCTATCCCACATAGCCCTATTCAATTCCAGAATGGCTTCCAAAATCCTGCCATATTGCACTTTTTTATAACATGTGTTTCTTAAAAGCCAATTCAAGTCCTATGTGGTACACCAACATTTAGTAAACAACAATTAGTAAACATTTACAATAATGTTAAACTATATACATAAGACCCTAGAACATGTATAAAAAAATAGAATAGTCAGTCATATAGTATTTCATTTTGTCTGCTGGGTTTTAAGAAACATCAAAATAAAAATAATTTCCCCCCTTCTTCTCTCTGGTTGACGGAGTACTACTTGTCTTTCACAACCTAGCTCAAGTTCTGCATTCTTCACGAAGTCTTCTTGGCTGTTCTAACCAAATGACTTTCTTTTTGGAATTTCCATAGCGCTTTAAGCTCACAGTGCACAGTTTAGCATCTAGTTATGTTACCTCATATTTTTCCTTCATCATTTCTGCTCCAGCCACACTGAGCTTGTGCTTTATCCCCAATTCTCCCTGATGTTTTCCCAACTGTGACTTTGTTCTTACTGCTTCCATCTGTCTAGAATGGCCTCTCCTGCCCTTTCCTTATCAGATTACACCTTTTTACCAGAGTCCAGGTCAAATAACTTTGCCCCACGCAGGCTGCACAGCCCAGGTCAGCCAGGGACATCTCTAAATTCATAGTGTCTACCATCTATCTTATGGAAATTAATAGTATTTTTGGACATCTTCCGTGTGATCTTTATAACCCAATATTATATTTATTTGCATTCCAAGTTTAACTTGGGTCATGATGGGAAACATGTGGTTGTTCCTGAGATAAGATTCACATCTATTCCTACACCCTATGACAGAGGTTCTCCAAATTAGTTGTGCATCAGAATTACCTGTGACGTTAAATAAATACAGATATACAGGCCCTAACCTAGATTAATGATTGATGGTATCTGGGTTTTGGCCTGGATATCCATGTTACTTTGATGCATGGCCAAATCTAAGAACCTTTGGTCTATGAAAAGATTTATGAAGAATAACTCAGAAGAGTTTATAAAGCCTCTGAATGCTTAAATTTAAACCTTGATAGAAAGTGATAAGGAAATCAGTTGCTCTGTAAGACAGTACTGCATGTCAGTGGCTAGAGAAAAAGTTTAACTCTTAACAAAATGACAGTGCCTTAATATTTTGCTGGATATTGTGACTTTTTTTTTGGTGTATGTTTACTATTTTTTTCATCTCTTACTTTGTGTTCTGGGTCTTTGTTCTTATTTTCTTACAACAATGAACAATGAAATCTATACTGCAATTACCTGAATGCTTACTTAAGATTTTTAGAACTTGTCTTTGTCCAAACTTTGTTACTATTACTATGCCGAAGACGTGTATTAGTCTGTGCATTTGGTTGCAAGTGACAAATGTCAAATCAAATGAGTTTAAGCGAAGATAGGAATGTATTAGATGGGCGTTTACTGCTTATGGCAGAGCAGGTTGGCTGATCATCAAGCTGTTGCTTCTCTCCTGTGGCTACTCAGTAGCTTTCACCTCCCATTCTCCTCACAGTTGGGCATCACTCACCTCTCATCCTCCCTACAGTTGGGCAAGCTCGCATAACTGGGACCTGCCAGTGGCATGTGTGCAGAGGTGATAGATTCCACTTACAGACCTGACCAATGAATCCCTCTCCTGTGCCATACTCTACTTGCATTTTTTCATTTGGTCCCTGTGCAGAGAAGGCTCCAAGGACCAAAGAGAAGTGGCACACCTGAGTCCTGAGTCACTGCTCAGAGAAAAGCCACCTAATGGAGCTACACATCCAGTATGGACTATGTAATTGAGGTAAAAAAATATATCAGTTTAAGCCATTCAAATTTTGGAATGGCATTAACTATTAAAAACACTGGGGTATCCCACATAATAGAGAAAAAAAAACTATCAAATTGTGAGAAGGGCTATTACATAACTGGCTCCTTCAGAAGCAACTAGAACCAACATTTAAGTATCTACAAAACCGTTTACTTGTTTCTAGAGAGCTATTAAGCCATCTCCCATATGGTAAGGAGGGTGGGAGATTAAATTATGTACCTAATTTTTACTCATAGAAGAGTAAAGAAATGCCATTAAGAAATGCCATTCAGTTACCTAGAGAAGGCACACCATTGTTTTGAAAGAAGCCTTAATTAGGAATGCCTTTCTTTTCTGGACTAGCTCCTACTTTGCTTCTTTGGATTGTATTGAGACGGAAATTTTTAAATATTGATAATCAACATTTTAGCTCTTCTGAAAGTGGAATCCTTCCATAGTCAAAACATTCCTCTTACCTGGAACCCAATATGGAATATGGCAATAGCAAACTTAACTGTTTTACAAATTAACCACATAACTACAATAAAGAGGGTGGGAAAGAAAATTTCTAAGTAATCTTGGAAAACCATATTTCAACTAGATACCATAAGGCTAAATAGTAAGAACTATACAGAAATTGTGCCCTAGTTAGTAAATTTGTTGTTCATAGAGATATGGATTAGCATTTCTGCAGCTTATTTGTGTATTCTAGGAATGAATAAATAAGCACATATAATAATATGATAATGAAAGCTATGTTTTTGTCAGAGAAAAAATTAGTAAAAGGGAAAGGCTAAAAAGAACACTGTCATTGGATTGGAATCAGGTATGTCAGTATAAACTCATGGCTCTTAATATACATGGAAATATAGGTGTGCATGCATGTATGGGTTAGAATACATCCATATTTTCTGGCTCTGGCACTGAGGGAGGCTAGAGATAATGACATCCCAGTAGCAAAAAGAACACTATGCCCCACACCTCGATTTCTAAATACCATTCAACAATTAAAGGACCCAGACTTCTCAAAAAAATGCCTAATTAACGTCTGGGATCAGGAAAGTACATTAGAAGACTTGGAATATTTTTTGATGCTAAAAAGTAAGGAAGTGCTCCAAAACTGATGGGAGCATCTTGAAGTGTCAACTTGAAGGGATTCCAGATTACATAACTGAGACAATGTGTGTAATAAAATACATAATGATGGCAATAGCTTAAAATATGTAGAATAAAATAAATGCTCATGAGTCCATATAGACATAAATAATTATATAAGTGGTGGAGAAGGGGACAGTTCTTGAAGCTGAATTCCAGGGAATAAATGAAGAAAGCATGGTGGAAATAAATGTCTGAGAAACCGTCGAACCAAGAGGGGGCTCAGGAGACCTAACTAAATGTAATGCGGCAACCTAGGTGGGATTCTGGAGTAGAAAAGGACAAAAGGTAGAACTAAGGAAATCTAAATGAACTGTGGACTTTAGTTAATAATAAAGGAACAGTGTTGGCTTATTAATTATAACAAGTATATTAATGTAAGATGATAGTAATAGGGGAAACTAGGTGTGGGAGAAATGTGTATTCTAAAAATGTTTAAAAATAGTCTCTTAAAATTTGTAAAAATCACCACTTGGTCAATACTATAGTAATAATTGTTGCAGTCAAGTGCCATCAATGGTTGTTAAAAATAGTGGGCAAAAATGTGAAGAGAAATAGGATATTTGTGTGGTTTCGAAGTATCTCAGCATAAAATGCTTATTAATTACAACAGGAAAATAAGTAACTTTATAGTGGAGAAACCTGATAGATACCACTTGATCCAAATGATCAAAGGTAACACTAGTCAATAAACTTACTGACATCCTGTGCCTCCTAATATTTATGTAACATCCCTATAGGCAGGTGCTTCTTAAGTTTTAATATTTATACAAACCACCTAGGGATCTTGTTAAACATGAAAATTCTGATTGAGGAGAGACAGGGCCTGAGATTCTGAATTTCTAGTAGGATCCCTGGTGATCTGATGCTGCTGAGTGGACCATGCTTTGTGAATCCAGGTCTGTAGGAAAAACCTGTAACCTTTTCAGCCAAGGGTGAGTTGGGTGGCAGGAGAGTGTTCATTCTTTTGTAACCCCCCTCCAGACTTTTCTTTATCTTGCTTGAGACACAAAGGGATGTACTTCTTTCCTCAATACCTTTTTAGCATCATAAACACCCAAACCTCAAATAAGTATTATTTCTAAGCAAAATGCTTTACATGAAGAATTTGCATGTGACAAGAGTTTTCCTTTCCTGGAGCAGATATGTATGTAGCCCATCTGTTTTGGAAAAGGCAAGAGAGGTAGTAAGCATAGTGAGTAGCAATAGTTGATAGTCTTGGCCTACTAATATCATCAGGTGTCCATGAGTAGGAAACTTTGTTACACTGTGTATGGGAAGAGTACATTAAAGCACTATTTAGGGAATGATCCTGAAGGTTCACAGTTACTGCATAAAAGTCCAAGGAGTGTATTAATACCAAGGCTGAAGAGAAACTTTCCAGCAGCATGGGGCAGTGTGTATTAGAAAACATGGCTGCACACTCATTTGCTGGTATTGATTCCAATGGAATTTTGTATCCTTGTAGAATACTGTATTTGATGGCTGTTCAGGCTTCTTAGTAGCCAGCTAGGTTGCTGCTGGCCTGGCCAACATGCCTAACCTTCCTATTTCAGAGATAGCAGCCGCCTAATGATGTAGAACTAAAGGTCTCTCTTCAGCAAGATGATTTTAGAGAGCATTTGAGCCATTGTGCTCTTGGCCTTATTTTCTGGATTGAAAAGATTCTCAATTCTAAGAAAATGTGAATGGCTTTTCTTTGTGGTGCAATTGCATTTTATGTTTTGGGGTCGTATGGGAATTCATGAGAGCTGAGCTAACCTCATCTAAGAAAATGAAATTGGGATGGAAAGTGTCAAGGTGTCAAGATTGTGGTCAACCACTGAAAAGACTCCCTCTCCGACAGCTGCTGGCACCACACTGAAAGTGGATGGAGATAATCTAGTTTATTTATTTTTTGTCTCAGGACACTTCATTTTCTGGCTCCATATAACAGTCTTTATTTCCAATCCTTTTGCTCTCAGTAGGCTTTCCTACCATGTTCTGTCATGTTTGAATCAATGATGATTTGGAAAACCTGCCTAGCTTTCATTTCATCCCTGTCCCTTCCCCTCTCACCTCTGGCGTTGCCTCTCCAGTTACCCCACCTGATTTTGTATCTTGCAACCCACAGGCAAACAGTATTTTGCCTTTCACACATGCCAAGAGACCCTTTACCTGTACCTCTTATGGCAGGTGGTGCCTTCCAAATTCTGAGGGATAATCACATCTACCCTGAAATTCTATTCTAAGTGAAACTTGCAATCACTTTCCCTGAAAAAAGTAAATATTATTTCTGATAGAGCATTTCTTGAAAAACTGCTGAAGCTAGGATGCACCAAAGTAAGGAATAAACCCAAGGTAAAAATATCTGGGATCCAGGAAACATGGAAACTAACACAGGAGAGGACCAAACGGAACAGCCAACATGATGATAAAGGGACATCCCAGAACCTCAAGAATGACAGTCCAGATTGGAACAAGAGGGTTGGGACAAGAGAACGAGCAGGAATTAAGTTGAACTATATTGAGAGTTTGGAGAGAGATGAAATATGTGTGGGGGACAGGGAGGCATGTAAAAAAGACCAATGCTCATCTTCCACATCATTAACATGGGAAAAATTAAGAAAGATCACAACACATGCTGTTTAAACATGGAGAAGCAAATTGTGGAAAGGAATAGCTAAGTGCTTGCTTCTAAGGACAAGACCAGGAAAGGAACACAAAGAGATGGTTGATTTTATTGAAAGACTTGGAAAACTGTCTGATATTATATGAAAATATCAGACATTGTTTTTATTTTCAAATAAGAGAATGGAGTGATTTACTTCAAGGGATAAGTAACCCTGATAATGGTCGTAAGAGTCAAGTGTCTAAATTAATCCAATTCAAAAACTTATTAGGCATGTGTTATGTTACAGATGCTATGGAGACAAAGACAAATAATATAATATTTCTGCCCTCAAGGACCTCACAATCTAGGCCAAATGAGACATGCACACAAATACTGTGATGCAGAATGTGATCATAAATATTGCAAATAATGCTCTGGGGAGTATGGAGGAAGAGGTAATGCGTCAAAGTAGTTGGATTTGAGAAGGATGCAAGGAGAGTTGCCCAATACCCTGTGTGAACTGGTTTGCTTCCAGTTTTTGTTCCTGGTTTTTGTTTGGACAGAATGTAAATGATAAGGAACCTGTGTCTTAACTTTAAAATATTCTTTGGGTTAGGAGAGATTTGGACCTCTAGATATAGAAAAAAGGAAAAGCATCACAGATGAAGAAGGAACTATAATATAGTTGCAGGAATAGGGTGTCAAAGGGTGTGTGAGGAGACTGGCAAGTATTATATGTGAGTAAAGAGTGCATGGAAGAAATATGGCCTGTGGCCAGTTGAGAGCAATGAGTGTCAGAAAAATATAAATCTGTTTACACAAAATAAATAAACAAGATCCTGAAAGTCAACAGTTTGATAGAGGGTCCTCCTGTGTAAGACTTGTGGTTGTCTGTATATTCCCAGTGCCTAGCTCGTATCTGGCATGAGGTAAGCAGGTCAATTTAATAGAATACAATCAGCCATTTGTCTTTTGAAATAAGTACAAAGAGGCCATTCCCTGAAGGACCATTACTCATGATACTGAAGCTAGTAACAATAATGCTGGTGACTCACATTTATTGAGTATTTAACATGTAGTACATTAAACTAAGCACTCCATTGAATCATCTTGACTTCCTAGGTGGTAAGAATGTTAGTAAGTTCACTTTATAGATAAGTAAAACTGAGGCTTAGAGAAGGTAAGTGGCCTACAGATCTTCAGACAAATACTTCTCTTTTCTTTCTTTTAGATTATGTAGGTATTTAGATCACCCATTTATAAAATTGTACAACATTTTTAAAGAATGATGATATTGTGATACCACTTTATTTTATTCTACAAAAGGCTTAATTGTTGCATTTCATTTAGAGTTGGCCACAAAAGTATATAAATATGATCCCAATTTTGGCTTAAAATAGTACATATATCTGGAAGAAAATATATCAGAATTCATCAAGTCTAGGACAGTATCAGCAGTATGATACACTATTATTTCTTTTAACAATAATAAATAAAAAATTCTGTTGATTAAATTATGGTATGCTACCAATTTTGAGGCATAACCTCACTTTGGAGATGTTAAAATGTAAGAAAATGTCTATCGTATAATAAATGAAATATACTGATTATAGGGTAGTGGAATTATATATGGTTTAAATTCTCTTTCTTACAGGGCGAGCTAGGTGCTTCAGTCAGTTAAGCATCTGACTTAGCTCAGGTCATGATCTCACAGTTTGTGATTTTGAGCCCCACATTGGGCTCTGTGCTGATGGCACAGAACCTATTTGGGATTCTGTCTCCCTCTCTTTCTGCCCCTACCCTGTTTGCTCTCTGTCTCTCTCTCTCTCAAAAGTAAAGTAACAACAATAAAAAATGAAAAAAATAATTCTCTTTCTTATACATATGTTTCTAATTTTTCAGCAATTAATATATATTACTTTGATTCTCAGAAAGTTGATTTTCTAAGTGTTGGGAATATTCAGAGCATCCCCACAACTAGGAATAAAAATATAGAATTTAGATAGTAGACATCAGTAACTTATACTATTGTGTTTTGAAGTAATTTCAGCAACCACTCTATGATTGACATGTATATGATTGACATAAATTCCCTGAAAGACTGTGTTGTCACACAGTTAAAAAGGGAAAGGGGATTTCCTGTAAAACATGGTAGAATAAAGGCATGTTTATTTCAATTATTTCAATTCCTAACTCTTTCCGTGCCAGAAACCTTATGAACACAACAATTTAAACTTGGAAATGTAAATTTTTACCTGCACTGAAACTTGGTTAAAATCCCCAAACACAGTCTATGAATTGCAGCCATCCATCAAATACTGTGGGGCTTGAATCAAATGGAAGAAGACATTGAAAGCCAATATATACCTCTGAGCTTCAGCAGAGTATAGATTTCTCTCAAAGGAAGCAAGGATCCTAATGGGCCTAATGGGTCCATCTGGTGATTTTTTAACTTAGAATAGTAAGGAGTGAAAGTATGGATAGCCATGAGAAAAGTGAAGAATATGATGGTTGGGCGTGTACTGCTGACAAAAGCTAAACACTAAATCACCAAATAAAAGAAATCTGTGATAAGATGTTTCACTGAAAGTCACATAAACAGCAGTCACATAGATCTGCTGCGGAAAGATATCCCCAGCACAGAAGACAGAGCAAATTTGGTGAGAAGGAGCTCAGAGATGACAAGCGAGGTGACGCAGGTCATACACCTACCCATTCCTGGATTGTTTTTTAGTAAATAGTAGGCCATGTTAAAACTGCTGGTTCAAAGATGAATGATAAGCCAAAGAGACCCAAAGCAGAACTTTGGCACCTGTGCTACAAAAACAAAAGGATGAAAGATACATCAGTTTTATTAAAGGATGAAAGATACATCAGTTTTATTAAAGGGCAGATGAAAGTACCTTTTAGAGAAACATGAACTTTCTAGGAAATAAAATTTCAGCTAAACACTTCTTTGTACCTCAGAGAATTAGAAACAAAAGGAGCTACTTAAAAAATAATGAGTTTAGAAATATAAAAATCTTAATCACTTTTAGCTCATTAAATTTTTTAATTTAATTTCTAATTAATTAATTTTTAATTTAAAAATCAGTAAGACAGTATTAGAAGGCACAAAGTGCACTGGCAAAACTCAGGGAAGAGGTTAAGAAAAGCTAACACTTGCAAAAATAGAAGCTACATAGAGGAGGTCAAAAAAATAGAATGGGTATTACTCAAAACATTTCAGACCTCAAAACTATCAGGTCAGTGACATGATATTCAGGCTTGAGGATGTCACCAAGGGAAAAAACAGCTGTCAGATATGGAAGATAAGGATATCAAACAATTATACAATTAGTGTACATGAGGTATAGAACATGTAGAAATGGAAATATATTCAAAGATTAAATAGAAGAAAAATCTCCACAAATAAAGACAAGAAGACTATTCAGGAAGAATAGTTTACCTTTAAGTGTGATCTGGTGCCGAGGTTCCTTATTGCTGTCAAAAGAGTTCTGAGGAGCGCCTGGATGGCTCAGTCTTGAGCGACCAACTTCGGCTCAGGTTTGTGAGTTCAAGCCCTGCATCAGGGTTTGTGCTGACAGCGCTCAGAGCCTGGAGCCTGCTTCAGATTCTGTGTTTCCCTCCCTCTCTGCTTCTCTCTCTCTCTGTCTCTCTGTCTCTGTCTCTCTCAAATAAGTAAACATTAAAAAATATTTTAAAAGAAACAACCAAAACAAACAAATAATCCATATTGTCAATTACTTAGAGGATAGTTAGACATATTTCAGCCTAGCCATACTAAAAGATTAAAAGGAAGGCTGGCATATCTATCTGTCATCTATCCATCCATCCATCCATCCATCCATCCATCTAGATAGATACAGTCATAGATATGCAGATATATACACTCATATGTACATATAACTAAAATATTCTGCTATCTGAAAAGAGTAAGTTGAAGACAATTTATCACAGCATGGAATTTTTTGATTTATGAAGACTATATGTGAATACAAAATTCTGGAAAGATGTCAAGACACTTCATATTAGTTATGTCTTAGATAATGGAATCCACTTTATATCTTTCTGACTGTTTAAATTTTAATTATGAACATATATTACTTTAAAAATTAACTTAAAAAATAAAAATTGCCTTTTCCTTCAAAAAAAAAATGTTGCCAGCCTGTTTTGCTGAGTCGTCCTTATCACTTATAAGACATAATTCTATCGTTAGATAATTAATTATAAAACAATGACTAAAAACACTATGATATATCATAAGTTCATTCTCTAAGCTAGCTAAATTCATGGAATTTTGGCATGGACATAGCATATTTTCATCATATTTATTTAATTTTCCACCAAAAAGAAAAGTCACAATTTAAAGTCAAATCATGAAAGGATGTAGGATATGTTTTGCAGTTTTGTTTTGCTTTTTGAAAGAACGTGATTCTCCAAAAAATTAATTTTTTTTGCATCTGATACAGAAAGGAATTTTCAAAGTATATAGAAAATATAAAAGACAAAAGAAAATGATGCTAGTAGTGGGCAATATTAGGGGGATTGCAGTCACTTTTTCCATTTAAACAATCTATACTAAAAATTCTGTATTCTCTATATCCTACTCTACTATTCTACTACAGGAGGCACTGAGAAGCCACCACAGGTTTAAACCACAAAAACACATAAAGATGAGTTGATTATGAAACTAATGAAATTTCACTTTTAGTACCCTAAAGAGGTCCTCCTGGAAAATTATACACATGCCAGACCCCACAAAGCTTGACTCTACCCCTAGTGACCATATCCATGCTCAGTAGGGTATCTTGCTTATAATAGATCCAAAGAATGATGATAATTAAGGAAGTTATCTTTCTCTGCTTTTCTCCTAAACACTTTGTCTCCACCTTAGTGAACAGAAAAATCAGGAGCATGGAATAATATCCCAGGTCAATGATGGTCACAGATGTGACGTTCTGGGGCTGAAATTCTCTTCCTTGCTTTTGGCAGTAGTCAGACAACAGAATGGGTGACATGGGCAATACCTGGGCCACTGTCTTCTCCTTTCTGACCCCTGTTCATGCTGGAATTCCATAATTTCCTTGAATATTCTGGACTCTTTTCCTCCTCAGTTCCTTTGTGCCAATTGTTTCTTCAGTTTATGTTTAAAATTATAATTTGTGCTTAAAACCTTTTCTTTACTTTGTATGGGGTCTGCTCTTTCTTATCCTTGGAGTCAGCTTCAATATCACTATCCTTCCTCAGAAAGACATATCTTAATCTGACCATTTGCACCCATGACTTACAACCCCCAAATCTCAATGGCTTAAAACAACAAAGCTCAAATACCATATGATTTTACTATGTGGAATCTAAAAAAACAAAACAAAACAAAACAACAACAACAACAAAAACAAATGAATAAACAAACAGCAGAAACAGACCCACAGAGAACAAACTGATGGTTGCCAGAGGTAAGGGAGAAAAGGGATGGGTAAAATGGGTGAGGGAGAGAGGGAGATACAGGCTTCCATTTGTGGAACAAATAAGTCACAGGAATAAAAGGTAAAGTATAGGGAATGTAGTCAGTGATATTGTAATAGTGTTTTATGGTGACACTTGTGGTGAGCATAAGGCATAGAGATGTTAAGTCACTATATTGTATACCTAAAACTAATGTGACATTGTGTGTCAACTATGCTCAAATTAAAAAAAAAAAATAAACTTGTATACCACATGTAGAGTTCATATATCCTAAGTTAAATTTCTGGTGTAATTTCTGGATATCCTTGTCCAATAATAAATACAAAATGATACTGGAAAAAAGAAAAGAAAAGGAAAGGAAAGGAAAGGAAAGGAAAGGAAAGGAAAGGAAAGGAAAGGAAAGGAAAGGATTGTATTGAATAAAAATGTTACAAAACAAAACAAAACAAAAACATCAAAGGTCAATTTCTCATTCACACTTCAGACCCAAAGCAGGTCAGGACAGTTCTGCTTGTTATAAGCATTCAGGGCTGTGATGGGTGCTCCATAGTTCTTGGATGCCACATTTTACTGCATGCCTTTACAGTATTTATTCATGGTAGAACAGAGCAGAGAAGGTAGAGAATGGTGTGGCACGCCAGCTCTTGAATAATCCATGTGGAAGTGACATACATGTCCTCGGTTCTTTGGCGAATGCAAAGGCACATGGCCAGATTTAATATTAAGGAGCTAAAACATGCAATTGACTCTAGCGTTTGGCAAGTTAGAACAAGAAACATTGGTGACCAGTACCCATGTCTGCCACTCACCTTATCTAGAATCAATCCCTTCTCTCTTCTCTAGGTCAGTGTTGGGTTTGAGGAAACCCAATGAAGAGAAATCCTCTTTACTAGCTGAGTTTGAAACCACTTAAGAGATAAGACAAATAATTCAAAGATAACCCTGGAGATAAAAAAGTTAGCTTTATTACTGAATGGAAGGAAATAGCTTAGTTGTGTGGCAACAGAGAGTTTCCTAATATCTAATGCCACATTTGGGCTGTCACCTTTCAGAAGGGGCTTTCAGAGGGAAGTTGTTGCCTCTGAAGAAGAAAAAATGGAAGGGTTGAGATATGAGTACTGATGACCTACTCCCAGATTCACCAATCAGATAAATCACTTTATCTCCCCAGGGGAGGAAAGAATTTTGTCCTAACACTGCTCTTACATGAGAATGCAAGTTACATAAGGGCAGGTGCATTTCTGCCTAATTCTAAATTGTGTCCTCAGTTTTTAGCAAAGTATAGGGCACACAGAAGAGTATTCAATGCCTATTAATTGGGTGAATAAATAAATCAATTAATCAAGTAATAGGATAACTGCTCCTGCCTGAATGCCAGGCATCACAATGAAACAGAAAATAACATAATACATTGAGCCTGGAATTGGTTAATCACACAAGGGAATTGATAATATTAAAATAAACTATGTAATAACATAAATAATATAAAACTATTATTATACTATTTATCATAATGATTTCAATTCTATTATATAAATCAATATTAATATAGTGTTCATTTTAATATATAAGTATGCAATTATATACTTGAATATATTTTACTGTAATATTTATAATATTTACATTAGAGTATTTTTCTATTATTATATTAATATAAATTCTTTATTATTATGTTATTATTTAATATGTGAACTACATGTTGACCTGAAATAGCTTAAGTTCATCTGTGGATCTCTGAGTTGAAATAAGAATCTCCTAAAGCAGATCTCGGGCTACATTAATTTTTTTTTTTCTGATGAGTTAGGTAGGTGCATAGCTCCCTGTCCTGTGTCTTTATTCCATTCTAATAGCATTTGTCTTAAGCGAAAGTTTAGAAAAAAAGTGGAAAGTATGTTTAAAGGGAAAACAGATGATAAGTTTAAAAAAATAAAAGGAGAAGGAGGCAAAAATTGATATAGAGACAACCAACTTCATGGAAAACCCAGAAGTGTGATCCATATAAAACGTATTTAGCATAGTTATGAGTGATGAGGAAAATAGGAAAGAAGAAACTAGCTTAGAATAATTCAAACTGCAGTAACAGCAAACACACATGCAATGTAAAAACACACCGATTAGAGACAAAATCTAACTGAGGAGACTCAAAGACTATCTTGGTTCAGCCTCCAAACTCAATTATTAGGAATACAGAGGGATGGGATGTGAGCAGTACAACTTCACTTGGTAGCCAGTGCTTTTCTGGAGATCATCAGGGAACTGAAACCATATCAGGGATAATTCAATTTATTCAATAATCTAATTGATATCAATTAAGAGTAGACCAGTTAGTTCCATTAATGAGTATAAACTCCTAATGAAGTCAGGGTCAGGAGCTCAATATAGGTCAGTTAAATTTTATCTATTAGAGAATATGTGGTGTATTCTTAACCCCAGATACCCCTGTCATATTTGGTCATGAACAGAATGGAATGGAGATGGCAGGGGTTGGGGAGCCAACAGGGCAGAATTTACTTAAAAAGAAGAATATCCATGGTTTATGTAATCTATTACCACACTAGAAAAACAATTCAAACACCCAGGTTGTGAAGATAAGTCAGTAGCATCATTTAATATAAAGGACAAGATATTATTATTTGCTAAACGTAAGTAGGTTACTCAATCTTATACTCCCTATAAAATCAAACACCAATGTTTACCAAAATGGAAGTAATTGGATGCTTTCCTATTCTTGGGTGATTTTCATATATTTTACCAGGAAAGGTTTGGGTACTGTCCAAGTAAACAGTGCAGGGCTTGGAGATGTTTTGAACCATGATTAATGCATTTGGAAATTGATGACTTAGGGATGGTCACGTGAAGATGATGCTCTTTCTAAATCTTTGATAGAATTAAACATAAAGTACTTTGAAATTCAAATAGATAATGGATTAAGAATATACATTCATATGTATTTTAAGAACTGTAGGAAACATTAGATCATAGAAAATTTGAGTTTTAATGAGAACATACTTGGCTAATCTTGAGTTCAGGAGAGACTCAGTTAATATATTGTTAAATGTGTTCAAAGGAAGCTACAGACCAATAATATACCTGTTGAATATATAAATGCACATATAAATGTACATGTAAGTACATAGCCACTTACACATGTGTGTGTCCTTAGATATAATTATCAGTGGACAAGAGCCAGGTAAATAACTGTACTTAAAGAAACTATATGTATTATATTTTCATTTATTCTTTTATTAAAAGAATAGTTGCTGAGGCTAATAACTCCCTGTTTAAAGGCAACTCTAATGACCTCTGAGGTTTTGCCCACCTTAACAATTTTTATACAGTTTGTATACAATTACAAGCATTGAGAACTTACTATATACAAGGTCCTTCACATTTATTTTAAATTCTTTAATTCCTTACAATAACTCTATAAAGCCTGAACTACTGGCTCTATATTACAAATGAAAAAAATGAAGCTAGAAGAGAATAAGTAATGTGCTTAAAGCCTCATGATTAATGGAAAATCTAAATTTTGTCCGATTCCAAAACCCATCTTTTAATTCTATGCTGCCTCTTTTTACACCTTTTATCACAATTGATAGCATGTAAAAGTGTATCCATGGGTTTAGGTTCAAAAAACTGGAAAAAAATTGTGAAATTTAAAACAAAGTAAAAATCATAAACAAAACATTTAATTTTTGTAGGTGATAAGGCAGATGAGCTTAAACAAATAAACAATCAGACATGACAATAAAGGGCTAAATAGAAATAAAAGTGTGATTTTTACTACTTAAGTTTTAATATCATTAAGGCTAATAGCTGACTTTCTGTCTTAGCCAAAATATGAACTCAGTATGATGAATTATGCATTACTTGAGCTAAATCTGATTGTGAAATCCTCTAAAGAATTTACTTGAATCCTGTTTTTCCAGTTAGAGCTTTTACTTGCTTCAGGGAGAATTTGGTACTGAGGGGAGGTTCATAGAAAAGGAGTAGATAAGAAAGAGATTTCTCCAGCCCACCTCACTAGGGAATATTTGGGAATGTATAGACATACTATCATAGAAAGAAAAAGCAACAACAATAACAATAGCTGACATTTCTTGAATGCTCTATTACTGTTTGAAGGGCTTTGTGTATGTTAACTTGCTTAATCTTCACAAAACAAAGGCAAGAATAAACCTGATAAGAATCCCTGGCATTATGGCACTTTTTTTCTGGTAAAGATGAACTCTGCTTAGTGAAAAAAGTGACTATATCAATCATATACATGAGTTGTGAATCATTTGTTGTATAGAATCATTATAGAGTTACTTTAAATACCAAACTTTTCTAATGCATTTTAGCTGTGTTTGGATTTATAGAACATTGATTTAGGGAGAAACTTACAAAAATATCATTTCTAAATTTAAAAATATACACCATGTGCTTCTCACATTTATTTGTCTGTTGACCCCACTAAACCTAAAGATGCCTGGCTGAAGCTTAGAGAAATAAGGTTAACCAGTAAGAGGATCTTCCTCTTTTGTTTTTGGAGATGTTATTAAAATCACTTACTAGATCTATATTAAATGAGTCACTTTGGGTTCTCCTGCAATACTCTTTTCACTTACTTGGTTTCACTTTATTTTCCTATGGTCGTGGACTATGTTAGCACAAGAGTTGCAAAGAATAATACATAGTGTGCTTCTGGTTCCCCAGTGAAGGTCAGAATCGTAGAATGCTTATGTTGGATGGAAGACCGTATCTATCATGTAGTAATTACCTTTGTTTTGTTTCTATATATGATGAAGGGGAAAAAAATTAGAGAGCGGCAAAGTGGCATGACTTTTGCTGAGCAACATTTTTTACTTATTCATTTTTTTCTGCATTGATTGAATTGTCCACATATTTTAATACAGTTTAGTTTTGGCTATTGTCTCAGATGATGCAGGTAAGTAGGTAAGGTAGAAAGTATTTTGGTAGACTGGGTTCTTGGCTTTATGTAAGTGAAATTTGTAATATGATATCTCTTCAGCCTGTCTTTTATTAATTATGAAGTTATTCTTTCAGAAAGAATCATTTGACCATCATAGTTCATAATCTGAATATCAGAGTCTATTAGTTAGCATCTAGCCTCACATGTGTTCTTGACTTTTGTCCTTTTGCCCAGTAATTCACTGACTACAGAGTAGTAAATAAATTGCAGATCACACCCTATAAGAGTTAATGGCTCAATTATACTTGTGTTACTTATAACTTTCTTTAATAATTCTCAAGAGTGGCACTGGGTCATCTCACCAAGACACCAGAGAGGGAAGTGTGTGCCTGACTGACAATTTCTTGTCAAGGGACAACCAGGGAAGTTTTGAGAAATAATCTAAGTTTTACTCACCCTATGCAAAATAGAATGCTAGGTCATGTGGGAAGCACAAAGAGGTAAAATATGTAGTCTTTAAGAAGTTTCTGTGGTACTATGAGTCAGGGTGAGGTGTTGGCCTGGGTAAATCAGAAGAGGAATCTAGTAGCAAGGTGAAGTAGATAGGAAGGGAAAGTGCTGATCTGAGGTGAGTGAAGGTGAACTAGTCCCAAGAGAATAATAATAACTCTTTTTTATTGAGTTTTTACTATGTGCCAGGCACTATTGAAAGCACTTGTATCATTATAATAATATATTAATATTTTTATAGTATATAATAATTTATATTAATCAATTTTATAATAATCCAATGAGGTATACATTGCTATTATTCTCATTTTGCAGATGAGGAAAGCTAGACAGAAATGTTAGTTTCCTTGCCTAAGAACTGCCACCCATAAAGTGAGGAAAACGGACTTCAAATCCAGACAGAATGGTTCCAGAAGCCAAGTGCTAAATCAGTAAACTGCAGTTGTATGAAGAGTGTGACTTGATTAGTTGATTGATCCATGACAAACATGATTAATTAACTGGCCCATAGATACAAATGTCTTAAAGGAAGCTCAGAAAGCCATCTTGTTTCCCTAAATGCCAATATGGATTGCAAACACAATGCCATTTTATTTTGTTTTATAGACACTTTTAAGAGCTCCATTTACCTTGGTGCAGGAAAATTTAGGAAACCATGGATTTTAAAGTAGGGAATCATTATCCTGTTTCTTAAGAGTATTTTTAAAGAGAGGCACCTGGGTGGCTCAGTTGGTTAAGCCAGTCGGTTTCGGTTCAGGTCATGATCTCAAGGTTTGTGGGTTGGAGCCCTGCATTGGGCTCTGTGCTGACAGCACAGAGCCTGCTTGGGATTTTGTCTCTCTCTCTCTCTGCCCCTCCCCTGCTCGCTGTCTCTCTCTCTGTCCCTCTCTCTCTCTCTCAAATATAAATAAACATTAAAAAAAGAATTTTTATTTTTAAAGATATTTAAGAACTATTTTTATATATTACTTTAATACATTTTTATATTTTAATGAACTATATTTAATAAAATATAGCTAAGATATTTAATTATATATTTTTAAGGTATATTTTTTGAGAAGTCTATTACAAAGAGAATCAAAATGATTCTTACTGCTCACTCTTATGCTCTAGCCAAGGAGCTTACCTAGTCAGAAAACCACACTTAAACTCTATGGAAAAGATGAAGTTTCTAGTATGTTCAGAGAAGGGTAAGTAAATACAGTAGCCTTGGAGGAAAACAGTATGGTTGAAGGGTAAAATATAAGGTAGGAAGTCGTATGTGGTAATATCAGTTTTGTGGCTGCTACTCACTGAGACAATGGTGAGATTACCATCCAATGTACACATCCATTCTCTTTCCTAATAGCTTCGTGCTTGTGGTGATTAGAAGAGGCATAAACCAATCTTTTAACTAGATAACCAATCTTACAGCACTTCATTTTATATCTTCTCCAAGAAATTTGAAAGGAACCACTGTAATGAAATCTATTCATTTCTTCAAAGATCATAGTCATTTTAGTTAGACATGAGGCCCCAATGGTATTAAAGGCAGCTGATTGTTGAAATGTTGCTCTTCTCTGTCTAGGGTACTCATTTGGGAGAATTACCAAGATAAACAATTACTGTTCAATTCAATCAAAAGTCATTAACTTCTTAAACAAGATTGCCTGGTTTATATTCCAAAACCACGAGTCAGTGAAAAGTTTCAAGGATATTAGAGAGAGTTTCAGTAGAGTTCTAAATGATTTTTTCTTCTGAATTTTTCAGAATTCTCAATCTGCAAATGTGTATCACTCTGTACTTTCAAAGAGCGGAATATACATAGATCATGGGTAGTTGCTCTAACACAGTATGCAGGGCACATTATTCTCTTGATCATTTAGAAATATCCAAGTCATATAATCTTAGCTATACTTTAATGACAACATAACACTCAGGACAAAATCCAAGGTAGAGATTGCTTAATAGTTACTAATAAATATTTCCCAATGCCTTTGGTCTTTACTGTTAAAATGATTATCTTAATCTCATATAGGCATGGCAACACAACATGCCCTCTCTCATCAGGGAACTCCAGATGGGGTAATAAGCCAATGGATTTAAATTATTGGATAACTTTTCATGACCATGCTGCCAAAGCACTGACACCATCATCAGATTTAGTCACTAGGATCTTTCCAAACAGGCTGATTTTGAGTTCATGTTGTCCTTTGGCAAACAACTTTGCACATTGACATCATTCCTAATGCCAGGAGGAGATAAGTTTTGGAAGCTGACTCTACCCAAGGCTGTAGGATTGACCATTTAGACTGAATTGGACAGTCACTGAAACAATTGACCAACCCATTACAATTATAAGTAAATAAATACATTAGCCATAGTTTTAATTAATGATTACAGTTTGGAATGGATTGAGAAATAATTTGGCACAGCGAGGCCACGTGGTATAGGAGAAATCATAAATCATGTTGGATGTAACAAAGAAGAGCATGGTTCTGACAAGAGATGTGAAAGGGCAAGTCACTTCACTGTTCTGAGTTCCAGGTTTTTTTAATCTAACAGCTATTGAAATTGTTACTGGATGATTTGTTTGATTAGAAAAATTCACCGGAGGGGCGCCTGGGTGGCTCAGTTGGTTACGCGTCCAACTTCGGCTCAGGTCATGATCTCACAGTTCGTGGGTTCGAGCCCCGCATCCGGCTCTGTGCTGACAGCTCAGAGCCTGGAGCCTACTTTGGATTCTGTGTCTCCTCCTCTCTCTTGACTTCTCCCCCACTCACGCTCTTTCTCTCAAAAATAAATAATAAACATTTTTTTTAATTAAAAAAAAAAAAGAAAAATTCACTGGAAAAAACTTACCGGGATGATTAAAAGTTACTTATTTGAAGCTGTTTTAAACCATTTTTAACATTAGGTATGGTGGTCGGGAGGATCTCATAGTTCTTCCCTCAAGTTCCTCCCATTCTACCCCCTCCCCACACAAACCATAAATAATAGCTACATAGCAACCTATTTGAAAGAAAAGATCACACTGTGGTGATTATTATAGATCTCACTGTATCAGATAGTAAAGAGTTTTCAATAAATGTTAGTTGAATGGAACTATCTTTTACCCAAATTTGAAGATCAAAGGGCAAATTATCTTTAGGAGTCTTAGAATAATCTAGTAGTTTAATTCCAAATCAAGTCTCTTTGGATCCTATTAAAGGAGTTGACTGCTTAATTCACTCAGCTTTCCCACTGAAATAGCCTCTTCCTTACTACTCTGTATGGAAAATCCTTTTGTCCCTCCAAGAGTACCTGGTATTTCTCTCACTAGAAGAGTTGGCAATTATGAGAGTTGCCAAGTTCTGTTTCAGTTCAAAAGATCATCTCTGCCTATGGTACTTATATGGGAGAAATACCTGTTCTTTGTTACATTTTATCAGCAAGGTTAATCTCATTTTGTGTTAGGAAGTAACCTAGGTCTTTCTTTGTTGGACTCCAAAATGAAACACTGCTAAGGACTTTTATTTCTCTTTGTAACACTCATTTTAATGGGATTTATGTATGTAAATCTCTCAGTGCAATGCTTGATACAGGATGGATGTTAAATAAATGTTACTTCTCTTTTTCTCTCCTTTAATTAGCCACCAGGAAATACATATAGAAACTAACTTTCACTGAAAAATATGTTCTTTGTCAGAAGTTATCATTCCTGAGTTTTTGGTTTATTATCTCATGTATTGGGGAAGCAACTCCAGTTTCCTGAAGGGGTAAATCTGTAACTTTGAATTTCTGGGGTTAATTAGTGTCTTTGACCCCTTTTGATTAATATTAGGAATGTTGAATATAAAATTTTAGCCAGATTCTAACCTGAAGTTTTTTTGGACTGCATTCTTCTTCCTTCATCAACCTGACACTTGAAATTCAAAAGGCTATTTGTCACTTCTTAATGTCACCACCCATCCATAATGTTAGCCAGCTGTGAGACAGCTGCCACATTCCACCCCAGAAATGACTTCAGTGAAGGACCCCAGTAAGAGGACCTTTCAGCTACATGTTGAGTCAGGATTAGAATCCTAATTTGTTGGGTTTGTGTTATTACCCAGGCTTGGCCTACATGCACAAACCAGCTTGGGAATGAAACAGAGATTGAATTTAGTTTATTCCTTTTAAGTGACTGGCTGAAACCTTTTTATTAGTTTTCCTTTCCCAATGTGACCAGTTTTATTTCCTCTTCAAATTATTGTGTCTAAATAGACAGGGCCTTGGGATGAGATCACCAAGTCAACATTCCATTATGAATCTTTTTTCAACTGCAAGGAATAGAAGTGGGAGAGGGGAAGGTAGGGAGGAAGGAGGTAGGGAATTACTTGTGGAAACACCCCAGACAAGAGCAAACACTGGTGCCAACGTCAGGACACATTTCCACCTGCAGGTGCCTGGAACAAAGCACTCTCATCATTCGACTGGGGATAGTTAGTAAGGGCCACCTGACTTATGGAATGGCTTGTCTTGTGTTAATTCCCTTGGTCAGTTTGTCTCTGGGTTTCTTAAAAGGCCTTTCCAGAGACATGGACTGCAACAATTTTTGCAGTTTTCCTTAGAGGAATATCCATACTGGACTCTTCTCTTACTGGTATTAATTTACAAAGGAAGGATGGAAATTTCCCCCTTTTTCTTTGTTTGTTTTTCTTTTGAGCCAGTCCTCAACTTAAACTTAATGCTGTTATGCAAAGGGAAGGAAAATTTTACTTGAAGAATAACCAAACAAAGTTCAGTCCAAGCCTGTAGTTAAAAGTAACTACTCATTATTTCTTTCACCTTCCAATTTTCTTTATGTTTCTATAAATATGCAACTATATAGAGACCCATCCTGATTACAGAATGACTCCAGATTCTAATTAACCGAGAAGATGACATGTAATGATCATTCAAGTAAATAGGCTTTTGCTTCACTTAATAGGGCCAGTACATTTTCTTGCAGGATATGGAAAAATCTGTGAAGAATTTGCATTAGCCAATAGGCACAATTAGGGAAAATATTATAGCCAATGGACCTATGCATTGAACAGTATCACAAGCTTTTTGAATTAATGATACAACCCAGAGCTCAGATTCAAAATACCAGCTGTTGAAAGAGAATTTAAGACCAAATGTTTTATACATTTGTGTCATGGAAAACAACCATCAGCTGTACTTTTTTTTTTTTTTTCCTGCAAGCAGATTCTCTCCAAGTTAAATAGGGCAATGCCCAAGGAGTGTTCCATGGATTCTACAACCATGTCTTCTTTGCATCAAAAATCCCACTAGTTGGTAAAAATAAAATAAAATAAAATAAAATAAAATAAAATAAAATAAAATAAAATAATTGTGTGATATTTTTACCGGATTGATTCTCTAACAACCAGTTAATTGATGAAGCAGCTTATACTTCTTCAAAGGTTCAATTTCTGAAAAACATTACATCCAAAATCTTATCAAAGTTTGAGCTATCCCTCTGTGGGATTAAGATGTGCCAGAAACATTTTCCCTATTCCTAGGAGGGATCTAGTGTTACATCAGAGGAAGCTTGTGAAATATCTGGGCATTTCCAAATGGCTGCTTAGAGGCATCTTCTCATTGACCAAGAGCATTGGGTCAGACTTGAAGATCAACAGAGAAATTACCATTTTTTTTCAACCTAAATGCTACATTAGTATAAGTGGAGGGATGGAAGCTACACAAACTACTCTTCCCTTCACAATATTCCCCCCATGCAGAGATTAGAACAGAGAAATCTTCCTCTCTCAAAAGGTTAATTGGTTTTCTTGGTATAAACCTAACTTTATGCTGAAATTAACAGTTAACATGAATGAAGGAGAGCCTCATATATCTGCAAAGATGTATGTCATGAACAATTAAAGGAAGTTGCAGAAGGAGATAGTAAGATAAGATTAAAGTAATATGCTAGCAAGGCCATAAATTATATAGGAATGCATACATATGTAGTGAACGTATAAACACACATATGGAAATGATAAAATAAATTCAGGTAAGTAGTTAGCTTTACCAGTGAGAGAAGGGAATATGATAAAAGTCTTAGGAAACATCACTTTTATTTGTGATGTTTTATTTCTTATGCCAAGTGATGAATTAATGGGTTCTATTATTTTTATACTGTTGCACATTTGAAACATCTCAGCATTAAAAAAAGAATCTCCCAGATGAATGGTTAAGAGTTTGGGACTTTGGAATCACCCATGCTTTTGTTTAAGTCTTGGTTCTTTGTTTTGTTTTGGAAAGTTACTCAACCCAAAATTAATTTCCTCATCTTTGAGATGGGAATAAAATAGTACCCATCTTATAAGATTGTTTCCTGGATGAAATTAATTAATGCATTGACAATATTTAGCATACTGCCTGGCCTGCTGCACTCAAGCCATATTATGTATATGCTTGCACACAAAGTGCAGATCATTTTGTGTACTTGTATATAGTGTAATTACGCCTTTTAAAACTTACTAGCCATATGATCATAGGTAAGTCACCTTAAATCTTCTGACATCTAATTCTCATATTGTAAAATTCAAAAAATTAGATTACCTATCATATTCATCACAAAATCTCTAGGAATATTAAATTCAATAATGTGTAAAAACACTTTGAAATATTTAAAGCCATCATAAAAATTAGTGTTTTAGAAAAATTAAAATATTTTTGTCACTATTCACTCTTTCAACAATTGAGAATATTGAAAATCTACTGCTATACTAGACAGTTTGCTAAATTCTGTGAATAGAATAATATATTTTTACAAATACATATTTTGGGGGCATCTGGGTTGCTCAGTTGGTTAAGAATCTGACTTCAGCTCAGGTCATGATCTCACCATTCATGGGTTCCAAACCCACGTCAGGCTCTGTGCTGACAGGTCAGAGCCTGGATCCTGCTTGGATTCTGAGTCTCCTTCTCTCTCTGCCCCTCCCCAACTTGGGCTCTGTCTCTGTCTCTCTCTCAAAAATAAATAAACATTAAAAAATTGTAAAAAATATGTTTTCTAGGCTCATGCCCTCTTAGGGACACAGTCTAGTGAAAGACACCAGTAATAGCCAGGTATCTTAGTAAGCTTGGGTTACTATAACAAAATACCATACACTAGGTGGTTAAAAAAAATAGACATTTATTTCTCACAATTCTGGAGGCTGAATAATTGGCATATTCAGTTTCCAGTGAGAGCCCTCCTCCAGGCTTGCAGATCATTGCTTTCCTGCTGTGTCTTCACATGGTGGAAAGAGAGATCTGGTTTCTTCCCCTTTTATGCGAGAGCTCCAATCCTATCATGGGGGCCACACTCTCATGACCTCATCTTAACCTAATTACCTCTGAAAGGCCCACCTCCAAATACCTGGGCATTAAGCCTTCAATATATGAATTTTTCGAAGACACAAATATTCAATGCATGAAACCAAGGAAAATGGAGAGAGAGGGAAAAAAAATATGTGCCAAAGCTATATAATAGGAAAGGGTAAGGTAAAAAATGAGGATATAAAGAAGCCTCCATGTTACTGTAAGGAGGTGGGAAGTGGATGCTGTGATATGTTGAAGATATGGGAATGAAGAGACAATAAAGGACTTTGCAGACCATGTTCAGAATTTTGGTCAAAGAAGTCACTAAAGGATTTTAAGCAGATGCTTATGTGGCCAATCTGTTTTACAAGGTCATTCTAAAGGCTATGTAATGATCATATTAGAAAGGAGGAAAAAAAGGAAGTTAAGAATGGCTTCCATTAGTCCAAGAAGAGATTCTAATAGTTTGGAATTGGGGTGGAGGTGGGGTGATGTTGGAGAAAGATGGATATACTGAGAATTGAAGAATAGGTGATTGATTGGATTTGGGTTGGGTAGAAGTGAGGAAGAAAAATTGTCTGCCTCATTGAAACAAATTAAGCCATTCATTCAAAATGCATTTATTGAATTCCTACTAATGGCAAATAGTGCTTACATAGTGTTAAACAATATAGACAGATGTAATCCCTGCTCTCGTACGGCTTGCAAACTAGTAAGGGAGGACATAACAAATAAATAGATAAAATAATCACAAATTATGATGTCTGAATCATTTCCCTGTGGGTACCATAACAAATTACCACAAACTTTGTGGCTTAAACAACAAAAATTTATTCTCTGAATAAATTTCTGAAAGTCAGTTAGTTTCCCTGCACTGAAATTAAGCTGTCAGCAGCATTGTGCTACCTTTGGAGTCTCTAGGGGAGAATCCATCCCTTGACTTTTCTAGCTTCTAAAGCTGCTGACATTCACTGATGTGGTTTGTGGCCACATCACTCAAATTTCTGCCTCCATAGCCACCCGGTCTTCTTCTTTTCTGTGGAAAAGTCTTCCTCAGTCTCCTTCTAATAAGAATATTTGTGATAGCATCTAGGGTTCACTGGAGATACCAGGATAACCTCCCCATCTCAAGATCTTTAATTTAATCACATTTACACAGCCCCTGTTATGTGCAAATTTGCACATGAAGCAATGTTCACAGGTTCCAGTGGTTAGAACATGGATATCTTGGAGGCGGGGGAGGGGGGGGGTGGTATTTTTCAGCCTAACACACACCCTATGAAGGAAATAAACAGGGGGCTCTTAAGGAGAATAATGATGAGTATTTATTTTATGGCTAGAAGGTAAGGATGAGGAAAACTGGAATGAAGTACATTGAAGAGATAGACTGAGTTCTGATCATTTAGGGCCCTGTAAGTGTCCAGATTTTATTCTAAATGCATTGGGAATTCATCCAAGGAATTGAGTTAGAAAGGCTATGTGATTTGATTTACATGTTTAGGAAGATAATTTTAGCTGCTGTAAAGAAAATTAGTAGAAGATGGATGACAATGGAAGCAGGGCAACATGCCAAGAGGCAAAAGAGAATAATGGTTGGAACAGGGTGGTTCAGTGGAGATATAGCATCATGGATAGAACTGAGATTCACATTAGAGATAAAATAATCAGGATTTAGATGATTAGATGTGGAGCGTGAGAGGGACAAGGCAGAATAAAGGATGGCACTTAGATTTCTAGCTTTAACAATTAGATAGCTAATGATGTTATTTTCTGACATGGAAAAGTAAGATGCAGAAGGAAATAAGAGTTGTACCTTGGGAATGTTCTCAGATAACCACGAGGCTGTGGAACTATAGGAAGTTGGGTGAAGAGGTCTAGGGCTCAGAGAAGAGGTGTGGGCCAAAAATATAAAAGAGGGAATGTTTATCCCAGGGATAATAATTAAAGCAATGAGAATGGATGAACTCACTCAGAAGCTTCTATATGAAGAAAGATGAAGAGAGTCCAAGGCAAAACCCCAAGGAATACCAGTAGTTAAGTTTAGGTAATGGAGGAAAAACAAGCAAAAGAGAGTTCAAATGAATGACCAGTAACAGAGGGGGAGAAATACCCAGAAGAGGATATTGTCACAGAAGTCAAGAAAGAAAATGGTTTCATCAAAGAGAGAAGACATATACTCTTGCAATTGTCAATGTGGAGGTCACCCCTGACTTTCACAAGAGCAGTTTCAGTGGCATGATGGGGCTGAAGCCAAATTGCACTGATGAGCTAATGGGGAAAGCTGAAGGGTTAGTGTAAGTCAGAAAATAGCAATAGCACACAGTTTTCTGGAGTTTTCTCTCATGGATGGGAGCAGAAAGTAGAGACACAACCAGATAAAAATTTTAATTTTGAAAGGAGTTCCTAGTAGGGTATGTTTGTACATTTTCTTAGTAGGGGTGATGAAATAGAAAGGAAGAAATTTGGTGATACAGTGAAAAAAAATTAAATTGGCCCCATGGTGACTCCATGTATTAGAGACAATTTTCAGCAGTCCCATCAGTTTTTCTCTTCTCTGATTTCACCTTATGCAAACCCTCTCCTGGGAAAGAGAGAGAGCTCTTTTAGCAACCAAACTGTCCACGTCTGTTTGATAGACTATATCATACCTGTTGGCTTTCTTTGCAGACACTTTCCCTTATTACTTTACTTGAAAAGTCCTGGACTTTCTCTTATGAACTAAGATAAATTTTCTTAAAATTAGTTTGGTTTCATTCCCCTGTCTTGTCAACAATTATTCAGCCAAGGTGGGATGGAGAGGGTAATTCAAGTCATCAAATGTTCTTAAATATTTTTAGAATGGGAGTGGTCCAAGACCACAGCCCATCCCCATTACCCTCTCTCTCTCCTGCAGAGGTGAATCCCAAGAATATAACACTCCAGGCTTTATCCAATCTAGAATGGTATTATTTTCCCCAGGTAAGTGTAAAGGCAGAGGCTTGGCTGGAGAAGAAGCTTCAGAGTGCTGAAAAGTCCAGCCCCTAGTCCTCAGCTTTAACCTCTTTACTCTCATGCCTCATGATGGAGGTGTCAGCATTTGAATACCAGCCCTGTCACTTATTGCTCTCAGACACCCTGATCACAAGCTTCCTTGTTTTCTTTGAAAAGGTGAACTTTAAAATGTGACTAAAGTATATGAGGTAAATTTATTAGTAGGAGACATTGAGGAAGACCTGGGCATTGTGGCTATACTCCTTGAAAAAATAGGGTTCACGCTTTCAGTCAGGTGTAGTGTTACTGAGAAACGAGAACTTGTTAAAGACAGCAGGTAAGCAGAGAAGGGAACTCTCTTTCCTCTGCCCCATTCCTTCCTAAGGTTTGAATTTGTTTAGCCCACTAATTTATAAGCATCATCACCTATGCCCCTACTTTACCTTGAAAGTTCTTCTTTGCCAGGGAATCTGGTGGTCATCCCATGAGAAGAAGGGTATATTTTCTAAAGGTTCAGGAATGGTGAAGGTCAAGGTAATATTTTTCCAAAATTCTATGCCATGTTCCCAAAAATCTCACCTGAAAAAAACATGACTTTGTTCTGAAAGTTAAAATGTAGTAGGTCAAAAGTCACTTGTTGCAGCTACAGAACAAAAATCAGGTTTGATAATGATGTACATGAAACTGTGACATGGCAGTGCCCCAGAGGAGCCTGATTAAGAATTGCAGTTAGGAGCCAGCTGTCCCATAGGGACAAATTCTGACCTGTGTGCACACTGAGGCAGTTTGAAAACACTTCTAATCTTGGGTGAGCTTAGCAACTCAGCCATCCCCAGTGATAAAAAGCAATAAACTCCAGGGAGAGTACTAATGTTGAACTTAACTACCTTCTCCCCCAACCTGGTCACAAAAGAATAGCTTATACTTTGGATATTTGTATTTCAACATACAATTTTGGCTTAGGAAAACTAATCTATGATCACAGGGCAAGTTTTTTGTGTTTGTTTTTGTTTTTGTTTTATAACTTGCTCTTGCAATGGTTGAATCCCTTATCTCAACAATATACACTGACACTGAGACTATCCTAAAATATTCTGTGTTCTCCTAAGATAGGCATTTACTTAGTCATTCTTTTAACTTCTGGGGTGGCAAGAGAAGGCAGGCAATGATAAGAATCATAATAAGGATGGGAGACTGGGCCATAGAGAAGGGAGTGGCTTTCCCCAGTTGAAAAGTGGTCTGAAATGCAGTGCTGGCGTTTTGATTCTCAACTAAGCATTATAAACTCTGATTGTAAGTAGAGATATAATATGACTTTCCAGCAACTAGTTGGCGAAGCTAAAAGCCCACAGCCTTTCCATAACACTTTTAAGGAGATTTGGATCCACAAGATAATACCAATTTTTACATGTAACTATAAAGCTACCTCCCATATATTCAAAACTCATGTCAGGTTGCATATTCCCCAAGCTTTCTAGTATGCCCTTCCTTATGTTGCTTTTCACTGCTTGGTTAGCATTTCCTTGGGAAGAAGACCAGAGGAGTGGAGCAAGGGAAATAACATGGCAGAGAGAGGACATCACAACCAGGAACAGTGTCCCTAAATGCTCAATGGTTTGTTTGTTGCTGGATTCTCATTCCCAGAGAGAGCCCTTTAGAACCTCTTCAGATTTGAGTTTCAACTGTGGTCTCACATAGAGAGTGACCTGTCAAAAGCTAGTGGAGTAAAGGCAAGTGAAGTGGAGCAGACACTGGAAACTGCCAGGAGAGCAGAGGCTGTACTTCATTACATGACCAGATCCTGACAAGGAAAAGTTAGAAGGCCAGGAATCTGAGATGCCATGGTGACTTGGCAGCTAGACCTCAGGCCATAAGGCAGGATACCAGAGTTCAGGGCAGACTGCGTTTCACTGGAACTCCATGCCAATTGAATCATACTGAAATCTGAGATGGAAAAGACAAAACCAGGTCAGCTGCTCATTTATCAGGGGCCAGAGAAAGGCTACAGTTTTCCCTGAGATTTTCATTCCAGTGTTATACTAGGCCAGACAGCATCCAGAGGGCCCCAAAAGAGTTTCAGTAATCCTTGGAGGGATAGTCCCAGCCCACCAGACTGAAAGCATTACTTGACACTGAGAAGCCAATTTCCTGGGTCAGTTGTATCTCTGATTTTTTTTTTTTAATTTTAGTTAAATCCAAGTTAATTAACATATAGTGTAATAATGGTTTCAGGAGTAGAATTTAGTGATTCATCACTTACATAGAACACCCAGTGCTCATCACAAGTACCTTCTTTACTGTCCATCACCCATTTAACCCATTCCCCAACCACCTTCCCTCCAGCAAACCTCAGTTTTTCTCTCTGTATTTAAGAGTCTCACGGTTTGCCTTCTCTCGGTTTTTATCTTACTTTTCTTTCCTTTCCCTATGTCCATCTGTTTTGTTTCTTTTTTATTTATTCTTTTATTTTTAATTTCTGTTTAGCTTGTTTTAATTTATATCTAAGTTAGTTAGCATATATTGCAACAATGATTTCAGGAGTAGATTCCTTAATGCCCCTTACCCATTTAGCCCATCCCCCCTCCTACAACGCCTCTGGTAACCCTCTGTTCTCCATATTTAAGAGTCTCTTATGTTTTTGTCCCCCTCCCTGTTTTTACCTTATTTTTGTTTCCCTTCCCTTATGTTCATCTGTTTTGTATCTTAAAGTCCTCATGTGAGTCAAATCCTATGATATTTGTCTTTCTCTGATTAATTTCATTTAGCATAATACCCTCTAGTTCCATCCACATAGTTGCAAATGGTAAGATTTCATTCTTTTTGATTGCTGAGTAATACTCCATTGTATATATATATATATATATATATATATATATATATATATATATATACATACACACATCTTCTTTACCCATTCATCTATCAATGGACATTTGGGCTCTTTCATACTTGGCTATTGTTGATAGTGCATCTAGAAACATGGGGGTGCATGTGTCCCTTTGAAACAGCACACCTCTATCACCTGGATAAATGCCTAGTAGCGCAATTGCAGGGTCGTAGGGTAGTTCTATTTTTAGTTCTTTGAGGAACCTCCATGCTGTTTTCCAGAGTGGCTGTACCAGTTTGCATTCCCACCAGCAATGCAAAAGAGATCCTCTTTCTCTGCATCTTTGACAATATCTGTTGTTGCCTGAGTTGTTAATGTTAGCCATTCTGACAGGTGTGTGGTGGTATCTCATTGTGGTTTTAATTTGTATTTCCCTGATGATGAGTGATGTTGAGCATTTTTTCATGAGTTGGTTCGTATCTGGATGTTTTCTTTGGAGAAGTGTCTATGCCTTTTTCCCATTTCTTTGCTGGATTATTTGTTTTTTGGGGGTTGGGTCTGATAAGTTCTTTATGGATTTTGAATACTAATCCTTTATCTGATATGTCATTTGCAAATATCTTCTCCTATTCTGTCAGTTGTCTTTTAGTTTTGCTGATTGTTTTTTTCATCTGTGCAGCAGCTTTTTATTTTGATGAGGTCCCAATATTTCATTTTTGCTTTTGTTTCCCTTGCCTTCAGAGATGTGTTGAGTAAGTTGTTGCTGCAGCCAAGGTCAAAGAGGATTTTGTTTGCTTTCTCCTCGAGGATTTTCATGGCTTCCTGTCTTACATTCAGGTATTTCATCCACTTTGAGTTTCTTTTTGTATATGGTGTAAGAAAGTGGTCCAGGTTCATTACTCTGCATGTTGCAGTCCAGTTTTCCCAGCACCACTTACTGAAAAGACTGTCTTTATTCCATTGGATATTCTTTCCTGCTTTGTCAAAGATTAGTGGGCATATGTTTGTGGGTCCATTTCTAGGTTCTCTATTCTGCTCCATTGATCTGTCTGTTTTTGTGCCAGTACCATACTGTCCTGATGATTATAGCTTTGTAGTATAGCTTGAAGTCTGAGATTGTGATGCCTCCTGCTTTGGTTTTCTTTTTCAAGATTGCTTTGGGTATTTGGGGTCTTTTCTGGTTCCATGCAAATTTTAGGATTATTTGTTCTAGCTCTGTGAAGAATGCTGGTGTTATTTTGATAGGGATTGCATTGAATATGTAGATTGCTTTGGCTAGTATTGACATTTTAACAATATTTGTTCTTCCAATCTATGTGCATGGAATACTTTTCTATTTTTTTGTGTCTTCAATTTCTTTCATAAGCTTTCTATAGTTTTCAGTGTATAGATTTTTCACCTCTTTGGTTAGATTTATTCCTAGGTATTTTATGGGTTTTGGTGCAATTGTAAATGAGATCAATTCCTTGATTTCTCTTTCTGTCGCTTCATTGTTGGTGTATAGGAATGCAACCGATTTCTGTGCATTGATTTTATATCCTGCTACTTTACTGAATTCATGGATCAGTTCTAGCAGGTTTTTGGTGGAATCTTTTGGGTTTTCCATATAGAGTATCATGTCATCTACAAAGAGCAAAAGTTTGACCTTCTCCTGGCTGATCTGGGTGCTTTTTATTTTTTTGTGTTGTCTGATTGCAGAGGCTAAAACTTCCAATACTATGTTGAATAACAGTGGCGAGAGTGGACATCCCTGTCTTGTCCCTGACCTTAGGTGGAAAGTTCTCAGTTTTTCTCCATTGAGGATGATATTAGCATTGGGTCGTTCATATATGGCTTTTATGATCTCGAGGTATGCTCCTTCTATCCCTACTTTCTTGAGGGTTTTTATCAAGAAAAGATGTTCTATTTTGTTAAATGCTTCTTCTGCATCTATTGAGAGGATCATGTGGTTCTTGTCCTTTCTTTTATTGATGTGATGAATCAAATTGATTTTTTGGCAGATATTGAACCAGCCCTGCATCCTAGGTATAAATCCCAGTTGGTCGGGATGAATATATTTTTTTAATGTATTGTTGGATTCGGTTGCCTAATGTCTTGTTGAGGATGTGTGCATCCATGTTCATCAGGTAAATTTGTCTATAATTCTCCTTTTTAGTGGGGTCTTTGTCTGGTTTTGGAGTCAAGGTAATGTTGGCTTCATAGAAAGAGTTTGGAAGTTTTCCTTCCATTTCTATTTTTTGGAACAGCTTCAAGAGAATAGGTATTAACTCTTCCTTAAATGTTTCGTAGAATTCCCCTGGAAAGCCATCTGGTGCTGGACTCTTGTTTTTTTTTTTATTTTTGACTACTAACTCGACTTCTTTACTGGTTATGGGTGTGTTCAAATTTTCTATTTCTCCTGTTTCAGTTTTGGTAGTGTATATATGTCTATGAATTTGTCCATTTCTTCCAAATTGCCTATTTTATTGGGATATAATTGCTCTTAATATTCTCTTATTATTGTTTTTATTTCTGCTGGGTTGGTTGTGATCTCTCCTCTTTCATTCTTGATTTTACTTATTTGGGTCCTTTCCTTTTTCTTCTTGATCAAACTGACTAGTGTTTTATCAATTTTGTTAATTCTTTCAAAAAACCACCTTCCGCTTTCATTGGTCTGTTCTGCTTTTTTGGTTTTTGTTTTTTTGTTTTTGGTTTCTATAGTATTAATTTCTGCTCTAATCTTTATTACTTCCTGTCTTCTGCTGGTTTGGGGTTTTGTTTGCTGTTCTTTTTCCAGCTCTTTAAGGTGTAAGGTTAGGTTGTGTATCTGAGGCCTTTCTTCCTTCTCTAGGAAGGCCTGGATTGCTATATACTTTCCTCTTATGACCGCCTTTGCTGTGTCCCACAAGTTTTGTGTTGTGGTGTTATCATTTTCATTGGCTTCCATGAATTTTTAATTTCCTCTTTAACTTCTTGGTTATCCCATTCATTCTTAGTCGGATGTTCTTCAGTCTCCAAGTATTTGTTACCTTTCCAAATTTTTTCTTGTGGTTGATTTCAAGTTTCATAGTGTTGTGGTCTGAAAATATGCACGGTATGATCTCAATCTTTTTGTACTTGTTGAGGGCTGATTTGTGTCCCAGTATGTGGTCTTTTCTGGAGAACATTCCATGTGTACTGGAGAAGAATGTATATTTTGCTGCTTTAGGATGAAATGTTCTGAATATATCTGTTAGGTCCATCTGGTCCAGTGTGTCATTCAAAGTCATTGTTTCCTTGTTGATTTTTTGACTAGATAATATGTCTATTGCTGTAAGTGGGGTGTAGATGTCCCCTACTATTATGGTATTACTATCAATGAATTTCTTTATTTTTGTGGTTGATTGATTTATATGTTTGGGTGCTCCATATTTGGTGCATAAATGTTTACAATTGTTAGGTCTTCTTGGTGGATAGACCCCTTAATTATGATATAATGCCCTTCTGCATCTCTTGTTACAGTCTTTATTTTAAAGTCTAGATTGTCTGATATAAGTATGGCTACTCTGGCTTTCTTTTGTTGACCCTTAACATGATAGATGGTTCTCCATCCTCTTACTTTCAATCTGTAGGTGTCTTTAGGTCTAAAGTGGGTCTCTTGTAAACAGCATATAGATGGGTCTTTTTTTCTTATCCGTTCTGTTACCCTATGTCATTTGATTGGAGCATTTAGTCCATTGACATTTAGAGTGAGTACGGAAAGATATGAATTTATTGCCATTATGATGCTTGTAGAGTTGGAGTTTCTGGTGGTGTTCTCTGGCCCTTTCTAGTCTTTGTTGCTTTTGGTTTATTTATTTATTTATTTATTTATTTATTCCTCTTTTCTCCCCTCAGAGAGTCCCCCTTAAAATTTCTTGCAGGGCTGGTTTAGTGGTCACGAACTCCTTTAATTTTTGTGTGTCTGGGGAACTTTTAATCTCTCCTTCTATTTTTAATGACAGCCTTGCTAGATAAAGAATTCTTGGTTACATATTTTTCTGATTCAGCACATTGAATATATCTGCCACTCCTTTCTGGCTTGCCACGTTTCTGGATAGGTGTGCTGCAAACCTGATCTGTCTTCCCTTGTAGGTTAAGGACTTTTTTCCCTTGCTGCTTTCATGATTCTTTCCTTCCCTGAGTATTGTGTGAATTTGACTATGATATGTCTTGCTGATGGTTGGTTTTTGTTGAATCTAATGGGAGTCCTCTGTGCTTCCTGGATTTTGATGTCTGTGTCTTTCCCCACGTTAGGAAAGTTTTCCGCTATTATTTGCTCACATAACTCTTCTATCCCTTTCTCTCTCTCTTCCTCTTCTGGGACCCTTATGGTTCTTATGTTGTTCCTTTTCAATGAGTCACTGATTTCTGTAATTCTTGTATTGTGCTCTTTTGCCTTGGTCTCCATCTTGTTTTCTGCTTGATTATTCTCTGTAAGTTTGTTCTCTATATTGCTCATTCTTGGTGCTGCCTCATCCATCCTTGCCTCTCTGGCATCCATTTGAGATTGCAGCTCAGTTATAGCATTTTTTATTTCATTCTGACTAGTTTTTACTTCTTTTATCTCTGCAGAAAGGGATTCTAATCTATTTTCTACTCCAACTAGTATTCTTATCATGACTCTAAATTCTGCTCCAGACATCTTGCTTGTATCTGTGTTAAGTCCCTGGCTGTCATTTCTTCCTGCTCTTTCTTTTGGGGTGAATTCCTTTGTTTCATGATTTGAAGGGAGAAAAGGAATTAATGAGGTAAAAAAAATTAAAAACAATACACACAAAATCAAATAAATGATGCTAGATTCTAGGTGTGTTTTAGTCTGGTTATTGAAAGGAGTTTTATAGATTAGAGAAAAAGGGGATAAAAAAAAGGAATACATTTGAAAATTTGAGAAAATGAATACATTGAAATAGAATAAAATGAAATGATGCAAGTAAAGTAGAATTTGAAAAATTTACCAAAAAGTAAAAAATATAGTAGGAAAAAATAAAGAAAAATATTTTTAATAAAAATTGAAAATAAAAATAAATTTTTCTCTTTCTGTATTCAAGAAAAAGATAGAAATGAAAAAGAAAGAAAAAAAAGAAAAAGAAAAAGAAAGAAAAGAAAAAAAAAAAAGAGGTTAGAGTGGGAGAAAGCCAAAGCATAAGAGAGTGTTAAAAACTGAGAATAAACCAAGGGTTGATGGGGGGTGGGAGGGAGGGGAGGGTGGGTGATGGGTATTGAGGAGAGCACCTTTTGGGATGAGCACTGGGTGTTGTATGGAAACCAATTTGACAATAAATTTCATATATTGAAAAAAAAAGAATAAACGTTAAAAAAAAAAGAAAATTAAATAGATGTACCAGCGAAGAGAATGAAATATGATTGAAATTACATTGTTTTCCCCTAGAAGTCAAACTATGAAGTACTTTATAGTCCGTAAACTAAGCAGGTGGAAAGACTCATGGTGTTCCTGAAGAGCCTGGTTGGCCCAGTTGGGCGGGGCTTAATGTAACAGCTCAGTTCTCCACTAGATGGCGCTGCTTAGCTTACTAGGGTGGATTGTTTTGGTGCTCATAGGTGTGTATGCGCGTGCGCTGGAGCAGTGAAATGGTGTCACCAGTTAGAGTCTCTAGTGTTGGAACTTGTGCTCTCCCTGACAAGCAATGGCGCACCGGTCCTTTGTCTCTGGCTTCTGTCCACTCCATGCTTTTACACTGTCAGTGAACAAGCTGTCAGGTTGCCAGACGGCACCTCCCTCCTGAGTTGTATCTCAGGTGCGGCTGTTTTCCCCGAGCCCTCACTTCTGAGGGACTGCAGGTTTGACCCACTCAGACCTTCTGCAGGAGGGTCTCACCGAGTAGTGGCCAGGTGCCGGCCCCTCCCAGGAATGTTCGCGGGTCCGTGCTGCTGCCAATGCCCAGAGACTGCAGCCGGGCGCCAGCCCACCCCAGCAAAAGTTCATGCGAACGTGTAGCAGCAGCATTTCGGGGATTATGGAAAATCGCAACACCCATCTGGCACCAGGCTTCACCTTTAATGACCTTCTTCCAGCACCAGGGAATGTGGTTGTTCTCTGCGATCTGCGGGGACTGGGTGGTCGCAGAGCCTCTGCCAAATGTGTTCCAGCAGTGGAACTGCTTCTCCCCACGTGGCCCGAGAACCTCCCAGACCCCACTCTGTTCCTGGGGATTCGCCCTTCTCACCAGAGCACCACCAGGTATTGAGCTGCGGAGTTTCAGACTCTGTGCTCCCCCTGCTTATAGAGTCTTAATGGAATTTAAACCCTCTCCTTTCTCCTTTCTCCCTTTTTAGTTCTGTCCCTGCAGCTGTTTCCCCTTTTCCACTTTCTCTCCAGCTGCTTTTGTGCGGGGTGCTTTTCCGGAACTCTCCCCCCATCCCCGTCCTCTCTCCGCAAGCAAAAACAGCTCCCTGCCCTCTGCACCTTCTCTCTTCCCCAGTTCACTTCTCAGTGCTGCATACCTGCTGAGTTCTGTGGTTCAGGGTGTGCAGATTGTTGTGTTAATCCTCCAGTCAGTTTTCTAGGTGTGTAGGATGGTTTCGTGTTGGTCTGCCTGTATTTCATGGACGCAAGACGCAAAAAAACTTCCATGCTGTTCTGCCATCTTGGCTCCATTTGTTTTGTTTCTTACATTCCACATATGAGTGAAATCATATTTATCTTTCTCTGATTGACTTATTTTGCTTAGCCTAATACATTCTAGTTCCATCCACATTGTTGCAAATGGCAAGATTTCATTCTTTTTGATCCCTGATTATTATTCTATTCTATAAATAAATATATATATATGCCACATCATATATATATCATATATCATACATATCATGTATATATCATATGTATATCATATCATATGTATATGTGCCACATCTTCTTTACCCATGTCAGTCGATGGATATTTGGGCTCTTTCCATAATTTGGCTATTGCTGATAATGCTGCTATAAACATTGGCATGCAAGGGCTCCTTTGAATCAGCATTTTTGTATCCTTTGTATAAATACTTAGTAGTGTAATTGCTGGGATCATAGGGTGGCTCTATTTTTAATTTTTTTGAGAAAACTCCATAGTTTTTTCCAGAGTGGCTGCACCAGTGTGCATTCCCACCAGCTCCTCCTGGGTGTTTGCACCTTTCAAATATTTACTCTTCTTTATTTTCGGGTACTCTCATGACCTGGGTCAGGACACTAATAAGTGAACAAATGTTTTCTGAAGCGTATGTTGCTGTGTTAGATACTGAGCAGGGAACATAGAAATTCAGTGGCAGAAGCTCTCTGCTCAAAAGCCCTTTCAATGTGTTCTGCTTTGTATAGTCACTATGTCACCCCTAACCATTATGACATAAGGTAGTTGAGAATAAGTACCAAAGAAGAGGCTAGGGTGGTAATAGTTATAGGATCTCAGCTTACTGGACTGATTAGAGTAAATCAATATTGACTCATTAAGATGCAATTGGGCTTTCTTTTAACCATTGAACTGATCATTTTTTAAGTATACAAATGCAGAATGACTTTCATTCGTCCCCCTTCTTATGATATCATAAGAACTAGAAGAAGAAAACCATCTACAAATATTGGGAAAAAGGGCTCTGGTCTCTGGGCATACTTCTTCCTTTTCTGAAAACTCCTTCTAGCACCACTGCTCCCTTACTCCTGAAACTTTTGCTGAATAACTCATACTCATCTTTCAGTCTCAGGTTAGATAGACATTACCTTCTCTGGAAGCCTCACCTGATCCTCCCTCCCACTGTTTTGGCTGAGTGTTCCTTTAGTGGGCTCCCACAACATCCTGTGATCTTCCTTGTCAAGACACATCACTGAATTGCCTGTCTTCCTCTAATGCATTGTAAGCTTGAGGAGAGTTCTTGAGTTCACATGCCCAACACAATGCCTGATCCAGGGTGGAAACTCAATAAATATTCACTGTTTTAATGAATAAAGCCTGAAAGAGTGAATGAAAAAAAAGGTGGATGTCATGGATGCAACTATTTTGACTGTGCTTTGAGCTCCTTTCCCATCCCCCAAATTTGCCCTTTTCTTTTGGCAATTTTCTCTTAACTGCATCTACCTGGGAGATTTCATTTGAGTGATTTGCAAGGAAGAGGTGCGATCATCAGGGTGTTTATTGGACCATCCTCCCCCACTGCTCGGGCTGTTACTTCACAGAAGTGGAAGAACGGGCAGGTTACAACTCACCACAGTCTTCCCACTGTGACTCTCTTTCATTTCAAGCCAATTGACAAATGCATATTGACTTTTCTCAGCACACTTTCACTACTACACTTGGTAAAAAGAAAAGAAAAAAAAAGAAATCTTTACAACCGCACTCTGATTGGATTTCTACTGTTTCCCCCACTTACACATGAAGATAATTGAGTTATATAATGTGCAGGAAGTCAGGCCAGGTTGGTGACACAGATAATTTGTGAACTAGAAGCCTCTGGGTTTACAGGCTGTGGCAGGCTGCTATTTCCCCAGTTGCCTTAAAGGTCTCAGTTCATTATCTCTTGTCAATAAGAAATGAATGGGGTAACATGTCTCTGAAGTTTGGGTCCTCATTGCCTTCTTGAGAAATAAATACCAGCTCTTTATAACTCTGCATTTATTAGACAAGCCAGTTTGCTGACTGACTTAGAAAACTTTCAGAACCAACTGCTGCATTAAAGTGGTCATAAAGAGAAGACAGTGGAATTATTCACAATGCCAACCTTGATTTCCTTTTACTTTATCTCCACTACTATCCCAATGCCCATCTCCCAACAGACTCAGCCATCCCTTGAGGACTCAGTATTTAGACTGCTCTTTTCCCTGGAATGTCTTGAATTTAATCTTCCCTTCTGTAGGCTTTGCATTTCGTCAGACTAGGTACCTTGCCTCTCAGAACTGCTCATTCATTATCCCTCCAAGATTTCTGAAATTCCTCCAACCAGGGAAAAGCCTTCCTTTAGCAATCAGTAGTATGTTTTTTAATGAAAATAACCAGGGACAGGAAACCAGTTGATTCAATTGGATATATATCAAATTTGTCCCTGAGGGTAAGGTTTCATAATAGACAAGGATTCTAGAAGTACCTACTGGTTATTCTCTCCAGCAGAGAAGAAAAGAATAAAGCTGGAGGCTGGAGGGACCCAGATAAGTTTTTATCCTCAAGGTTTGCCTATAGAGAGCTTTCTCAAATAGTGCTCACCTCTGCATGTCCTCTGTCTTCAAAACATTGCTGTAAAGATGAAGGTCATGGGAATAATTATATTACTTTTGCAGGAACTCGTGGACATTATGGGAGCAGTAGCACAAGCAGCCAATCAGCAGTCACACCCATCGATAGCCAAAGTCTTCCCACTTTGGGGTTATACAACAGAGGATGCAAAAGGCAGAAACCACCCATTGTCTTTATTTCTTCTTGACACATAGCAAGTGTTTTAAGATTTTAGGCAGTATTCTTTAGCTGGCTGAATAGAGCTTCTCCAGGGCAATGGCCTTCTATTCATCTTTGTCTTCCAAAACCCAGCAATTGTTATGTACTTAGTAAATATTTACTGATTTTCTGTTTATATTTATTTTCTTTAAATTCTTTGTATTTAATTTAAAGAGTCTTTAAAGTTTTCATACTGGTTTTGTAAAATAAGGGTGTTTCCTCAAATCTTTGTGAATTATTTTGCCTTTTTTTTTAGAACAAGTCTTTTATTTGTGAGAAATTCTTTTCTCCTCAAGAAAATCAATTAAATAATATATGTGAAAGATCTGAATACCTCCAGAGATAAATACTGTCTTTAAGCTATTATCACCTTCTTATTTTATAAAGAATAACATAGTATTGGGGGACCTGCGTGGCTCAGTTGGTTAAGTGTCTGACTTCAGCTCAGGTCGTGATCTCATGGGTTTATGGATTTGAGCCCCTCATCAGACTCTGTGCTTACAGCTCAGAACCTGGAGCCTGCTTCAGAATATATGTCTCCCTCTCTCTCTCTCTGCCCCTCCCCAACTTGTTCTCTCTCTCTCTCTCTCTCTCTCTTTATCTCAAAAATAAATAAATATTTTTTACTTTAAAAAAAAGAATAACATAGTATTTTGTTTCACTAAAGATAGTATGACTACATGTCTTGGTTCAACAAAGATGGTCCTATCTATGCCTATTATTCCAAAGTAAATATTAATAGATCTCCTTTGTACTCTCAGAAGTATCCACATTTGGACAATTGTCCAATTAGCTCAACTGGCAATTGATAATTAGCTCAGCTACTTCATGGTATTGTTGGCTTGACAACCATTTTGTTTGGCCAGGCAACCCTCAGGGACCTTAAACTGACATCAACCTCTCACGTGAGCAGATGTTCTCCATAGCAACTGTGGAGTCACAAGCCAATATGAGTTCCTGGTAGACTTCCCTGACAGACCTTGTGATCAACAGTCTCCCCTGCCTTCTAGCACCTCTATTTTTCTCCATCCTTTAGGTAAGACCCCCTTGGAGATGACCCAAACTCTGCTCTTTTGGTTTGAATTGATGTCTGGTTCCAATCTGGGAACCTCAAAGTGCTCCACACACAGACCCTATTAAAGGCATGTACCCCATGTCCTGTCTCTCCCTTTACCTCCCCAAGTGGCATCTTGTGGCATCCTTGGTACTTTCTCCAAGATCCATGAGTGATAAACTTCTCTATTTCAGCTTCTCTTGAGGTATGCTGTTGAACCATGACTCACCACCCAGCACCCTGTGCTCTGCTTAACAAATGTTAATTTAACTAAGTGGCCACAGTAATAAATTATAAAGTCTACCATAAATCTCATAGAGCCAAAAGTCTTAGATGGTAGCCCCAGTCTGCCTATCTGTGACCTCAGATTAGCTATTTACCAACTCTCTGGTCTCAGATTTCATTTTTACTTAGTAGAAGATAACTTTTTGATCCATTTTTCAACCAACCAAGCAGTTAATTCCCCAACTTAAAATTTTCAATCTAGAATTCCTCAATCCAAAACTTTGAATCCAGAATTCCTGCCTAGTTGGCCCATATCAATACATTTGACCTGAATTAACTTTATTTTCCTTCCACTGTCATCCCACCTTCTTAATATCTATCCCACGTTACCCAGATTTCTGTCTGTATAAATTAGAAACATCATGTAGTTATTTTGATGTGTAAGCACCCTTTCTTATAGATGATACTTCCTACCTCACCTTTGGGACCTGCTGGTACTTAGATATAGATCTAGAAACAATGCGGGATAGTGGGAGTGGATCCTAATTAGAAACAACAGTGTCTGGCAAGGCCAGGGGAGACCATTACAGATCTTCAAACAAAAGAGTTGACTTCATCAGACAAAGTTGGAGAGTCTTCTTCTATAGGCAAATAAGACTCATCGGAATTTAGGGGCTTTACATCCCCAGCTTCATTGGGATCTTCATATATATCCTCATTCCACTTTTCAGGATGTCATTCCTTCTCAATCAATAACTTCACTTTAACAGTACGTACTTTGCAAGATTGGGGATTCAACTTGTATTATAATTCAACCACATGCAGGATGAGACTTTGGGTTTGGCCTTCAGAAATCTCAGCCTTGGACCCACAAGAGATAAAGGTTTCTTCAGGGAAAATTTTCAGGTGATTTACACTGTCAGTTGGAAATTTCATCTATTTCAGCTTCTCTTCAGGTATGTTGTTGAACAACGACTCACCACCTAGCACCCTGTGCTCCACTTAACAAATGTTAATTTAACAAAGTGATAACAATAATAAATTATAAAGTCACTATAAATCTCATAGAGCCAAAAGATTTAGATGGTAGCCCCAGTCTGCCTATCTGTGACCTCAGATTAGCTATTTACCAACTCTCTGATCTCAGAATGGGGAGTCTCATCATTTTAGCTGAAGCAGTTTCCCCTTCATTTACCCAAGCACTTGCTTTCATCTTGTTTCATTTCATCTTCCTTTCCTTAGTTGCTTGCTATAATATCATCACTTTATCTTCTTTACAGCACCAATTAGTACATGAAATATGATTATTTGCATGTGTATTTACCATTTCCCCCCTAACTCCTTGCACCTCCTGAGCCCATAAGTGTAAATCTTTAAGTAAGGATTTTGTCTTACTCACACTGGTAATCCTAGCACCTAGTAGATACTAGATGTACAGCAAAAATTTGTTGCTTGACTAAAATCAAAGTCCTTTTTTTCTGCTAAAGAGGATTGATAATAATAGGAGAAAGTTTTGTATTCACTTTTATTAGAGTGGTCTTGTACTTCTTTGTTGTGGTTCAACTTGAGTTAGGATAAATCAAGTGGTTAATATTGGGCCCAACTAAGTTGTAAAAGAGAGTTTTCGAGGTGCAAAGAATAAGAAAGCATCTAGAGTAGGAGTTACCCTATCTTCTACAGAAAATTCCAATCTTCTCTTCTCCCATGCTTAGATGGGCACACTTTCTTCGTGACATTTCCCTCTGATGAGAGGTTTTGGTATCAAGCAGACCACTTTTCTCAGAGGGATGTCTTTGAAACGTGTGGTAATATCATCAAGTGAGGTGCAGGTTACCTTCCCATATGAGCTTTAAATTAATGAGTTTTGTCTTTTTTTTAAAGAGATAGGCCATTGTCACCTGCAACTGGTAGAAGAGATTAATTTTGAGTTTTCTCTTATTGGTGAGAGTAGTTAAGGGCAAAGAACAGATGATAAACTTCTAAATCAAAGTTTTTAAGAAGTATTTCTTCTTAGAAATCTAGGTTGTGAAGCATTGACTAATGAGATGGTTAATTTTATTTGTCAACTTGATGGGGCTAAGGAATGCCAAAATAGCTGGTAAAATATTATTTCTGGGTGTGTCTGTGAGTGTTTACGGGTGTGTCTGAGTGTGTCTGTGTCTGGGTGTGTTTCTGAAAGAGATTAGGATTTGAATAGGTAGACTGAGTAAACTGATCATTGTCACCAATGCAGGTGGGTTTTATCTAATCCATTGAAGGTCTAATAGAACAAAAAGAACATAGAACAAAAAGATTATAGAACATAGAACAAAAAGGCAGGGGAAAGTGAATTTATTCTCTCTGCTTGAACCCAGACATTCATATTCTCCTGCCCTCAAACATTATGCTCTTGGTTCCTGAGCCTTCAGACTTGAACTGGAACTTTACACCATTGGTTCCCCTGGTTCTCAGGCCTTCAGGTTTTGACTGGAACTACACCGGCTTTCCCACACCTCCACCATGCAGATGGCAGTGTGTAGGACTTCTCAGACTCTATAACTGTGTAAGCCAACCCCTCATAATAAATCTTTTTATGTGTATATATCTCTTATTGGTTCTGTGTCTCTGGAGAATCCTGATAACCAACATTGGACTTATGAAAAAGACATAGAGGATATTTTCTTTGATAAACTTTAGTATAACTCAGTCCCTATGGTGGAGGTTATTAGAATTTTTTAAATCACAGGTTAAATTTTATACTCTCCTATGAAGGAGACTATATTCTATTTGGTTAGTTTGCTCTAAAATATTATAAGAAACACTGTTTGTATATGATTCAAACGTTGTGTGGAGAAACTGGATGAAAGCTAAGGAAATAGTGTGGGTTTTAAAATACCACGTATTTATTATTATTTCTGTTCTCATTATTCTCTGTAATTCCTAAGTCCAGACCATGCCAGAACTTAACCAGAAACGAAAGTTATATTACCATTTACACCCAAATTACAATGTCATCAGACTCAAGTAAGAAATTAGTACCCTTCATAATATCGTCTAGTTATTTCTCAAAGGGTCCAAGGGAGTGCTTTCTTTGTATCTACAAGCAATCTTTTAGCTGTAGCAAAGTTTTGGTGGCTGCTATGCTTTTTCTTTCCTGATCTAGTAATTACCACTTACCTATAGTCTCTAAGAAGGAGCTTGAAGAAGGCGTATCATCTTTGTGAGAAACTCAGTGTCCAACCCTATAGTAGATTTGATATATTAGTGCCCCTCTTCACAATTGAATCTCATTTTCCAGTGTGCAAGCTCTTGCTTTATCCCCCCCTGGGCTTCACTGTGTGACTTATTTTGGTCAGAAGAATATCAGAAAACATAATTCAGAGCATTAATAAATGCTTATATCAATGTTGAATGTACCATGTCTTGTTCTATTGGAATATTCCCTTTGGTGACCCATTTGTCATGAAAGAAATTTTACCACCTCAAGCATACCATGCTTTGAGGAAGCCCAAGGTAGCCACATACAGAGATCACTTGCAGGTGAACTGAGAATACTGGGCTGGAGCTGGAAGCATGGTTCCAAACACAAGGCCCCTGTTAAGCCATCTCTCATAGTTAAGCCCTCCAGATGAGAGCTCCAGACATTAGTAAGCAGAGATAAGCCATCCCCACTGTGCCTGACAGAACTCCTGACTCAGAGAATCATGAGAAAATAAAAGGATTCCTTTGTTAAGCCACTAAGTTTTAGAGGGTGATTTGTTGAGTGAGAGTAAATACTTGAAATAAAACCATTATACTCAGTTCTAAAATGATGCTAGGCCTATATAGAAGTAGATAAAATTGCTTATTTCTAAAGGGTGCCCAAGCAGATCTTCCCAGGTTAGACTCTCATTGACATTAATTAGGTCACATATTCATCAGTGAACCAATCACCGTGCCCCAAGTGCTTTTCTGGGGTAGGCCACATATTCACCCCTGGAACATCACCTGAACAACTGAGATGGGAGTATTATTACAAAAAGAGAAATGGACTTCAAGCAGGCAGAAAAGATATGTGTCTATTACAGAAGACAACAATAAAACAACAACAAAAACCCCAAGATGCCAAGTTCTAGTTCATTGTCCAAAATTCCCATGAAAGAATATCCTAAAGAAAACATCCTTTCCAATGTAACTTCATGATTCTTTGATCAGAGAGGAGTAGCCAGAAGGAAGATACATTGGAATCTTGTGTAATTCTACTCAATGGCGTTAGCCACCAAGAATCTACTGTACTCACTGCTGCTTTTGGATTCCCAGGTGAGGTCTGCAGCCAAAAGGACCTTTTTTCATCTTTGGCCAGGCTCCAGACTCCTTGTCTCTGAGACATTGATTAGGCCAAGATAATTTATGTGTCCCCTACAGATACTTTTAATGAGTAAGTTGCACTTTCTGGAGCTGGGATTTGAATGGAATGTTGTGCTATGTGGAGTGCAAGAATTGTCCAGTGAAAAAAACAGCCCTAGGGTTTGTACTATTCCAACTCGGTCTCACCTCCTGATTCCAAGCTGGCTTCACTCAAGATACTATCTCTTTTCTTTAACACATTACTTACGATGGGGCATGGAATATCCAGCTGGCAGTCTTCTCTGCCCTAGAATGCAGGCCACTTGGCTGCCATGCAACAAATAATGCCATAAACTGGTTTAGTTGAGAGGTTGGATTTTTCTTAGAAAAGAGCCCAAGCCTTTGCGATCTTTCTTTCCCAAAGTCCAGGATTCTTTTCCACAATCTGAAAGTATTAAAAGAAAAACATTGATTTCTTTTATATTGATTATGTAAATCCATGTGTGGTGGGTTGAGAGAATGAGAATATATATTGGACATCTTTGGATTTTGCTAGTCCAGAATCCATATCTTTTACTTCTGATAACACTTAGAATTTACTTTTGAAAATTACCTGTTTCTCACTCTTAGTCTGTATGATATAAGATGGATCCCCCCTCTAGGAATGAGCACCTTAACCAGAACCAACTTTATGAATATATTCTATTTTCTTGTCATACTAGTTAGTTCAGAGTTGGGCATATGACCTAATTTGTACTAATGATTTCTGTCACAGCTCTTTGAAGAAAACATGTGCTCTTTCTGCTGATCATAAAACTAGGAATATGCATCCCTTGGATTAATGTAAGGGACTACCCCTTGGAGAAGACCTGACCAAGGGTCATGTCAACACCAGGGAGGGAAGAACTAAGAAATGAAAGGAGAAGGACCTATTCTTGATGACAGTGTTTGAATCCGCAGATCCAACTTTGCCTGAAGCTAACTTTTACTTTACAAAGGCCAATGATTTCTTTCTTTAAAATGTTTTCCAATTTTAAGCCCCAACATGTCTCTCTATGGAGTTCAAGCAGCACTGTAACTTCTTTCTATGTTGAACTGGCCATTGTGGCCCGCATACTGGAGAGTTTGAGATAGCGATAAATAAATAGGAGGTTCACAGAGGATTTGATTTATTTTGGCATCTAACATGCCAATAAACACCCACATTTTATCACAAGAGCTCTTAATTGGCCCCTGAACCTCTGGTATTCCCTAATCAATTCTTCATGCTGCAGTCAGAATGAGCATTTCAATATGCAAATCTAATTAGGTCACTGGCTCTTTAGTGACTCTTTAAAGCTTACAGGACAAGTCCAAACACCTTACCATGTTTACAAGGTCCTTTTGTTCTAATGTCTGTTTATCTCACCAGCTGCTGCAGTTCCAGGTTCTCTCTCACCTGCCCCACCTTGCTTCCCTTTACCCAGATACTTTCTTTTTGAATATAAACCTTAATGCCACTACTACCTCTAACCCCTTCACAGCTAAGTGCTATGCTCCCAGGTCTATGCTCCCATATATCAACACTTAGACAATGAAAGATGCCATTATAATATGTTGTTCCATAGTTATACTCTACCCTCCATTTGGACAGGGACTACAGCCACTGTATTTGCAGAACATAAATGGTGATTAGCCCACATTGCTGAATAAATGACTAAATGAATAAATAAATATATCTATGTTTCAGCCTGGGTCTAGTTTTCCAAACATTCTAGATGACTTGTATTATTAGCTTTTCATGTTAATGCTTTTCTTTTTAAGGCCAGAATAGGAGGTGTCAGTTCAAAACCCATATTCTCCTTCCATAAATTTCCATAGAGTAGAGGACTGACTCTTTCCTCCTCAGAAGGTAGGAAATGGTTTGGAATGAACATCCAGTCTCACTTTCTATATGTTTCTGATTGTCCCTTAAAGACAAGGAGTCATGAATCTGAAGGGTGAAAACTCTACTTCCAGAGAGACTTATTTCTCAAGGGAGGGTACTACTCAGGAATAGAAGTGCCTTGCTGTCTTGATCTCTTGGACTGGAAAGGTGCTCAGACCCATGGCCCCCCGTCCTCTGTTTTTCTCCTGTTCTTCTGAAATTAAGCCCACTCAGGTTGAAGTGGGACCTCTCTGGCTTCTTGTATGTAGCTGGGTAGGTAAGTCGAATGGGGCCAACTATTCTCAATACAGGGTGTAGTGGATTGAATAGTGGCCAAAAAATATATATCCAAGTCCCAATCTCAAGAACATATAAATTGGACTCTATTTTAGAAAAGGGCTCTTTGAAGTTGTTACTAAGTCAAGGATTTTGAGATGGAGTCATCCTGGATTTAGGGTGGGTCTTAAATCCAATGACAGGGCCCTTATAAGGCAAAGGGAGATTTGAGACAGAAACACAGATCAGAAGGCCATGTAAACATGGAAACAGAAATTGGAGTTATGTTTCCATAAGCCATGGAACGCCTGCTGCCACCAGAAGCTGAAAGAGGCAAGTGCAGATTCTCACCTAGAAACCTCCAAGAAAGCATGGTCCTCTCAACACCTTGATTTTGGATTCTGTTTTTCAGAATTGTGAAAGAATAAATTCATAACTTTTCTTGAATCCTGAATTTCATAGTAATTCGTTACAGCCATCCTAGGAAATTATAAACAAATTAAAAATTAAAAACAAACCAAAACTCTGTCCTGTTTCAGCTTAGCAGTGATGAAAGAGCCCTGGCTTAGCCCATTATGAAGCAGATACTCAGATCTTTATGTGGTTATTTGTCTTTATGTACATCTCTTACTACCCAGGACTCTAAAGCCAGAAAAACAGTACGTGAATTGGGGGCTCAATGTCCACTCTGAATTTCTGGAGGGAGATGCTGAACAAGGGCTGTAGAATTCTGGCTTCCTGCATGGATATCAGTCATAGCTGGCACATTTAAACAGCATGGAAATATTAGCTTCAGAAAAGATGGTGACTCTGCTTATTGAGGTGCTGTTTTTTGATATGTCAGTAGTGCAGGCTCTTATTTCTTCTATGAACTTTTTCCAGGTTATTTTAGTTCCAATAATGTTGATCCCCTTGAAAAGTTCTATGGCATTAATCAGCTGCATATCTCATTTGGTATTTATAAGTCGTTACCTATGATTCTTTTAATGTCCATGGCCTGATTCTCAAACTATGTTATGAATCTACTGAGGGAAAAAATAGCTAGTTAAATCTTTGTTATTTGGAGTTCCTAGCTCAATGCAAAAATAGTATTAAGCAAGTGTGTAAATTAATGTGCTAGGAATTGTGCATTTTATCATGTTGACAATACATAGTCTAATGCCTAATACTAAGGACATACTCAATAAATGATAACAGGAAAGAAAGTTTGATTCTCAGCCTTTGAAATGTCCTGTCATAGTATTATTTTTTCTTGCTTCTTGCTAATGGACTCTGCCAACCTTGGTCACAACAGTCAGCATTTAATTAAAGCAGGAGCAATTGGAATCTTTCCCTGGGATGGATACAAGGACATTGGGAAAAAGAAAATATTTCATTTTCTGTGCTAAGTTTAAGCTGATGAGTGTTACATTCAGAGGCACATGGAGAAATCTTCTCTATAGTAGGAAACAACTCAATCAACATATAAAAAGAAACAAAGTGAGACAGAGATGAGATGGATGAAAAGTAAGAAAGACCTGACAACTGTGATCTCAGGTTCCATTTCCAGAACTGAAGACTCTTGTTTCAGGAGCACTTTCCCTGATTCTTGAAGTACTTTGATTTACTTGCCGGTAACATGCACCAATATGTTTCCTTAAGTATGAACTTAATCTAGTTTTACTTGGGTTTCTGTTGCTTGTAACTAAAAGAGCCTTAATACTATTTGGGAGCTTCAGAAATAAGAATACTTTCATAGGTTTTTGGAACTCTTTCAAGGATCCATGAGAATGGTCTACATTTATATCGATGTACACACATAAACATGCAGATATAATCTAGTTGTTAAAAGAGATTTGAGGTTGAATATGTGTCCTGTCTCATTTATGATGCATAACAGTTTAAGATTGAATTTGAAGAAATCAACATTAGGTTAAAAAATGGAAAATTTAAAAATTAAAATTCTGCATCATGAGAATTGTTTTTCTGATTATTATTTTTAAGGTTGATTACTCAAAAGTTCAATGTGAAACTAAATCAAAACATTATTTATGCATATCCATTACCTATGTGTGTCATAGCATCACTTTAAGATGATGTAACACAGAATGTTGGAAATAACAAAAAAATAGTAAAGTTGATGAATTAGTATTGATTCATATATCCCCCCCAAATTAAGGTTCTGCATTGATCAAATCTACTGCTTATTATTTCTAGAAACTTAGATATGACCAAAAATTTTATCAGTATTTTTTTCTTCTGTCTAGACTCCTCTATTTCTCACCATGTTGCTAAAAGTAAGGAGTGATTGACTAATGTAGCAGGCACACTGGGGATATTTTGTTCAAAGGGCTATGTAATGGACATATATAATTTTTGTCCAGATTTCCTTCCTTTGGGATACTGGTTCTATAGTACTATGTAGAGATTTATGGAGAGCAACTGGTGATTAATCTTAAGCTTACTGTTCTACTCCACCAAATGGTATTAACTGATGCAATTACCAGATATAGAGAGGTTAACTTACGACATATTGTTATAGTTATTGTATACATATTTCAAATTTTCATTGAAAGTGCTTGAGTTGCTATGTTTCAACAACGCCATCTGAGTGCCTATCATATAACAGCCAGCACTATTCCAGGGTGTGGGGCTATCATAGTGAATATGACGATCAAGCTACGTGCCCACATGCAGTGAGGGAGACAGCCAATAAATGGAAACAAAAACAAAAATAAAAGAAGCCTAAGAATGACCAGAGTTGGAGTATACTTCTTTTCTTTTTAATGTTTTGATAATTTAAAACATTTAATTCCAGTACAGTTAACATATTGTGTTATATTAATTTTTCAGGTGTACAATGTAGTGATTAAAGAATTCTATACATTACTCAGTGCTCATCATGGTAAGTGTACTTTTAATTCCTTCACCTATTTAATGCATATCCTTACCCACCTCCCCTCTGGTAAACATTAGTTTGTACTCTGTGGTTAGGAGTCTGTTTTTTGGTTTGTCTTTATTTTTTCTTTGTTTCTTTGTTTACATATTAGTGAAATCATATGGTATTTTTCTGACTTATTTCATTTAGGATTATACTGTCTAGTCCATCCATGTTGTTACAAATGTCAAGATTTCATTCTTTTTTATGGCTGAGTAATATTCCATTGTATATATATATATACCGTATCTTTATCCATTCATCTGTTGATGGGCACTTAGGCCTGCTTCCATAATTTGGCTATTGTAAATAATGTCACAATAAACATAGGGCATATTATCTTTTTGAATTAGTGTTTTCATATTTGTTGGGTAAATACTCAGTAGTGGAATAACTGGACCATATGGTATTTCTTTTTTAATTTTTGAGGAAATTCCATGCTACTTTCCACCATGGCTGTGCTAGTTTGTATTCCCATCAACAGTGTACAAAGGTTCCTTTTTCTCCACATCCTTGCCAACACCTGTTTCTTGTGTTTTTGATTTCATCATTCTGACAAGTATGAGATGATATCTTATTATGGTTTTGATTTGCAAGAGTGTGCCTCTTTAAATAAAATAGAAAAGATCTCTCTGAGGAGGTCACATTTGGGTTGAGAACCAAATGATAAGAATGAGCCGGTTAGGTCTAGAGTGTTGGGAGAGGGAAAAGCAAGTATCTAAAGCAGAGGGAAGAGCTTGTGCAATGGTTCCTATGGCAGGAATTAACATTACATGTAAGGTTTGGATTATTCTAGGTACAAGGGAAGCTACTGGGAATTTTAAGCAGGTAAATGACATAATGTGATTTATGTTTTTTTGAAAGATCATGCAGATGAATGGTCAAAGCCATTCTGAACCCAAGGACCCAATTCGTGCTTTCAACATAAGTGTTTTTTCCTGTTTATTTTTTGCCATTAAAAATCTGAAATATATGAATCATCCTTTGCAGAACTATCTTGAATGACTGACTCTATGGGTATAAAAACCCTCTGCAAATAAAATCTAGGACCCACTGTCACTTCCCTTTATAGACAAACAATCAGTGTGGTGAATTGTGCCTGAAAACAATCAATCTAAAATGTTCCTCTTTGTTCCCTCCAAGCTCCTATAAGCTTCAACAGGCTGGACACACATTGATGAGGCTGGGATGGAGTCCTGTGAATAGGGTAGCCAGCTGTGATTTGAGTGGTGGAGGAAGTGCCAGCTTGCTCTTGGCCTCTTCAGTCTGGAGAGCCAAATCACTCAGGGGCCAAGCAATTGTACTCCATGCATGGTTTGCTACTAATTGTGTGACAGAAGAGGACTAGAGCACCTGGTGCCCATTTGCAATGCATACTAGAGAATACAAGATAATAAACATAACATCGGTGATGGCACACTTGGGATGAGCACCAGTTCTTTAACCTCTGTGGATTTTACCAGCCAGATGTTCTCACTTTAAACTCACATGATTTCTTCGGGACTGATCCTATGCAAAAAACCCTCTAGACCAGAGGAATGTACCTAATCTACCAGCCTTAGACAAGAGCCCTAAGTACTTCATTTCTCTTCCTTAGTTTCCCCTAGATTTTACACTCTTAACAGAGAGAGGCAAATATGGAGATAAGGATACTGCTGAGTTAAAATTAGGTGGAAAAGGTTTGGTGTTTTGGTTTCTGAAGACTTCTCCAATAGCACCACTCTTCTCACTGAAGTTTTAAACAATTAGAAATGAAACAAATGGCAAATGAACAACAGCACATCACCTTATAAAATGAATCCATGTGCATAATGGAGGCTAGTATGAAAGCTTGGAACCCTAGGGCAGACTTTATCTCTGAGTCTCTTACAACACTAGATATGGACAAGATCCTGCCCCACAAGAACAGCAAAAGGCACATGCTGACAGGGAATGGAAAGTAGAAGCACATTTATCAGAAGAAGACAAGTATAGGGCTGGGTCATGCTGGCCAGGAAGAAGGAATCCTTCCTAACATTTGCTATTAGCTGTTTGACAGTTTTAACTTTCAATAACTAAACCAATGAATAGGAAGGACATTGTAGATTAAAAGAGATAAATCACAAAAGGAGAGAATAGGGGGCACCTTGGTGGCTCAGTAAGTTAAGTGTTGGACTCCTGGTTTCATCTCAGGTCATGATCTCACAGTTAGTGACTTTGAGCTCCATGTCAGGTTCTGTGCTGGCAGTGTGATGGCTGCTTGCGATTCTCTCCCCCCACACTCTCTACCCCTCCTCTACTTGCTCTGTCTGTCTCTCTCAAAATAAATAAAAATAAACCTAAAAAAAAGAACAGAAAATAGATATACTTATAAAAAACAAAAACAGAACACAGAATATAGATGTGGAGAGCAGTTACATGGAAGGATCAAAGAACTATGGAAGTTTCTGTAGAACAGCATCTGAAAGAAAGCAATCTATTTCTTTTGGCCAATGTATTGAGCATTAGATATAACATCTTGTTATTGCCGTAGTAATTTACTAGAATCTGAATGCATTAAGAAGAATAAAATGAGGAAAGCTAGGGATTTTGTTTGCTGCTCTAACTGCTTCTGACTTTTGGCATAGGATTATTTGGGGAAGATATTATTCCATCTTGGCTGGTCATAGATGATTAGTCACCAAATAGATGGAGAGCCTCATTGGAATTCTAATTCCTAACTGAATCTTTTGTTGTGGAAATATTGGCCATGTCCATATTAACCTTAACATCTCAATCTGTGGGGACTTAACCATCTCTGCTTTTCATACTTCTTTCTTGGACATATGGGAGGGATTTTGAATGTTTGCCTCTAACTTTTTCTGCCATTTTCAGATTTCTTCTTAATAAATAGAGCTAGTATTATACTAACTGACTGCTTACTTATGTTGATGAGATTTTCTGATGCTCAGCACCCATCCCTTCAGTGTTCTCATGGAATTCTCTCTCTGAAGTGGAAAAAATCTGGGTTAGATTATAATTCCTGGTATCTGCCACATATGGTCTCTTCCCACTAAAGATACTTCTAGCTGTGTTTGACACATAACCTAAGCTTAGTGAAACAGGATATGGCAGAAGTATTTTCTTCTGTCACCTCTAAGCTTTTATGAATCTGGGTGACTGGACACACAATGACTCTTAGTGATAAACGAAGGTGTTAGTATTTAGAGGCCAGGTTCATTTTAACACAGGAATGAGGGCATTAGTTACAGTGAAAGGAGAGGCAATAGTGCCAGTGGCACAGAAGAAACATTTAGGCCACTTTTCTTGCCCATGAAATAGTTGTGTGTCCTCTTTTCTGGGTTCAAGAATTTAGAGTTGAAGAAACATTTAGGCCACTTTTCTTGCCCATGAAATAGTTGTGTGTCCTCTTTTCTGGGTTCAAGAATTTAGAGTTATTTTATTTTCTACTGTTTTCAAACCTGATCTCCCAGCACACAGTTGATTGTTTGTAAGTTCTGGCTGCCATCTACCCTCAAAGTCCTTCAAATGAATCTACTCTTATTTAAAAAAACCCAAACTGAGGGTCAAGTTTTGCTTGCATATAAGAACTCCCACTGACTCTCCTTGACCACCCTCAGGAGATGATTCAAAGGTAAAATCTCTGTGATAAAAAAAAAATGAATTTTTCATATATGAGCCTGTTAATTTATTTAATATTTATTGAGTACCTCCAATTTTCTAGGCCTGGGGCATGAAGATGAAAAGTAAAATTAAGATAGTCTATACTCTCTTGGAGCTTAGCATGGGTTGGGGAGAAAGTCATTTAAAAAATATGTGAATAAATGTAAAATTAAAGCTATACTAAATGATATGAAGAAAAGTAAACCCATGATGCTATATGAAATTACATTGGAAGGAATAAATTTAATAAGGGAGATCAAAGAAAACTTCTTTAGTGAAAGCAGAATAAGTATTAACTAGATAAAGGAAAGGAAGAAGGGAGGGGGATTCCTCTTAGAGAAAAGAACCCTAGAAAAACCCTATGGCTTTTGAAGTAAGGCATGACAAACACATAATAAAATGTAGGTTGTAAACCTGTGTGAAGAAAACATATTAAGCCATTATTTCCACTATTAACTCAGGGCTAATTAGTTAATCAGATTGGCTCTATTTGCCAAGAATGGAGCTCTAGCCAGATGCATTAGGAAGTATGGTATTAGAGAATGGGAGGCCAGTGAGGGTGGTACTTACATAGGCAATCAAGGATGGAGCACCACTGTTACTGGATTAAGGGTTTCTTTTGGCATCAAAGCCAGATGAAGCAGTAGACTCCCTAGAGAAAAGAAGGGCACTGAGAAGCCTGAGATAGCGTTGCCAGAAAGATAATGGGGGGTGCTGGAAATACTGTTGCATATTTTGCCCAGGATTGATCTAACTGGAAAAAAATCACAGTGAAATTTCAGAGAAAAAAGCATTCTCAAAGGTATGTATTTTCAACAATATTAAACATCACTAATGTCCAGTGCAGCAAAATAGTTTGTGCACCTTCTGGATTGTGTAAGATAATAGCCAAAGGATAAAGAAGAGAATGTAGCTCAGCCAGAAATGAGACATGGACCAAACTTCAGCTGGCATAATTGGAACAATTTTAATAATTTATCACATTTTTAATGTAATATTATTCAGCTCATAAAGCACTAAAAACAGTGTTGTTTTGTTCAATCCCCGTATATCCCTCTGATTGTGAAATACAAAAACCCACAATATTTTCCCCCTCTACTATAAGGAAATTGAAGCTCACAGAGGTTAAATGACTTGTCCATACTCCCAGAATTAGTAACTGGCAATATAAGACAGAAACTCAGGTCATCTGACTCATAGTCCAGGGCTTACTCCAAAACTCATTCCACAGGCCCAATCCAACTTACCTTTCCCCAGGGGGCTTCATGCTTGAGAATTCAGCAAAATAGGTTTTATCAGACTGGCTGGTATACATGAACCAGTGTGGTCTAACCCCCTACTTATAAGGAATTTGAGATGTTTAGCCTAAGCATGGAAAAATTGACTCTGTTTATCAATGAAAGAGGACAAAGGAAAGTTACAAATGTTTACGTTAAAAAGAAAGTTAGTTTACTAATTCTCTATCACTCTATAAAAGTGGGTGCCAAATATTGCAAGTTAGTTTAATTATAAAGTATAATGAAGGGAGAGATCAAAATGGTGAATTTTCTTGATATGCACGTCCTTTATTAATAATCACCAATTTGTGGAACATTTGGAAAATGCTAAAATAAAATAAAAACTTTTACTCTATATGAAGAAACAACTTGACAAATATCTTCTTTCTATAACCTATAATAGGATTCTTTCTATAACCTACATTAGAAAGGCCTTTAGAATTGTTGTTCTTCAGTGGACACATCATGATTGACATTGAAGACAACTGAACACACACAAAAAACCTTAAAACAGTGAGGAAAGAGAGATCAGAGCATTATGGATTTATTCAAGGAAGTACTTGCACCTATTTTCAAACCATGTCAAGGAAATTGATGGCTTTCTACTGCCCTTGTTTTCCATTAGTAAAGTATGATTATTTCAGTAGAATCACTTCTATACAGTGGAAACAAAGCCATACTTTCAGAAAAGATTCACAATCTTTGATGAATTTGAATTGAACATTAAGTTTTTTGCAGCTGCCATTAATGGGGGCAAACCTCTAGATGAACAACATCAATTATTGAGCAAGATGTAGTATCTGTGTAGGTAAGTTTTAAAAGGGAATGGTTGAGAAGAAAGCAAACCATGCTTTAATAAGCCACAATGTTCTAGGATTTTATGGGACCAAATATGATCCCAGGATTCTCAAAATTTTTGGCTCAAATTGAGATGTTTCTCCATTTAAAACAACCCCCAGAATTCTTGAGAACAATTCAACTTATTAAATACTAATATTCATACTGACTAATAAATGTTATTTCCACTCAGCTATAAATATATCATTTATCTGGATAAAATTGATAAAATCTGTTTTGAACTATTTTGAATCAAGACTAAAGATACATGATTCATAAAAAATTAGGGGACTCCACAAATATGCATTTCTAATCATGTAATTCACAACAGTCCCCTAAAATAAGGATACCCTTGGTCTATCTCGCATAGGTTGATAGTTTGTAAAATGAATGGGGAGATGACATTTTAGCCATCTCTTTATCTTTTTTAGGAATTAGAAATGGAGAAGACCCATGATCCATATGCCATCATTTTTGACTATTTATTAACTCAGCAAATAAATATCCTTCTTTATGCTAAATACTGTTCAGGGCACCAAAGATAAGGCAAAATAGATCAAACACCTGACCTCATGGAACTTACAATAAACATCACACAGAAGTCAAATTTCTAATGTATTAGTAATGTGTTCTAAGGGAAGAAAATAAAACTGGAAAAGCATTTTGCAATTTTCAATAGGTTCTCCAGGGACAACTCCAACTAAGAGGGAAAGAACAATTCATTTGGATATCTAGGGGGATGAGCATTCTAATCAGAGGGAAGAGCAAGCACAAAGATTCTGCAGTGGGAGCATAATAGCACATTACAAGAACAGTGAAAAGGCCAGCCTGGTTGTGGGGAAATAAATGGGAGTGGGGAGAAGATGGGAGAAGTTAGCAGGAGATGAAGATGCATGGTATCCAGGAGGGTGAGAGGAAGAGGTCTTGTAGGGCTTTAGGTCATTTATGGAATTTGACATTTACTCTCAGGGAGATTAGATCTTTAGTAAAATATTTATAACAAAATACAGATATGTTTTTGTAATTTCAGAACTTGACCCTGATACAAAACATTTTAAACTCTAGAACAGTTTTCTGAATATGTTTTACTGGAGATACTTAGCTTTATACAAAAATTTCCTATTGGAATTTGTTTTTGCTTTACAAAATTCAGTTTGAAAATGTTTTAAATCCTCCAGGAAGAGAAAATTTCCACACAGAAGATTGCTAGGGTGAATTGCTCTATGAAGGAATTGCCCTTTAACTCATTGGTTTTATAAGTTTGGATTTTCCACATCAATTTTTCCCAAAGTTAGTTACATGTATAACTTAAAAAAATTTTTTTTAATGTTTATTTTTATTTTTGAAATAGAGAGAGAGAGTGTGTAGGGGAGAGTCAATGAGAGAGGGAGACAGAATCTGAAGCAGGCTCCAGACTTTGAGCTGTCACCACAGAGCCCAACACAGGGCTGGAACTCATAGACCTCAAGATCATGACCTGAGCTAAAGCCGGATGCTTGCTCAACCGACTGAGCCACCCAGGCACCCCTTGCATGTATAACTTTTATTCAGGTCCTAAGGTGTGTTCAAGGAAACTTTAAAGGTAGCTTACATATATATGTTGATAAACTTTTTGTTAATTTACATTTATCAAAATGCTCTAAGCATAGGATTAAGTAATGAAAATCATACAATCTCAAAATTCCATGCTCACTTTATTGTCCTTTTTAAGGCCCAGAAATAGGAGTTGGACTCAATAATTTTGGAAGGCTCTACCAGTTTTTCAACTCCTAGAGGTTATATTAGAAAATCCTAGATGTTAGGAGCACCTGAGTGGCTCAGTCAGTTAAGCGTCTAACTTCAGCTCAGATCATGATCTCACAGTTTGTGGATTCCAACCCTGCCTTTGGCTCTGGGCTGGCAGCTTGGAGCCTGAGGCCTGCTTTGGAATCTGTGTCTCCTCTTTCTGCCCCTCACCCACTTGCTCTCTGTCTCCCCAAAATGAATAAATGTAAACAAAATAAATAAAAGAAAAAAAGAAAGAAAATCATAGATGTTAAATCTGAAAAATACAGATCCATGGAGTGGAAAGGGACCATTTTTACAGCTGAGGAACTAAGGACTAGAAAATTTTAGTAACTTGTTCAAATTAATTACTAACTTGATCAGGATGCGCACCCAGATGCCTCATCATACAGTTCCCTGCATTTCCATTGAAAGTTCTGCTTTTCCTTCATTTCCTCAGGGCATACCTAGCATGGATATATGACTAAAGAGCCTGCTTTGATATGACCAGGTTCTTCCTTAGAAATGCTTCTCTCTTCTTTACCTATTTCCCTTGTTCTTACTTCACTGCCCAGTTTCATTCTAGTCCTTTCTCTTCAGTATCTACCACATTGCTAATCCATTCTAGATAATTTTGGCTCCCATCCCAATACCCTAGAGGGGCTTTCCTATGTTTTTCTCAGTTTTGTATGTATTACTTTAGATGAAGTCTGATCTCTTTTCCACGTACATAAAAAAGGGGCATCTCCCTCATTTATACCTCTCGCAATTTCATGTCAGGGCCTTCATTTTACAAGGCCCTAGGTACCCTTGTGTTCTGCTGACCAGCTGTCCCTTCTTAGAATGATGGGAAATGTAGACTTTATAAGTTTAGTCTAACAGGGGTAAGAGAAGATCAGGAGGTCAGAATTAATACCAGTACTAATTTTTTTTCCTGTCTTCAAGTTCTGGCTTCATGCAGCAGACAGAAGGTGAATCTGGTCTGATTCCAGCTGTTGGAAGCCAGCAGATTTGCTAGACGTGTGTAGTCATTTTAATGCTATTAAAATTGGCAGGAAGGACTTTGCTATTACAAGCATTTTGAATATTAGATCTGGTGTTTTATATATTGCCACTTGATAACAACATGTGAAATAAATCCTAGGTGACCAGAAAGATTCTTAGAGCTAGCAGGTTCCATTAATTTAAGATAAGTAGCACCTAAAATGACTGTCTATAAAGCTTTCAATTTGCACATTATCTTGGAAAACATCTTTTGAAACTCAGTTCCTTTTCTTGCCTTTCCTCCCCTTTTATTATTATTTTTTAAATGAAAGTTAGTTATTTTAAAATGCTTGAAAGTTGTCTTACGAGTTTAGGGCCTGAACTTCAGTTGATTAATTGACCAGAATGCCTGTCACCCAACTGGGTAGACTTTTTTGTGACAAGACAACCATTTACTACATATGTTAAGTTGGGGTCAATGGACATTTGGGACTAAGTATTATTCTTTGAATAAATTTTGAAGAGCTGGACTATGAAATCTGGCCAAGGGTGCGATTACCCTGGTGTCCATCTCTACAATTTTCCAATAAAATTGACCCTATGTAGACCTTCCTTAAAATCATGGAAATTTGCAATTAAAAAGGAGTTTGTCTCATTGACAGGTCAACACAAGGTCAGTGTGCCCTTAGAAGGCATCTGTCATAGAGGTATTCACTACATCCAGCTGTGACCCATCTCATTTCAGTTTAGTTTCCTCCACAGCTAGACATTTACCACATTTAATAAATTAAACTTTGCAGTATCTCTTGTCTCCTTCCCTTCCTTTCCATCTTATTACCACTGATCTAGATCAGACTTTCATTTCCTTTAGCCAGACAATTAAAATAGCTTTTTAAATGTCTCCCTTATTATCTTCCCCTGTTTCTAATCCATTTTACTAATTAATGTCAAACTGATCTTTCAAAACACCCAAATCTATTCTTTTACTCCCCTGCTCAATAATTTTCAGTGACTCCTAATTGCCCCAGATTTTATGAAAATTTCTTATGCAGACATTTCGGGAGAAAGTGAGGAAACATGGAAATTCCATGAGCACTGGCATCAAAGGGGCTTGAGTTCAAATCCCAGCTCAGTCTATTTCTAGTTGGATGATTTGGGGAAAGTTATTTCATATCTTTGAAATATAGTTCATCTATGAGACAGAGGTAATAGCAGTTACTTCTCAGGACTTTTGGGAAGATTGTATGAGATACTGGATAGTAGTAGTACTAGGTAATAGGTACTCAAAAAACTAGCACTCTCTATGCTGAGCCTCCTACAGTATGACTCTGAATTTATTCCCCATTACTTTTCCATCAGGATCCTGCATTCCAGTGAAACTTAATCTATGATGTATGTGTCTTTATATACTACCAGTGGTTGCAGTTTTCTTAAAAGTAGGGATGATGTCTTTGTAGTATTCATAGTGCTTTGTACATATTGTTTTTCTAGTATTCATAGTGCTTTGTACATACTAGGTACTCAGTAAGTATCTATTGAATTTGGGATTCTCAAGTTGATTTTGCCACCAGAAAGAGCCATTTCTGGTAAAATTTTAAATTGTTTTCTGAATTTAATTGATCTCACTAGGTCTGGGCAGAATGAGTCTATTTTCCCTGCATGAGATCTTCCATAATTAGGCAAATTGTCAAAGTTCTAGATGGTAATGGAGTTCTTCGTCCACTTCTGGGTACTTCGCCCCAGACTCTTACAGTTTGAAATGTATATGGAGATGACACCACTTTGATGTTATTTACAGTGTTGCTTTAATGGTGAGCAAAATAGTGAGTAGTGAGAGTTTCCTTTATGTAAGTTTGAGAGTTGAGCAAAGGGAACAGTTTCTTAGGCAAGTCAGTCGACCCCTTCCGCAAAAGGCAAGTGAGCACTGATGGGGAGGAAAATGAGCATGTGCTAAGAAGGGAAGTCACTGGCAGAGGTGTTTGTAAAGTTTTATTTAATCAAATGTTTGGTACTCACTTTAGAGGGAAAATACAACCTTGTAAAAAGTTGATGCAATAAGAAGCTAGTGGAAGACATATTCAATACTCTCTGTAATAGTCCCTAGCATTCACAAGGCCCCTTGAAGTTAGTGTGGCAATTTCACATACATTAGCACATTTCACCCTCCATAGAACCCTGGAACCAGACCAGGAGGGCACTAACACACTGTCTGCCACCCCTACACCTCTCCTGCACTCCCTACTCACTGCCTCACTGCCTTGTTTGCTTGCTTTGTAACTTTGGAGGAACTTAAGGATTCCCCAAGATTTCATAGAAGTCTCAGAGGAGTTTCAGACTCTGCATTTCTGGTCTCATATATATAATGTGCAGTGGAGGATAGAGGGAACTTCTGGCCACTGTATCACTCTGGCCCCCACCTGGCCCAGACTAGTTTTATGGCAACTAATCACAAAGCTCACCTAATGACTAAGCACATTCATTTGATTCAGATTGTTTGACGAAGAGTTCTAAAGCAGTTTTCAACCGGAGGTTGCCAAAATGGAAATACTTATTGCAAAGTTAGGTTGCTTCCTTCAGGTAGATGACAAAATAGGAGGACATCAGTGATGTTCTCAAGATAATTTCTTTGGAAGTGGCAGAGAATAGAACACATATTTAAGACACTGGGAAGAACAAGGTCTAAGTGATAGAATGGCCAAGAATAAGAACTTTAGAGTATGAAATGGCAGATCTGACCCCTCACCTATGGCTGGAATTTCAGTATTTTATCTGTAAAATGAAGCAAAGGGATCCCTTCCATTCACCCTCCAGGGATGCGGGGATTGTCCTGAAAGCCAATTTATGAAAACATGCTTTCTAAACTATAACATTCCATATTAAAATAGGGAGCTTGTGACCTTTGGAGCCTCTGTTGTTGGTGTGATGGTATATCTCATAGTGTGGAATTGAGAAAACACATATGAGAATTCATTTCTACATTCAGTGAAAACCAAGGTTATTTTGGTTGTTTGCTTAAGCCTCCTTTTCATCTCTAGGAACATAAAACAAAGTGTCCTTTGAAAACATTATAAGGTTATGTTCTTTTCCTCAGCCCTCCCAATTGCCTATGAGAACCTGATTTATGTCCTCACACGCAATAGTCACTCACTCTTAACCAGAGGACACCCTTTACACTTTTAAGTGGAGTAAAGAAAAAAAAATCAAAGAAAAGATGATAGATCATAGGTAAGGTTCTGCCATGTGCATCTCAGGTCTATTCTTATTTCTGTAAACCATGCTGTGCTTTCTATTTATTTAATACATCCATAGAGTGCCTACAATGTTTCTGGCACTGTTCTAAGAAGTTTGCCAATATTAAATCATTTTGTCCTCATCTCCACACTCTGGTGGTAATATTGTTTTCTTTTTTAACAAATAAAGAAATTGGTGATCCTTGTTTTACAAATAAAGAAATTGAGGCACAGAGGTTAATGTTTAAGCTAATGAGTAGGTGGGGTGGAGGGCAGATTCTAATTCATACACCAGGGCTTACCTATAAAAACTTAATGAATTGATTTGAAATTTTAAAACATTTGGAGGGGTTCCTTACCTCCAGTATTAACTCTAAATATGCCTGTCTGGGTGTATGGTCTTATATTATAAGACCTACTTTATCTTATTTCCCACTTACTGTTTGGTTTTCTGCCTTGTTCCTTCCTTCCTGATGATTCTAGTCTTTTTGTTTTTTGATGACTATTCCATACCTAGTCCCACATCTTTGCTTTTTATTAGATTTTTCCCCTCTAGCATGGAATGCTCTTCTAACTCCCCATTTTCTAGTTAAAAATTATTCAGCTTAAATTCCATTTCAAGTTTCATCCATGAAAATTTTACTCATAACTCCAGACCTTGCTGATTTCAGTCTGTTTTAAATCTCTTTAGCTCTTCTTTGTACCTATGCAACGGATAACACATTTTTTCATTTTTGTATGTTGAAATTGGGATGCCTGGGTAGCTTAGTCAGTTAAGTGTCCAACTCTTGATTTCGGCTCAGGTCATGTTCTTGGGTCGTGAGATTGAGCCTTGCATCAGGCTCTATGCTGGGCATGGAACCTGCCTAAGATCCTCTCTCTCTCCCTCTGCCACTCCCCCACTCACACACTTGTGTGCTCTCTATCTCAAAAGAAAAAGAAAAAAACATATGTGTTGATCTTGCCTCAGGTTGCAATACTCTTGACTTACACTATGATATGCACTTTGTTTTTTTAACTTCTTGCCTTTCCTAGCAAGTGCTAAGGATATTCTAAATGCTCAGCAAATAACTAACTGAACTTTATAATTATCTGATGTTCCTGGCAGAAGCATTTGCTAACCTCATTCATTAAACTCATCATCTCAATTTGGTTTGTTGTTTGTTTGATGGCAAAAGGATTTCATCTCTGTGGCCACTTCAATGGATTGGTCATGGCTGCCTTGAGGGCTATGTCTTCAAAGTGTTATGGCTTACACATCTCTAATCAATGACAGAATTCTTTTTTGCTCTCGGGGTGTGTTATGAGAATGTGGGGGCAAGCCAATACTGAATTTGCTGACTGTAGTTTGGTAATAGGGAGAGAAAATAATCTGGTAAGAGGGAAGGGTGTTAGGTTTCTGTCTAAGGACACTTTAATATATACCGTGGACATGTCTGATAAATAGTACAAAGATTAGAGCAACTGAAGTTGTTGATGGTCAGTTATATATTGAGATGATACCAGGAAAAAACATTTAAGTTTTCATTTGCTTATTTATTTCTAGGTTATATGTGTGTCATAAAATTTGTTTCTTATACAATGTCTGTAAGGAATTACTACTTACGATTCATTGACAACTCTAAAATACATATTGTGGTAACTAATACTTCAATTTCTAGAAATTTGCCCCCCTATCATTCCAAAGCCATACTCAACACACATATTATGTGAACAAAAATTGCAAATATGCAGTTACCTTTTATGTGGCCCTAAGTTTGAGACTTATTAAAAAAAAAACAACAACAAAGAAATCCAGTTGCCAGAGAAAACAAAACACATGAAGACAATTCACAACCCAATTGTGTGTTGAAGTAAATGCCACCCAAATTATGTGTCACTAAGATTTATTCCTTAAAAGGTCATTTGTCCACAATTTAGAATGGAATCTAGACTATCATGCAATGATGGGAATTTTTCATTTGAGGACATTGTGGATGGGTTAATAACTGGAAAACTCTTTTATTATAAAAATCTGGTGTCTTTTCTCAGCCAGAATTCTTTTTTCTTTTTCACATTTCTTGCCTGCGTGCTTGCCTTTGCTGATTTAGGTTTAAAACTCAGTAGAAACAGAAGAAAACAAAACAAAACAAAACAAAACAAAATAAAACAAGGACATTCAGGAGATTGGCTTGGGAATGTCTAATAAGCATTCTTCCTTTTCTTCTGGCTTCCTAGTTTTCACTCTGAGTTTACACACACACACACACACACACACACACACACACACACACACACACACATATCTAGCCAGAGCAGAAGAAACTAATCAGCCTATTTCTTGGGTGTTGGGTAATTCCCTATTCATGAAGGGTAGAGTGTCTTTGTTCACACATCCATATAACTCTCTTCTCAAACCACGAAATAAGAAGAAAATCATAGCTTTGGCTCAAAGTCTGTGTTGGCAATCTGATTTAACATATGCAGATATGTTTCTAAGATAGTTGCAATTTAAGGAGACTGCAGAAGGTTGCAAGATGCAGTAAGTGCAATCCCACTTGGCAAAACCATATAGAGGGATGTTTCCATTTAAGTCTCAGATAAGGGCACAACTTACCTGCCTTGTTCACAGCTGTATTCCTAAAGTCTAGAACAGTGTCCTGAACATGATAAGTGCCCCAAAATATTTGTGAAATGAGTGAATAAGTAAATAAATATAAAGCCCCATTATGAAGAACTCAATGGAGATTTTGTTTGAGCACCAAAATCATGACCAAGTTATTTGTTAATGCTCACTGAAATTCAAGAATTCTTGTTTTCATAGTCCTTAAATTTTCAAACATTGTAAGTAAGATACTTAATTCAGATGGGTTAAGGAGGTCATATACTGGAGTTTTAAAAATATGGCATTTGATGCAAACTCTTATGTAACTAACTGTAATTAGAATAATAGAAGTGTGATTTTAACTTAATCACATATCCTTCTTCACTTGGGAATTACCAAACTCCTTAGGAACAGATTTTCACTATCTATCTGGCTACCTTTGTTTCCCACTAACACTCTATAGTGTCCTTTCTTTCTTTCTTTCTTTCTTTCTTTCTTTCTTTCTTTCTTTCTTTCTTTCTTTCTTTCTTTCATCTATCTATAGTTCTATAGTTCTATATATATCTATAGTTCTATATCTATCTATCTTTCTATCCATAGATATAGATAGTGTTCTATAGTCTTCTTCTGTTGGGTTCTTTTCTCTAGATATTGGTTTACAAGTCACTAGATAACACTAATTCATGTTCAGTTTCATATACACAACTTTCTGCCTTCATCATGGTTACTACTCTGTTGCCTTACATTGGTTTCTGTCTCAGCACATGTACACATGCCAGGTGTTGCATGAATTTGCTAGAAGGGTATCAACATCTCTTTTTCTAATAGTAAAAACCTATGATATTTGCACATATCTCCTGCTGCCCTTTCAGGGCATTGGGCTAATTTATATTTTCCTAGCTCTTGAGACAGGCTCACCCAAACTCTCTAGCATTGCTTCTCAAGACTGCTTTCTCTCTGGCTTTCTGCCCTTCACGACAGGACTGAAGAGCCCAGTCCTCTCAAACAGTGGTTCTCAGTGTACTGCTGTTATTTATGAGCTATTAGCAACTGTACTTGCTAATGGATAAAGTACCAAGAATTGAAAATAATTCTTTTTAAGAAATCCTGAGAGAAGTCTAAAATAGAATGTAGAATTATGTACACAGAGGAGAATTGCATTTCTCATCAAGGAACAAATAGAATTTGTAGTGCACCAATTCTACCTTTAATGGAATTATTTCAAAATAGTGAAGAGAAATCAGAATTTTAAAATTATCCAAGTTAAGCTGGAAACAATGGTGCATGTGATGTTTTAGAGATTTAGGAAAGAGAAAATGCACATAGTCTTTCAGTGTTTTTCTCTTCTCTTTTGACTTCAACAGTTATTAGCCTTCGCTGTTTAAAAAATTATACTTTTCAGAAGTGATAAAGATAATATTCTTGATATTGTAATAAATATAAATACATTCATAAATTCTAAGTTTATTTTTGCATAACTGATTTTCATTATGTAAAAGTGATTTTTCTATATAATTTACTACCTACTTAAAAAGTATAAAATAATTTAAAACCTGCATCGTATTTTACATTCTATGAACATAAGTGTTGTGAATAACCGTATGTGTAATAATGTAGCTTGATTTTAAATCTCTGAAGACTAATTTCAATGAAAATATTACATTAGAGTAGATTTAAGGATATCCATGTAAAATTATTCTCACTCATTTTCTGGAATATTCTTTTGAATAGCAGAGAAAGAAGTGGAGTTACAGATGAAATGTACATACCATGAATATACTTATAGCAGTATATTCTTTTAGTCAGTGTTTTATAAAAAAAAAAAAAAGAAAGAAAGAAAAGGAAAGAACAACCTGCGGAAGATCTCTATTATAAGGACTCTGACACTTGGTTGCAAAACTCCAGGGCCAGACATCACTGGTGGTGTTGCCTTACTAACCCAGCTACAAAGTTTTCATTGAGTAGTGTGTCTCCTCTGCCCCTCCCTGGCACTCATCACAGAGATCTCTTTTTCACCCTTGGCCTCCAGCAATCCCTGCTGCCTGTCTCTCTGATCTCTCCTCTCAGCTATCTGGAAATGGCTCCATCTTGCTCTCTTATTTTGTAAAGGAAGGGATAGCTTCTCTGCAGACTGTACCAGGAAGACCTTAGGTACCACCCACCTCTGTGATGCTACCAGTATTGCTTACTAGAGATTCTTCCATCTCGTAGAGCTGGGATGGATCACAGACCATCTCCCCCAGGGTCCACATTACCCATTCCATATATATTTGCAAAATTAAAGCCAAAACCACTGACAAACTTGTAATTTACTTTAAAACTGTACTATCCCAGAAGAAAACAAAAGACTTTTTAGCGCTTTCAAATCCGATCATTCCTTTCCTGTGCCACCAATCATGGCTAGCCAGGCGCCCTAGAGAGTCGTTCTAGAACTTCATAGGAGGAGTGATAATCCCTTGCCAGTAGTGCTAAGTCATTTAAGATTTCTCTCCAGGTCTTTATGCACAGCCTGCTTTCCCGCAGTGTGTCAGAGAACAGTGCTTTCAGATTACACTTTTAACTTCACCATTAAAGAGAAATAAAACCTTTGAAACGCAGAAATGAAGTGCATCATGAAGCACGTGACTTCCCAGCGAAATGAGTAAGCCCCTACACCTCTCCTTTCTCTCTGAGACACTTGGGACAGACCCTACCCAACCTTCATGGCTCTTGTATTCTATATTCTATATGTATTTTCTAAACTCAGTTTGAAGTATGCTAATTTCCCATGTTTCTTTGTCGGTACCCCCAAGTTAATTCCCGTGTGTGGGTTTTGTGTTCAGAAGAAAATCCTTCCAGAGCATGGACTTCCAATGTCCTCTTTTATTTTCCACAGCACTTCATCTACGGCATACTGAGTAGATGGTCAGAAACTGCTTGTTAACCAGCTTACATACAGGCCCCTACTGCGATGGGGTAGGTACTCAGTAAATATTATTGACTGCCTGCCTGAATTTTGAGGCTAATTATCCTTTTACTTCTCACGTTAAAGCTCTTCCACCTCCTAAGCATCTACAACCTTGATACAAGGAGGCACATCTTCAGGCATGCCACCATATAACAAAGAAACAACTAAAATGGAGAAGTCTTACCAACATGAACTTATCATGTCATTTATATTTAAAGTTGGGAGCCACAGATTATTTGATGTGATGTGCAATAATAATAACAGCAATGCAGTGTCAAATATGCAGTAGGGTTTCAATAAATATCTGGCATTTTGCTGGATTTAAAATGTTAATGTGCTTCTCTCATATTTATACTTGTGCAAGTGTTTGTAAATATCCAGTAAAGCATCCATTCTCTGTTATTGCCTTCTTGAGGATCAGGACTGAGAACGGACAATTCAAATATGAGAAGCTTAACCTCAATCAAAACTCATAAAATTATTTTGTATATAATGGTGATTGGACTAGATTAGGGATACTGTAAGTAAAATTTTCTCTTATTTTCTATTTCTCTACTACTTTTGAAATAAAAATAATTACGTGATTTACATGACATCACCTAAAAGTTTAATTATGACTTCATTAATTTGATGGATTAATAATGCCATTACTGTGCTACATAGTCTGTGTCTGTTTAGTAGAGACCTAACAGCTTCAATCTAGTTAATACATACAATGAAATACCTATACTAAATTATGAAAAACCTATAATAAGTTATGTTTTTAAAACACTTAAAAAATCCTCTGTACATAACTTCCTGTTTAAAAACTGTTATTTCTGATGTGGGTGCTGCATTACAGTAGTTGGATTGCTTTTATAGAACACTCTCTCCCATCCTCATAGACTGGAATCTCTGAGACTTTGGGACACTCTGTGGACTTGGCTGGGAGAGAGTTCTTGCCTATTCAGTTTTTGCCACTGCCTTTGGCACCTACAAGCCTCCTTCCTCTTCCCCTCCTGGGTTTCTGTATAATAAGTGTGTCTGGGTTTCTGTTGCACGGAACGTCCCAGAGCAAGAGACTCTGGGCCAGTCAAACAAAGGCAGGATTTCATTCACCTGGCATGCTGACCCCTTGGATCCTGGCTGGAAACTGGGCACCGGGGGCCCAGAGCTGAGAGCAGTGCCTTACATAAGTCCCATTGCTAGCAGCTGCTGCCTGCCCCATCTGTGACAAGGGAGCTGTTCTCTCACACTAACCCGTGAATTTCTCATTGTTGGCCAACATATTTCTCCATAATTTAAAATATCTACTGTATTCTGCAGGTAGTATCTTCAACGTCCCTACACTGGATCTTGGCTCAAATGGGAGAGGAAAATGTATATGTGAATACATTAGTCTAATTAACTGTTGACGAAACTCCCTTAATAGACTTCTCACACCTTTTCTCTTTTGTGCAGCTGTAGCATAGTTAGTATGGCAATGGGATAGGCTTCCTTCCTGTGAGTGTCCTACATCCCATGTCTTGTCCTGTGTACATAGCCATAAAATGCAGACGTGATCCCTAAAAATACCAGAATGAGGGCTGTGTGAGCCTGGGCACTATTCATTACTGAGCCCCATTCCCTGAACCTGAGGGGGAAACAAATGGGAGGATTTCAAACAATTGTTCCAATTACTGGTTGTATGGATTATATGACCAAATCCCCCCCTCCCTAGACTCCTGAATAGTTGTCTATGTAAAGTACATCTCCCAAGGCCTTCTGGAAGGATGGCCCCCATCTCTATTCTTTGTATGTTCCCAGGTATAAGCAAGGTGGAGGCAAAAAGACTCTTCCTGCTACCCGTAGGGGAACATCCACACCAGCCAGCTTTTCACATGCTGGAGTCTGGCCCTTTTCCTCGTGGAAACTGTAAAACTCCATAAAAAAATAAATTTAGGGTTATGACCTTTTACCTAGAAGAGCAGTATATCACCCCTCTTAGAGAATCAGTTCTTAAAAGCTATAAAAGTAAAAAAATATATATATAAAATGCTTTGAATTCACAACAAAAGTGTTTATATTCATCAACTGCTTGCTGTTTTTTATTTTGCCTGTTGTTCATAGGCCACTGTAGTTTATATATGTAATTTCAACACCCCGAATCACACTTTTCAGGTGGATAACTTAGTCATGTGGTTTTCTCTCCTGCTGTGGATTGAACTTTTTAGCCCGACTAACTTTGATGTCTGCTCCATCAGGCAGGTCAATTGGTTTGGAATTATTCTTTCTTCCAATAGGCAGCTGAGTGAACTTGACTTTTTTTTGGTTTGAACTTTACATTTTATGTTCCTGATTTAGGAATAGGCATTGAAATCAAGGCTGAGTGACATGGTGACTTGTTTCCTAAGAACTTTGCTCTTCCTTAGTGGGGAATTAAGGGAAAAAAACCCACACAATTTCAAATTGGAAATTCAAAGAGATCACATAAGTTTGCCATGCTGAGAGAGGGTGGAACAGGTCTCTCTGTTGTTGATGTTCACTCACAGTTCACACATACTTGTACATATTAGTAAATCAATGGAGAAAGTATCTGTGCCATGTTTAGAAAGCTAATTCATTGCTTATTTCCACAAACACAAAGTTAGTTTTCAAGGAGAATGGCTCAGTGATTATCTGTTGGGGGGGGGGTGTATATACAGGAGGAGGAGAATTAAGCCCCAGGTAAGAAGATGGCAGCTTCTGTGCTTGGAGCACGTATAGACTTTGAATAGTAAAATCCACTCCTCCCTCTCTGGATAAGGAACAAGATGGACCTTTTCAGGCCACTGGGGTGAGGTGCAGTCTAAAAATAAGAAGACTGAAGGGGAATGCTACAATTGGGCCAAGAATCATGAGCTCAAGGATTGACTTTTGCAGTCACCAAATACTCCCTTGGGACTCTAATGTTACTCATCATGAGAGCAGTGGTGACCCACTATTTGCACGGTCCCAGCCAGGGTCATATTTTTGACTGTCTTCATTGTGGCCTTTGGAGTGCCTGGCCGTTCCCTCCACGTTCTTGCTTTCTGTCTCCATTACAGCAGTGGGTGTCAGCTAATAAAAAAAATAGTTACCACTTTTGGAAGTGGGGAATGTGGGCGAAAAGTCACTTCCTCAGGCAAACAGAGGAATATGGGAGGGGAAGAACTATGGAATTTGGTTGAGGAGAAAGAAAGAAAATACGTTTATTCTAGTCCCCTGGGAGCTAAATTTGACAGACTCCTGACTTAATAAGGAAACCCAAGCCTCCCAATACTCAATATTATGTACATAAAAGATAATAGAGTCTTCCTGAAAACTGTGTAGGACAATTTGGCTATTCTCGATTTGATACTTTCTGTATTTCACTGTCCAAGTGGATTCCTCATAAAGGGAAGGATTTTAAAAATGGAAAGAGCTCCTCCTTCTCTCCCCTATCTATGTCAAGGCCATAGATTTATGACTTTAGACCCTGGAGATGACAGATAACATTGAAATAAATGAATACCTTTATAATAAGTCCAAAAATGTCCAGAGAAATACACAGAAAAGCTTGTTTAATCTTCAGCTTCCCCAAATAGCTTCTAAGTAATGAGATCAATCTTATGCTAAGAGGAATTGGCAGGATTCAACATCCTAGGATGTTTGAGCAAACAGATCTGTGACCTGAACAAGAGCAGAATCACAGGGTGATAATAAAAATGGTCATAAGAGATCTCGTGCACCAGGGGCTGTCAACCACCTGGCTTTTCTCTGCTCTTTACTCCCCAAAATTGGATTAAAAACAAAAATAAAAACTTGGCCACAATTCATGGGAAATATGGAACTTGTTTTTTGGCTGTGACCAAAAAAGGTGCTTACAAGTAAATCATTAATCCAGTCCAGGCACAGATATACACACTGTCACGTTCTGGCTATTAATATCTCTTGACCACTTGGAGAATATTCATGCACCTCTGTGTCTGCTACAATGGCAATGATAATTAATCATTTGCATGAGTAAAATTTTTAAATTTGTTAAAGTGCTTTCTTATTCATCACCTTATTTGGAACCTCATAAGAATCTTTTGAAATAGACACTGAATATTTTGATGTCTCATTTTTTTTTAGGGAAGGAGATTGAAGTTAATTGACTTGCTAAATATATTGCAGATGAAGAATAGAGTCAAGCCCGGAAAGCAGGTTTCTTGATCCCTAGTCCAATGACTTTCTCTAAATTCTTAGGAACAACAGTGCTTAAGTTGGAGAAGAAGTACCCAAATACTCTAGGGAACTGTATTATACAGGCTTCTCCAGGTTCCAAGGAACAGAAAACTCAGATTCTTAAGGGAAAAGGGGGGAAATTCATTTGTTCATGGAACTGAGGAGACTGGGAGGACTGGTATAGCTGGATCCAAATCTTCAAATATCTTGTCTGTAATATATTATGTCAAATTTCTGGGCATTCTTTTCTTCTATGTGTGTTTAATTCTTAGGCAAGCTCTCTCTCTGTAGTATAAAGGTGGACAACAGCAGCTCTCAGCCTTATAATCTTCTAGCAGTATCAGTGAAAGCAGGTCCCCCTTTTCTCAATGATTACAGCCAAAATCCTAAGATTGATTCTCGTTGGTCTGGTTTGGGTCATGTGCCAGGAAATGTGATGTCTGCTAGGACAGTCCTGATTCATGGGCTTTCCATCAAGATATGGATGGAGCAGCTTTTTTGATATAAATCCAGAATGGAGGAATCATGGTTTCTCAAAGGGAAATGAGGGTTCTATTTTCAGAAGAGAGAATAGGTTGGTTGGCAGGAATGACAACAACAACAACAAATACCCTCCTAGAGAAGCTATTTCTTTTAAAAAAAATTATGTTTATTCATTTTTGAAAGACAGAGAGAGACAGAGCGCAAACAGGGGTGGGGCGGAGAGAGGGGGACACAAGTCTGAAGCAGGCTCTGGGCTCCGAGGTGTCAGCACAGAGCCCAATGCAGGGCTCAAACCCATGAACCGCGAGATCATGACCTGAACCGAAGTCGGATACTCAACCGACTGAGCCACCCAGGCACCCCTAGAGAAGCTATTTCTAATCCATATATCTTGTCCAACCTCCTTCCTGAGAAAGGCAAAATTGGAGGAGCAGGTAAGGATGTATATGCATGAACAAGCACCACAGGGGTCTCTCCTCTTCTTCTCCTTTCTTCAGGCCACCAATACACACTCTCATATCATGCTGTTTCTCAGTTGACTCACTTGCCTAGAACATTCTTTTCTTCTTATCCTCTGTACTTTACTTTCTCATCCTTTAAACTTTAACTCAGGTAACACCTCAGATACAATGCTGTTACAGACTGAATATATGTGTCCCCCTCAAAATTTTTATGTTGAAGCCCTAAATGCCAAACTGATGGTATTTGGAAGTGAGGCCTCTGGGAGGTAAATAGGTTTAAATGAAGTCAAAAGGGTAGGGCTCAAAGGATGAGATTAGTGTCCTTATAGGGAGAAGAAGAGATCAGAGTTTGTGCTCTCTGCTTTCTCATACTTGCTTGGTCTACCTCACTCTCTCTCTCTCTCCCTCTCTCTCTCTCTTTCCCTCTCTGCCATATAAGGACACACTAGAAGGTGGCTTCTTGCATGCTAGAAAGAACCAGAACCCTTCCGTGTTGGCACCTTGATTTTGGACTTCTTGCCTCCAGAACTGTGAGAAAATAAATGTCTGTTGCATAAGCCACCTAATCTGTGGTACTTTGTTATGGCAGCCTGAGCTGAATAAGATGTGCTGTGGCTAAAGCTTGCGTTCCACACTCACCTCCTCTAACTCATTACTATCCCTAAGGGATAGAAAATCTTACCAGAATTTTATTTTACCCAAACTACCAATCCCTGACCAGCAGTGTAGATACTGCTACAGACAAATAAACAAATGTTATCCATTAAAGAAAACACTGATTTGAGTACTTTCTGTTCACCATTCCTGACACTACTGAGGTTCTCCAGGACTTAATGAGAATTCTGATTCCTAGGTTTCCAGGTGTGACACTGTATTTCAATTTTGCTTGAAGATCAACCTTATAAATTTGTCAAAAATTTTCAAGAACTCCTACATCACTTCAATACTTCAAGTATCTAGGTGAAGCAAAAAAAGAAAAAAACAGATGAACTCAGAAATTTCCACTGCCATTTTCTTAGGTTACTGCTGACTGCTGCTGGTATTTATCACATTCAAGATAAAATATGTCCATTCCATGAGGCACCCATTCCAAAAACAAAGCAGTTGCTTGAAGCCTTGCTGGGGCAACTCAATTTCTGCCATCCTGTACTTCCACAAAAGGTACTACTGCTAAGCCTCTTCATCACCTAATAGAAAAAGACATTTGATGGCATTGACTCATGACTTTAAAGTTATTTGGGCATTCTCAGGAATGAAAGGCTATTACTGAATTCTGAATCTGTTCTAGCACTTTACAATGAACATAAACTTATTTCTTACTACTGACTCGTCTCTTGGAACAACATGTATGTTGGTACAAAATACTACGTGACACTAAAGTCCCATTAACCTAATTCTCAATGAAATGCAATCTACTGTTGAAGAACCATACATTAGCACAAATTTAGAACCCACATTTCCCCACATTTGTATTTCCTAGACAGGGTTCACTTTAAGATTTTTAATATTAAGTTATCTACCCCACCTCCCCAAACATTCAACTTTATCAATCATATGCTTTACAACTGATGACAAATTACAATGAAGAGAGATTTGACACTAAGTATGAAATATTGAAATGGGCTGTCATCTCCTGTCTTCTGCATTATCTCCTATGGTGGGATAACTGTGAAGAGCTACAGATTTGTATGGCATCTTTCCTTGGGTGAAGGATTTGTTCAAAATAATTTCTGGAATTATTCCTTATTGAAATATTCTAGAATTATTTCTAATTGAAAAAATTCTATAGATGAGTGTGGGAAAGGCCATGATCTGTGTGATGAGGACCTGTTTTCTATTAGAAGGAGTCAAAGCACAACACATACATGCACACAAACACACACATGTACACTCACATACACCATTCTTCAGAACTGTATTAATTTTGGTGAATCATGTCAGAGGAAAACTTCTTAGTTATACTAGACTCCTCCCCAAATTATTCGGTATGTTCAAAAGTCCACCCTACAGTTCTGCTGCCAAGAGTTGTAGGCCTTTGCACATGATAGGAAACATGCTGGCTGCCACTTATTGCTCTCCCTGACCTCAAATGATAATAAGGAATTTGTGAATAATCTTCTTGGGAGCGCCTTTCTACCTGCTAGTTGGGCTGCTGCCTGACTCATGAATTGTTGAATAAAGCCAATTAGGTCTTCAAATTAAAAAAAAATAATAATTTATGGACAAGCTTCTTAACTGTCACCTGTTTCATTAGCCATTATATCACCATCAAATAAATGATCACTCAAAAAGAATGGGACAGCAAACTAAGGGTGACTCAAAGTAGGTTGTAGGAAGAAGTGAACCAAACCACTAGCCAAATTTCTCATTAAGCATGTCATTCAACAGCATTCAGATGACATTTATTCAACAATTACAGGTCTGCCATATTTGCTTATAAACATTGCAAAGGATGCATAAAGAAGAATGAGGATGAGAAATTTGTAATTAAGAGAGTTTAGCCAAGGTTCAGAGATTAAATTACATAGGTATGGAATGAATCTCAGCTGTTCTGTTGCAACCTTCTGCTTCTCTCAGGGTTGCCTGGGGTGATGGTCCTGATTTCTGTCAAAACCTGGATAAAAGGTACTACTATAAACTGAATGTTTTTGTCCCCCCAAATTCATATGTTGAAGTCAATTCCCATTGTAATGGTATTTGGAGGTGGAAATTTTGAATGTAATTAGGTGATGAAGGTGGGACCTCCTATAAATGGGGTTAGTAGCCTTATAAAAACCCAGAGAGATTCTTCCTCCCAATGCCATGAGAGGTTGTAGTGAAAAGACAGACATTTATGAAGTGGATTCTCACCAGACACCCAATCTGTTGTCACATACATTGTGGGCTTCCCAGCCTCCAGAACTGGGGGAAATAAATGTTTATTGTTTATAATAAGGTGTTTATAAACCACTCAGTCAATGGTATTTTTTTGTAGCAGTCAAAATGGACTATAACAGGCTAACTAGCAATTAATAAAGTCTTGTGCTAGCATCTGAGACAGGTCAGGGGCAACCTGTTCATAAAAAGTATCCAGTCTGATGGTTTGTACCTGGATTCTATTATATTCTTTCAGTTTCTGCTTTTGAGCCTTGCCATGCAGCCTGTTTTGGCTATTTGACCACAAAGATATAAAAGACAGATCCTTGGATGTGACTATGATTTACCTAATGCTGACAACAGCCTTTGTGATGGAGGCAGGATTGCCTTCAGTTTATCAGCACCAGCCTCCAGTAACACAGCATAGCCAGGATTTGAACCTAGGTTTTCTTCTTTAAGATCATCAACCTTTATACTTTCACACTCTTTCCTGCCACATTAACTTGCCTCAATTGTCATTTCCAATTTAGTTGAGGAATAAAAGCAAAATAAGAATATATTCCAGAATACCTCAATTTGCATGTTAGTCTTTGTTGAGATCAATCTCAGAATATCAATTGCCCTCTATAAGGTCTATGAATGAGAGCTTCTTCCTCCCTTGCTTGCTTATTGCTTCATGCAGAACACAGATCTGCCATCTAAGCACCCCTATTTAATAAACGGAACCATGCATCAAAAAAGAAATATTAATCTTCTTATAACTCTTGCCTCAAAGTAGGTAGGAAAACAGGAAAATTACACTATGGAAAGAGGCTAAAAATACAACACAGGATAATATTTCATTGTATCGTTAATACCATTTTCTCTGGCAAAGCAAAATAGACTTATGTGAAGACTACCTCTAGAATTGGTGCCAAGAGATCAATAGAATATTCATATATTAGATTTTCCTTTTTAGTTCAGATAACTAAACTTAGCAATTAAACTAAACTTGTTGTATCCTCACTGAATGCTTAGCATATTCTGGGAAGGGCCCTTATCAAGCAAATTGTGACACAAGAAAAGTTTAAACATCTTCTCCTTTGCTTCCACTTTCTGTACACTCTACTTTCCTAATTTTAAGGTGCCTAATTCTGGCAATATTCCTCCCACCCCAATATGAAAAGAAAGGATTTGACAGGTTCATACATATAGCCATGTAAACCCATGGCCATTTTTGCTGGATATTTTCTGCTTACTCCTTCAGATTCTCTATTCATTCTTTTTTACCATACTCTATGCCCCAATCACGTGTGTGGATTATATCAAAGAACTCTTTATCCCTCTGGCTTTTGGTTTGGTTTGGCCAATGGAGACCTCTGGCAAAAGATTGGAAGAAGGGAAGAGAATGAAGCCAAGATATTTAATTCCATGATGCCTCCCTGCAGGGTGCCTCAGGCTTGCTCTCTCCTTTGAGTGAAAGTCACATCTCCTCTCAAGGTGGTCCTTTTCACAGCACTTTTTCCTTCTAAGGTCTGATAACTGCTCTCTCTCCTAGGTTCTTTGGGACTTGGAATAGTAGTAATCTTAGGATATGGTGTTATCTCGTGTGTGTGTGTGTGTTTAGTTTTTTTTTTAAGTTTATTTTATTCATTTTTGAGAGGGAGAATGAGCACAAGCTGGGGAAGGGCCAGAAAGAGAGAGAGAGGAGGAGACACAGAATCTGAAGCAGACTCCAGGCTCTGAGCTGCCAGCATAGAACCTAATACAGGACTCGAACCATAGTATTGTGAGATCATGACGTAAGCTGAAATTGGACACTTAATTGACTCAGTCACCCAGGTGCCCCTGTGTGTATGTTTTTAATACTCTTCCCACCCTTATAAATCAATGCCTTTACTAAAGCCTCATGGAATTATTCTAATTTTATTGTGTCATATTTTCTTTTGTGACCCCATATGATACAACCAATGGTGTCATGCACACTTTAAAGGAAAAATACATGAAAGCCTAAGAAACCAAACTTTATGGAATTTCACTATTGGCTAGATATAAAGAGCTCTAAGTTATATCAATGATCTGCTGTCATAAAAGTTTATTAGTATGCAATAATAAACAATCATTTATTTTATGAGCCTCTGGGGTTCTGCTGATCTGGAATAAACTGATAATCTTGGCTAGGCTGCATCATGTATCTGTAGTCAGCTGCAGTCTTCTAGGTGGCTCTGCTGGTCTTGGCTGGGCTTACTCATGTGCCTGAAGGTCTGCTGGCAGATGGCCAATTTAAACAGGCTTCATCTGAGACAACTAGGCTATTTGACTCTGATCCACGTGTCCTTTATTTCTCAGCATATATCTTTTAGCCAGCCATAATCTTATAGCAATGGCAGAGGTTATGGAGGGGGAGAAAGCCAATTTATGCAAGTGCTTTTCAAGCTTCTCTTCACATTTGCTAGCATTTCATTGACTAAGGTAAATATCATGGTAAGATCTATAGACAGAACAGAAACACACTATAAGTTTACATGGCAAAGGATGAGCACCCAGGAAGGGATGAAGCTTTAGGGCCATTGATGCAACCAACCAATCCAAAGGTTTTTATAGCTCTCTGGTTCTTCACTCCACATTTTAATGAGCCTTGAATAATGAGTAGACTGTCATGAGATGGAGGAGTGAGATAGCCTTAGAAGCTCTTGATGAGCTTAAGAAGTGATGCATAAACAAGAATGTTTTTTTTGTTTGTTTGTTTGTTTTACTTTATATTAATGGGCAATACATTATGTACTCTTGTATCTGGGTTTTTTCACCAAACATTATGGAAGATTCAATATTGTGAATATGTCAATTTTCCCTATTCTGACCCAAAAATTAATGCAATTCCAATAAAAATAATAGGATTACTTTTTAGAATTTAATAAGTTATTACAATATTTGAGTGAAAGTCAGCTAAGAGTAGAAAAACAATCTTGAAGTAGAACACAGTTGAAAGAACTACACTACCAGATGTTTTCCAACCAAGAACATGATATTTCCTTTCATATTTACATCTTCTTTTAATAGGTTTTTTGCTTCAGTTTCTTTTTTAGTTTTAGTTTTAATGTAGAATGCTTAAATAAAAGATGCTAGATTTATTACTTCTATCTCTGCAGTGTGGCATACAACCAATAGATTGATAAGAAGATGAAAATGGGTGGTTTTCTTCTTTGCCTTTTTCATGTTCTTATCCACCTGGATAAAGGGCTCCATTTTGAAGAGGAGAGAGAGTTTGCAGAGATGATAAAATGGTGGAGGAGCTTTGTGTTTTATGCCTTTTCATGGAATGAATTTGCTTATAAGGTTGAGATCCAATATTTGGGAAGATTTTCAACCTACTCCCTGTCTGAAAGTTTTTGAATGCAGCACTAATCATGGTGGCATGAGTATCTACCTGGGAGATCTCTTACTCAATTTGCCATGGTCCCCAAATGACTTTGAGAATAGTTTATGTCTTCTGAGGCTATGAGTAAAATCTGAATATTAGGTGGGTGGAGAGAAGCTAATATGTCAATCAGAAGACCGCAGTGCAGAGTGGGGGCCTGTGTTATCTGCATGGAGTGGATAAAGATATAGCTGAATCTTTGCTGGAATTTAGACACAAAAAGGCTGCATAGGAGTCAATGGAAAAATTCCAGATAGAGCAGTTGCCATCTTCCAAATAAGCACTGGGTATCACCTAAGCTGGGAAACAGGTTGAGGACTTTAGCTACAGATGCCAGCATAACCGCAGAGGCTAAAAAGTGTGTTGCTTACTCAGCAGTAGCATAAAGGGACTTGTTGAATCACCCAAAGGTGATTTAGAACCAGGACCAAGAGGAGAGGAAAAGAGAAAATACTTTGGAGGGATTCAGGAGGCAGAAAATCCCAAATTATATCAAAATCCCTTGAGAATGATTAAGAACTAGACTGGAAAAGAGAAAAGCCCAGAGGTGACTGAGTTTACTTTGAAATTGCAAATTTTATTATAGAATGAAAATGGTCACTCAAGAACTGAGTTCAATTCAGTTATAGGAATGAAAAAAAACCTAGAGTTGTTCACACTTGAGTTTTGTGGGCCGTTGAGACGATCACTACTGTGCCCATTTGAGATAGAAAAGTCAATGAAGTCAGCTTTTTAAACAACTTTGACTCACAGAAAGAAGTTTTGACTTTGATATGACCTATTGAATAAATATTTTTAAGGAGAGAAGATGATTAGCTCTATTTTATAAATGTTCTCTAGTAGCAATGTGGGGTATGAATTGAAGGAGAATGACATTGACAGCACATCATGTAGGAAGCTTTTTAGAAGTCCAAACAAGAGATGGTGAAGGTTTAAATCAGAGACTTGACAATGAGGATGAAACTGGAGGGTAGAAGATGTTTTTCAGTTTAGACTCTTGTGTGGCATGGTGAGAAGATGAAAAACAAGAAAAAGGGCAGATTTAGGGGCAGAAACATTGCATTCAGTTTTATATATGGATTTGAGATGCTTTTGTATTACTGAGGTGAAGATTTATAGTGGCAAGTTAACATGTAAGTCAGGAGCTTAGGGTAGTTTGAAGGCTAGAGATGAAGGTATGGTGGCTGATTAATTTTTGTGTGCCAAGGACTTCCTTAAGGACAGTTTTTGGGGAAGGAACATAGAAAGTTTAGTCATCTCTGTTTTCCTACATTGTGTGAACAGGTAGTAATTTACATGGGCCCTCAGAAATTCCTTGCCACCAATATATCATCCAGATGCCTAAAATCTCACTGCTAGAAATATATTCTTTTGTTACAAAATTGTCTTATCACATGGTCCATTTTTTCCCCTGATTTGTTTTGAGAGATAAAGAGACAGTAAGTGGGAGAGGGGCAGAGAGAGAGGGAGAGAGAGAAACCCAAGCAGGATCCAAACCGTCAGTACAGAGCCCAATTCAGGGCTTGATCCCATGAACTGTGAGATCATGACCTGAGTCGAGATCAAGAGTCAGATGCTTAACCGACTGAGCCACCCAGGTGCCTGACACATGGTCCTTTTTTTTTTTTAATGCAAATATTTGTATAAATTATATCTCATTGAAATCCTTCATGTCTTGGTAAAAACAATTTTGGGAGAAGTAAAATACTAAAAAAGAAAGTGAGACAAGAATGGATGGCTATAGTTATACCTCTCTTTCATATCTTGGTAAGGTTTACTCTGAAAAAATCTTGGGCACTACACTTAGTGTCAAAGATCCTTTCATGGAAATCTACAAGTCTGATATGTAAATCATGCCATCATGCTGTGTGCCTTAAACCTATACAATGATGTATGCCAATTATCTCTCAACAAAACTAGGGGAATAATTTTTAAAAAATACATAATTAGGTGTCACAAAAGAAGGAAATGGTTTGTGTCATGAGGAAGTTTAACTACTATTTGAACTAAACAATGACACATGTGGGAAAAAAATAAATCTATAATGCCTGAGATTTTAGTCACTATTTCAAATTTGTATATTTATATCTTCTGATGTGAGGATTTTTTCATTGTAACCTCAGCCACATCTCTGGCTGCTTTTTTTCTGAAACATCCTCTTGAAGGCACATCCTTAGTATGTAGTATATGTACGACAACCTTGGTATATAGCCACATCTTTAGAGGCTCATTGTTGGACTCTTTCAGAAAGCTATAGAGCATATGAATATGAAACCAAGTGAAGTAATGACCTTGCTTAATTGACCTGAGAATGGAGCTTTGGAGAAACAAAATAGTTATAAACTCTAGATTATTCCAGAATGGTTTTACTGAGACACAGAAAAATTGAATAATATCCCTAGAGACCCAACAAACTCTTCTTAAAATCCCAGCTTATCCCATTTATATCATAGCTATGAGAACTTGAGTGTCTCTGTGCCATAGTTTCTGAACATGTGACATGAGGATAATAGAGTCAATTTTCTAAGGTTGTTTTAAGAATTCAATAGCATAAGACATCAGATGAGCGATGTGCTTATCACTTTATTTGCTAGAGCTCAATGAATGGTGGGTGTATAATGCTCATGGTGAATAGTCCAAAATAATGAGTCTCTGATCTTCATTCTTGTGCTGAGGTCCCTGAAACACACTTCCTTCCAAATGTCTCTGGATAGAAGGATGGGGCTCAAAAGACAGTACATATGAAAAAAGAAAACAGTTACTTGAATTTGAAATGTTTGGGGACAAGGGGGATTGAGACAGACACAAATTGGATAATCATGCATCTTCATATCATTCCTTTTACTGCTCAGCCAGTTGCATATCTAACAGAACCACACTAGGAGGAGAAAAGGATGAATGATGGCACACTGTGTCAGAGTGGGGGTAAATCCATGCAGTGGCTGAAATTTCAGATTGAAAATTACTTACTCTCATCTCACAGTGCGCTTTGTGATTTTCTTGGGCAGCATCCTTAGTAGAGCATGTCATATGTGAAGCATATCATTGCATTCCCATCAGCAAAATAACACTCTCTGGTGGTGTTTTGGGAAGGATGTGTAGATGTTAACCAAAACCACAAAGAAAGGATGTTGTCACTTTCCCATGGCATGTAAGAAAAACATGGATGTTTTGATGTGTCTAGTTACATGCAAACTCAGCATAGCTAAGGAGAAGATTAGATTTCAAAGTACTACTATATTGAGTAAATGAGGTATGACTACAAAGAAAGTAATAAATTATGTTTTCAAGTGCAGCAGGTCACATCTGGTGTGTATATATACGTGTGTGCATGAGTGTGTGTTTGTGTCTGTCCTTTTCAAGCATTTTTGCCTGCCACTTAATTTAATATTGAAATAGTTCGATGGATTATAAAAACAACTCCCACACATTAATGCTATGTTTTTAAATACCTTATTGCTTGATTCCAAGTTGTTCACAAATGAGCATCTAAAAAACAGAATATCTGATGGTAATAAATATATACATTCATGTAATTTATAAAATAGTGTTTGCTTTGGGCATTAGAAGCTAGAACTTTGTACTCTAATTTCTGGAACCTCACACTATCAGCTTCTCTTTTGAGGAATGACTTACTGAAGCTGTCTCTTTCATGAACATTTCATATTCATAAAGGGCTGGCTTTCTCCTGGCAGGCCTTTTCCTCACTCAGCTGAACTGGAAGTCATTTTTCTGAAGAGAGTCCCACTATTGGAACAAACTGAACAAGAACTCACATCACACATAAAAAGCTTTTGGACGAGACCTGGGATTGGCTCTGGGGTGGACATAATTCAAATGCAAATGTATTTCATCAGTGGTTTGCCTTGGATGCCAAATTTTGGGGCAAAAGGAGAACTAACTACTGATCATTTGCTCTTTTCTACCAATCAACAGAATGCAAACAATAGAAGTAATATTCTTTTTTTCAAAACAATGTCATAGGGAGGCTTGACGAAAGCATTGTAATGCCCAATCCATCATTACAGAGAGACACTGCCAATGATACCCCTAGTAATATTTCTTACGGATTCAAACTTATAAAATTAAGGATAAACAATTCATAATATTTCTATATTACAGTGATTAAAATATATGATAAAAAGATAAAATAACTATCTAAAAACAATGCTATTAAAAATTTTTATGTATTTACTTTTAGGTTTTTTGTTATTGTTTTTCATTTTTTACTGAGTATTGTTTACATTGTTGTGGTTTAACAACCAGCTTTTTGTTTTTTTACTCAATATCAGAGAAATACCTTCTTAAAAATATCTTTTAGTGTTTACCTAATATTCTATAACGTAGCTATTCTCAAATTTACTTACCTGTTTCCTTAGGGAAAAGTAGACAGTCAGGCACTTAAAAAATATACTTTTTTGGATTATTTCCCTATTATAGATCCCCTAGAAGTGCGATTAACAACTCAAAGATATGAACATTTGTTAAGGCTTTTGATAAAGAGTGCAAAGTGGCTTCACTCCCCAAAGTGGTATACACAAGGGTTTGTTTCTACAAAGCTTCACCATGCTACTGCTGCTAATCATCCTACAGTGCACAGGACAGCCCTCCAGAACAAAGAATTATTTGGTCCAAAATGTCATGACTCCTTCCTTCATACCCCCAGTAATAATTGTCTTGATTATTTCAACAGGAAAAGGCCAGTTGAGAAGAGATGCTAAGAAAGATCTTCCAAGAGAAGGGACCTGTATGAAAAAAGTGCCTTTTTGTTGGAAAGTATAAGATATAACATAAACAACTAAACATATCTCCAGACATTGTCAAATGTTGCCTATAAATAGCCACCAGTTGAGAACTTCTGGTTTACAATGATAGAAATGCCTTGTTCTTAGTTGGCACTTAATTAATAATTGTTGGAAAATATATGAGTTATTTCAATTATGATTTTATTGAGGTATTAGTTCCTCCCTTCCTCCCCCAAATAGTAGCTCATAAATTGAAAGGCAATCTATGCTTTTAGATGAAAACTGAGCAAAAAAAACCTCCCCAAATTATTGAAAAGCACAGAAATTATTATGTCTAATAAGTAGTAAAAACATCCAGCATTCCTGGTAGACAAATAAGTAGAAATTGAAAGTGAAGTTCAGAAATATGGGCTGATTCATCCAAGGTCACACAATTTCCATGCTGGAACTAAATAAAACCTTCTTCTCATTGTAGACACAGATAGAGCCATCTTCATGTTTGTCATTTCAGCAGTATCTTTTCCCTGCATCTGTATTTCCTGCTACAGAAAAGTCCCACTGAGAACAGGGACTGGATCTTACATCTACTTTTTTTTCCACAGCACCAAGCACTGTGGAATAAGTATAAAATGTATGAAATAAGTAGTAGAACAAATGTGATTTAAATGAATAATGTTTCCATTTACTGAGGATCTAATTTCTGTTTGATGTCTAATCAGAATCCTTATCTTTCAGCTGCCATAGATCACAGTCATCATTAACCATGATGGAAATTAGCCAAGGCTCTAGATTTATGGTTCTGGGAGTCAACAAGGTACAAGTCTCTGTCTGCACTCCAGATGGTGTTTTGGATGGATACTCCATGAGGTTGTTATTTAGAAGCCTGGCAGCATCCTTTGCAAAGTGGGGAGTCACAGTTGGCATTCCTCTTTTTAGCATTTTGTTACTTAATAGATGGTCTCAAATTAATTATGTGCCAGAGTCTGGACAGCAATAATGGAGACCAGCCTTGCCCCAACAGGCTTTGGTGAGACTACTTGGCTGACTGTCTGTTTTCTTTGATAGTCAAGTCAACAAATATTTATTGAGGCTATACTCTGTGCAAGGCACTTGGCTAGGCACAGAAAGAGATAGAGCCATGGTGTAAGATATATTGCCAAACATTAAAAGGAGCTAAAAAGCTTGAAAGGGAGAGAAGTACCTAAATTAGCACAAATCTGATGCTGATTGTAATTAGAGGTATGAATATGGACTTGTGGGGACAGAGAGGAGAAAGACCAAGACCAGTTGAGGAATTAGGAAACACAAAGAAAACTAACATTTGATCTGGGCATTGAAGGATGGATGAGTTTTTGATAGGTTAAGAGAAATTCAAGGAGTAAAATGAGAAAATTCATAAAGATTAGGAAGCATAGAACATAACATATAATAATAGTAATAATGTGATCATTAACATACATTAAGGTCTTACTATTTTTAAATGTATTTTCTAAACTTTATATTCTTTTATGTTAAAAATGAAACCATGTTCATTTATCCAATATGCACAGTGCTTAGGAGCCACAATACTTTTAGGAGCCAATGAAAATGTTTTAATTTCTTTTTCACAATCAGAAGGAAAAATAATACAACCCATCCTAGGTTACATTGTTTTTATACCAATGCAGTTGTCAAATATAATTTTTTAATATTATTTTCACGGTGGAAGAGCCTACAATAGACATAATGTGATACTGAACGGTACTATCCTTTTTTTTAGTGTGTGTGTGTGTGTGTGTGTGTGTGTGTGTGTGTGTGTGTATTTATTTATTTATTTATTTATTTATTTATTTATTTATTGTGTGGGGGCGGTGCACACGCATTGAGACAGAGAGAGAGAGAGAGAGAGAGAGAGAGAGAGAGAGAGAGAGAGATTGAGAGGAGAGGGAGAGAAAATGAGCAGGGGAGGGGCAGAAAGAGAGAGGAAGAGAGGGAATCCCAAGCAGGCTTCATGCTGTCAGTGCAGAGCCTGATGTGGGGCTTCATCGATGCCACAAACCTTGAGATCATAATCTGAGCTGAAATCAAGGATCAGATGCTTAACCAACTGAGCCACCCAGGTGCCCCTGAATGGAACTATCTTTGATGCCTCTTTTTCCTTTGTTTCTACCTCCAAACTATACTCTAAATCTTTCTCTTTTTCCATTTCCATTGTATCAAAGACAAACCACCAAAAGCTCTTGTATGGATTACAATACGAGCTCTGAACCTGTTCCTTGCTTTTACTCTTATCTTGTAAAAACTACTTTCTAAACAGCTTCCTGGGAAACTGGCCATTCTTGAGATTTAAAAGTTCCAGGGATTCCTATTACATTAAAAATACAATTTCACCTTCTTATCTTAGCTAAAGGGCCCTAGTTACCAGTCTCAACTCAGTCTGTATTATCCTCACCATGACCACTACCATGGTGACCTAGCTGTGCTGACCTCTTCTCTGTTCATGGAACACATCTACCTCAGGGGCTGTTCACTTTAAGTTCCTGTACTATTCTTTTATGTTAAAAACAGAACCAGGTTAGATTTATCCAATAGACACAGTGCTGTAATGACTTTTGTTTTCCAATATTAATATCTCAGCTCATATGTGAACTCCTCAGAGTTCTTCCATGGCCACAAAATCAGACACTTCAGTATGTTACCCCATTTTAATTTTTTAAATGGCATTTATCAATATTTGTAATTCAAATGTATATTTATTTATTTATTTTTAATTTTTTTTAATGTTTATTTATTTTTGAGACAGAGAGAGACAGAGCATGAACGGAGGAGGGTCAGAAAGAGGCACAGAATCTGAAACAGGCTCCAGGCTCTGAGCTGTCAGCACAGAGCTTGACGCGGGGCTTGAACTCACTGACCGTGAGATCATGACCTGAGCCGAAGTCGGCCACTTAACCGACTGAGCCACCCAGGCGCCCCTCAAATGTATATTTATTTGTAGATTTGTTTGTTGTCTGTCTTTCTTGACCAGAGGTGAACTTGATGAGAATAACAATCTTATTATCCTCAGAGTTTAGAAAAGTACCAGGCAGATAGTAGATACTCAATTATATAATTATGTAGTGGATATAAATTCAGTGTCAACCACATACATGGATTGAAGTTCAGCATGGAATAAACAAATTTGGTTTCTGCCCCCGTAGAGTTTATAGTCTAGTAAGATTTATATTTATCTAAATAAATCCTCAAAAGACATATGTAGGAACTATGATATTCCATTTTCCCCAAAGCTGACACTGGAGCTAGAGAGATTAATTCTTGTGCTCAGCTGGGATTTGATCCCAGGCAGTTCATCTTCAGAACTTGTCTCCTGAACACAACATTAAATTCCTGTAATAAGGAAAAAATAATAAGCATACTTGTCTCAAGTTTAGGTAATGGTTAAATAATGTAAAGCTGGAATTTTTGAAGTGCCTTGGACACCAAGTCTGAGAAAATTGTTCTTCAGTGAGAAGACAATGAATAGTTGCTGAAGGATTTAAACAGAAGTGGTCCTTAGAAAAGATGCCTGACGAGTAGTAGGGAAGGTCAACAGAAGCAAGGGAGAATGGGGCTAGAAGGGTTAGAAGGCTATTGCTATGGCCTGTCAACCACTCACCATATTTTAGGAACTTAATAGCAGTTCAAAATTGTATGTTGTTTGCACACATTTCCCTAATAACAGCTGCTGGTTGAAGGAAGGTTCATTTTATGCATTTATTGAGGACAACTCTCAGGCAGAAAACTCTCCAATTCTATTCTGGAAACATCTATTTCAGATATTTTCAAATGAAAATTACCAGTAGCCTCTGTACCCAAAGATGATTATAGCTATTCTTTATAACAATTATCAACTTGTGGCCACAGATAGTGTTAACTGTATCCTTGCTGTCTTGAAAGAGCTTTGTATTCCCTGCTCCAGATTGATTACAACTGCCCAACATTTATTCATTCATTTCTTAACTCATTAATCACATGCTTATTAAGTATAGTGTGTGCTCAGGAGTGCTAAGCTTCCAGAGTAGTGAGGGAGATAGACCTATTCATTGGTGAAGGACGTTCTCTTGAATCTATATTCACTGTACTCAGAATAAGAAACTTATCTCCACTTATTACTACTTGGACCATCTCTTCTCACTTGGTTTCTTCTAGTAGCCTTATAGTCAATTTCTCTGCTTTTACATTTCACCCCTATTCTCAACAAAGCAACCAAAGTGACTCCTATAAAATGTAAGTGAGATCATGCCATTCCTCTGCTCAAAACCTGCAATGGCTCCCCATTACATTCAGAGGAGTAGTCAGACCTTAAAGAGGCCTACCAGGCCCCATGTAATCATGGACCTTATCTCCTCCTGTTCCCCCCCCCCCACACACACACACACCTATCCCATTTACTTTGCTTCAGCTACAGTGACCTCTTTATTGCCCCTCAAAAATCCCATTCATGCTCTCATCTTAGGGCATTTGCACTGCTAATTTTCCCTAGCATCTTCCAACTCCTAACATCCTACATTATGTACTTTTTATAATACATTGTCTATCTTCCTCACCTTTGCATCCCTCCACAATGTCAAAATCTTCCTCTGTTTTGTTTGCTGCTGATTTCTCTTGCATCCAGAATAGTTGACATCGAGCAGATTGGATGAATAAATAAATATGCACATATTCAATGCAACCTGGTGACCTCAAGGAACAAAGTGTTCAAGAAAATAGATCAAAGAGTAGAGACTCAACTGGAGAGAATTGTGGAGAGAATCCTGAGAAAGATACCCACTTTAAACCAAGTATCCAATACTCTGATTCACTGAGACACATCTGAAGGTAAGAGTGATCTTTAAGGTTTTTGAATATTCCCACATTAAAAAGAGGAGAGAGCCCCTTATACTAGACAAATTTCAAACACTGCTCACCATCTGCTGCCCTTCTATGTCTACATCAACTCTGTTTAGAGCTGACTCACCACAGTGTTTCATCTTCTCTAGACAATGGAGGCTTATTTTCTACTGTGAATGAACAGAAGTTTGTTTGATGATTATTTGTTCATCATCCTCAATGTTTATTTGTTATGATTCAGGTTAGAGTTGACCTAATGTATGGGATGGAAGATAATACACAGGGCCTACTAAGTTGCTTCCTTGCTCTCAAATATCCTCCCTATCCATATTATATAGAACCTTACAATTTTAGTAGTAGAACAAGTATTTGTGATTTTTTTGCCTCTGTTTAAACATAAATACTCTAGTAAGAGTAGTATTAATCTAGTAATTATTTTGGAGTGAATATTTCAAGTCTTTACAACCAAGAATTGAAAGAAGATACTGGTGGAGTAAGGAAGGTGAGAGGGAAGAGAGGTAGAGTATGGGATGCTAATTGAAAATGATCAACTTTTAAAGAATATCAAAATAAAGGGTGTGTGTGTGTGTGTGTGTTGTGGGGAAATGGGAAAGGGGAGTGTAAATCTAGGTTAAGAGAGGTCAGTGAGGATAAATGAGGAGAAGAGTTCTTTGAGGAGTGGGAAATTGTGACATTCAATTGTGACATTGAAGAAAATTCTTACTACACAATTTAGTTTGGGTCCAGCCTTGTCCTAGGCCTGGAGTGCAAGGAGCTTCACAGTGCAGTGGACAGAGCACTGGACACTCAGACTTTGTCCTTAGCTTCACCCCTTTCTATTTTTGTCGCCTTGGACTATGGTTTCTTCATCTACATAGCAGAGATAATGATGTCTATTTTCCTGTCTCCATATGTTAGGATCAAATGCACTAAGCAAAAGAAAAACTATGAAAAACATCTAGAAACTTAAGAAGATGCTTCCCAAAGGAGAGGAAGAAAGAATGTCAACCACCCAAGGGGGGTTTTCATATGATGCTAGCTCCCTCCCCAAGCCCCCAGTTGTTTTTTTCCCCCTGAAACTGATTTTTTAAAATTTTTATGATAATTTTCAAATGTACACAGAAGTAGAAGGAATACTGTAATAACTTGCTATTATCTATAATGTAGCTTTATCAATTATCAGTATGTTGCCTAACCTGATTCATCTATACCTCCCTATCATCTTTCTTTGCAGGTTATTAATTTTTATAGCTTTACCGAGGTAAATTTTATATAACATAAATGCATACATTTTAAATGTATAATTTAGTGAGTTTTTGTAAATATTTAAAATTGTTCAACAATAACCATAATATAGTTTTAGAATATTTCAATCACACAAATGTGTTCTCCCTTGTCTGAATGCAACTAATTTCTGTGGCCACTCCCAGCCACTTTATTAGGTTGAAGAAATTCCTTCCCATTACTAGTTCCAAGTCTTATCATGGATGACAGTTGAATTTTGTCAAATGCATTTTTATACATCTATTGGGATGATCATTTTTTTCCTTCATTTTATTAATTATCATGTACTACAATAACTGTTTTTTGGTAAGGTAAACTAAATTTGCAGTACTGAGATAAATCCCACTTAGTAATAGTGGATAATCCTTTTCAATATATTGCTAATTTTTTTAAGGATTTTGCGTCTTTGTTTCAGAGGAATATTGGCCTCACAAAATGAGATGGAAATTGTACCTTCCTCCTCTATTTTCAGAAAGAATTTGTAAATGTTTAGTATTTTTTATTTTTTTTTTTAGTATTATTTATTCTTAAAATATTTACTGGAAATCACCAGTGAAAGCCATCTGGACTTGGGCTTTTCTTTTTGGGAAGTTTTGTTTGTTGAAGCTTTTATTTAAATTCCAGTTAGTTAATATACAGGATAATATTAGTTTCAGGCATACAATTTAGTTATTCAATACTTACATACTACATCCTGTGATCATCATAACAAGTTCACTCCTTAATACCCATCACCTATTTAACCCATTGCCCCCCAGCCACCTCCCCTCTGGTAAACCATCAGTTTGTTCTTTATAGTTAAAAGTCTGTTTCTTGGTTTGCTTCTCTCTTTTTTCTTTTCCCTATGCCTTTTTTTTTTAAAGATACTAGTTGTTGTTGTTGTTGTTGTTTAGTTTTTTTTATTTATTTTTGAGAGACAGAGACTGAGACAGAGTGTGAGCTGGGGAGGGGAAGAGAGAGAGAGGGAGACACAGAATCTGAAGCAGGCTCCAGGCTCTGAGCTGTCAGCACAGAGCCCAACCCAGGGCTCTAACCCAGGAACCACGGGATCATGACCTGATCTGATGTGGGATGCTTAAACAACTGAGGCACCCAGGCGCCACTGCTTGTTTTTAAGTGGCTTTGCCATTCTCATGCAGCATTCTCTCTCTCTGTTTCAGTAATTGGCAATACTCCAGATGGTAGCTGTTCTGAGAGAATTATTGTTAATTTCATTTCTTCTTTGTTATTGTTGTTGTTATTACTTGCCCATTTATTTTCTAATTCTTATTGAGTAAGTGCAGTTATTTGTATCTTTTTAGTAAATTTTCCTTTTCATCTAAGTTGATGGTTTATTAGTATAAAGCTGATAGTAGTCCCTTTTAATCTTAGTATCTGTAGGATTGGTAGTGATGTCTCCCCCAAAAGGCTTTCCTGATTTGGTTAATGTAATTTTTCTTTCTTTTTTTATTGTCAAAAGAAGGTTTGTTGATTTTGTTGATTTTTTTCCAAACAACCACATTTGGTTTCATTTGTTTTCTCTACAACTGTACTGTTTCTATGTCTTGATTTCTGCTTTTATCCTTATTATTTCCTTCTTTCTTCTTGCTTTGGGTAGGGTTTACTCTTCTATTTCTAGTTTTCTAAGAAGCAATCTTAAGTTATTGATTTAAGACATTTATTATTTTCAATATAGGTGTTTAAAACTACAAATATCCCTTTAAGCACTGCTTTAGCTTCATCCAATAAACTTATTACATTGTGTTTTCATTTTTAATTATTCAATATTTAAAATCATTCTATTTTCCCTTAATAATTTCTTTCTTTGATCTATGTGTCATTTAGAAATATTTTGCTTACTTTCCATATCTTGGGGGATTTCAAACATTTGGATTAGTTATTTCTAATTTAATTTCTATTTTCATTGGATAACATACTTTGTGTGATTTTAATTCTTTAAAATTTATTGAGACTTGGGCACCTGGGTGGCTCAGTCAGTTAAGCATCTGACTTTGGATCAATTCATAATCTCATGGTTTGTGGGTTTAAGTCCCACATCGGGCTCTGTGCTGACAGCCCAGAGCCTGGAGCTTGCTTTGGATTCTCTCTCTCTCTCTCTCTCTCTCTCTCTCTCTCTCTCTTTCTCTCCCACTCGTGTTCTGTCTGTCTGTCTCTCACAAAAATAAATAAATATTAAAAAATTTAAAATTTATTGAGACTTGTTGTATTGTTAACCATAAGATTTATCTGAGAGATCTTAGAGAATGTTCCATGTATTCTTTTTTTTTTTAACGTTTATTTATTTTTGAGACAGAGAGAGACAGAGCATGAACGGGGGAGGGGCAGAGAGAGAGGGAGACACAGAATTGGAAGCAGGCTCCAGGCTCTGAGCCATCAACCCAGAGCCTGATGTGGGGCTCGAACTCACGGACCGCGAGATCGTGACCTGAGCTGAAGTCAGACACTTAACAACTGAGCCACCCAGGCGCCCCTGTTCCATGTATTCTTGAAAAGATTGGCTATTCTATTGTGCTTTGGTGGAGTTTGTTTGTGTTTTTTTTTAAATATGAATCTCACTTGTTAATTTGGTTGATAGTGTTGCTCAAGTCTTCTCTGTACTTGCTAATTTTCTATCTCATTTTTCCATCAATGATTGAAAATGGTCTATTTGGTCCCAAAGTTTTTGTGGAATTGTTTTTGTCTCCTTTCAGTTCTCCTTTCAGTTCTGTCAACTGTTACTTCATGTACATGTGCTTTGTAGATATTGCATTTTTAATAAATTGAAGGTTTGTGGCAATCCTGCATCAACAAGTCCATCATCCCATTTTTCCAACAGTATTTTCTCACTGCATGTTTCTGTTATTATGATATCATTAATTTATAATGATCTGTGATCAGTGATCCTTGATGTAATTATTATAACTTTTATATGCACTGGGAAACCAAAAAATTCATTTGACTTACTTTATTGTGATATATATTTTATTACAGTGGTCTGAAACCAAACCCACAACACCTTCAAGACATGCCCAATTTGGGGGCTGTGTTTTTAGGTGTTGATACACTAAACATTGTATTTATTATGTTTATTTTCCTGGTGCTTGATCATTTCTATCAATATTAAATGTCTATTATTGTATGGACTCCAGCCCTCTTATGATTTCTGTTTCATGTTTTATATTTCTTTGTCTTTTTACTTTCAAACTATTTGTATCTTTGAACCTAAAGTGTATCTCTTATAGACAGCAAATAGTTGTAGATTTTATTTTTTGTGTTGTTGTTGTTTTGGTTAATCTGTTCTGATGATCTCTGCCTTATAGTTGACACGTTTAATACACTAACATTTATTGCAATTACTGGCAACCATATTTACATCTGGCATTTTGCCACGTGTCTTCTTTATGTCTTATATCGTTTTTCCTTTTTCCTTGTTCCATCTTTATGTTTTCTTTGTTCTTAAGTAGACATTTTCTGCAGTGTATATTGTAATTATTTCATTGATTTTATCCTTGAATTTTTAAATTATTTTTATTGTATCTTTAAGGATTGTAATATGTGTGTTAACTTATCAAAATCCATTTCAGATTAATATGAATATTATTCTAGTAAAATACAGATATTTTGTTCTGATACAGTTCACTTCATTCCTGCTCCTTTTAGCTGTTCTTATTAAATAAATGTTATAAAGGCAATAGTACAGTTAGAATGTTAAAATTACTGTTTTATGAAATTTTAAGTGTTTTTAACATAGTTAATATACATTCCTTTAAATAGTCTTTTTTATATGTATATAATATGTATATACTATCTTTTCCACTGCTTTGCTTATATTTTGAGTAGACACTTCATGGTAACATTTCCTTTATTCAGCCAGATTTTTTTTTTTTTTTTTTTTTGGTATTTCTTGTTAGGCAAAGCTCCTAACAAAAATTTCCCTCATTCTTTGTTTTGCCTTAGAATATCTATATATTCCTTAACTAGAATTCTTAGTTAACAGTTACTTTTTCATTTACTTTCAGTATGTCATTTCATTATTCTCAACTCCATCATTTTCTATGAAATTTAATTATATTTTTGTTCTCTGGATGTGATGAGTTGTATTTGTTCTTGATATATTTAAGATGTTTCCTTGGCTTCCAATAGTTTTATCAGGATGTGTTTAAGTACAAAATTTGAGGGTTTGTAGTCTACTTGGGGTTTGTTGAGTCTTGTATCTTTAGAGTGTTTTCCATTAGATTTGGGACATTTTCAATCATTTTTTATTTAAATATTTTATGCCTTTTTCTGTGTCTCTTCTCTATTTAGTACTTCCATTACACACATATTGATATACTTGGTATTGTCTCACAGGCGTCTTAGGCCCTCATCATTTTTCTTCAGTTTTTTCCCTGTTCTTCAAACTGAATAAATTATATTAATATATCCTCAGGTTTATTGATTCTTCTGTTGCCTTAAAGTTGCTATTTAGCACCCTTACTGAATTTTCATTTTCTGTTGTTTTACTTTTTAACTCCAAAATTTTCATTTTTAAAAATTTCCATTTGTTGTAATAATTTCCTATTGTTGGTTTATTGTCATCATTCTTTCTTTCAATCCTTTAAGGAGAATTTCATTAGTTCTTTGACATAGATATAAAACAACTCCTTGGAAATCTTTATCTAAGTCCAAAATGTGTGCCTCCTCAGAAAGGAGGAGTTTCTTTTCTTTATCTTTTTTCTGAAAATGAGATATACTTTTTGCTTCTTTCCATGTCTCATAATTTTTTTGTTGAAAATTGAACATTTTAGGTAACATATTATAGAAACTCTAGATTATAATTTCACCCAAGGTTTGTTGGTTCTGTTGCTTGTTTGTTTAGTAAATTGCCTGGACTATGCCTGGGGAATTTGTTTCTCCATGCTGTATGGCTATTTGTATCTCTATTCAGTTTTTTTTTTTTAATTCTTGTTTTTGATTTTAAGCCTGACTTCTTTGGGGTCATGTCTCTATTTCTGCATGTCTTAGTAGTAAGCCAGTGATTAGTAGAATGCTATGCTCAAACATCTCAAGGCAATAAAGCTTCCACCTTGCATCAGTGGATATGTTTGTGTTAGTAAGTACATTCAAAGTTCAGGTAGTTTTAAATTTTGTCCAGAGTTTACTTTTCCCTGAGCTCTCTAGTGTATCCTGTGCAGTTTTATGCACTATTAAGATTGGCCAAAGATATGTGGATAACTTAGGCTCCCTCTAGTCTCTCCTGTGTAAATATGTGCAGAAGTTATCAAGACACTATGGATGCCTCATTTCCAGTATCTTCCTGTAAAATTTCTGGCTAGTTTGCTGGTCCCTTGTTTCTCCCAGCTAGGGATGCAGCATCAGGCTAACTGAGCCTCTGGTCTTCCCAATTCATTTGCCACTGAAATTTATTTGCTTCCTAATTCACAACTGTTATAAACCCACTGATTGTGAGATCTTTCTAAGTTTTGATCCAAATCAAGGCATTCCCCTCCAGCAACAAAACTCCTTGTTTTATCCATTGCTTTCCATTTGTAGAATCACTTTGCAGATTTCACTGGGGTGAGGGATGGGAATAGTTTCAGGGAGGAATGTCACAGATCCCAACTGTTATTGTACAAAATTCACTTTTCTTTTTATCTTTTAAAAAGAATATCCACTTCTTAATTTGGTGTATTATTTTGGCCAATATCCATAACCCTGAATTTTTTTTCCAGTTTTATAACTTTTTTTGTGTAGGGATAAAATTTACTGAGCATTTCATTCTCCTATACCAGAGTCCAGTCTCTATCTAGATTTTTATATGCCTCTCTTCCCTATTTTAAACCATTGCTAGTATAAGCAATTCTTACTGACTGAGATGTTCCCTATCCTTAAATTTTTTGTACCAAAGAACAAAATATGTGATTATATGTGTGGACTTATAGCTTTAGAAGAGACACTTTTAAGAGGGAAAAATCTTGCATGGATCTGGGTAGCACAAGTGTACACATATGAATGTAATTTCCTCTATACCTTCATTACCACATAGATTCCACTAACTTCTCATTTATTTTTTAAAATTTCTATGGAATGGTAAAAAAAAAAACTGAGTAAGTAAGGAAGTGAAAAAAACATGCCTACTTGTTCATTAAAATATTTTTTTCAGTCTAGTGCTGGTTTGCACAGAAATAAAATTGCACTAAAATTTCTACCTCTAGGGAAATCCCTCATTTACAGACATATTGGGAGAGTTTGTCACCCAGAACCCATAATATTCTTTTATAAGTGTACCAACCACATTGTATCAGTGTTTTAGGCTTACTTTACAGTTGTCTCAGTCAGCTATTTGCTGAAAAGCTATTGCGTGACAAACAACCACAAAACAAAACCATACCTACAAAATGAAGCCTTCATTTCTCACCTAAGTGTCTGATGGTTAACTGGAGTTCAGTTAATTTAGGCTGGCATCAGGCCCTAGGTTATGTTTAGATCTGGGGTCAATGGGCTACCTGGGTATGTTCTCAGGGTTTTGGAAAAAAATGTTAAGAGCATTAGCTCAAATGTCCAATCAATTTTAAGCTTTTGCTTGTATCATGTCTACAACCATTCTGCTGGGCAAAGCAAATAACATAGCCAGACCAAAAATTTATATGATGGAGAAATATAACATGGCCCTAGTCTGAAGATCAGCAACGTCACATGACTGAGAGTATAGATATAAAAGTGGTGAAGTACTAGGGACAATAACATAAACTCCCTCACTGTTTTCCCCAAATCAGCCTGAGCACAGACAACATGCTCTGTGCCTGGTACATAATCATGTACTGTTAGGCAAGTTAGTTTTTAGCTTTATATCTAAATTTTCTCACCTATAAAATAAGGATAATAATGTTATCTCTTTCAGAAGATTGTTGAAAATATTAGATAAGATTATTTATGTGCCTCGCATAAAGCCTCACACTTCCTGGCATATAATAGGAGGCAAGAAAATATTTGTTGAATGAGTGAAGAGATATATGAAATGGAAAAGAATCTTAGAAATATGCAAATTAATATTTTAAATGGTTGCAATAGTACAAAATTTAGACTTGGGATTAGAAAGGTCAACTGGGAGAGTGATCTAGAGCTTAATTGTGGTGAAAGAAAACATATTAGATGTTTGCCTCTGGGTAGAATCATGCTCACTTGGCTTACCACAAGTATATGTTATGTACCTTTTGTGTTTCTGTATGAGGGCCTTTTACAACATCATGGAAGCACACATTGGAAGTAAAGGGAGTTATCACTCATGGGACCATCTTCAACCACTGGGGATAAGAGTTCATGGATAAATGTTTCAGCCTCCCTTACTTCAGAAGGTATTTCATAAGCTAATCAGGAAGTCCCAACAGAACTGATCCCCAGTTGTAGAAAAAACATTTCCATATCACCTTTTTCTTCTTCCTTTCCTCACTCTTTCCACTCTGTTTCATAATTCCTGGGATTATTCCTAAGTAAATTTACTGCATACTCTCTCAGGTTCTACTTTCAGGGAAATTCAAACTAAGGCACACATATTTTTGAACTTTTTTTTTTGACCCCACAATCTGTCTTGTGTTCCCACCTGAGATAAATACTCTTATTTAAGAGCCAAAGTTTATGCAGTCTATTTTACCTATCAAGATTTTGTTAAAACTCAAATGGCAACGTTTTGTGTTATGAAAACTATAGAGTTTATTTTTGTTTTCAAAATTCAAATCAAATTATAATAGAAAATTATAATATTGAAATGATTTTTCAAGTTATAAAAGCACCTTGGGAATGCTGATAGTCTCTTCAAGAAGGTGTCTTCCCTCTGGTTAAGATTTAGCAATCTATATGATCATACCTTTCTGAAAACATTATCCCAGAGCACAAGAAAAATACTTTAATGTTTTCTGGTAAATATTTGACCCTGAGGAATACATAGCTATTGAAAGCACTAAATGAAATAATCTTTCTTTCAATGGAATCTTTTCTGCAATCATGTTTCAATAATCTTCCTGGTAAAAGTCCAAAATTCTGTCTTTAGTTTTCATTGTGGTCTTTCCATAGTTGACTAGTCCATGGAAGTTCGATAACTGGAAGCCAATCTACGATGAATTTCTTTTTTAAAATTAATTTATTTATGTTGAGAGAGAGAGAACAAGTGGGGAAGGGGTAGAGAGAAGGAGAGACAGAATCCCAAGTAGGCTCCACACCATCACCCAGAGCCAGATGTGGGGCTCGAACCCACAAACCATGAGATCATGACCTGAGCATAGATCAAGAGTTGGACACTTAATTGGCTGAGCCACCCAGGTGCCCCTATAATGAATTTCTTAATGAACAAATAAAGAAACTGAAAAGGAAATACTTTCCCTGAGAAATCTTGAGAAGGAATAGTTTCCCAAAGCTCCTCATCTAACTGTAACTAGAATTCCAGACTCTAAACTCCTTAGGTAATCTGTCTTCCATATTTTTCCAACTGACTTCATGCCTTAAACATTCCCAATTTAAGGTGAAGCTGAACAAAAGATCTACTCTCTGCATGTAATCATGCTTCAGGCACTCTTTATTGGGTCTACAGTGAAATTTTCTCTTTTATTTTGCACTGACTCTCTTGTTGATCTATTGGGTTTTCAACTGCTTTGCTTCCTGAGTGCACACTCAACTGGGAAGTTACACTTGATGCCATCTAGCCCCTCCGCACACCATGCCCAGTTTTGCCTTCTGAAACTCTAGTAGCCCTACTGCCTTAGCACCTGAAGGGGGGGAGGGGACTTTACTCATAAATGCATGCTTATTGATTACCAAAGGAAATAAAAAGTTGGGATGTCTCTTTTTCCATCTTTGATATTTTGATTTAGAGTCTAACCTAAAAACCTTCTATAGAACATTCTTAACTTTCTCATACTTTCTTAATTCCTGCTCATAGACAAAGAGTCTCTTCTCTGATTGATCAGTTAGAAGAACAGAGGGGATATCTTGACCTCTATATAGTTGATTCATGCACTTATTTATAATTTGTTTCTAAAGTCAGAAAAAACTCCCCCTAAAATCTTCTAAAATCCCAAAATATTAAATGAAGAAAGAGCTACTTAAAAAACTTTAGGAACACAATAACTTTAACAAACACAATAGTCATGGGAATGATTAATAAAAACAATAATTTATTAATAAAAAAACCAACAATTAATACAAACAAACATTGACATTAACACTCAGCATTTAATTGATTAGGAGTTTGGAAAATTACACTATTCTGTAGATTAAAGCTGTAATTGGGTAAATGTAGTTATTTAAGTGGAAGGAGATGAAAATAATCTAGAAACCTCAGTATCATATACTATTATTTCAGTACTTAATATTAAAAGAAGCCATAGTATGTACTTTAAAGCATTCATTTACTAAAATGTTGAAAGAGTCTTTTCTTTTTTTTTAATTTATTTTTTTATTTTTTTAAATTTACATCCAAATTAGTTAGCATATACTGGAACAATGATTTCAGGAGTAGATTCCTTAGTGTCCCTTACCCATTTATCCTACGCCCCCTCCCACAAACCCTCCCATAACCCTCAGTTTGTTCTCCATATTTATGAGTCTCTTCTGTTTTGCACCCCCTCCCTGTTTTTATATTATTTTTGTTTCCCTTCTCTTATGTTCATCTGTTTTGTCTCTTAAAGTCCTCATATAAGTGAAGTCACATGATTTTTGTCTTTTGCATTGTTGGTGGGAATGCAAGCTGCTGCAGCCACTCTGGAAAACAGTATGGAGTTTCCTCAAAAAACTAAAAATAGAACTACCTTATGACCAGCAATTGAAAGAGCCTTTTTTTACCATGTCTCTCAAAAATAATCTTACTTCTTTCAAAAATTGTTTGATTCTATAAATTAACAAGTATATTATTTCTCCATATTTTAAAATAGCCCTTTGATTTCTGCAACTCATATTGCAATATAAAATGGCAGATCTCCTGGTGTGGTGACTAACTACATCTATTGGTAAAATCGAAGTGGGTGGGACTGATTTGAATTTAGTTTGCAGTTGTTTTTGAACGAGGTCAATGATCTGAGTACATTTTAACATTTCCAAACAGTTTGCATGTTTGTTTCTTTATTTTAATGCAGGTGTTATTTTTATTGTTGATTTAATTTAATCAAATTTAGAGAACATGATTTATGTTTTTCCTTAGAATTTATCAAACCTTATTTGTTTGTATTTTTTGTAAATACTTTATAAACACCTGAAAATAATGTATATTTTATTTATTGATATAAAGTTCTAATAAAAATCTATTAGATCAGTCTTATTAATTTTATTATTCTAATTTACTATACTTACTAATTTTTTTTGGTTTCATATACTGGTTTCTTTTTTTGGAGAGAGAGAGAGAGAGAGAGAGAGAGAGAGCACATGTGGGCAAGCGGGGGAGGGGCAGATGGAGAGAGAGAATCTTAAGCAGGCTCCATGCCCAATGCAGAGCACAATGTGGGACTCCATCTCATGAGCATGAGATCATGACCTGAGCTGAAATCAAGAGTCAGTCACTTATATACTGGCTTCTGAGAGGAGTGGTATAACACCCCACGTAGTTGTAGATTTGTCAATTTCTCTATGTAATTATGTCAATTTTTGTTTTATATATTTTGATTTTAAATTGGTAAGTGCATATAAATTTGTGATAAACCTTCTTGGACTTTTCCTCTATCACTATTATTGATTTTTACTTTAAATTCTATCTTTTTTTGCTATCATCATAGCTACTTCAGCTTTGTTTTGATAAGCACTGACATAAATTTTAATATCCCTGTGTTTCTAACTTGTCTGTGTGATTTTTAAAAAAAGTAAAGATTGTTGGGCTCTATTTTTTAAAAGTTCATTTGGATACTCTGTTTCCTGACCTGCAAATTAACATATCATGATCACTAATATATTAGCAATTTCATCTACTACTTTAACTCAAGCTTACTATTTATTCATCTTTTTCTTTGCCTTTATTTTTCTCTGTCCTTGTTTTCTCTTGGAATAATAATTTACAAAAATTCTCTTAATTTTTCTCTGCATATTTTTAAAACGAAATGTTTATTTTTCAGGGAGAGGGAGACAGAGTGTGTCCTGGGGAGGGGCAGAGAGAGAGAGAGGGAGACACAGAATCCAAAGTAGGCTCCAGGCTCTGAGCTGTCAGCACAGAGCCCGATGTGGGGCTTGAACTCATGAACCACAAGATCATGATCTAGGGCTGAAACTGGATGCTTAACTGACTGAGCCAACCAGGTGCCCCTGCATATTTTCTTTGTATAGGAGTTACAGTGTTTCCACTATATGAATGGTTCTCTTAATTTTTCACCTACATATGTATATAATTTGTTTTAACAAATCTAAAGATACTCCATGTTTCCATTCCACTCCATGACAAGGAACTAAAAACTCTTTAAATTATATGGAATATCCTTTGTCATCTTGTTGTTAATGTCTAGAGTGTTGTTGTTGTTTTGTTTACTACAAAGTACTGTAGTAAACTTTCATCTGAGGAATAATGTTTTACTCAATTCTCGAAACTTTTCTGGAAAAAGTTCTGATCTCTTCAAATATCACTTTCAGTTATTTCTTTGGAGATTCTTGATCAAGTTTTCTTGCCTCTTTCTTTTACTTTTGTGTATATGCCTTTGACTCTTCATCTTAAATTCTCAGTGAATTTCTTTAAACAATACATTCTAATTTTCTTTTCCTCAGACAGTGAAAATCAGCAATGTTTAACAAACTGATATTTTCATTACCAAGTAAGCAAGGGCAAGAAAGCACCATTTCTATACAAGGTCATACTATACCTGTAATAATGGGTGACAATTGTTCCTTCTGTTGTTATTATTTCCTTACCAGTGATAGCCCAGTGCTACTTAGTTTCTCCCACCTTGTGAATGAATCAATTACTGACATACTCAAATGCTGAATTGCTAGCCTTTCCTCTTTCTTCACAGTATTCAACTCACAAGTCTTCCCCACTTTCCTATCTCTCTTTGAAATAATGCAGAGAATGTGCAAATGTACCTTCAACTCCATTTACTGAGATTCTTACATGGTCCATACTCCTTTGTTGTAGCAAGCTAAATCAATCTAACATTGTTTGCCTATATGTGTGTTTCTGATTATTTGACTACAGGTATGTTACTGATTTGCTGATAGTCTTTGGCTGGTAGGTTTCAAAGTGTCCAGTCTAGATTTCTTTGGATATGTTTTATCTCCAAAATTTCTAATTCTTTTTTTTTGTCTCATTACATGTTTCCTTTTTTCTGTTTCATATTTCTTACAAGTTTTTAATGTGAGTTCTTTATCTGTTTATTACTTTAAGCACCCTAAAACATACAGCCTTTCTAAATATATCCCAGAAATTAATTATTTTTGTGTGGGGAAGAGAATTTGTGTTTCAATTATTGATTTTGTTAGCTGTCTTTCTTTTGTTTTCAAGTTCCTTATACACCTCCATGTATAAAGATTTGGCAATCTTTAATAATCTCTATCTAAAATGCCAAAGACCTAAAGTCAGAAGATGATGGAGTATCATTTCTATAGTGTTCCTGCCATAAGGCCATAACCCAATCTAATTCTGAGGAAACATCCTAAATCCATAATTTGAGAGATATCTATGAAATACCTGGTCTTTATTCTTCAGGAATCTTGATGTCATTAATGCCAATTTTAAAGGAAGACTAATTTAAGAGATGAAAATGATGTGGAAACTAAATATAATATTGATCCTGAAGCTTATTTCTTCTTTATTTGCTATAAAGGGTAATATTGAGACAATAATTAAAGTTTGAATAAGTTCTGTAGATAATAGAATAGTGTTGTATCAATGCTATTTTCCTGATTTTCATCATTGTACTGTGGTTATGGAAATGTAAGGATTTAGGTGTAAAAAGACATAAATCCTGCACCTTCTCTCAAATGGTTCAAAAATAGTGATTATATTTACATACATCCATATGTATTTATTGATATACATTTATTTACAGATATATCTACACATAGAAATTATATTTACATATATAAATTTGCATATCTTTACATACAATTATATACACATATGAATCAAATGTTGTAAAATGTTAACAATTTAGCATCTAAATAAGGTGTATATGAGTGTTCTTTTTACTCCTTTTATAATTTTCCTATAAACTGAAACTATCTCAAAATAGTTATCTCCCTTCCCCACAAAAAGCCATTGCACCAGGGCAGCCATTGCCTCCCCCACCCTACCCTACCCATGCACAACTATCCTTTTCCCAGGTGAAGAGAGCCACCCTTCCCTGACTTAAAACATTGATCTTGGCCCTTCCCCTGACTCTTTTAGGTCCCTTGCAGTCACTAGTACTCTGCAGGAGCCAGATCTCTGACTGGCTCTGTCTGCTTTTAGCCACAAATCCCAGGAGCCTTGAGCTTTCCCTCATTTATGAGTTTGCTTTTCTCTTTTTATGTTTTAAATGTCATTGCTAAGAGTGTATTAAAGCCTGAAATTATGGAACCATTTTGACCAAAATCTTCATTAGGTGGCTTTAACAAAAGCTGCAATCATGTTGGACCATTAGCAACAAATATTTTGTGTATAACTAAGTGTATGCAGAATTCCGATCTTTTGAAGTCATTTCTGTTTTTGAAAATCCAGATTCAGTAAATTTATTGGTTCAGCAGTATAATCCATCACCTGGGATGTTACAGTATCTACGATTACTTCAGTGACCATGGAACAACTAATGAAAACAAAAATAAGCTGAAAATAATTCATGTATGCATGATGTTTGATTTTAAAATCTGATGCTAGCCCATTTGAAATACACACAGCATTCATCCAACAAATATTTTGAGTGCTTACTATGTGTAAGGTGGGCCTTGGGGACACAGTAATAAATCATTCTTACCAGAGCCCCCAGGACCTTTCATTTTAATAGAAAAGTAAGCCATCATTAAATAACCAAGATAGACACAAACAAAAATGCTCTTAAGAGTTCAAAGAAATGAGAGATGAATTCCAGCTCTAAGGGATTAAATAAGCCTTCTAAGAAGAAATAGTTTTGGGGCCAGGTCTTAAAAAATGGGATCTTTGTAACTTATGGAACAGGTAGGAATTTAGACTTAGGGCAGGCTTAGTTATGGTAGGGCAGCATTTGGAAGGCAGTATTCTGATTTCAAACAGATGAATGAGATATAGTGATGTTTGACCATTTTGAATGTTCATGATGGCTAGGATTTTTTGTTTGTTTTTAGTGTTTGTTTGTTTCTTTCTTTAGAGAGAACTTGTGTGCAAGTGGGGGAAGGGCAGAAAGGCAGGGAGACCAGATCTGCAGGGGACTCTGTGCTGATGGCAGAGAGCCTGATGTGGGACTTGAACCCATGTACTGTGAGATCATAACCTGAACCTAAGTCGAAAGCTTAACCAACTAAGCCACCCAGACACCCCATAATGGCCAACTATTTTTTTTTACCTACCCTTTCCCTTAGTCATCTATTATTTTCTAACTAGCTTGTGATTTTTTAAAAATCTACTTAACTTTAGATTTTCCTTTGCTAGCCCCTTGCATAGCTGTGGTTGTTAAAGGGTAAGTGATCTACGAGCAAATCCCAGTCACAGGAGGAAAAAAGGAATAATTTGGGGGGATCATCGTTAATGTTTAGCAAGCCCTTTCTAATACAAAACCTTTTAAAATGTTTATTGCCTGTCAAGGAGACAATGCAGTAGTTTTGTTTTTTATTTCAGCATCTCCTCCTCTGTAATTACACTCCTGTATGTTCTGGCAATGTGGCATAATGGACATATGCACTGAAATTCTGTTCATCTGGATACAAATTCTGGTTTGCTGTGTACTGGCTATATCTTTAGTCTTATGTTTCCTCAGTTTGCAAAAATGGAGTTATTTCTGTAAACTGTTCAGGCTTGTGGAGATAATAAAACAGGTTAAAGGAGTTAAGGTATCTTAACTAGCTTGCACAGGACTTCATCCGAATGTGCCACTGTGCCTTCTTTCTCATTGCCTTTGTCACACTCTCTTCCCTCAGCCTTGTATGCCATCCTTTGCTTCCCTGACCTCTTTTCTGTTTGTGAAAATCCAATTCATTATTCAAGACCAACTCTATCTTCTATGGGTACTTCCCTAAATGCCTTGCAGTGATAACTATTTAAACTTTACTTTGTGCTCCAGCAACACGTGGACTGAACTTCCATTTAGCACTTAGAGTGAAGTCACATTGCTCAGGGCATCAGTTAAAATATCCAACTCAAGGCACTTGGTAATGGTGCTATTACATCATCTATATTAACAGGCAACGAATGCAATGAAACCCAAAAGAGTCAATGTCTATTGGTGAATCTCTTGGAAAGAATGTATGAATAGATTTAAGAGTTCTCTGTCATGACTAAGATGTGTTCCCCCTGTTCAAGTGGTCAGGCAAGTTGCTGGTGATACCAGTATCAAGGACGATATTGAGAATTAATCTGGACTTTGAAGAAACACTGGACAATAAACAGATTAAAAAAAAGATCTTACATGTGCAGAACTAGACTTTATGGGCACTTGGAAGTCCTGAGGGTAATTTTGACAGTATACAACTTTTGTCTTATGCATTCCCTTTAGAACCAAATGTTGTAAGACATGTCTTCTTTGTATTTCCTTCTTTCATATTTCTTTATCTCTTTTTAAAACTACATTGTAACCTCTTGAGGATCAGAATTATACCTGGAATGTAACACATGTTTAATGAATATTTAACAAAATTAAAATTGAAAGAGGATATATTGAAATAAAGTGGTAGCAGAATAAGACAGAAAGAGATCACCAGGGAGCCTGGCACATGGTAAGTGTTTTGAACAATCATAGCTAATCTTTAACTAAATGTATTACTTACATTGTGTCCTTTAATCCAGTCCTATTTGATAAAAACAGCTATGACTCCTACCTTACAGAGGAAGAAACTTAGGTTTAGAGAGAGGTTAAGTAACTTGCCTGAGATCAATCTCTGGCAAGTGGCAGAGACAGGTTTCAAATGTAAATCTGAAACTGAATCCAGTGTCCACAATCCTGAGTCTTCAGCCACATTCTTCTCCCAAAGTCCATTCTCACTTTCTCTTTCTTCTAACGTAGAAGACTGGACGATCCTTCCTGTACAATGACAGGCTAACTAACAATAATTATTTTCTTTTACTGTTTATTAAAATAAGCCAAATAAAGTAGACATGGAGCTACTAGAATTTGAAAGACAGACTCTATGAGGCACAATTGCTGTCTTCATCAATGTTGGAAAAATCATGTTCTCCATAGGAATAAATCACATCTAAAGGTATGCTTAGGGCCCTGTTAAGGTTGGTGTGCTGTCAGTCTTTCTAGAGAGGTTTAGGGAAGAATCAACGAAGAGCAGATTTTGTTTCCTCATGGATTTATGAGGATAGCTCTTATTTTACTGTAAAATTATCTCCACTTTCAACATTTTATGATTCACATAAGGTTAGCTTGGTGGAATAAAAGCATAGAGATTTCAAGAAGAAATGTTTTTGACAATGGCTCCTCTAGCCGAATTAGAGTTTTTCCTGTTTCCACAACATCTGAATAGACACATAGAATGCTCTCTTGTGAAAGAGACTGGGGAAGTGCTTTACTCAAAGAGAGATAGAAGGTGAAAGGGAGAAAGAGAGGACCAACAGAGTCTGGCTCCTTTGAAAAGAACTCTTTAAACAGAGGTTTTTGCCCAGGAAAATGTTGGCTTTGGCTGCTCTCTAGTGGTGGGCAGTGGTCACTGTCAGCAATTCTTTCTACAAGGATTCCAAGTTGAAGGTCAAGATGGAAAGATCCAAGCATTTGTTTGGACTATTAGAGCTAGGTTGTGAAGGAAGGATGTGCGCGCGCGCGCGCGCGCGCGCGAGCGCACACACACACACACACACACACACACACACCTACATGCATGCAAACCTCTAGCAGTCCTGGAGCAGAAGTTATGAGAGTAGCTTTCTCTGAGTGGGAAGTGAGAAAGGAGATAGAAACAGGGAGTCTTCTATAGAAGCTAGGGAAAGGTGGGGAGGAGAAAGGAATGCCATGTGTACAGCCTTGAACTTCTGACCACTGTGTCCACCTTCCTATTTGTGTAACTATGGGAAGTAGCCATAAGAGGACTCTGCTTCCTTACTGATGTCCAATCTGAGTTTAGATGCTAGTAGCTTCCAAAATTGGCATTGTGCTGTTTCAGAGTATTAGCTGGTGCTTAACAGCTGACTTCTTGCACTGCCTTCCAGAGAAGGAGGAGAGAATGGGAACATAGCTCTTGCTACCTGCTCTACCCTCATTGTGAAGGGCATGCATAGACTCTTCCTGTTCTTTGTTCCACTCTGTATTAACCAGCAAAAGTGGGGCGAGGACAGGAGGTGGTGGGTATCCGCTGTCACTTACGCATTTTCCTCTATATCCAATTTTATGGAGAACTAAACTGATGTATTGTTTCATAAGCACTTGGAGAAAAGGCCATTAAGTAACCAGGTTTTGTGTTTTGTTTTGTTCTGTTTTGTTCTGGTCCACAGTCAACTTATAACTTGTGTTTGGTCCTGCCTCTGTACTGATTTTCTATGAACATTTCTGGGGGCACTTTATCCCTTCAGATCTCAGTTACTACATCTATGAAATGGTAGTGGTAGTGGAGGGATGTTGGTAGATATTCTAGGCTCCTCTGATCTCTGATATTATGTTGAAAGATACATGTTGAAAATAACCAAGAAAGCATCCTGGGTTATATGAAAAACCATGTGAGTTGCAGCCAGCTGAGCAGTAATTCATACAGAAGACGACTCAACACAGAAGGATACCAGGCAAGCAAACAGTGGTGACCTAAAAGGCATGTCTTTTCAGAAGGGTAGCAATAAGATCATAACCCTCATCAGAATGAAGATTCTATACAAAAGCCCCCTTGGTTCTTCAATTTTCTAGATCTGTTTTCTTTGTGTTTGTGTCTCTATATGTAAAGCAAAGTGGAGAATTAAAGCAATTATTTGGATAATTCAAGCAGAAAGAAAGTCCACAACACCTACATATGCTGCAATTATCTAGACATTTCAGGCAGAAGTGGAGCTTGAGCCCAAATTATCAGGATAGTGCTTCAATTCTTCTGAAAAACAGCAATGCTAATTGCATGACACATTCAATGTAGTATCACAGAGGAGAGACGAGAGAACAAAATCCTCACTTGACATGACAAAAAGGAGAGCAAGGAGTAAAAATATTCCCCATCACTTAAAATTTGGTAGAAAAGATAAAGGTAGTGAAATGACTAGTGCTAAAATGGGTTGTGGAGTACAATAGAAGGCTTTTATAAATATGCCTGGGGAAATAGAGAGATGAGGGAAATTAAGGCTGCTAATCAGAGAGGATGGGTATGAAATTGATGATGATTCTAAAATGGCCGAGAGAGTGAACTTATTCTTTGAATCTAGTTTTAACAGGAAAAATGAAGCAAACAAATTTGGACTATCAGGATATAATGAAAACCTTGCCAAATAGCTATTGGCAGCAATCAGGTGAGGGAATACAGAACTCAGAAAATTTGCACATTTATAAATCAGCTAGACAGGCACCTGAGGTTATTAAGGGAATTGGCTGATACACTAAATAGCTCACACTTACTTTAAAAAAGGAATAAAAAAACAATTATATAGCTGGGAAGATAGTAAATGTTCTTGAAAAGGATACCACAGAGTTCTCTTCTTGAAAGTTGTATCATTTCCTGAAAGAGCATTCCTACAAATCTTAGTGGTAAACACAAGATAGATAAAATACCATTTATTTATATTTAAACCATAACTCCCCTTATGATTAATCCAGGTAAAGGGTTAATAATAATAACGATGATGATGATAATAATAGAAATAAGTAAAATAATAACAATAAAAATAAGGAAAACCGAATTAAGACAGAACATGAGTGACCTGGATGTCTTATAATCAATCAACATTAGAATCTAGGAGGCCAATGCCTTGTCAGACAAAAGACTGGAAGAATTTCCCAATGTGATGTAATGGAAAGAGCATTTTTTTAAATTAGCTGTGTGACCCCAATCAATTTACTTAACCTCTCTGTGTCTTAGTGGTGGTACCTTTTGATAGGTCATGAAATTCCCTATATTCCTGTGGTTCAAAGGAGCATGCAATATGAGTACAATATCTAAAATTGTTATGTCCCTTTGTAAATATTACTTCCCTTATCTTTCCATTAAAAATCACCTGCCTTGGTTTTTAGTAGGTGAAATTTAGAGATTTTTCTGTAGGGTCTCCAGTTAATTGTAGAAAGGCACTTTAGAAATAATTTTAGCCAAATATCTTATTTTGTAGATGAAGAAATTGAGGCTAAAGGATACTTTATGGCCTATTGAAAGTCATGCTGACAGTTTGTTTCATTTGGGGCCAGGACACAGGATCCAGATTCTCATTCTCAAACTTTTTTTCTCTTGTTATGGTCCAGTGACAATGACATTGCAGAGAGGGAGGAGATCCTAAGGAGAAAGAACTTTTTAGAGAACAACTTCTTCATAATATGGAGTACTCTGAAACATATAAGAGAGGGCAAAGATGAAAAGGTAATTTGGAGCCCTGGGAACTCCAGGAATGATTTTTGGTTTTAATATTATTGGTACACCAACAAAATTTATTCAGAGTCACAAAATTTGAGGGTGGAGAAGAAATGTAGAGATTATTTAACACTGCCGCTATTTCCAGAAGGCCTTTACTAATAATCCACGCAAAGGAATTGACTATCCCACCTGTGGTGAAAAGCTTATTACCTTTCAAGACAAGCCATTCCATCTTTGGGCAACTCTGTTTATATAAATCTCTTCTTTTCGACTAGAAAAACCTTTCTGCTTAGCTAAATGCTTTAACTTCTGACCATTGGTTTTATTTTAATCTCTGTGGTTACCTAACGAATCTAAAGTTTTCCCATACGACTGTCTGTCAAATCCTTGGAGACACTTATCATATTGTCCCTAATGTTACTTCTCTAGCTTAATTATTCTTAATTCCTCAGATGATTTGGTTTCAGTTATCATTATTCTGGTTGCTCTCTTGAAGTACAGAGCTCCAAACTGAAAATAGCCTTCCTGGTATAATATAGTCAGTGAACATACTAGAACATCCACATTGGTCATCAATTGTATTCTGCTTGAGCTGATATGACCCAAGATGCCATGAGTTTTCCAGAGGGACTGCAATATAACACCTATCTTGTGAAATGAGAAATGGATTGTATTTACATAGGCCTAGGAGACACTGCATATGCCTTCTCCTATTAGAGATTACCCATGAACAAGAGAATTTTAAAGACTGGGAAATTCTACACTTAAAAAAAAATCTAAATTTGTTTAGCACGGTATTTCCTAAACATATTTGGTAACAGAACTTTTTTTGGTTTTATTTTTTTGTACAATAACATTGGAAAAGTTTTTTTTTCTTTTTTAACTTTTAACATGGAAAATTCCAAACCTATGCAAAAGAAGCAATAATCAAATAATGAATTCTATGTATCCATAATTTAGATATAATTATGACCAGTTTGTGACCAATTTTGTTCAAATATACCTCCATTCACTTATCCTTCTTCTGGGTTACTAAAGCAAGTTCCCAGTAAACATAGCATTTCATCTTTAAATATTTCAGTAGCTTGATCTAGTAAGTTATTGGTACTCTGTTTTTACACATAATTAAATTGCTGTTACTTAATAAAAAGCCAGAAATTCCTCAATATCATCAAATGTTCAGTGTTTACATTTCTCTAAGTATAATTTTTTTGTCAGTTTGTTGTTGAATCAGAATGTCAATAAGGTTCAGCCTATACATTGTGATTAGTTGATAAATTTCTTTAAATGTACAGTTGCAGACTGTGATGTAGACATAAAACCAAGATGGTGACATAGGAGTCTCCTGAACTTCCCTCCTCCCATGGACACAATGAATATAATCAACATATGAGAAAATTCTGAGAGGAATCTAGAATCAAGTTGGCTGCACATGAAGTGACTGACAAGATATCCACATTAAAATCCATAGAGAAAGGACCTATGGAATAGGAGAAACTGTCTGCAAACCACATCTCCAAAGAAGGGTTAATGCTGAAATATATAAGGAACTCATTAAATCAATAGGAAAAACCCAATCAATCAATCAATTAAAACAAGTTAACTTGGGAAAAGAACATGAATAAAAATTTTCCTAGAGAAGATATACAAATTACAAATGGCCAACAGACAAAAGAAGCTCAACATGACTAATCATGGGAGAAATGCAGATCAAAACAATAAGATATCACCTCACACCTGTTAGGATATCTATTATGAGAAAGACAAGAAGTAACAAATGTTGGCATGGATGTGAAGGAAAGGGAACACGTGCACTGTTGGTGGGAATGTAAACTGGTATAGCCACTGTGGAAACAGTATGAAGGTTCCTTAAGAAATTAAAAATAGAACTACCAGTTCTACTTTTGATCCAGCAATCCTACTTCAGGGTGTATATCCAATGGAAACAAAATCATTATCATAAAGAGGTATCTGTGCTCCCATGGTTATTGCAGCATTATTTACAATAGCCAAGATATGGAAACAACCTAAATGTCCATTGATGGATGAATATATATATATATATATATATATATATATATATATATATATATAATGTGTGTGTGTGTGTGCGTAATGTTATTCAGCCTCAAAACAGAAGGAAATTTGCCATTTGCAACAATATGGATGAATCTGTGGGGTATTATGCTAGGTGAAATATACCAGAAGGAAGAAGATAGGTGCTACATGGTATCACTTATATGTGGAATATTTAATTATTAAGTTATTTATTTACATCCAAGTTAGTTAGTATATAGTGCCATCATGATGTCATGAGTAGATTCCACTGATTCATCCCCTATATATAACACCCAGTGCTCATTCCAACAGGTGTCTTCCTTAATGCCACTTACCCATGTAGCCCATTCCCCTGCCCACAACCCCTCCAGCAACCCTCAGTTTGTTCCCTGTATGTAAGAGTCTCATGTTTTGTCCCCATCCTTGTTTTTATATTAGTTTTGCTTTCTTTCCTTATGTTCGTATGTTTTGTATCTTAAAGTCCTCATATGAGTGAGGTCATATGATATTTGTCTTTCTCTGATTGACTAATTTCACTTAGCATAATACCCTCTAGTTTTATCCACATAGTTGTAAATGGCAAGATTTCATTCTTTTTGATTGCCAGGTAATACTCCATTGTGTGTGTATGTATGTATGTATGTATGTATGTATGTATGTATATATACATGTATGTGTGTGTGTGTGTGTGTGTATATATATATATATATACATATATATATATATATCACCTCTTCTTTATCCATTCATCTGTTGATGGACATTTGGGCTCTTTCCATACTTGGCTATTGTTGATAGCACTGCTATAAATTCGGATGCATATGCCCCTTTGAAACAGCACACCTGTATCCCTTGGATAAATACCTAGTAGTGTAATTGCTGGGACATAGGGTAGTTCTATCTTTAATTTTTTGAGGAACCTCCATATTGTTTTCCAGAGTGGTTGCGCCAGTTTGCATTCCCACCAACAATTCAAAAGAGATCCTCTTTCTCCGCATCCTCGCCAACATCTGTTGTTGCCTGAGTTGTTAATGTTAGCCATTCTGAAGGTGTAAGGTGGTATCTCATTGTGGTTTTGATTTGTATTTCCCTGATGATGAGTGACGTTGAGCATTTTTTCATGTGTCGGTTGGCCATCTGGATGTCTTCTTTGGAGAAGTATCTGTTCATGTCTTTTGTCCATTTCTTCACTGGATTCTTTGTTTTTTGGGTGTTGAGTTTGATAAGTTCTTTGTAGATTTTGGATATGTCTGATATTACCTGATATGTCATTTGCAAATATCTTCTCCTATTCTGTCTGTTGCCTTTTAGTTTTGCTGATTGTTTCCTTCTCTGTGCAGAAGCTTTTTTTTTTTTTTGATGAGGTCCCAGTAGTTCATTTTTGCTTTTGTTTCCCTTGCCTCCAGAGACATGTTGAGTAAGAAGTTGCTGCGGCCAAGATCAGAGAGGTTTTTGCCTGCTTTCTCCTTCAGGATTTTGGATGGCTTCCTGTCTTGCATTGAGGTCTTTCATCCATTTTGAGTTTATTTTTGTCTATGGTGTAAGAAAGTGGTCCAGGTTCATTCTTCTGCATGTCACTGTCCAGTTTTCCCAGCACCATTTGCTGAAGAGACTGTCTTTATTCCATTGAATATTCTTTCCTGCTTTGTCAAAGATTAGTTGGCCATACGTTTGTGGGTCCATTTCTGGGTTCTCTATTCTGTTCCATTGATCTGAGTGTCTGTTCTTGTGCCAGTGCCATACTGTCTTGATTATTACTTTGTAATATACCTTGAAGTCCAGGATTGTGATGCCTCCAGCTTTGGTTTTCTTTTTCAGGATTGCTTTGGCTACTCAGGGTCTTTTCTGGTTCCATACAAAATTTAGGATTGTTTGTTCTAGCTCTGTGAAGAATGCCATTGTTATTTTGATAGGGATTGCATTGAATATGTAGATTGCTTTGGGTAGTTATAGACATTTTAATATTTTCTCTTCTAATCCATGAACATGGAATGTTTTTCCATTTCTTTGTGTCTTCTTCAATTTTTTTCATAAGCTTTCTATAGTTTTCAGCGTATAGATTTTTCATCCCTTTGGCTAGGTTTTTTTTCCTAGGTATTTTATTGGTTTGGGTGCAATTGTAAATGGTATGGACTCCTTGATTTCTCTTTCTGGTGCTTCATTATTGGTGTACAGGATTGCAACTGATTTCTGTGCGCTGATTTTATATCCTGTGATTTTGCTGAATTCATGGATCAGTTCTAGCAGTTTTTTGGTAGAATCTTCTGGGTTTTCCATATAGAGTGTCATGTCATCTGCGAAGAGTGAAAGTTTGACTTCCTCCTGTCTGATTTGGATGCCTTTTATTCCTTTTTGTTGTCTTATTGCTGAGGGTAGGGCTTCCAATACTATGTTGAAAAACAGTGGTAAGAGTGATCATCCCTGTCTTGTTCCTGACCTTGGGGGGAAAGCTCTCAGTCTTTCCCCATTGAGGATAATATTAGCAGTGGGCCTTTCATCTATGGCTTTTATGATCTTGAGATATGATCCTTCTGTCCCTACATTCTTGAAGGTTTTATCAAGAAACGATACTGTATTTTGTCAAATGCCTTCTCTGCATCTATTTAGAGAATCATGTGGTTTTTGTCCTTACTTTTATTGATGTGATGTATCACATTGTTTATCAGATATTGAAGCAGCCCTGCATCCCAGGTATAAATCCCACTTGGTCATGGTGAATATTTCTTTTAATGTATTGTTGGATCCAGTTGGCTAGTATCTTGAGGATTTTTGCACCTATCATCATCAGGGAAATTGGTCTGTACTTCTCCTTTTTAGTGGGATCTCTGTCTGGTTTTGGAATCAAGGTAATGCTGGCTTCATAGAATGAGTTTGGAAGTTTTCCTTCCATTTCTATTTTTTGGAACAGCTTCAAAAGAATAGGTATTAACTCTTCTTTAAATGTTTCACAGAATTCCCCTGGAAAGCCATCCGGCCCTGGACTCTTAGGTTTTTTTGGGAGATTTTTTGATTGCTTAATCTATTTCTTTGCTACTTATGGGTCTGTTCAAATTTTCTATTTCTTCCTGTTTCAGTTTTGTTAGTTTATATGTTTCTAGGAATTTGTCCATTTCTTCCAGAGTGCCTAATTTATTGGCATATAATTGCTTATAATATTCTCTTATTATAGTTTTTATTTCTGCTGTGTTGGTTGTGATGTCTCCTCTTTTATTCTTGATTTTATTTATTTGGGTCCTTTTCTTTTTCTTTTTGATAAAGCTGGCTAGTGCTTTATCAATTTTGCTAATTCCTTCAAAGAAAAATCTTCTTGTTTCATTGATCTGTTCTACTGTTTTGTTTTTTGGTTTTGATAGCATTGATTTCTGCTCCAATTTTTGTTATTTCCCATCTTCTGCTGGTTTGGGGTTTTATTTGCTGTTCTTTTTCCAGCTCTTTAAGGAGTAAGGTTAGGTTGTGTATTTTTGAGAACTTTGTTCCCTCTTTAGGAAGTCCTGGATTGCTATATACTTCCCTCTTATGACCACTTTCGCTGCATTGCAGAGGTCTGGGGCTGTGGTGTTATCATTTTCATTAGTCTGTATGTACTTTTTAATTTCCTCTTTAACTTCTTGGTTAGCCTATTCATTCTTTAGTAGAATGTTCTTTAGTCCCCAAGTATTTGTTATCTTTCCATATTTTTTCTGGTGGTTGATTTCGAGTTTCATAGGTTGTGCTCTGAAAATATGCACAGTATGATCTCGATCTTTTTGTACTTGTTGAGGGCTAATTTGTGTCCTTGTATGTGATCTATTCTGGAGAACGTTCTATGTGCACTCAAGAAGACTGTGTATTCTGGTACTTTAGGATGAAATGTTCTGAATATATCTGTTAAGTTCATCCAGTCCAGTGTGTCATTCAAAGCCATTGTTTCTTTGTTGATTTTCTGTTTAGATGATCTGTCCATTGCCGTAGGTGGGATGTTGAAGTCCCCTACTATTATGGTATTATTATCAATGAGTTTCTTTATGTTTGGGATTAATTGATTTATATATTTGGGTCCTTCCATGTTTGGAGCATAAATGTTTATAATTGTTAGATCTTTTTGGTGGATAGACCACTTAATTATGATATAATGCCTTTCTTCATCTCATGTTACAGTCTTTATTTTAAAATCTAGATTTTCTGATAATATGGCTACTCTAGCATTCCTTTGGCTACTATCAGCATGATAGATCATTCTCCATCCACTTACTTCCAATTGGAAGATATCTTTAGTTCTAAAATTGTTCTCTTGTAAACAGCATATAGATGGATCTGTTTTTTTTTTATTCCTTCTGTTACCCTGCTTCTTTTGATTGGAGCGTTTAGTCCATTGACATTTAGAGTGAGTACTGAAAGATATGAATTTATTGCCATTATGTTGCCTGTAGCGTTGAAGTTCCTGGTGGTGTTCTCTGCTCCTTTCTAGTCTTTGTTGCTTTTGGTCTTTTTTGTTTTTTGTGGGGTTTTTTTGGTCTTTTCTCCTCCTCAGAGAGTCCCCCTTAAAATTCTTTGCACGGCTGGTTTAGTGGTCACGAACTCCTTAGTTTTTGTTTGTCTGGGAAACTTTATCTCTCCTATTTTGAATGACAGCCTTGCTGGATAAAGAATTCTTGGTTGCATATTTTTCCATTTCTGCACATTGAATATATTCTACCACTCCTTTCTGGCCTGCCAAGTTTCTGTGGATAGGTCTGCTGCCAACCAGATGTGTCTTCCCTTGTAGATTAAGGACTTTTTTCCCCCTTGCTGCTTTCATGATTCTTTTCTTGCCTGAGTGTTTTGTGAATTTGATTATGATATGCCTTGTCGATGGTCAGTTTTTGTTTAAGCTAATGGGAGTCCTCTGTGCTTCCTGGATTTTGACGTTTGTGTCTTTCCCCAGGTTAGATAAGTTTTCTGCTATGATTTACTCACGTAAGCCTTCTACCCCTTTTTCTCTCTTTTCATCTTCTGGGACCCCTAACACCCCTTCTGGATGTTATTCCTTTTTAATGAGTCACTGATTTCTCTAATCCTTATATCATGTTCTTTTGCCTTAGTCTCCCTCTTTTTTTCTGCTTCATTATTCTCCATAAGTTTGTCCTCTATATTGCTGAATCACTGCTCTGCTTCTTCGATCCTTGCCACTGTGGCATCCATTTGAGATTTCATCTCAGTTATAGCATTTTTTATCTCATTTTGACTAGATTTTACTTCTTTTATTTCTGTAGAAAGGATTCTATGCTGTTTTCAACCCCAGTTAGTATTCTTATTATCATGATTCTAAATTCTGGTTCAAACATCTTGCTTGTATCTGTGTTGATTAAGTCCCTGGCTGTCATTTCTTCCTGTTCATTCTTTTGGGGTGAATTCCTTCATTTCATTATTTTGAAGAAAGAAAAATAATTAATAAAATAAAATAATTAAAATTTAAAAATTTAAAACCACACAAAAAAATCAAATAAAGGACTCTAGATCCTACGTGTGTTTTTGTACTGTTTGTTTAAAAAGCTTGATAGAATAGATAAAAACGAGAAAGAAAAGAAAAAGAAAAGAAAAGATAAAAAGGAAAACTTTTGAAAATTTAAAAATATGAACTCAATAATATAGAATTAAATGAAATGATGAAAGCAAAAATAGAATTTTAAAAATTTACAAAAAAGTAAAAAATATACTAGAAAAAAATAAAAATGTTTTTTATAAAAATGGAAAATAAAGATAAATTTTTTCTCTTTCTGTATTCAAGAATAAGAAAAGAAAAAAAATTGAATAGATGGACCAGTGAACAGAATGAAATACGATTAAAATTATATCCACTTTCCCCTAGAAGTCAAACTATGAAGCACTTTATAATCCACAAACTAAGTAGGCAGAGAGACCTGTGGTGTTCCTCTAGAGCTCAGCTGGCCCAGTTGGGTGGGGCTTGGAGTAACGGCTCCATTCTCCACTAGATGGGGCTGCTTTGTTTACTGGGGTGGAATGTTTTGGCACATGTAGGCGTGTATGCACATGCGTGTGAGGGATGAAAATGGCGTCACCCAGTTTCCCAGTCTCTAGCATCAGAACTCTTTGCCCTCACTGACCAGCAATCAAGCACCCCTCCTTTGTCTCTGGCTTTTCTCCACTCCCCACTTCTACACTGTCCATGACCAAGTTGTCAGCCTGCCAGGCAGAAGTCCCTCTCAAGTTTTATCTCAGATGGGCCTGTGTTTCCAAACTTCTCACTTCTGAGGACCCTGCAGTTTGGACATGCTCAGACCATCCCCCGGAGCTGACCAAAGTCCAGGTGCCGGCCTGCCCCCAGGAACGTTCATGTAACCATGCTGCTGCACATGATCAGAGACTATGGCTGGATGCCAGTCCACCCCAGAAAAAAGTTCACACATTCATGTGGCAGCAGCATCTCAGGGATTATGGTAAATCACACCATACACCTTGCACCAGGCTTCACCCTTAATGTCCTTGTTCCAACACCAGCGAATGCAGCTGTTCTCTTGGGTCCACTAGGACTTGGGGTGGCCACACAGCCTCTACTAAATGTCCTTCCAGCAGAGGAACTGCCTTTCTTCATGTGGCCTGAGGACCCTTAGGACATCGCTGTCTGCTCCTGGGGATTTGCCCCTCCCACCAGAGCACTGCCAGGTATTGAGCTGCAGAGTTGCAGACTCTGCCTTCTCCCTGTTTATAAAGTCTTAAAGGAATTTAAACCCTCTCTTTTCTCCTTTCTCTTTTCTCCCTTTTTTTGTTCAGTCCATTCTTTCTTTTTCTCTCCAGCTGCTTTCAGGGGGAATGCTTTTCCTGTACTCTCCCCCATATCCATCCTCTCTCCACAAACAAAAACAGCTGCCTACCCTCCGCAGCTTCTCTCTCCCCCAGTTCACCTCTGTGCCACATACCTGCTGAGTTCTGTGGTTCAGGTTGTGCAGATTGTTTTGTTAATCCTCAAATCAGTTTTCTAAGTGTGCAAGATGGTTTGGTGGTGTTCTGACTCCATTTCAGGGATGGGAGAGGAAAAAAAATTCCATGCTGCTCTTCCACCTCAGTCCCCCCTTCTATGTGGTATCTTAAACAAAAGTCAGACTCATAGAAACAGAGAGTAAAAAAATGGTTGCTGGGGCTCAGATATTCAGAAAATAGGGAGATTTTGGTAAAGGGTACAAACTTTCCATTGTAAGATAAGCAAGGTCTGAGGATCTGATGTATAACATGATATATTTGATAGTACTGTATAATATAATTGAAATTAAGTACTAGGTGAATAGAACTTAAGTGTTCTCAACAAAATAATAATACTACTAATAAAAAGATAAATATGTGAGGTAATGGATGTGATAATTAACTCAGTGGTTGGGATCCTTTCACAGAATATACATAAATCAAACAACCATGCTCTACATCTTAAATATATTACACTTTAGGCGTGCCTGGGTGGCTCAGTCGATTGAGCATCCAGCTTTGGCTCAGGTCACGATTTCACATCTTGTGGGTTCGAGCCCCGCATTGGGCTCTGTGCTGACAGCTCGGAACTTGGAGCCTGCTTCAGATTCTGTGTCCCCCTCTCTCCACTCCACCCCCACTTGTGCTCTGTCTCTCTCTGTCTTTCAAAAATGAATAAACATAAAAAATTTTTTTTAACATATTACACTTTCATTTGTGAAAACAAAAATAATGCTTGAATCATATTCATGACATAAAAAATAGGGATAAATATGTAGTTGCTGTTTCACCTCTTCTTGATTAAATGAATGGATGAATAACTAAGTTTTGATGCTGTGTGGAGTAAACCATGTTGTTTCCAAGAGGCTGCATTTGGCTAATTGTATCCCTGTGGTGCCTGCCTGCTTCATTTCCTAAAGTTTGGTAGTAGGTCTAAAGGCCTGGGGGTTTTTGTTTTTCTGTTGAGGAGTTATGAATTCAAAGTTCACAATTCCTCTTGATAGAAAGCCTAGTAGACTTTGATAACGTCCTTGTTCTTTGATATGATGACATGTTCTAGGCTCGGCATTCACAGTTCCTCTCTAGACCTGGAACCTACTATCTTCCCAGGAAGATTTTATTCCCTTTGGTGGCTGCTATGGGTGCTCAGCACCACTGCACTTGCCATTGTTTTTAGTCTGCTACAGTGGAAAGAGATAAAAATATGCTTTGAATTTTTGTTATAACTTTATTAATGTGTAAAGGACAATACGTTCCAAGTATTTAAAAAGTACACCATGATCAGTTTTGTCATATGGAAGCACATGCAAAACTGTAATTGAGTTTTAATTACCCCTCCAAACATTTCCTCATGCCTATTTGTAATCCATCCGTCCTTCCACTTCGCTCCCTAAGCAACCACTGACCTGCTTACCGACCAGAAATTAGTTTGCATTTTCTAGAATTTTATATGAATGAAATCATATCTTACATAATCTTTTGTCAAATTTCTTTTACTTGGTGTAATTATTTTGAGATTTATCCATGTTCTTGTGTAATATAATCGTTTCTTTCCATTGGTGGGTAGTATTCCATTGCATGGTTATACCACATCTGTTATTCATTCACCCATTGATGGACATTTTGGGTAGTTCCAATTTGGGACTATTAAAAATAAGGCTGCTATAAGCATTTGCCTAATAGTTTTTGGGTGAATATATTTTTTATTTCTGTTGGGTAAATTATTAGCAGCAGAATGCTTTGGTCATATGATAATTATGTTTAAATTCTTAAGAAGCGGTCAAACCATTTTCTAAAGTCATACCATTTTACATTTCCTCCAACAGTGTTAGTTCTAGATTATATTGTGGTTTTAATTTGTGTTTCTCTAATTACTAATGATTTTGAGCCTCTTCCTTGTACATTTTTTATCACTTGGCTATCTTCTCTGTGAAGTGTCTTTTTAAATTTTTTTGTTTATATTTCTATTATATTTTTTAACTAATTATTGAGTTATGAGAATTCGTCATATATTCTTATTACAAATATTTTCTTTGCATACCACAAGATTGTAAAACTCTTTTTTGTTTTCTTCTAGAAGTTTCATAATTTGATATTTTTGGTTTTAGATCTGTAATCAATTTCAAATTAATTTTTGTGCATCATGTAAGATAAGAGTTAATATTCATTTTTTATTATTTAAAATTTAGTTTATCCAACATCATTTGTTGAAAGTTCCTTTCCCTGTAAATTGTTGCTTCTGTTGAAACTCAATTGTTTATATTTGTGGGCATTCTATTTTTGACTCTATTCTGTTTCAGAGATCTATGGGTTTCTCCTTTTAACCAATGCTTAACTGTGTTGATTAGCAACTATGTATTTAAGTCTTATAATCAGATACTTTGAGTCCTCCAATTTTGTTCTTCTTAAAAACTGTTTTAGGTGGTGCCTGGGTGGCTCAGTTGGTTAAGGAACCACCTTCAACTCAGGCCATGATCTCCCTCACTCCACAGGTTTGAGCACCACGTGGGCTCTGTGCTGACAGCTCAGAGACTGGAACCTGCTTCTGATTCTGGGTCTCCCTCTCTCTCTGCCCCTTCCATTTCTGTTCTCTCTCTCAAAAATAAATAAACATTTGAAAAAAACTGCTTTGGTTATTCTATGTCCTTTAAATTTCTATCTAAGGTTTAGAATCAGTTTGGCAGTTGCTAAAATGCCTGTTGGAATTTGTATTAAGAATGAATTAAATTAATAGGTCATTTGGGGGCAAATTGCCACCTTAATATTGAGTCTTATAATCAATCCATGAAGATGACATATCTCTGTATTTATTTAGGTCATCTTTAATTTTTCTCAGTAATGTTGTACAGCTTTCAGTGTAGAGGTCTTAAGTGTCTTTTCCAATTTATTTGTAAGTATCATGTTTTATGGCACTAAAAAAAACTATAATATTAAAAAAATATTTTAAATTTAATTTTTATGATATTTAAAAGCATAATTGCTTTTTGTATATTAAACTTGTATCCTATAACATTGCTAGATTTATTCTAGCGTTGTTTTAGACATTTCCTGTGATTTTCTATGTGAACAAGCATTTCTTTTGTAAATAGGAACAAATTGGTTTCCTCTTATATTTATGCCTCTTTTCTTAACCTTATTGCAGTAGCTCAGCCCTCCAGCAGAATGTTGAGCAGAACTGATGAAAGTGGGAACTCTTGCCTTGTTCCTGATCTCAAGGGGAAAAAATTCAGTGTTTTATCATTCAGTGTGATGTTGACATTGGCTGTAGGTTTTTGTAGGTTTTTTTTAAGTTTATTTGTTTTTGTTTTTTTTATTTAAAAAAATTTTTTTTAATGTTTATTTATTTTTGAGACAGGGAGAGACAGAGCATGAACAGGGGAGGGTCAGAGAGAGGGAGACACAGAATCTGAAACAGGCTCCAGGCTCTGAGCTGTCAGCACAGAGCCTGATGTGGGGCTCAAACTCACAGACCTTGAGGTGAGATCGTGATCTGAGCCACCCACCCCAAGTTTATTTGTTTTTGAAAGAGAGAGAGAGGGAGGGAGGAAGGGAGGGAGTGAGGAAAGGGCAGAGAGAGGGGGAATCCTGAGCAGGATCCATGCCATCAGTGTGGAGATGCAAGGCTCAAATTCATGAACTGTGAAATCGTGACTTGAGTTGAAATCAAGAGTTGGATGCTTAACCAACTGAACTGCCCAGGTGCCCCGGTTTTTGTAGTTTTTATAGCTTGAAAAATTTCCCAACTATTCGTAGAGTACAAAAGTTCATTGATATGGCTTCAGATTCCACACTGCAACTAACATTGTGTCCCATGAAAAAAGTGGCTTGTTCATCTGGTAACTCAAACAATTACAAAAATGCTTTCCTGGAGGCAATCACCACACTTCAGTATGCAGAAGTGCTATAAGAAGTACATCTTATTTTGTCACCTAGCATAGGAAATATGTGTAAACAAGAATGGATGTTAAGCAAATTTAATTACTTTTATAGCTTCATCAAGAACATCCATAATTGAAACTTGCTTTTTTTTTAACTACACATGCACTGAGGTGAAGAATATAATTACTAATTAATATAGCCTTGATTAATGCTAAATCATCAGTAACTTTTCCCACAATTGCTTTTGCACTTTTCGTGTAAATGTCAACATAGTAAGAAAGGAAAATAATGTCTTTTGATTATTGTAAAAATAGTTTTTATATCATGGCCCCCTTAAAAGGGTCTCTGGTTCCCCCAGGGTTCCATAGACCACACTTTGAGAATTATGGCTCCTGTGTAGGTTAGCCTACAAATACAGTATGCCATTTTGAAATCTTCAGTGAGGTTTCTCCATTTTAGTGGGCCAAAACTTGAACACTGCTACATATTATGTGAGCTCTGGGAATTGTTTTCTTTATGGTGGTTCTTTGACTGGACTCATGGAGTTTTACCCTCAACTCAAAATTCAACAAAGACTAAAGTAGACACCTTTGCATTTTCTGGAGCTATTCCTCATTTCTAGCCGTCTATCACACAAATTGTAACTGCCTCAGCTTCCAGTCCTGCTATTCAACTCAATTTTGCTTTGCTCTCCCTGCCACAGTCTGAAAAATGCCTTATGGTAGAAATCAAAGGAAATCATCAGGCTTATATCACTTGTTCCCCTTCTCTTAGATCGTCCCCCTTCTCTTATTTGCCATAGTCTTTCATAGACCTGTTGTCAAATGTCTGAAAATAGTGTGTGCATGACATTCATTTGAGCTTTCTACTTGTTCACCATTAAAGGAAAAAATTAATGCTATTTATTACATCATGTCCAGATAGAGGCATCAAATTATTATAATTTTTAAGCCTAATATTTCTAGTGGGTTTTTCTGCAATGATTTTGTTTTCTTGTTTTATAATGATTATGTTTTCTCTTATCTCCTGAAGTGTCTTAACATTTTGGTTCACCTTACCTCTAGTATTTTACTTGAGATGGAATATACATAATCCAAATCCTTGCGTGCCTTTTGAGGTAGTTGTACTACTCTGGTGTCGAGTTATTATACCCTGGGAAGTTATGTTCCCTGGGGGCATTGGCTACTCTGATTGCTAGTGTGATTTGGAGAATAACTTAGGGAAAAAGCTTTCATCTGTGTTAGAACCTAATAAGAATAAGGAATGAAAAGTCCCGATAGTAGAGATCCCTTGTTTATTTCTCCCATTTGCTGTCACTCTGCCATGTAATTCTTCTGGTCATGGATTCATCTTCTTAACCTTGGGAAGCCAGTGAAAGGAGGTAGCTTCCTTGTAGTATAACACTAGCCTTGAAGGCTATGATCTGAAAGGAGAAGTGAATTCTTAAGAACTGGTTAGCTGTACCTATTTTCATCAACTCCTCATTCCTGCATGGTTTTGGAACTACCCTACTGTTGGCCCTTAGAAACCTGCCCCAAGGGTCTGGTTCACTGCTGTATGTTTCTTCCACTACGTTGGCAGCCACTGATTATCTTATAAGGCACCACAAGCAAATGGCTTGAAATACCTACTTCTGTCCCAGTCTTTATTTTCTTACTTTTCTAAATTTGCTAGTCAAAAATAGCCTGTAAGTTTTCCACAAGTTTTTGATATGTCTATTATCATTGTCTGTTGGTGGAATCCGTGTCTTCCTTTTATTTCTAAGATTTCTCTAGCATTAAAAAAAAAAGCATTGGAGTGAACCATCACTGCTGTTTTGCTACTTAACTGTAACTGAAAATCTCTAATTCTCCATTGCCTCATTTAAAAGGGAAGTAATGTTAACACGTATCTTACAAAGTTTTGAGATCAAACAAGAAAGTACACACAACCTTGTGTCATCTGGAACAGTATAAAAACTCAGTAAAAGTTAGGTGTTACTATTCTTATTAGTGTGATTATTAATTATGAAACATTGAACAAAACAAATATGAAGATAAAACAGATTATCACACCACCTGATTGAAGTATTATCCAGTCTTATCTCTCCATCTTGTCCACAAGCATTTTGTGGGAGGTGCCTTGTCGATGCTGTGCCAAAATTCAGAAACAGAACTTCTAAACAAGGCTCTGCTCTAGTTTACCAGGATATAAGTGATCTATAAATGAAATAAAGTAGATATGGCATAAGTTTTTCACTGTGAATTTATGTTTAAAAATGGAGCAATGATTCACTATATGCTAACTAATTTGGATGTAAATTTTAAAAAATAAAAAATAAAGTTTAAAAAATGGAGCAATGATAACTGTGAGCAAAGTGCTCATAAACCACCTTTTAAGTAAATAAACCGTTCCAAATTGACAATAATCTCACCAGACAATTATTCACAGAACCACATCCTCTCTGTTCACACTATCCTTTTAATCAAGGTTCTTCAATAATTGGTATGAATGGTTTAGCACTCTTGTAAATTAGGACTCTCAGTTGTCAGAAAAACCACTTATTTTGGCCAGGAGATTCAAACTCATTGAGTGAAACTAGTTATTTCTTACATTTCCTGTCCTGACTTAGGCTAAATCACATTGAGTATAAGGGAAACTACCATTTCACACTCAGCCATAATTCTCCAAGTCGCTGTCATCCCAGGACAACTGTGAACAAAGGGGCTTTGATTGTACTGGAAGCAGCCTTCCTTATAACCTTGTTGGCCACTGTTTAGCTCAGCTGCTTGGTCCAGAATTTCTCTCCCTTGATGAATTCACCCTTGGTATCCTATCTTGCCTGCAGTCATTCTTTAGGATCATGCTAGTCTACAGTCCCCCTTCCCTACACACAAACACACACACAGACACAAACACAAACACACACGCACATACTGGTTTTGGCTCTACGTTTCCTCCCAGAAAGCCCTGATGTATTTATATATATTAATCCACCCTGTCCCTGAGCTCTGCCTACCAGAGGGAAACAAGTGGGTTCATCTTTATCGAGCTACAGAAGTCTTTGTTATACTTTCCTTCAGGAAAGTGGGTACCTCTTGGCCTTGCATTTACATATCCTAGTGTGACTGTCTTCAGCATTTCCTGTCATCATGATTATCAGCATCAATATGCTCTTAAGTGAGTTGCTGTGTCCACCTGTGGGCATAGAAGCAGCTGGGCACTTTTCAAAGTACCCTCTCTTGAGTCATTCCATTAGGGAACTTAAAGCTTGGTTATGTGACATTCCTTCAATCCTTTGATACTGAGTTGATGGCCAGCAGGCCTGCTTCTCAGCCACCTTGATATCTTAGGATTTCTCTCATTGTTCAGAATTAAATGCAGAAAAGTAGTTCTGCTTTTGTGTTCCACCCCTCTCTGAGATGACACATTCTCATCTATAGATAACACTAGAGTCTTATCTTTCTAAACAGGCATCCATTTCCTTAATTATCTCCCAATTATCCATTATTTATGTCTCTTTATTAGAATATCACTCACCACCACTCTTTCTCCTTAAACCTATCCCAAGGAACAGTGTGATTATTTGTGCATTTTCCAAAGGATAAAATTATTTCCACGTTATTTTTATTTTATTCATTTATTTTGGGGAGTACAGGGATAATAGCCACATAGAAGGATAAGTTCAAGGTGTTCCAGGAATGGTGACTCTTTGGTGTTACCTTCAACCATTAATTTCTAATAAATAAATAAATAAATAAATAAATAAATAATTTATGTATAGGAAATGGAATTCTTTTTTTTAATGTTTTTATTTATTTTTGAGAGAAAGAGAGAGAGACAGACAGACAGACAGAGTGCTAGTGAGGAATAGGCATACAGAGGGAGACACAGTATCTGAAGCAGGTTCCAGGCTCTGAGCTGTCAGCCCAGAGCCCGATGGGGGCTTGAACTTGCAAACTGTTCAGATCATGACCTGAGCCGAAGTTGGATGCTCAACCGACTGAGCCACCCAGGTGCCCCAGGCAATGGAATTCTTTATTAAATTGTGGAGGAATTTAATCAAATATGTGTAGAGTCTCAATTTCAAGGCTTTGGGAGACAACAGTGGTAATTATTCGTTTTTTAATTTTTAGTTTTTAATTTGTTTTATTTGGGTAAAACTGACACACAGTATAACATTAGTTTCAGGTGTACAACTTAGTGATTTGACTAGTTTATACCTTATGCTGTGTTCTTCACAAGTGTAGCTTCCATCTGTCCCATTACATTGCTGTTACAATATCATTGACTGTATTCCTTCTTGTGCCTTTTATTACCATGACTTATTCTTTCCATAACTCAAAGCCTATATCTCCCTCTCCTCTTCACCCACTTTTCCCTATCTCCAATACCACTCCCCTCTGCAAACCATCAATTTGTTCTATTTATAGTTCTGATTCTGCTTTTTGTTTCTTTATTTTTTTAGATTCTATTTATGAGTATAATCAAATGCTATTTGTCTTTCTCTGATTTATTTTACTTAGCATAATACCCTCTACGTCCATCCATGTTGTCTCAAATGGCATGATCTCATACTTTTTACAGCTATGTAATATTCCAACAGGAGTTGATTCTGGATTCTTGGTGATGGAGATTTTGAGCTATGTCTTAGAGACGATTGAGATTTAACAGATAAGTCAAGGCTATGGGGAAGTGGAAAGATATGGAAGTTCTTATATTTTGAGCTTCAGTATTATCTCTCCACTGCTTTAACTATCCATCATGCTCCTAATTTCTTTTAGACACACTATTATTTCAATTCACTGTTTATCATAATGCTAATATTTGCCATTTGAGCACCTGCTATGTGCTACAATTGCATGTATTTTTTTTCTAATTCCCACAATGATTTTTTTTAATTTTATGGATGAGAAAATTGGGTCTCAGGTTAAGTACAGTTGTAAGCTTTACTTTATGTCTTTGTAGTCCTGTTAGCTCTATTTCCACTGCAAATAAGCATCCTGATATCAGTAAGAGATGATGATGGTAAGCCTGAGAAGAAAGGCAGAAAATCTCAGTAATAGCTGCAGAACATTCTGTTGAAAATGAATGCTCATAATACTGCCTCTGTGTAATAAATGAATAGTGTTAAGATAAGTATTTTATATTTAAGAAATAAACAAATATTTGAGCACATTTGGTATTTGTTAGGGTTGTCCAGAGACACAGAACAGTAAGATACATATACATATATGTATACATATATAGATGTATAGATATAGAAATAGGTAGAAATAGAGATTGAATATGAGGAATTTGAGGAACTGGCTCACATGATTGTGGAAGCTACCAAGTACCATGACTGGTGCCTGAAAGTTGGAGACCCAGGAAACCTGGGGGTCTGGCTCAGTCTCCAAGCCTAAGAACCAGGAAAGCTGATGGTGTCTGAATTGAAAGGTAAGAGAAAACTGATGTTCAGTTTAAGCAGAGAGGAAATGTGTCCTTATGCAGTTGTATTATATTCAGGCCTTCAGTGGGTTGGATGATGCCCAGCTGCATTGAGGAGGACAATCTGCTTTACTTAGTCTACTGTTTCAAATGCTCACCCAGAACACCGATTCTTCCCCATCATGAGTCTGAGAGCAGGGTCTTTTCAAGGAAGGTGAGAAAGGACTTTTTTTTTTTTTAATATATGAAATTTATTGTCAAATTGGTTTCCATACAACACCCAGTGCTCATCCCAAAAGGTGCCCTCCTCAATACCCATCACCCACCCTCTCCTCCTTCCCACCCCCCATCAACCCTCAGTTTGTTCTCAGTTTTTAACAGTCTCTTATGCTTTGGCTCTCTCCCACTCTAACCTCTTTTTTTTTTTTTCCTTCCCCTCCCCCATGGGTTTCTGTTAAGTTTCTCAGGATCCACATAAGAGTGAAACCATATGGTATCTGTCTTTCTCTGTATGGCTTATTTCACTTAGCATCACACTCTCCAGTTCCATCCACGTTGCTACAAAAGGCCATATTTCATTTTTTCTCATTGCCACGTAGTATTCCATTGTGTATATAAACCACAATTTCTTTATCCATTCATCCGTTGATGGACATTTAGGCTCTTTCCATAATTTGGCTATTGTTGAGAGTGCTGCTATGAACATTGGGGTACAAGTGCCCCTATGCATCAGTACTCCTGTATCCCTTGGATAAATTCCTAGCAGTTGCTATTGCTGGGTCATAGGGTAGGTCTATTTTTAATTTTCTGAGGAACCTCCACACTGCTTTCCAGAGCGGCTGCACCAATTTGCATTCCCACCAACAGTGCAAGAGGGTTCCCGTTTCTCCACATCCTCTCCAGGATCTATAGTCTCCTGATTTGTTCATTTTGGCCACTCTGACTGGCGTGAGGTGATACCTGAGTGTGGTTTTGATTTGTATTTCCCTGATAAGGAGCGATGCTGAACATCTTTTCATGTGCCTGTTGGCCATCCAGATGTCTTCTTTAGAGAAGTGTCTATTCATGTTTTCTGCCCATTTCTTCACTGGGTTATTTGTTTTTCAGGTGTGGAGTTTGGTGAGCTCTTTATAGATTTTGGATACTAGCCCTTTTTCCGATATGTCATTTGCAAATATCTTTTCCCATTCCGTTGGTTGCCTTTTAGTTTTGTTGGTTGTTTCCTTTGCTGTGCAGAAGCTTTTTATCTTCATAAGGTCCCAGTAATTCACTTTTGCTTTTAATTCCCTTGCCTTTGGGGATGTGTCGAGTAAGAGATTGCTACGGCTGAGGTCAGAGAGGTCTTTTCCTGCTTTCTCCTCTAAGGTTTTGATGGTTTCCCGCCTCACATTCAGGTCCTTTATCCATTTTGAGTTTATTTTTGTGAATGGTGTGAGAAAGTGGTCTAGTTTCAACCTTCTGCATGTTGCTGTCCAGTTCTCCCAGCACCATTTGTTAAAGAGACTGCCTTTTTTCCATTGGATGTTCTTTCCTGCTTTGTCAAAGATGAGTTGGCCATATGTTTGTGGGTCTAGTTCTGGGGTTTCTATTCTATTCCATTGGTCTATGTGTCTGTTTTTGTGCCAATACCATGCTGTCTCGATGATGACAGCTTTGTAGTAGAGGCTAAAGTCTGGGATTGTGATGCCTCCTGCTTTGGTCTTCTTCTTCAAAATTACTTTGGCTATTCGGGGCCTTTTGTGGTTCCATATGAATTTTAGGATTGCTTGTTCTAGTTTCGAGAAGAATGCTGGTGCAATTTTGATTGGGATTGCATTGAATGTGTAGATAGCTTTGGGTAGTATTGACATTTTGACAATATTTATTCTTCCAATCCATGAGCAGGGAATGTCTTTCCATTTCTTTAAATCTTCTTCAATTACCTTCATAAGCTTTCTATAGTTTTCAGCATACAGATCCTTTACATCTTTGGTTAGAGAAAGGACTTTTAACGAGGGTATGGGATTCCAAGGTGGGAAAGGAAGATGGGCCAATACAATGAAAGAGCTAAACTTGTGGGCTAAATGCAATGATTGTCTACTTTATGATTTTGCAGAGAGCATCAGAGTTACATGGAAGGAAGAGCGAGCTTGAAGAAGGGGCTTGGGTTTTTCGGAGCCATAAGACTTTCTATTCCTGTTGCTTTTTCACTTGGCTGAATGAAAATTATGTGAATATTAGTTCTCTTTTGTGCTTGACTCTGCTGATACCTACAGTGTATGTTACTGTTTTCTTCACTGCCATCTGTGGTTATCACTGGCCTGAAGCCTTTAGGTAGAGATAGCAAGTCCAGCCCCCAGCGAACCAGCCTGGCCTCTAGGGCTCTGCCAGCTGAAGTAATTTCCTGGTTGCTTCAGGCAACATCTCAGCAGGGGAGATGGTGTCTGTGAATCCCCAAGTGCAGTGTCTATCTGCCCTGCCTGCAACTTCCATATCTTGGCTCACAGTGCATCCATCTGTCCTGCGATGAGCTCTCATCCAGCCTGCTGCAAGGAAGACACTGCCCTTTCTAGTCATTTCACACTGTCCATCCCATCCCACTCCTCAGACCACACACAGAACACAGTATCAACCCATAAAAAATAAGTCAGGAGCTCTGGAGCTGGAAAGGGGTGGGATGGGTGTGCTTACCCTCTTCTGTCTCCCATGCTGCATTCGGGACACTTCCCTTCATTTGCAAAGTCGTGACAAAGGGAGACCAAGCTCTGGAGCCTGCAGATAAGGCTTGTGTTCTTTTTATAATTCCCATACAACCAAATACTTTGCGATGCCCATGGAGTTTGATATAAAGGGAATTATATAGAGCATACCTGTTTCTCTTTCTGCCAAAGGGAGCAGAATAAAATACCCTTTCCATTGCAGAGGCATAGGCAAGACACAGGCAGGACATTGATGATGCTCAGGCCAGTGAGTAATGCCTAGAGCCTTCTGGAAACTAATTAGATGAGTAATGTGCAGCAGGTATTTTTATAAAGGAAATTGGCTGGAATGAAAACATTCTTTTTATAAAATGGGTAAAGTCCTGCTACTTGATATCTGCTCTTTAGCCTAGTTCATGAAATATTAAGGATGAAGGGCTGATGTGAAAAAGTGACATCCTAGAGCAAGTTGTTGTGGGACAAGGACAGAGTGGCTCAAACTTAAGAAGACCAGCAGGATTTTGATGGTGCAAGATGAGAAATTTGGACTGGATTAGAAAGAATATTCTTAGGAATACCTAGTCAGGAGCATTCAAGGGCTCCCTTAACTAAGAGAAATGAAAATCTTCCATCAGAACCTCAGTCAATATTATTTACATTTTTCTTAAATATAATTAAGCATAAAATAATAGATAGTTGCACACATTTAGCTTTATTTTCTCATAGCATAGATTGATATTTTCAATGAATACTTTTCCTATTTTTAGAAAGACTCAAGTTAAAGAATCCCATCAAGTTATTTTTTTTTTAAGTTCATTTACTTTTGAGAGAGCGAGAGTGAGTGGGGCAGGGGCAGAGAGAGAGGGGACAGAGGACCCGATATGGGCTCTGCGCTGACAGCAGAGAGCCCGATGTTGAGCTTGAACTCATGAACTGTTGAGATCATGACTTAAGCCGAAAGTGGACGCTTAATTGGCTGAGCCACCCAGGAGACCCCCATCAAGTTATTGTTATAGAGAGGACATGAACAGGGCAGATCTCATTTGTTATTGCCCTCAATATTGATTAATTAATTAATGTACTAATCAAATATTTAACAACTACATGCTTGCCATTCTCCTATATACCGGTGAACAAAACATATTTTAAAAAATGCACTATGGCAAAGCCATGTTAGTTATATTCTACAGAGAAAACTACTGTGACAAAGCCTGTTTCTGTCAGGATGGAAAATCAAATAGAGAAAAGAGGATTGAGAGAGTTTATGTATGAATGAAAGGGAAGAGTTCCTTAGTTTTATCCTAAAATTCTACTTACATGTGGCAACCCAGGTTTCTCACACTACTCTATTGATGCAATCATTATTAGATATTAAGTGGGGCTAGAAATATAGGTACTTGTGTTATCTGCTCTCAAGTCCAGTAATTACAGTGGATTTAATCAGGAAAATGTGAGGCTCATTGGGCACAATTGTGTATTATGTCCACCATGAGTTAACTCTTCTGGAAAAAGAAGAGTGAAAGAGGGTCAGGCAGGGGAAAAGTGAGGAAGTGGGTTGGTGGGGGAAAAGCAAGTTTGATAAATAAGAGGAAGAGCTAGAGTCTAAAAGAAAAATCTGCCAAGTATTTATTAGCGTCATGATGCTTTCCATATTTCAGTCCAGAATACGGTAATCGTGTTTGTTTTATTTTTTTTTCCTCCCCTCCCCTTTCAAGCCCTCAATTAGGCCTAGAGAAAGGAGTCAGACACCTTTAAAACTTTCCGCTTAATCACCTATAGAGAATGCTCATTTAATGATTGTCTTTTTGTACCAAACAAGAAGTAACAATGCTTTTAGCAAAAGAAATGGAATGAGAAAGGAATTGCCTAATCAGCCCTGCTCATGCAGTGCTTTGTGAGAAAGATTATTGAATTTTCAGTCTCTGCAGAATTTTAATGAAGCTCCATCTTGCTGGAAAATCCAGCCCTTTGTCAATAGAGTTCAATAACTCGACCACCCATGTAATAAGATGTACCAGTTGAAATCTTTCACTCTGCCAAAGCCACAGGCATACTAGAAGTACCTTGGAACTACGGAAGCACTTTCTGTGTCACCACTGATAAAGCTCCAGAAGTCATGGCTAAAAATGCTATGGATATAGTTTATCTAACTAGGATATAAATGGGGGAACACTATTTATATCATAGCCTCAGTTAAATAATGTTTATAAGGACACAATAACATTGGCCATAATTATTATATGTCAGATACTCTGCTAAGAGCTATAGATAGGCTTCTTATCCCCATAACGATCCTAACAGGCAATTTCTTTTATTATCTCCACTTTGCAGATGAGAAAACTGAGGTTTAGTGTAGTGGATAGAATGCCTCCCAAAATATCAGTGTTCTGATTCTTGAAACCTGTGAATATGTTACCTTACACAGCAAAAGGGAATTTGGAAATGTAATGAGTCAAGGATATTCAGATGGAGAGAGTATCTGTTTCATTCAGGTGGGTTTGATGTAATCACAAGGGTCTTTATAACAGGGAAGCAGTGGAGTCAAGAGACACAGAGTTGAAGAGGTTATTATGGAAGGAGAGGTTGGAGAAATGCAGAAAAAGGCCATGATCCAGGTGACCTCTAGAAGAAGGAAGAGGTAAGAAAAGAAACTCAATTCCTTTCTCATTCCATTTCTTTTGCTGAATGCATTGTTACTTCTTGTTGGTACAAAATGACAATCATTATATAAACATTTGCTATAGATGATGAAGCAAAAATATGTTATTTTTGAGAAAAAGAGCTTTTAAGCTGTGAGGATGAAAAGCATCAAGTCCCTCAGTGGGTCATTGGAAGTAACTCTGAGTGGGACATACCTACTACTGTCCCTTGGTTTCTGGACCAACTTATGTTTACCTTCTAGGGACATAGTACCATATAAAGACCTTTGATATAGTGCATATATTTTTTTCTAGAGAATGACTCCCCATCCTTCCTGGATATTGCCTCTGAGCCAGTGCTTTAGATTTTCTCTTAGGGTACTGATCTATCAGTCTGGTACTTTCCAGGTGTGGAACACTGCCTGGTCATGCCTTTCCCACAACAGTCATGGTAACTGAGCAAGGTGCAGGTATAAACTGAGTGTCATGATTTTTACTGATAACAATGGCAACCCTACATTTTATGCACTTCAAATAAATCTCACTTCTAAGCCTTCTCTTATCATCATGGGCTTTAGTCATCTATACGCCTGGCAATACTCTAAGTAAAACCCTTTTGCATTGCTCCATGTTCATACCCTTCCTGTGGAATGTCCTTTTCCCACTTCTTTTCCTGGTGGATTGTGCCCATCCTTGAAACCTCAGTTTGGCATGCTTCTTTCCCCTTCTGCAACATCGAGTAGTCACGTCTTTCTTACCTGCTTCTATTTCCTTCAACCAAATTACTTTTGCTATTCTCTACCTAACCTCCTTTTGTCTATATATCAAGATTTAGAACAACGAATAGCTATTCCAAAAAAGTCACTTCTGAGGCTAGTAAAGGCTCTCTTACCTCACCTTCATGGATGACCTGTGGCAATTATATTTGCACCATATACTTCGGTGCTTGGCTTTGGATTGCCTTTTATTTTCTGCCTCTTATTTTTGTTCATCAAGCTATTGTAACCTCCCTTTGATGGAGACACTTCACTATTCCTTGGAATGCCCGACAGAGTGCTAAGCTCTACAGCTCAAGTTTTCTTGGTTATTGAGATTCGAGATTCACATTTGTTTAAAATTGTCCAGAAGTTTTATTCTTTTTTATAAATATTTGTTTCCCTAGTTAGGTTTTGTTGCAGTTAATTTTATATGATGTTGCCTTTTTACTTTGTGATTTCTTAAATGAATATAAGTGGCATTTTTCAAGAGAAAAAACACATGGAAAAATTAGAACTCCATACTGGGCTAATTCATGAGACTGGCAGCTGTGGAGTTTTGCATTTATGAAAAACGGGAACAAGATCTTGGGAGGCTGGGTCTATTACCACAAGTTTATTATTCTCTTTGAATCAGAATGTAGCACATGGTACTGATTCCTAGAAATTGTCAAAAGTTCAGTAGTAAGTATGTCACATGAGAGATATGAAACCTATGCTGGATGCTAGAACACTTCAGATTCAGATATCAGGGATGAATTTATATTAAAACTGCCACAAACAATATAGTTTCATTTTGATTACTATTGAAAATATCTTATAAATAGTAACTGTTTCATATGCATCTTTTAAATTCATGAGATAGAGATCACTAATGTTTTGCCATACATAGTTAGGATGATCAAATGACTCGTTAGGAAAATTAGTATTGTGATAATGTCAAAATGGATTAAAGACTAGAGAAACAGGGGCGCCTGGGTGGCTCGGTCGGTTAAGTGTCCGACTTGGGCTCAGGTCATGATCTCACGGTCCGTGGGTTCCAGCCCCGTGTCGGGCTCTGTGCTGACTGCTCAGAGCCTGGAGCCTGTTTCAGATTCTGTGTCTCCCTCTCTCTGTGACCCTCCCCCATTCATGCTCTGTCTCTCTCTGTCTCAAAAATAAATAAACGTTAAAAAAAATTTTTTTAAGACTAGAGAAACAGGGGAGGATCTCAAGAGAGGAGGTTATTATGAAACTCTAGTGTGAAGTTAATATCACCTGAACCAGGATAGTAGCACTAGAGAGATAACCATAAGACATTTACAAGACCAGTGATTTGTGGACATGGAAAGTGAAAGACTCCAAGTTTTCAAGCCTAGGAAGGTAGAAGAATAATAGTGACATTCTTGAAAATTGGAGAAAGAGGAGGAAAAAGATGAGTTTCTGGTTGAAATATAAAGTCATTGCTTTCTGTTAACCCAGAGGCTGTGGGTAACTTGGGGTATACAAACCTGAATTATTTGCCAAAAGCTTCTATGTCCAAAATGGTCATATTGGCATATTTTTATTTCTTCAGCAGATGTTTAATTCTAACTCTGTACATAGGTATCTCTGAGAGGACCTGATACATCTGGTTAAATGATAATTGGATTACAATATAATGTAACAAATTTAATATAGTATTGTTCAAAATGAACACTAATGTGGTTTGGGTCAATTAATGACTCAAAAATTCAGTAACAAAAATTTCCTTGAGATTAAGGTATTCATAAGAGTCTTGTATTAAAAATCAAATAAGACCTTAGGGGTAACACATTATCACCCATTTATATATTAAGGTGAATTTGCTAATAAAAATGGAGTAGACTAGGAAGAGTCTAGAAAATACATCAACATCTTCAGCTTTGACACAGTTTAGCATTGACCAGTCTAGATTAAGATGCTTTTTTCAACTGTGATAGATAAATGTTAAAAAAGAAAAGGCCAAGTTTGTGAAGTCTGGTCTTCAATATGGAAAAAAATACTTAAAATAATATGGGTGCAGATCAATAATGTGCCGAGTAGATACTTATGTGAGGATTTGCTGATGTTCTTCAATGGGAGGATATATTATTACATCTCCTTTTCTCTTGAAACCAAGATCATCAGGTTTTCTTATTCAGCTTCCATTTTGAAAGATCAGTTTTCTCCAAAGAAAGGGTCAAAGAATCACTGCTTCAGTAAACAGTGTGTTCAATGTATTTTTCCCAACTGTCTTGGTTTGTTCAGGAGTGAAAGGATTCCTGGGATATAGGGCTTTCATTTTTAAAACCAGGATAGTCTTGGTTAAACTGGGAGGAGTTGGTCACTGGAGAACCTCAAAGTGAAGAACAAGCCAAGTTCTAGGAGCCATATATGTGATCTTGGCTGCTGAAGCACATGGACATCTTGTTCTGAAATAGTTCTTCCGGTTCCTGGTGGTCTGGCTGCCGGCTGGAGACTTAGAGTAGGTCCAAGTTTCCAGATAGCCATGGCAACCTTGGATAGTCCATATATGGACATGAGCATTTGTTCCTTTTACATCTTGTAATTAGAAACATGGTTTCTTCTTCAAATGATCTGTGATGTGTTTCTACAAATAGTTTAATTATATACAAAATACAGGTGATTTGCTATCTGGTTCTATATCATCTTAACTCCTTAAGAGAAATAAACTTGCATGCATTGAGAAGTACAGATAAAAGGGCTGTTACCTTTCTAGTGGTGAGTAATAAAAAGTCAGTTCTGGCTGGCTAGGAGAAAACACAATTTCTCTGGCAGGTCACTAAGATACTTCATTTATCCAAACAGGAAAGATAGAAGTGCAATGATACTTCACAAACAGCTGGAACTCAACCCTCCAGTGCTTTTCTTTGGTCTCTCATGTCTGCTTCTCACTGCACATTACTTTATCCTTTGTCCTACAGTCTACATTTCACCACATGAAGGAAATATGGATACCAAGAGCTGATATGTTTCAAACCTTGGGCTTATTGCACCAGAGAGAAAGATTCTCACATGTCCAGTCTAAAATTGAAAAAAAAAATCTCAGGGAAATGCCCTGACCAGCAGAATTTAGAACAATCGCATAGTCTTGGATGAGCCACCCTGATGACTGTCTATGGAGTCATACTAGTACTGTGGAAGCTGTGTGGTTAGAGTTTCTGGAAAGTGTGGCACAATGAGAGAGAGAGAGGGTGTTAAGTAGGGGGAAAAAAGTGTCTACTACAGATTTCAAAGGTGTGAGTCTGGCAAAAGGATGCCTCCATATACCTTAGGAAAGTGTTTCACAAAGGTATTGTCTGCAGACCAGAGGTATCAGCATCACTGGGGAATGTGTCAGGCATATAAATCCTTGGTCTTACTTTATAAGTAGGGATCAGAAATTCTGGAGGTGGGGCCCAACAATCTGTTTTAACAAATTCTTTGATGATTCTGACACACTCCAAATTTTATAAGCCACTACCTTAGAAACTAAGAGAGCAATTTCAGTAATTGCAAACATTCATGAGAGGTTTTGTCATACTTGACATAGAAGATAAAAGAAGCATCACTCCTTCAACAAAACCTCTCCCCCATCCAGCCCCTTGTCAGAAGAGAGTATACTTTAAAATTCCTTTCTGGGGGCTCAGTTGGTTAATAATACAAATTTGGCTCAGGTCACAATCTCAGGGTTCATGAGTTTGAGCCTGCATCAGGTTTTCTGCTATCAGCAGAGAGCCTGCTTTGGATCCTCTGCCCCCCCCCCCTCTGCCTCTGTCTCTTTGTCTCTCCCCACCCCCAAATATATATAAAAATTTTTAAAAATAAAATAAAATTCCTTTCTGGGATTAGTAGCTTACTATCCGATTCTCTTTCACTGAGTAACACAACAAACCCTAAATTAATCGTGATGCCCAAGAAGTAAGTTGTCCTATCTAATGAATTTTCTAGACAACTAAGAGTTAAACAACCACAACAAAAGGAATAAAAAAGAACCCCAGAGGAAATACATATTGGATTCTCTACAAAATTCAAACAAAAGTGTTTGATTATATTTGCTTAGTCACTTTAAGTCTCAGTGAAGAAAAGTGAACCTAAATTAACCCTTTTTTGATAAACAGGTGCTCTTGGTCTCCTCATATTATTCTAAGTATTACTGATTAGTTCACAGTAATAAAGAAACACTCGCTAGAAAGATTGTTTTTATAAATTCTTGTTTACCCCTCTGTTTTTTTTTTATTTTTTGTTTAAAGCCAAGCATCAAAACAATATAAGTTACTTGAATGTCTTGATTAAGATAGTCTGTGCTTGATCAAACCATCTGGAATCATAGTTGTTCAAGTGGCCTTATACTAGAAACTTTGGTAGATCAATGATTATTATTTTATATGCTTAAATAGCCCTTTTGGCCTTTTAAAAATTGAGATTAAAATTTAATGCTAGTTTTATTTACAAAGGACTTGAGAAACTTGCTTTGTTTCCGTCCCAGTATTTCATAAATTTTGTTTTTATCCTATGCTACTGTGCTGTTGGATATTTCCCCACCATCTATACTATGGAACTGCCTGCCTTAAATTTTGATTCTATCACTTTTTAACTATGAAATTAGGCAAGTTATTTATCTTTAAATCCTGGTAAGGTCCCCAATAAGTGCTTGCAATTATTAATTATTCCCTTTGATGGATGTTGTCTCGTTTTCTCTTGATCTTTTATCAATAAGCCCAAAGACTTAGCCAATTTCATTTGCAGCTTGTGAAAAAGAAAATAAATATCTAGGAATGAGGAACGGTGTTGCAAGTTCTTCCTGTTGTAGTTTACCAAATTATCTAAATAATAAATGACACTCAGTAAAATACATAAAAGTTTTATAATTCTAGGAATTAATAAACCTATCCTGGCCTGAAAACAAACAAATAAAAAATGAAGGAACTGTGATGCTACTAAGAGCCACCTATAGCAGACATCATGATGCCTCATTCACTGGGTTTCTGATCATTGGTTAAACAATAATATGAGAAGTGTTTCAACACAGGAGTATAAATTTTTATTGTTGGGTTTGTTTGTTTTTAGAGAGTGAGAGAGCATGAGAGGGAAAGAGGGGCAGAGGGAACAAGAGGGAGGGAGGGAGAGAGAGAGAGAGAGAGTGTGTGTGTGTGTGTGTGTGAGAGAGAGAGAGAGAGAGAGAGAGAGAGAGAGAGAGAGAGAGAGAGAATCTCAAGTAGTCTCCATGCGCAGTATTGGAGCCTGGCACAAGGCTTGATCCCACGACCCTGGGATCATAACCTGAGCTGAAATCAAGAGTCGGACACTCGATTGACTGAGCCACCCAGGCATCCCTAAATTTTTGTTGTTAAAGAAACTAAACTAGAGGATCTTTATAGACCATGCTATTAATCTTCTTCTTTGCTGATAGAGATGATGAAAAATGACTTCCTAATGGTGATTTTGAACATGTCTAAGCTATTTTGCAACCAGGTTCTTTCTAATGTTGAGATGATATAACCCCATCAATAAATTCTCTTGGTATCAAAATTCCTAGTTCTTGGAAAAAGAAGGAAGAATCCGTAGGTCTTATCTGTCTAATTTCTCATTCAAAAAATTTTGTACAGAGCCATTTTAGTTGCCCAAACTGGGAGAAAGTAGAAGTGAGTCAAATGTAGCAGCTGTTTTATTGCTGTACAATGATGCTGCATAATAGTTCAGCTAAGCAGGATACAACACCTGATTCCAGTTCTCACTGCACTGGGAATTTCAGGTAGACTGAATGTAATTACTTTCTTTGGAGTTAGGCCAAGGTGTCTGGGTTATGAGCATCTCGTTTTCAGCAATTTGTGCTGTGGGACCATTAATGACTACATGTGCTCAGTGCCCAAATTCTTGATATTTCATAAAAGTAAGCAAAAAACAAACAAACAAACAAACAAACAAACAAACAAAAAAGCTTGAGATTAGTTTATTCATCATTCTATTTCCAAATAGAGCAGGATATAGCTCAGAGTGCTTTTTGTAGGTATTGATATGATCTGCAGGACTTTTGAGACATTTAGATGATGAGTATTGGCAGATATAGTATTAATGTTCACTATTTGTCCTTTGCCTGTGTTCAAAGGGACATGTAGCAACTTATAGATTCAAACAGTGCAAAATAAGACCATTGAGGATAAAAGAGAAAGAATAGAAACTTCTGGGTTTCAGAGTTAAGTGGATTACACCATTTTGGAAAGGATTTTGGTTTTTGTTTTGTGTCTGTTAAACCAAAGATAAATGTACAAAAATATGTGTGACTTTGTCTTATTTATTTATTTATTTATTTTTGCTAAATGTAGGACATAATAGGTGCTTACAATGTTGGGGGGGGGTGCCGAAATGAATGATCAGATACATTTGCTGTGACTTATTTCCTGATTACAGAAATCAGACAGAAGCCCACTGGGCAAGTCCTTGTATTGCCACAATTTGAACAGTAACCACAGTCATGATCCTACACAAGAGATTATTCAACTAAGCCAGCATCCCTCAGCTTTTGTAATGTTCTTTCTACTATTCGAAAATTCAGATATGTCTAGGAATAGCGTAAAAATCTGGAAAAGGAGTCAACACAAATATTTACTTTAATAGTTTTAGGAGAGCTGCCATTGTTATAAAGATAAGTAAAATCCAATTCTTGTTTCAAAGTAGAATTAATCCAGAAAGGAAATTTCCAAATGTAACTCACCCTTGAGAAACAAAAACCAAAAAATAAACAGCAAAACTTTAAGGTATAATATTAAAAATATCATAAAGAGTATAAAATCCTTGGGATAACACTCAGATATCACCCCACGCCAGTCAGAGTGGCCAAAATGAACAAATCAGGAGACTATAGATCCTGGAGAGGATGTGGAGAAACGGGAACCCTCTTGCACTGTTGGTGGGAATGCAAATTGGTGCAGCCGCTCTGGAAAGCAGTGTAGAGGTTCCTCAGAAAATTAAAAATAGACCTACCCTATGACCCAGCAATAGCACTGCTAGGAATTTATCCAAGGGATACAGGAGTACTGATGCATAGGGGCACTTGTACCCCAATGTTTATAGCAGCACTCTCAACAATAGCCAATTATGGAAAGAGCCTAAATGTCCATCAACGGATGAATGGATAAAGAAATTGTGGTTTATATACACAATGGAATACTACGTGGCAATGAGAAAAAATGAAATATGGCCTTTTGTAGCAACGTGGATGGAACTGGAGAGTGTGATGCTAAGTGAAATAAGCCATACAGAGAAAGACAGATACCATATGGTTTCACTCTTATGTGGATCCTGAGAAACTTAACAGGAACCCATGGGGGAGGGGAAGGAAAAAAAAAAAAAAGAGGTTAGAGTGGGAGAGAGCCAAAGCATAAGAGACTGTTAAAAACTGAGAACAAACTGAGGGTTGATGGGGGGTGGGAGGGGGGGAGGGTGGGTGATGGGTATTGAGGAGGGCACCTTTTGGGATGAGCATTGGGTGTTGTATGGAAACTAATTTGACAATAAATTTCATATATTAAAAAAAATAATAATAAAATAAAATAAAATCCTTGGGATAGAAGGAGAATAATTTAAAGAGGAAAAAACTCAGTTAGTGGTTGGATAGATTAAGAACATTAAGCTTCAAGGGATAAATTGGGTTTCTATGGTAGGAAGTAGGAGACAGGCTATCATTCCAGATAGAGATCAAAAGCAAAATGACCCAGAATATTCATGTAGTAAAGAAAGGTACGGTTTGTTTGAATCATTTGATGACTACATTTCGGATAAAAACAATATTGTATGAATGACTGTGACTATATTTTGGATTATCTTAAATGTCAGAATAAGGCTATGGGGAATCATAGAAGGTTGTGGGGACATTCTATAGACCTTCTGAAAGTGACAGTGACTGAACGTAGAGAACTTAGAAGTAAATGGATTTGAGTTTCTCAAATGATAAGAAATATGGGCCCAGATTTGGGTACTTTTAGTGGGAGTATTAGGAAAGCTTCCTGGTCAAGTTTTGACATTAATTGGAATAATGAAGCCTATTTTTAGATTTGACTTTCATTGTTGTTGTTGTTAAGAAAGTAGTACATCTATCCTGACAATTCTCATAAGGGAGAAATGTCCATTGCTTTTATTATATCATGTAGAGAGCAAAAGATGAACTTAGTGGTAACATTTTTTCAAAACCTTATGGTTGTTAAAGTTATTTTGTTTATAAGCTAAAGATACCACTCAAATTAAGCTTTGTTTTCATCTAACTTTCATTTCTACCTGTCTGCCTTTATGTCCTTTTAGTTTCTGAGTTGTATTTTACTCTTGTGATTTCTAGTATAAAAATTTTTTTTTCAGTCAATAGGCAGCATGATTAGTACAAGAGACATCAATTTCATGAACAGAAATCCATGCGATGACTAGGTAGGGGCTTTAGTTTAAGAGTCCCTGCTGGTATCTTTTTTTTTTTTTCTTTCTTCTTTTTTAACTAACTCAAGACTTCAGCAAAATAAAAATAAGGAGTACCCAAAAATTAAATTTGTATTTCTTAAACACCTACACTTAGTGTTATGCTGGGTGTTATAAAAGTGGAACTCCACACAAAGCAGTAAAATGGAAAAGGAAAAGAAAGAGAACAAGAGGAGCCAGATAAACACCTCTTTAAAAAAAATTATACCTGAGTCCAATAACACCACACATGTTCTCCCTCTGCGTAAATAAAGGGAGGGTAACAAAATAGCCATTTTCCATAGCAGTAGAAGCTTTTCAAAATATATTTTCATGTTTTTAGTGGTGGTGGGGTGTTAATTTTGGTTGGGATTGTTATTTAATCAGAACAGTGCTATGTCATAGATCAGTTCATGAAAGGAAACGAGAAAGCCGGCAAGCAAGTTCTCACCATCTTTCAGATACTTGCTGAGTTAAGGCTTGATGAGTCTCCCTTCATTTTATCTTTCTAATTACTTTAGGAAGTGTTATCAGATTTATTTAAGTCAAGTTGGAATTTCCATTTTGGTTTTTGAAATTTAATAACATCTCACTAAATATTTTTATAAAAATAAATTCATACTTTCCAGGGTTCAGTACCTTTCGATGCTTATATAAAGAGATGACGTGCCTCTTAATAACGATTTAATCAGACGGTGCTATGTCAGAAGTGAGTGAGATGTTACTTCGTGTAAGGAGATTATAAACACCACGACTGGAGTCTTACCATCTCTCACTGTGCTAAAGGTTTTATGGTGTTATTTCATACCATCTTTCTCATCATCTCGGGAAGTGTTAGCATTCTGATTTTACAGATGAGGAAATTAAAGCGCCAAGAAGTTTAATGCTGATGATCATTCACTCAGCCCCATTCATAGAAATTGTAGGATCTGGGCAAGGGTATAGTATTTTGTGCTTCATGACGGCATACTTAATAGTTATAATTTAAACTATCAGAGTTGTAAATAAGTATATCCCATTTTTCTGCCTCAACACACATACTTTCATAAAACAAATTGAAAAAATAAGTGGAAGGCTATCTTTTTTGTATTGCTGAAAGTTGACAAAATGTTAAAGATGATTAAATTTAATTATTTTTGTATACATTTGGGTATTCTATCTCTGAACTAAAAATATTTTAATAATAACATGAGAAAATGAGCATTGTTATATATATTTTCCTTAGTTTTCTGTTCATTTCTGTATAATACCCTGTTCTAAACAAGATTTTTCACATAATTTGGATTCAATCAGTTATAGTAATCTGAAAGATTAAAAAGGAAAGTATCATTGTATTGAGAGTATGCAACATATGAACGTGTTTTATCAAAGCTCACATACCAAGCATCAAATATGTTTTATCAAAACTGTAAATTAAAGTAAATATAAAGGATCAAAACATTGCTTCACAGTTATTTTAAATTTATTTTCTTCTAAAATATTTTAAAGAGCCAAATACAAAATATGGTTAAATCTTTTAATGTTTATTTATTTTTGATAGACAGAAAGAGAAAGAGACAGAGCACGAGTGGATGAGGGGCAAAGAGAGAGCAGGCTCCAGGCTCTGAGCTGTCAGCCCGATTCAGGGCTTGAACTCACGGAACATGAGATTATGACCTGAGGCTAAGTCGGATGCTTAAGCGACTGAGCCACCCAGGCACCCCCCTCCCAAAGTATGTTGTATATTTAAAGAATATCAAAACAATTTAAAGAAAGCTGAACATCTTAGCTCTTGAAATTTAATAAAATGTTTTTATAGAAATAAAACCATTCTCACTTCTAGTGTTCCTATCTACCCAAATACCGATGTAAAGAGACGGCTTCGTGCTTCTTACAAGTTACATCTCCACATACACACCTATATGTACAAGTGGAATGTATACGAGTTGTTGAATGTTTAGCAGGACAGAGTGTTCCTCAGACACCATGTACAAGTGTGGCAGAAACTGTGCTAATTAGTGGATGCCTTTGCAGCCATTTGTTTCAGTACAACTTGGAAATGACACTTCATTATGTAAGAATGTATTGCATTTATGCTATCTGAGAGGAAGTTTTGACAAGTTAATTAATTTGTCTTTTATCTAAACGCCTCTGCTGCAGCTCCAATCCTCCCTGCACTCCAAAGCAGTGTTCTTCTTTGTTGTCCCCAGCGGCACAACCAGCAAGCCTTCCTGGTGTTTGAGAGGAAGCGACATTCCTTTGAAGACTTAGGGCAGGAAGTGTGGAAAAGCATTTCTTTGGGTCCTGAACTGTGTTAACCATGAAAACGGATTTGAGGGTTATGTGCCCGTGATGAGCACAGGATCCCCAGGGACAGAAGCCACCTGGGGTTATTTAATAAATGTAGTTGCATGTTTTGGATATACAAGGTCTCTTAATCCACAGAGCCCAGGACAGGACAGAGCCCTCTTCTCTGGGTCTGCCAAGTGGTCACGACACAACTATGTGGTGGAACCACCAACAATCTAATCAAGATATCTCTGATTCAAGAGCCTACACTCTCATCATTCCAGTGCTTTCTCAACAACCTCACGTGTTAGGCACATTAGCAATTTTGGACCTGAGAGAGGTAGAGGAGGAGAAAGAGAACATTCTGCTTCCATTGCAAGTGATAAGAAAATGAGGCATCGAAGCACCCAGTAACTTTTTCTCAAAGGCTTTCCCAAAAATAAAAGGCTAGCGTGTACAGATAAACTGTTTTTTTTCCTACAAATAGGTTATCAACTTCCTTTTACTTTGAGTTTATTTAAAAACAAATAACAAAGTAGGAAGTCTTTTCACTTATTATTTTTAAGACTGTAATTTAGCCATGAAGCCACTTTGAAGAGTTGATTCTCCTTTCCTTAAATAAAAGGTGTTTCTGGAGCTGACCTGAGAAAACTGTGGAACCAGTGGTTTCTGCAATAGAGGGACCCTCATCATCGCTGTCCTCAAAAGAGAGACTGTCCTGGTGCTGCAGCATTCATTCCTGCATGACACGTGCTTCTGTAAATGGAGACAAAGGTACAAAAAAGCCCTTCTGTTGCCTAACGAGGTTTAAAGTGAGTTTCAAGTGCAAATGAAGAAGCTGAATTAAAAGTAAGTGTTGGTGGCTCCTCTAAGCAAAGTTTTCATAGCCTTAAGAATTGTTGTCTTCTGTAGTTGTCAAATTTCCATAAAAAAAATTGAGAATGAGGATGTCAGTATTAATTAGAGATACAATTCCTTTTTCCCCTTATCTTCCCAATATGTCTGTATAACACATTTCTAGAGTAAGCACATTTTCCTGGTGATATAAATATCATGAAACAATTATAATAGATTGGTTTTACGGGATGGATGAAGGGTGACCCCTGACTCCATGATGTTCCCCCGGAAGTTTTTCTCATTCAGAGTATCTCAAGAGTGTCTTTGTTTTCACCACATCCTGTACCATACATGATAAGAATTCAGCTAAGGAATTTAGCAAACATTCTCCAAACAAACAAAAATATTTACCTGCAGCTCTTTCCATGTTGCCCCTGGCAACTTTCCATTTTAATTGAGGTGATTTTTTTTAACTTTTTTTTTTAAGTTTATTTATTTTGAGAGAGAGAGCTTGAGGAGGGGAGGGGCAGAGAGAGAGAGAGAGAGAGAGAGAGAGAATCCCAAGAGGTCCAGTCTGTCAGCACAGAGCCCGATATAGGGCTTGAACTCACGAACTATGAGATCATGACCTAAGCTGAAACCAAGGGTCAGATACTTAACTGACTGAGCCACCCAGGCACCCTGAGATGATGTTTGAAAAGAATAATATTATTCCATGATAAGTGTCCCAACCTTAGCTGTGATACTCCAGATTCTGTGCAGTTTGTATGAATTCTACTGTGGACAGTTGGCCCAGCCCTTTGTGTACCTGTGTATTTTTATGGAATGAAGAAGTTTTGTCTTTGCCTTCACCTTCCACAATGGTGAGGGAGTTCATTGAATGTTTGAGAAGAAAGCAACTTGTCATGTCATCTGGTCTAATCATCATAAAACGAGAGCTAGAGACCAGAGAGGCTAAGAGCCTTTCTAGAATACATACTGAACTAGGATCACTGATGAAATGAAAATGTCATATCTAAGACCATGAAGAAGTGAACCGAAAGCTGGAAACTACTACCCACCTTTGTAGAACTTCTTCCTTCCTCCAGACTTCTCTTTTTCTCCCTACATCAGATGCCCAAAGCCTTCATGTTATTCTTCTAATTACAAGGGCTCCACAAAAGGCTGTCCCCAACCTTTTCCAGGCATCCCCCCCTGCTTTAAGACTATTTTCCCCACACTATTTCCTATATGCTTATCAAAATTTACCTCTGCTGTATTCCATACCTGCCCAGATCTCTACTACCTCTGAGGTACCACTCAGGCAAACCTAATTATAGGAAGTACATAAATGCTAATAGCTGGCTGAGAGTCTCAAAAACATTTGCATTTTAACAAAAGACCGGTGAAGATCTTTAGCACAAAAAGATCAAATTGCAATTGGTGAGAATCCCAAGAATTGGGATGAAGATACAATACTATAGCCCTACCAACATGTATTTTTTACATTTATGCATAACTATTCACTAAATTATATGTACTGTCCTCTCCAAATCCCCACCACCAGCAACACACTCTCTTCCTTCCACCTTTTCCATTGTAGCTCTTTATTAGCATTAATAAAAGTCTACAGTTTCACAACTCCAAGGGAAGTTACAGAACATTTACAATCTGCAAATGTGGCTGTAATAGCAAGTTAAGGGAGAGAAAAGTCTATTCTCCATACGGCAGCTAGAGAATAATCCTACAGCATGAATCCTATCCCATCCTTGCTTGCTTAAAGCCTACCTGTGACCCCATTGCACTTCAAATAGACCCAAAGCACTTACGATGGCTAGTAAGGTCCTTCATGGTGTGACCCCTGTGCACTGTGCAACCTCACCTATGTCTCTCTCTGCTGTTTCCAATGCTTTGCCATCCAATCAGTCCCATTAATTCCTCAAACTCACTAGACTCTTCACCTCTCTGAGTCTTTGCACACGACTTTCTCTCTGTCTTCTGCATAATGGCGCCTGATCGTCCTTTGGATTTTCAATTTTAAGTCTCCTGAAAGAGACCTTCCTTGACCCATGTACCTAATAAAAACCCCCAACCTGTGAAGTGTGCTCTCATCCCTGTACCTTGCTCATTTGACCCCATGGTAGGTATCACCATTTATAATTATATATCTTTTTTCTTTAAAGTTTATTTATTTATTTTGAGAGAGAAAGAGCATGCATGAGCAAGGGAGGGACAGAGAGAGAGATAAAGGGAATCTCAAGCAGGTGGAGCCTGATGGGGGGACACGAACTCATAAACCATGAGATCATGACCTGACCTGAGATCAAGAGTCAGACGCCTAACAGACTGAGCCATTCAGGCGCCCCTGTAATTATATATCTTATCAGTCTTCCCCATCAATATATAAACTCCCCGACAGCCAGTTTTATGTATTTAGTGGCAGGCTCATTGTCCAGCACATACTAAGTGGTCATTAAATATTTGTTGTATGAATGAATGAACATGAGAGTTCTGACTACAACCCAGGAGTCTTTCAATGACACTTTACAACTTGTCTTTCCTCACCTTTAAACGCGGTCTCCTCCCTGTGGTCACTTCCCTATTATTTTCTTCTGATTTAGTGCTTTCATGGGCCCTGACTTACTAGATAAACTAAGTTTTCTGATTTACAATTAAAAAAATGGTTATACCTGATTTAATTTAAACACAAACACTTGTATTCTCAAGAAGGCCACCTTTATAAAGGATGTTAATGAAGTCCTAGGCTCTGTAACCACCTGTTCAAGAGTGATTTTTCATCTCTCTGTTCCACACTTGCTCACGCTGCCTACACTTAGGGCTGGATTCATTGGAGTATGAATTTGTACAGCCAGTTTTCCCCACATGACCCCACACAGGAGAGTGTAATCTAGCCCCGGTGGGCATAAAATAGTTTCAGAGCAAAACCTGAACTTTAAGTCTAGCAGGGGAGTATGTGATAATATGATCCAGAAAGTGTCATAGACCCCTGTAGGGTTGGGTAGACTAGCAGGAGCCCACTTAGAAGTTGTTTCCTTCTACTACTTCTTTCCACGCAATTGGGAGACATCGAGCACGGAGAAACAGAAGCTGCTACCGAGTTACTGGCAACCACAGCAGAAGTGTGGCTGAGTTTAGCACAAAATAGATCTCCTTAGGTTTCACTACCACAGGATCTATGATAGCCAGCAGGATCAGAGACACATGTTTATGAGCAGTTTGAGGAAGCGTCGTATTTGGTCTGCGTGGAATAGTTACCCCCTTGTATCAAGGATTCTATATTAATACCAAGGAATTTAAGTCTTGCTGCTACAATTGCCCTAAATTCACACCAAGATTGTGGAGCCCTAAGTTAGGTGAGGATCATGCTAAACAGGAAGAAAGAAGAGGAGAAACTCCAAGTGAGGGTATTTCTTCCAGCCAACCTGGCTCATTTTCACAAATACCTTCATGAGGAAGGTCTAGGAGTTAAAGTAAGAACCCACAGACTGAGGTTTATAATTTTGGGTTATTTCAACCCATGCTACGGGATAAAAAATTCCAGTCATTCTAAGGTGAATATTTTGTTGTCTTTATTAAACATGGAGTTTAAAGAACCTCTTTATAATATCTGAGGATATAAAAAATAGTATTTGGGGGAGTAGGGGTGCTATATTCCCTCTCTGGAACTTTTAACAAATATTTACAGGTTGAACAATAATTTAACAGTACATATAAAAGTACAAATGAATTTTTAAAGATTCACTTGGAGTGGAGACAGTCTTAGCCTGATGTTAAAGCCAGAAACCATAAAGGAAAACACTCACGCCAGAATTTTCACTGAATAAATTAAACTGATTGTCCAAATTAAAAGGAAAAAACAAAGGCCCCACTAGGAAAATTGGGAGGAGAGCTCCTGCAAAAAGACAACAAAAATGAGCAAAAAACTTGCAGTGCTTTTATCATTATCACAGAAGAGAGTGGGCTTTTTGTTCAGGAAACACCTTGATGGACTTCATCGTCTAAGAAAAAAATCTCTTTGGGTTTAGCCTAATTGAAAAGTTTAGGTATGAGATTGAGATTGCTTTGAATTTCAATGACCAGAACTTTAGGGTTTGTGGAGAGGTTATAAGATCTGGAACTGTGAGAAGGGCAGAGACAGGGAGAAAGAAGGGCCCATGATGTGAGGAGAGGCTTGGGCAAGAGCAGAGCAGATGCGGGACAGCTAAGGGTCTCCCCCAGTTGACAAGGGCAAGAACCTTCGGAACAGCGAAGTCTGATTCTTAGTTTTAGTTTATTGGCTATTCCATGAGGTAAGCCTCTATTCTCTCCAGGTTTTCTAAACTCAAAACAGACTTATGTTAACACTGTGTTTGGAACTATAAAAGAGAGGTCTCCAGAGTGGGGACACAGGTGCTCAACAGGACAGCACCCACAGAGGTTGACCCAATGAACATAATCAACCCCACCATGTGCCAAATCCTCAGAAACTATGATTCATGAATGTTTGTGGGGAGAGAGATTGGCCAGCAAGCAGAAGGAGTTTCAGAAGTGTGGAGGTTAGCAATATCCTGGTGGCAAAGCCTGTGTAGAGCTAATTCTCAGAAAAATATAGCAATCTCTACAGGAAAAAAGCTGCTCAACATCACTGATTATCAAGGAAATACAAAATTAGAAATGAGGATTTTTTTGTGAATTAGACTGGAGATTTTTAAAAATATAATAAACATGGACATACTGTTGTTTGTTAGAACAGCACTTCCTGAATGGTGGTTCAAAAATGGGCTATGAGTATACTGATACTTCAAACGTTAAAAAAAATTTTTTTAATGTTTATTTACTCTTGAAGGAGAGAGATAGAATGCGAGTGGGGCAGGGGCAGAGAGAGAGGGAGACACAGAATCCGAAGCAGGTTCCAAGCTCTGAGATGTCAGCACAGAGCCCGACCTGGGGCTCGAACTCATGATCTATTAGATCATGACCTGGGCAAAGTTGGTTGCCCAATTGACTAAGCCACCCAGGTGCCCCCTGATACTTCAACCTTAAAGGTAGCTGGAGCTGGTTGATCTGGCTGAGAACACATGCCTCTGCTTTACTTTAAGACAACTCAGTACGCTCATTTCCTCTATGTGTCATGATTTAACAAAGGACACAAAGTACCAGGTTAGTGTCTAGAGTAACACAATTATACCAGATTGGCTTGGCAATACAAATCAACAGTTTAAAGGCACATACAATTAGACTTGACACTTATATTTCTAGAAGCCCAGAGAAATTTACTGGAAAATGCACAAAAATATGTGTTTAAGATGCTTATGACAGCATTAACTGTAAAAATATTAAAAATAAATACTGTATTAACCCATTTTCTATTGATAAATACTTATATTGGGACTGTACAGTGTGATAGTATACATGCTTTAAAAACCATGCAATCTATGTGTGCTATATACACAGTGAAAAAAAGCATTTAGCAAAAAAAAATCAGTATAGTATTTATAGAATGAATTATTAAAAAGTAATATACAAATATTGGGGATTCATCAAAGAAAGCTAGTGAAGATAAAGATTTTCATTTTTTTTACATTTATTTATTTTGAGAGAGAGAGAGTGGAGGAGGGACAGAGAAAGAGGGAAAGAGAGAGAACCCCAAGCACGTTTCCTGCTATCAGCTCAAAGACAGACGTGGGGCTTAAACCCAAGAACCATGAGATCATGACCTGAGCTGAAATCAAGAGTTGGATGCTCAACTGACTGAGTCACCCAGGCACTCCAAGATTTGTATTTTAGAAAGAAAAATTATCTCAAATTATCACTAATCTTTTTAAAAAATCAATAAATATCCAAAGGTATTGTAACAGAGTAAATTGTTACATGGTCAAGGTCTGTTGTATACTCTAGGCAGACAGTAGATGTAGCCTTTCCTGTTGGTGCCTAGTCTAGCTTCTTCTGTCTGAGTGTGTCATAGGTACCATTCACAGACTAAATAGAAGGTAGTAATGTCACCCTCTTAAGAGATCACATACTTCTGCCAAGGATGTGGAGTGCAGTATTGCTTTGGAAATAGGAACGCTAGGGAGAAATGTGCCTTACTATTTCCAACTTAATTAGAGAAATCTTCAGAATTAGCTTTCAGAATTGCTAAGCCAGCATCTTCCAAGACTTCTATTCATCTCCTAGTATTTTTCTCCTTTCATAGGATTAAAGAACTAATTTAGTAAGATTGTTGAACAGATTTTTATCAGGCTTAGCTCGTGGATATGCCAACATTTGAGTGTATGTATTGCACATATATAACTAACAGGTTTGCCTCCTCTCTTCTCCTGCCAAAAACCAAGACACTGACAACAAAGACATAAAATGTGATGAAAACAAAGACATAAGTTATTTGGAGTCTGCAAAGGCAGCCAGTTTTTGTGGCAGAGCTAAATGTGCCCCATCACATTCTAAGCCATTAATGAAACACTCCCTATGCAAATCTATTGAGCATCTTCTACGTACAAAGCATTTTGAGAGCTTCAGGGAAGACATGAGTAAATACCACAAATGTGTGGAGAGAGGCTTATAGACTGCAAGGGAGAACAGATATAACAAACAAGTCAAAAAGTTACCACTACATTTAGTCATGTAAAACGAGAGTTCTTTGTTTTCTGTAAGTATCATCACCTCCTATGTGAAACCCATCCTAACAAGTTTCAAAGGCTGGGTGTGTCTGCTGAGGAGGAAATAGGGACACAAACCATTTGAGTTATGGCAGACTCTGATTTCCTTCCATTTCTTTCAGGTTGAAAAATCTCATTTGGGTAAATCTTCAGGCAGTTCAAGCTTAGATTCCTGCCAGGGCTGACCCTCCCCTCCACTTTTTACTCCTCAGGTGGCATCTGGTTGCAAAAAGGAGCTGACCTCGAGGCGTTGGGGTTGGCCTATTTCCATGTTGTCTTCCTCTTCTCTCTGAGACTCAGTTTCTTTCAGTGCTGATTTTGGTGGTGATGCAGCCTGTTCCACTGACTTTGAGAGGACCGCAGTTCCTGCCAGTGCCCTTGAATCAGGGCCATCACTAGCCTACACAGGGCATTTTTCAGAATCAGAGAAAAATTCCTCCTGCCGCTAGACACAGAGGGCATACCAGAGGGCATGACTCTGCAGGCAGAACATGGACCAGACTATAGCCGCGCACGCCTTCAGTGAGCTCCTTGGCACAGGGCCAATCTGTATTATCGTTCATGGAGGTCCTGCCATCAGCATTGCCTCTTACAAAGCTGCACTCTTCTGTTCTCTCTGTAGCTCAAAGCCAGGTGTTTGCTGACCCACCGAATCTTCCTAGACCTCTCCACTTTGGAAGGGAATGGAGCGCTTCTGGATCCCTTTCATATCAGAGGCCATGTGGAGCCAGTATTGTGATCTCCAATTTTAGGCTCATCCATCCAGACTAGATCCTAGGACAGAGACTGCTCCCAATGGACACTAACAACCATCACTGGTTGCCTTGTTGCCAGAGTGAACGTTTGAGGCCTAATCAAGTAAACTCCAATTTTATTATAGGCCTGTAGGACCAGCACCTTTACGTTACTTCTACCTGCGGTCTAGTAAAAGTGCTCTTAAATTAAAGCACTTAATTCCACCAAAGTAAAGAACAAGTAAAACTTTGAAAATAACTCATGCTCAGTAGATACTGATTTGGGTGTATACCTTGTACCAACCTAGTTCTGAGTAGACAAATGGGATAGGGTAGCTCATCACATCTCCACATCTTCTTGATTTATGTCCTATTATATAACTTATTATATTATTTGGGAATAATAAGTAGTTTACTGCACTATGGTTTTTGTTAAGTGATTAAAATATCACAAGTTATCCAGTCTCTTATTAACACCTCACCTTGTTAAGATATACAAGATATGAGTTTTTATTTTTTAAAAATGTATGTTTGTTTATTTATGAGAGAGAGAGAACATGTGCACCAGCGGGGTTGGGGGGGGGGTGCAGACAGAGAGAGGGAGAGAATTCCAAACAAGCTCTGAGCTGTCAGCACAGAGCCTGACACATGGCTTGAACTCATGAAACTTAAGATCATGACCTGAGCTGAAATCGAGTTGATGCTTAAGTGACTGAGCCACCCAGGCACCCCATGAGTTTTTATTTTTTATTTGTTTTTAATTTTTAAATGTTTATATTTGAGAGAGAGAGAGAGACCAGTGCGCAAGTTGGGGAGGGGCAGAGAGAGATGGAGACACAGAATGTGAAGCAGGCTCCAGGCTCCAAGCTGTCAGCTCAGAGCCCAATGCGGGGCTCAAACTCATAAACCGGGAGATCATGACCTGAGTCAAAGTCAGACACTTAACCAGCTTAGACACCCAGGTGCCCCTTTATTTTTTATTTTTAAATGTATGTTTGTTTGTTTGTTTGTTTTGAGAGAGTGAGAAAGAGGGTATGTGTGGGAGGGGCAGAGAGAGAGGGAGAGAGAGAATTCCAAGCAGACTCCACACTGCCAGCACAGAGTCCAGCGCAGGGCTTGATCTCATGAACCATGTGAGATCAGGACATGAGCTGAAATCAAGAGGCAGACATTTAACTAACTGAGCCACACAGGTGCCCTAATTCTTTTATTTATTTATTTATTTATTTATTTATTTATTTATTGGAAACATTTATTTATTTTTGAGACAGAAAGAGACAGAGCATGAACAGGGGAGGGGCAGAGAGAGAGGGAGACACAGAATCTGAAACAGGCTCCAGGCTCCAGGCTCTGAGCTGTCAGCACAGAGCCCGACGCGGGGCTTGAACTCACGGACCGTGAGATCATGACCTGAGCCGAAGTCGGATGCTTAACCGACCAAGCCACCCAGGTGCCCCAATTCTTTTATTTTTTAATGTAATTTGTACTCATGGTTTTTGGGCAGTCATGCCAATGTAACCATCTTGATCTTAGAGTGTCTGCAACATTTGAGCATGATGCTGTGAGAGGCCTCTTCACAGAGTGAGACTGGGCTTTAAGGAAACCTGCATGCCCCCTAAAAGTATATGCAAAATATAGTGTGTTCCCTGGGAAAGGGTCCGCAGCATTCATGATGTTTCTGAAAGTTGCTCTGACAAAATTCGATCAACACAAAACAAGCATATAAACAAAAAACTACCACTGAAACACAATTGAAATTAGTCCCAAAGGTGATTTCATCATATGGCTGTGTGGGAAATATGGTAAATAAGGTCTAATTGAAGATAAGTAGATAGGTAGGTATGTAGGTAGATAGATAGACACACAGATGATAGATATAGACATAGATATAGATACAGATATAGAGGGGCGCCTGGGTGGCTCAGTTGGTTAAGCGTCTGACTTCGACTCAGGTCGTGATCTCACCGTCAGTGAGTTCGAACCCCATGTCAGGCTCTCTGCTGACAGCTCAGATCCTGGAGCCTGCTTCAGATTCTGTCTCTCCCTCTTTCCCTGACCCTCCCCCGTTCATGCTCTGTCTCTCTTTGTCTCAAAAATAAACATTAAAAAATTTTTTTAAAGATATGGATATAGATATGGATAGATGGTTAGACATAAATATGGATAGATGGATGGATGGATATAGATAGATGGTTGGCTGGGTGGATAGATAGATGATAGATAGATCGATCGATCGATATCTGTGCAGATATTGATTATCTTTTCTTGAGCTTATGGGAAGAAAAGCCAGAAAGAAAGAAAGTCAGATCACTCCTGTAGACCTGCCATACAAATTTAATGTCTGTTAGAAACCCCCAGGGCCTACAGTGGAGCAATGTATAAGTACAAAAATATATACTGAAGAACACTATTCATATCCTATTGCAGTCACATATATACAACCTTTTTTTTTTTCTGTCTTGAAGAGGGAAACACATACTGCCATTTAAGTTGCCTTTAATTTGCATAGAGAAATGAGAATTTTAAGATGTTTCCATGAGGAGCTGAAAACAGAGTTTAGGCTCCTTTCTCCACTTACAGCTAGAGTCAAAATGCAAAACAAATAAATTCCCCTTTTCAAAAGTATTTTGTCCTGGGGGCTGAAGAAATCTTTGCAGGAATATTTTTCAAAAACAATATAATTCAGATTATTTTTGATTAAGGAAGCTCCAAACCCTTTGGAACAGCAGAACAATGCACCACGATTACTTCAAAATGGCTCTTTATCTATTTAATCAAGAAGATTTTTCTTGTTTAAACCAGATTGTTTTCTTGCTCCTGTCATCAGTCCCCACTTTGCACATCAGCAACTGCCAGGGACTTGACAGAGCCACCACCCCAGTGTCTGCGTCATCCTTCCTCTTGCCCCACTGTTACCAGAAAGCCTCCTGTTTACACTAACTCACCTAATCTATTGTGATAGGTTCTCTGTTGGCTTTCTTCCCTCTATGCCATCTTTTTGGAATCATTTCTTTAGACTGTAATCTCATTAATATTCTTAAATCCCCAAAGGAATCATGTTCCTACCTTTCCCTTCAAAATATCTAATGGTTCATTCCTGAGAGAATATCATTCATCCCTGCCTTGACGTTCAATGCTTCATCACACATTCCCTGCTCTGACTCAGATTTCAACTAGCCCTTTCAACTTTGCATCTTTTCTATAGGTCTGTGATACCCTAGTGATTATACATCTTTCTCCATCTAAACCCTAAGTTGAAAAAAATGTCTTTGATATGCCTCTTGTCTACCTCAACAAAAAGCAATCTCTTAAAGCCAAAAGGAAACCTTCCATAAAGAATTACTGCATCTTTGTCTAGTACAAAGAGGTCATTTTTTAGCCTTGAGCTTGAACTTTCTTAAGTCCATAGTGAGATAACAATCTTTAAAACTGGACTGTGTGGGAGTGCCTGGGTGGCTCTGTCCATTGATTGTCTGACTCTTGATTTTGGTTCAGGTCATGATCTCACAATTGGTGAGATTGAGCCCCGTATCAGACTCTGCACTGACAGCGTGGAGCCTACTTGGGAGTCTCTCCCTCCATATCTGTCTCCCTCTCTCTCTCTCTCTCTCTCTCTCTCTGTCCCTCCCCTGATCATGTGCTCTCTTTATCTCAAAATAAATAAATAAACATTAAAAAAACAGACTGTGGATAGAGAGCAGAGTTTTTCTAAATTCTAACAATTCCTTAGGCATATCAAGAACCAAATATGAAGCACAAGTGACAAAAGAAAATGGATAAGCTGAACTTCATAGAAATTAAAAACTTGTGCTTCAAGCCCAGCAATTAATTTTATGACTATTATTCTAAATTCACTTTCTGTTATATTGTTTAAATCCTTTTTGATCAGTTTGTTAGCTGTTGTTATTTCCTGGAGTTTCTTTTGAGGGTAATTCTTCTGCTTCCTCATTTTGGATAGTCGCTGGAGTGGTGCGGGACTGTGGGGCACTTCCCCTGTGCTGTCTTGAATAACTTGCGTTGGTGGGCGGGGCCGCAGTCAGACCTGATGTCTGTCCCCAGCCCACTGCTGGGGCCACAGTCAGACTGGTGTGTGCCTTCTCTTCCCTTCTCCTAGGGGCGGGATTCACTGTGGGGTGGCATGGCCTGTCTGGGCTACTTGCACACTGCCAAGCTTGTGGTGCTGGGGGTCTGGCGTATTAGCTGGGGTGGATTGGCAAGGTGTACAGGGGTGGGAGGGGCAGGCTCAGCTCGCTTATCCTTCAGTGATCCGCTTTGGGAGGAGCCCCTCTTCTGTGGGCCTCTCATCTGTGCTACAGAATCCGTTCTGCTAGTCTTCTGGCGGTTTTCTCTAAAAACTTGTGCTTCAAAGGACACCAAGGAGAAAGTAAAAAAAAAAACAAAAAAAAAAAACCTCACAGAATGGAAGAAAAGATTTGCAAATAATGTATCTGACAAAGAACTTACATCTGGAATATATAAAGAATTCTTACAACTCAGCAATAAAAAATGATCAAAGTCTTTGGGTAAGACTTCTCCAAAGAAGTTTCACAAATGGCCAATAAGCACATGAAGAGATGCTCAATGTCATTATCCATAAAGGAATTGCAAATCAGATATTGCAATGAGATACCACTTCCTACCCAGTAGGATAGCTGTAAGCAGAAAGACATATAAGAATTCTCGACAAAAGTGTGGAAAACTAGAAATCTATATGCTGCTGGTTGACATGAAAACAGAGCAGCTTCCTTGGAAAATGGTCTGACAGTTCTTGAAAAGGTTAAACAGACTTATATAACCCAGTAATTCCTCTAGTAGGTATATACTCAAGACAACTAAAAATCTATGTCTACAATAAAATCTATACACAAATGGTCATAGCAGCATTACTCATTATAGTCAAAAGATGGGAAGAACTCATATCTACATTAACCGAAGAGCAAGTAAAATGTGGTATATTTCTACAATGGAATATTACCCAGCAATGAAAAGGAACAAAGTACTGACACCTGCTACAACATGGATAAACCATGAAAATATTATGGTAAGTGAAACAAGCCCATCACAAAATGAGCTACATAATGTATAATCTCATTTATATGAAATATCCAGAGTGAGCAAATCCATAAAAATAGAAAATAGACTCAGGGTTGCTAGAGGCTGAGGGAATGAGGGAAATGGGGAGTGACTGCTAGTGGGTATGTGATTTGTTTTGGGGGTGATGAAAGTGTCCTGAGATTAGACAGTGGTAATAGTTGGACAACCCTATGAATATAATTACTGTATACTTTAAAATATAATTATTGTATGCTTTAAAAGCCTTACTTTTATGGTAAATAAATTCTGTATCAATCAGATTTTTATTTAAAAAATGCTATTGGAAACAGAGTGCAATTTTTGTTTTTAAATCAGTCATGGAGGATTCGAACCATAGAGTTTTACTAGAGTAGTAAGACAGAGCAAATGGAGGAAATGATACTGAGCAACATTTCTACAATTTGGAAAGAAAATTCCATTTTAAACAATAAGCTGGAAGCAGAGCAAGGCATTTAAACTGAGGAGAGGGGCAAGATGAAACCTGGGTCCCTCAGTAACCCCAAAGGACTACTTTCAAGCAAAATAGTAGAAATTCTGATAGAAAACCCAGATAACCTAAGAAAAAAATCTGAGACCCTTTGAGCTGATACTCTGCTTTGTCGCCATATCCTACAAGGCATTTGTCTACTTCAAATATCTTGACCTTTTTTCCTTTAATAATTGACCTTAGAGATGAATGTACTTAGGGTTTTTTTTCCCCAACTTTTGGGACTTCTGTTATGAACCTCACTCTGACTTTAGAATTTCCTCTATTTTCTAAGCTCTATCTGAGTCCCTGAGCTCTTGCACAGTTTTGGCCCCACCACCACCCAGACCCTGACAAAGACATGAGGCACAGAGAACACAGTAAGAATATGAAAAGGAAAGCTAAAGTACCCAAAGGGCCTCTCGCCTGGGATGTCGGCAGTTTATAAGCTACCATGTTTGCATATTAAGCCATTCTGTTATATCCTTTGATCCTCAGCAGGGGACTAATGGAGAGTCTTTGAAAGGACACTAGACAAAGACCATCAAGAAAGAAGATTTATGATCCTTGGGGGACAGTCAGCAGATTCAGATACTGTCTGTCTCTCTCTGCTCTCAAAGTACAGAGACAGAATAAACAGCCTCTTGAGTCTTTAGATGAGGAAACAAATGGAGTCACTGGTTCCAAGGTCAGGAAGGTTTCAATATTCACCATGAGTCCAGTGCCACCAAAATCATCAGAAAACCTGAAAAAAAAATGCAGATGATTGAGGCATTGACCCAGTAGACAAAATTATCATAATGGTAGAATGAGCATGTATTGATGTCTCCAGTTATCCCAAAGACTTTGATACGAATTATATGTGTATGTATATAGATAGAAGATATAGATAGATAGATAGATAGATAGATAGATAGATAGATGATAGATTATATAAAATCTATTTGACAAAGAGAAAAGGTCATAACAATCCATAACCCAAATGCACCAAAGGTGAGGGCAGCTGTAGTGGTGGCAATGATTCTGAGTGCTCCTAGTTGACTCAGGTAACAAAGGAAACATATCAAGACCCTGAGACAATTGACACCATAAATAGATGGATAACTATATTCAGAGTACCTGAATCGGTGGGTGAACTACTGCATACTCTAAAGCACTGAGTGTGGGTGCTGGATCTGGAGGCTAAGCGGGACAATGCCTGCTGTTAACAGGATATCCAGGAGGCAAGATCTTCAGTCTTATTTGCTGATACTCTGCATAGTAGCCTTGTATTCCACTACTAAGTTACTTAGTTCTTTGAGTGGGTCCACCTCTCTTAGCCCACCATGTTTGTACATGCTGTGTCTTTTACCTAGAATGCTACCCAACCCCAAGTCATCTGACTCATTAAATAAATGAATATCTGTAAAGTGTTTATAACTATGCCTGGTATGTAAAAAAGTGCTCAAGGAATCTTTACTATTTTTCTATTATTATTATTATTATTATTATTATTATTATTATTACTTAGCAGTTAAGTCTCATTTCAAGAATCACTTCAGAGAATCATTCCTTTACCTAACTCCTCTGGAGCAAATTAGGACCTTCAAAACACTTATCATTTTCTTTTTGAGGGGAGGAATGGGCCCATATTAATCTGCCTCTTTATTTTAATTATGAAGAAATGGATTTTCAAGTTATTCCATATATTTAGCATATAACTCACATACTAGTACATTATAGGCATTAAATATTTTTACAAATTGAGTAAGCAAACAAACAAAAAAAGACTACATAAAGTAATAATTTTCTCCAGATAATATATAAGGTGTGGCCTGTCAACAGATCATTGAAGATTAATTATTGTGCCCCAGTAGCTGAAAATTGGCATCTATGGAACTGCATTACCTTTGACATGGGGCAATATAGTTTATGTCTTCGAATTATGTGGCTCAGTGAACTGCCCTGAATAAGACAAATGCCATTAATTTTGCCAAATCTTCATTGCATGACACATTTCTGTGACCATAGCTTTTGAGAACTGTGATTGAAAACTTTATCCAAAAAGCCCTTTGTTTGTTAGGCAAGACATAGTTAGAAGATATGGTCCTAAAACCATTTTTTTTCTCCATAAGTGGCTGCAAAGAATGTGATAGTTAATGTTATGTGTCAAGCTGGCTAAGCCACAGCACCCAGATATTTGGTCCAACATTATTTAGATGTTTCTGTGAAGTTATTTTTAGATGAAATTAGCTTTTAAATCATAACTTTAATAAAGTAGATTTCCCTCAGTAATGTAGGTGGGCTTCATCCAATTAGTTGAAGGCCTTAATAGAAAAAAAAGACTGACCTCCCCCCTAGGAAGAGGAATTTTGCCAGCAGACTACAACATGCAACTCTTTCCTAGGTCTCTAGCATATCCTTCAGATCTTAGACTTGCCAGCTTCCACAGCTGTATGAGCGATTAAAAGAAATTGTGTATCTACCATCTCTATCGTCTCTCTACACACACACATACACCATATGGTTCTATTTCTCCAGAGAAACAACTAATATAGTGAAGATGGAATCAAAGGCCACAGCTGACTAACCAATCTGATGTTATAGGCTAATGCTGCAATTCCTACCTCCCAACAAATGAGTAGGGCCCCCCTCCCCCGGCCAAATTACTGAAGCAAATAAAGTTTGTCCTCAATCCCATCCATCTCTCCCTTTTATGTCCTCTTCTATACCATCATCTTTATTCTCCCACGCAAAGGGCCATGTATCCTTATGTGTCCATCATGGCACCACGCAGAAATTTAAAATGCCACGAGGCTGCCTCTTTTCTTTGGAAGCAGCTTAGAAGGAACTCAGTAAGCTCATTTCCTGGACATTGATGTGTGTTTAAGAACCCATTCTGGAACTATTTACTTTCTGTTTTACTAAGCATTGTGACAAAAAAACTTAACTGAAGGCATCACCCTTATGGGATTTCAGCCTTTGTGTACAGTTAAGGGGGCATCTGGGGAACAGAATTGGCTTTGGAACCCCTCAAGTTATGCCAACAATGTGGCTGAACACAAAATCAGTTGTGTCAAGCCTGAGAATATGCAGCTACATATATCACATATGTGATATGTATATCACATATACATATGTGATATGTATATACATATCACAATAAAGTTGTTTAAAAAGAAACAGTGTGAATTAACATGAATTTTACTAATTGTTGGATACCCTAGGGTAACTTTACCTTTCTGCGGGAGCTGCTGTTGACACAGGCACTTCCTGTACAGTAATGTCTGTGGGAAACTAAAGTAGTACTTCCTCTTTTCTATGTGTGGTCCTTCACCTCTATTTCTTCCCAGCCATTCAGCAAAATAGATGCTTTGAACCATAGTGTGAGGTAAGAAATCTCTGGAGTATGCTTGTCAAGAGTCTTCTACAGCAAAGAGGAATTTTAGCATAATGTTAGCAAATCTCTATAATATTTGTCAACTCTGGTGGAAATTGTAGTGTAAGTTTGTGACATGATAAGGTGGCTCATGAATTGGGGCACCTGGGTATCTCAGTTGGCTCAGCATCTGACTCATGATTTCAGCTCATGTCATGATTTCAGGGTCATGGGATAGAACCCCATGTTGGGCTCCGCGCTGAGTGTGGAGTGTGCTTGGGATTCTCTATTTCTCTGCCCCTCCCCTACTTGTGTGAGCTCTCTCAAATAAATAAAAATTTTTAAAAAGGCATAGTTAATCATGTATTTTCAATTTTTTAAAATAAGCATGTGTTCATGATGAGATCTGACATTTCAGTGGTTATAGGGACAACAAGAACTAGGCTTTGTCACCTATTGAATTGTGCTGTTTCAACTGCTGCCATGAATATTTCCCAGCAATGTCCAGTTCTTGTTTCAATACTCATTAAACACAGGCTGCCTTTATCCATGCCCTGCATGCTGATATTCTATACTTCTATATGACTCCTGGCTAGAAACATCTATGCTCAAATAATCTGAAATCATTCAGCAATAATCATCCAAAAGCATTAGGTAGATATATCTTTTGTATGATATGGTAATTAGCACTCTATAAAGTAAATTTGAGAAGTGTAATTTCTGCCTTATAGGAATTATAATCTAAAACATACTAATATGACTTTCAAGTGTGTGTATATCTGGATAGATAGTAGATACATGCTTTTTGTTTGTTTGTTTGTTTGTTTTAGCTTACTAGCATCATTCCACCTTCTTCCATAACTATCTGTTTTCTGTGTAAGAGTCTATTTTTCCTTCACTCTTAATTTATGTGGCATGGATCTGACTTCACCAGCAGCTTTAGTGGTGGAATATGTGAGCCAGAGCTAAGAAAATCAACATATCAAGATGATAGAATGTGGTCACCAAAGCTGGCATCATCTTACAGCCCGTGAAAAGGCCTGTCTGGGACTAAAATCAACATAGAAAGCTGAGCTTGGAGATGATGCTCAATCCTGACAACTTTGCCTGACTCCTTAGTAACTTTCATCTAATAGATTGAATATGGCAGAAGTGATGCAATTTGACTTTTTTTGTCAGGTTATAGAAAGGATATCTTTCACTTAGCTTGCCCTCTTTTGGATCACTAGGTCTGGGGAAAACCAGTACCATTCATGAGTACACTCAAATAGTCCTGCAGAGAAGCCCCAGTTAGGGTGGAACTGAGCCTTCATCGGCAGCACCTTGCCAGCCATTTGGGTGACTTACCTTGGGACCAGAATCTGTAGCTAAAACTTTTAGATGATTGCAACTCCTGCACACATCTTGACTACAGTTTGTGAGAGACCCTGAAGCAGAACCACTCAGATATGTCAAAATTCATGACCCAAAGAAACTGGGAGGATAGAAAAAGTTTACTTTTATTTTAAGTCATTGTGTTATAAGGAGTAATTTTTTGGTTTTGTTTTTGTTTTTTACATAGCAACAGGTAATTACCTTACAAGAGTCCTACTAGATAATAAAACTAAAACAAAATAAGCAAATTCATCATTTTTTGTGCCAGGTCAAATTTGCCATCTCTTTGTCTCTGTTCCCATTTCACTTTGTAGGATCAGTTGCCTCACCAAAGATGTGAAATATGAAAACTTTGCCAGATGGATACCTCCTACATCAAAACTCCAGATAAATTATTTAAATGGGAAAAAAAAACCTTAAAAAAGAAGAAAATAATTTTGAAGGCTTTTCAAAAGTAGGCTTTTCTAAGTGTGTTGAGTAACCCATAATTCTACATAGGAAAAGATTGGCAGAGTTTTCTGTGTAAAAATTTTAATGGCAAGCAAAATAAAATCCATACTGAAGGTCAAAAGACAATAGGAAAATGTATACAACCTTTGATAACAAAAGGATCAATATTGCCACTCTTGAAATATTTCAATTAAAATGAACTTACAGGCAACTGATGAAAGAAAATGAGTCAAATAGCTAAAAAACATGAAAAAATATCAGTATCACTAATAATCAAGGGGAAGAAATTCTTTAATGTGATATCTTTTTTATGTTTCAAAAATTGATGGGGGTGCCTGGGTGGCTCAGTCAGTTAAGCATCTGACTCTCTCTTTTGACTCAGATAATGATCTCATGGTTCCTGAGTTCAAGAGCCAGCATCAGACTCTCTGCTGACAGTGTGGAGCCCACTTCAGATCCTCTGTCTCCCTTTCTCTCTCTTCCCCTCCACTGATTGCACTCTCTCTCTCTCTCTCTCAAAAATAAATAAACATTAAAAATTTTGATAAAAAGTTGGCAGTTCTTACTATCAGCAAGGCTTTGAGGAACCAGATATTCCTATCCTACTAAGAATCCAATGAGTTGGTAAATTGCTTTTTTTTTTCCTCAAGCTAGTTTGAATTGGGTTTCTGTCACTTGCAATAGAGTGAGTCCAAAACTCTCTAGGTAAGATTTATATTCTCCCTTTCTATAACTTTATAAAATAAGCTTGATTACCAAATAAAAATATAATATGTGTGTGAAATATATGTATATTTCAATCTAAATATTTAAAATCAGCCTCAAAGGAAGAATAGGGAAAGACACTAATTTCACTTATGCACAGTCCTCAGTTAATTAGGTCCAACCTCCTCTGCTCTTGCTTGCTTTAGAGTAGTCTGAAAACTGTTTCATTTGGTGTGTGAACTGTTTCATTTTGGTTTCATAAAAGAGAACTCTAAACTTGCTTAAAGCAAGTCCAAAATAAGAAAAAAACAAATCTTATACATAAACATAAAGTCTGAGGACATTTTATTTTACCAAATAGATGCTTTTCTTTCAGAAAAAATTCTCTTATATAATTCTTTTAGATAGCAATTTCCTCTAGCAGATTTATGACATGATTCAGCGTCTAAGAAACTTTCCAGAAACATCTACATATGGCTGGCTGGGCCATGATCATATGATACAGGAATCCAACCCCATTATTGACTACTGAAATTAACTTGCAAGTACAGAAGCAGGACCCCAGGTGAAGTCAAACATGGTGGGGCAAACTTTTAGATACCACTGAGTAAAGTGAAATCTTTTTAGCAACACTTGGCACTCTTACTTCCTTTAGATGATTTATTTTATTCTTGAGTTGGTATAGTTTCTGTCTTGTGGAGAGCAATTTTTTTTCTATGTTTTGTGTGTCATTGCAATCAAAAACTTTACAGAAAGCAAGTGTTAAAGAAAGCAGACTGATTGTATTGCTTGGTTGATTGAGTTCTCTCTCTATAGAGTCATAAATGCAGACATCTCAAGGGCTAGGAAAATGTCAACTTATAGATTGTATGAAATTGTGGAGAATTTTGAATCTCTGCTGGGGTTGTATAAATCCTCTAATCACTATGCTAAGACATAAAGTTATCTGCTCTCCTGGACTATTAGCTGATTCTGTTTTTAATATTTCAATGAGATATTTTGGTCTGGGGACACAACTATGAATAATAGATAGAAAAGTTCCAAAAAAGCATAAATAGCAAGCATATTCTAGCCCAAAGAGTTTATTTCCTTAGTGAGGCAAAAAGTAACACTACAGTATGTTATTTCCATTGTTTAAAGAATAGGTGACCGTGGTTCAAGTTATTGACCTATAGCCAAGTGGAGCATAGAGCTATAGTTTGCTCCCAAAGGCCTGAGGATGATGACAGATAAAGAATATAATCTCAGCTATGATATTTACCAATGATTTCCTCTTGGAGCCAATGGGGTCTAGAATATTATGAAGATAATAATGGATATTTATTTTTTTAAGTTTATTTATTTATTTTTGAGAGACAGTACACTAGCGGAGGAGAGACACAGACAGAGAGAAAGAATTCCAAGCAGACTTCACACTTCAGTGCAGAGCCTGATATGGGGCTCAATCCCACAAACTGTGAGACAATGACCTGAGCTAAAATCAAGAATCAGATGCTCAACCAACTAAGCCACCAGACACCCCGTAATGGATATTTAAATTAGAGAAGACAACTGAAATGACTTAAGAAATAAGGGAATATAGGGGCACCTGGATGGCTCAGTCGGTTAAGTGTCCGACTTCAGCTCAGGTCATGATCTCACAGCTTGTGGGTTCAAGCCCCACATCAGGTTCTGTGCTGACAGCTCAGAGCCTGGAGCCTGCTTCAGATTCTATCTCCCTCTCTCTCCCCCCACCCCCACCCCCACTCATGCTCTGTCTCTTTCTCTCTCTCAAAAATAAACATGAAAAATGTTAAAAAAGAAATAGTTGAATATATTGATCATTATTTCAAAAGGTAGAGCTTCATGAATGGCTGGATGAATTTAGGAGCTCAAGCCATGGCAAAGAAAGTGGTCTCTCTGTCTCTGTAATGATTAATTTTATGTACCTATTTGACTGGGTCACAGGCTGCCCACATATATGGGCAAATATTATTTCAGGCGTTTCTGGGAAGGTGTTTTTGAATGAGATTAACATTTGAATGAGTAGCTTGAGTAAAGCAGATTGCTCTCTCCTGTGTGGGTGGGACTTAGGCAATCAGTTGAAGGCCTGAATGGAACATAAAGGCTACTTGAGCTGTGATAGCAGTCTTTTCTTGCCTTCTGACAGGAACTTAAAAATAGAATCTCTTGAGTCTAAAGCCTGCCAGCATTTGGATGGGAACTTATACCATCAGTTCTCCCAGTTTTCAGGTGTTCAGATTCATACTGGAAATATACCACCAGCTCTCTGACTGCACATCTTGGGTGCATCTTGGGTCTCCAGCTTGCTGACTGCACATCTTGGGACTTCTCAACCTTCATAATTGCATGAATCAAATTCTTGGTTCTTAGGAAAATCCTGCTTAATCTCCCCCTCTTCCTCTTCTTATTCCTTTCCCTCTCCCTCTCTCTCTTCCACATTCTCCATGCAGCAGTACCCATTCATGGCAAGAGAACTGCTAGCAGTGAGTCCAGGCTTTATACAGCCCCCAAATTAAACAAAACTAAATAAGAGTATCTTATCTTTTAAAATTGCAGCAAAATACCCATTATATTTTGTCTACTCTGATTTATACATGTGCGCAGACCTGAAATACAGCAGCTTGGGCAGGGGAATATGCTCTGATTGACTAGACCTGAGCCATATGCCCATCCCTTGAGCCAAATGTAGAGTCAGATCCATCCAGACAACTGAGAATGGTGGTTTTATGGTTTCATTGTGCCCTTCAAAAAGATATATTGAAATCCTAAACCCCATATCTCAAAATGTGATCTTATCTGGAAATAGGGTGATTGTAGATGTAAGTAATTAAGATGAGATCATACCAAAATAGGGTGAGTCCTTAATCAAACATGGCTGATGTCCTTATAAGAAGCAATGTGATGGAGGCAGAGACTGGAATTATGCAGCACAAGCCACAAAACACCAGAGATTGCCAGTAAATCACCAGAAGATAGGAAGAGGGGAAAAAAAAGGATTCTCCTCTTTAAGTTTCAGAAGGACCATGACCCTGCTGACACCTTGGTTTTGGACTCCTAGCCTCCAGAACTGTGAGATAGTACATTTTTGTTGTTTTAAGCCATCTATTTGGTGGTACTTTATTGTGGCCACCCTTGGAAGCAAGTAAAGGTGGAGAGGTTGTTTATCAAAGGAAAAGAAATGTATGGTTATCAAAAGAAGAATGGAAGTTGGGGGAGGGGGACATTAAAACAAATATCTTGGTATAGGCTTTGCAAATCATGTTTATTATTTTTAAAATAAAACAAATGCTGTATACTTAGTTATGAAAACACTACTAGACTAACTATAACACAGAGATTTTGTGTTTAGAAGAAATTGTTTTAACCCAGTTATTGTTCTTACCCAAGTGTAAATTCTGCTGGACAATTGCACCTTTTTTCACTACTTAAATGAGAAGGAAAATTATTGTTTGGAAAAGAATATTTCCAAACATGGAATCATGGGTTGTGTAAAAAATAATAAAGGAACCTCTTGTATAAAAACTTAAACTTTTGGCATCCCCTATAGATAGAATAAGACTATCATTGAAACCTAGGAATCTGAGTAGTAGTACCTATGACACATGATTATCCTTGCTGAATATCCCTCCCTGACACAGAATGAATGGAATTAAATACACATAACATCGTTAGTAAAAAGACATACATTTACGTGAACAATAGAGCAAGTGACATGAAAATAGCACTGATGTAATTGAATGAATGTGAAATCCATTTGTCAAATACTCAATAAGGTAAGCACTTGGGATATTTAACAATTTACTTGGGTGATGGTATGCATTTTCTAATTTATTGGATGCTTGCTTCTTTCATAAAGGTAAATTATATATCATTAATCTTTCTAGGAGGCTGTTCTCTTCAAGTTAATTAAGTGATGACTTTTTTCAAATAATATACCTGCTAGGGAAGTAGTATGTAATCAATACAGGAAAGTAATCAGGTGAAAAGGAGAATATGCTCCCATTTTTTTTTCTTTTACAATTAGTGGGATATACTATCAGTTTGGGATAAGGAGAAGGCTTAAAATAAAAACAGAGATACAACTTAAACTTGAATATCAGACAGTCTGGACCACATTTTTTCTACATATAGAAAATATTTCTAAAATAAAGGAGGTTCCTTTATTTTCTTAGTTGTTTCATCTCTTAGTACTCTGACTCTAGCAAAGTTCTGCTGATACTTCTGTGTCACCCTTCTTTTCTATCTTTTCCTCTTTATTTCAGAACCATCCTCAGGGAACCATATTCCTGTATATTCCTATATTTTATTATGCACATCAATTTTTGCATCCCATCTGTTTTTAATACCTCTTATCCCTCTAGCCCTGGGCTTAATATTTATATAAGCAAGAGAACCATTAAAGTGTTTCCTGAGAGTGTTTTCTTTAAGAGAAATGCAGTCCTCTTTTTATCAATAGGCTCTAATTACAAGCATCTTTTAAATATTCTATTTTTCACTGCTTCTAGTAAGGCCAAGATCACCCAATGTGATTTCCCACAGATAATAACTCTAAACTCTGGGAAAAATACAACAAAGTACCTGAAAGCACTGGAGAATTAACATAAATTGATTCTAAAGGGGAGCCAACACTTAGGAGAAGTAAAAGACACTGAACATATTTCAACCCTGTATTCTTTCTCCTCCTCCCTCTCCTCCACCACCACCACCACCTCCTTCTTCCTTTTTACCAGCTTTTAGCTTAGGGCAGGTGAAAGTCTAACAGAAAACCCAGTCTTTCTGGCCTAAAAAACAGAGGACAGAGCTTGGGAATGACAACCTCTGAAAAGCAAATGTGGGGTGGGGGGGTGGGGGTGGCGGGGGAATCCCAGAAAGAGCACGGGAGAAGAGAAGCTGCCCACTCTGTGTATAAACATTGCTTGAAGATCTCACTGACACCTGAACGATGGATGGATGAGCCAGACTCCAAGAGAAGCAACTAAGAATAAAAGAACTGAACTGAATTTGAATTGGCATCCAAAGGACAGTCTTTACAATTTAGCGAAGTTTGTCACCTATAAAAAGAAAACAAAGAAAACTATCAACTCATTTTAGAGGAACATAAAATCCAGAGCATCTACAATGTTACTTCCATAATGTACAGGATAAATCCAAAACTACTTGGCACCAGAAGACACCAGAAAATGTGAATGGATAACCTCAAGATGACTGACACAGATATTAAAAGTAGCTGAAAAGTATTTTCAAATATCCCTTAAAGCTGTGCTCTATAAAATAAAGGGCAATATGCTCACAAGGAATGAAAAAGTGAATGAAAATAAAATTTCAAGAAAAGAATCAAATGGAAAGTCTAGAATTGGAAAACCTAATATTGGAAATTTCATAATCACTGAATGACCTTAATTGCAAAATGGAAACTCAATGTTAGTAAAGACATCATTTCTCCCCAGATGTACCTATAGATTTAAATGAAGAGGCTCTTATTGGCAGAAATTGATAATCTGATTATAAAATTTATTCAGAAAGGTACAGGATCTTGAAAAGTAAAAAAGTCATTTTGAAACAAGAACAAGCTGTAGGACTTACCATAATGCTAGAGTAATCAAGACAGTGTGGTATTGGTATTGTGGTAAGAATAGTCATATAAATCAAGGGAACAGAATAGAAGGCCTGGAAAGAAACACATGTTTATGGTCAATTAAATTTCAACAAGGTACTAGGATAATTCAATGGAGAAAGGAGGGGGAAGGGTAGTCTTTTCAAAAATTAGTGCTGAGAAACTACATATCTGTGTAAAGAATGAATCTCTACCCTTACTTTGTACCATACAAAAAAATTAATTCAAAAGAAATCACATGTATAAGCATAGAAGCACAAATTAATCAAGAAAAATGAGAATATATTTCACAAAAAGATTTATATAAAAATGTTCATAGGAATTTTATTCATAATAGCCCAAATATGGAAAGAATTGAGTTGTCCATCAATAGAAGAATGAATACAAAATTGTGGTATACTCATCCATGTTCATAAAATGGAATACTGCTCAGCAAAATGGAAATAACATGAGACAGGAAACCATCAAAACCCTAGAGGAAAAAGCAGGAAAAAACCTCTTTGACCTCAGCCGCAGCAATTTCTTACTTGACACATCTCCAAAGGCAAGGGAATTAAAAGCAAAAATGAACTATTGACACCTCATGAAGATAAAAAGCTTTTGCACTCCAAAGGAAACAATCAACAAAACTAAAAGGCAACCAACAGAATGGGAAAAGATATTTGCAAATGACATATCAGACAAAGGGCTAGTATCCAAAATCTATAAAGAGCTCACCAAACTCCACACCCGAAAAACAAATAACCCAGTGAAGAAATGGGCAGAAAACATGAATAGACACTTCTCTAAAGAAGACATCCGGATGGCCAACAGGCACATGAAAAGATGCTCAACATCGCTCCTCATCAGGGAAATACAAATCAAAACCACACTCAGATATCACCTCACGCCAGTCAGAGTGGCCAAAATGAACAAACCAGGAGACTATAGATGCTGGAGAGGATGTGGAGAAATGGGAACCCTCTTGCACTGTTGGTGGGATTGCAAACTGGTGCAGCTACTCTGGAAAACAGTGTGGAGCTTCCTCAAAAAATTAAAAATAGACCTACCCTGTGACCCAGCAATAACACTGCTAAGATTTTACCTAAGTGATACAGGGGTGCTGATGCATAGGGGCACTTGTACCCCAATGTTTATAGAAGCACTTTCAACAATAGCCAAATCATGGAAAGAGCTTAAATGTCCATCAACTGATGAATGGATAAAGAAATTGTGGTTTATATACACAATGGAATACTACGTGGCAATGAGAAAGAATGAAATACGGCCTTTTGTAGCAACATGGATGGAACTGGAGAGTGTGATGGTAAGTGAAATAAGTCATACAGAGAAACACAGATACCATACATTTTCATTCTTACCTGGATCCTGAAAAACTTAACAGAAAACCATGGGGGAGGGGAAGGAAGAAAAAAGAAAAAGTTAGAGAGGGAGGGATCCAAACCATAAGAGACTCTTGAAAACTGAGAATAAACTGAGGGTTGATGGGGGGGTGGGAGGGAGGGGAAAGTGGGTGATGGGCATTGAGGAGGGCACCTATTGGGATGAGCACTGGGTGTTGTATGGAAACCAATTTGACAATAAATTTCATATTTAAAAAAATGGAAATAATATGTGCAACACTGTAGATGAGCCTTAGAACCATCATGCTGTGTAAAAAATGTATCATATAAAAAAAGAACATTTCATGTGAATGAAGTTCTAGAATAGAAAAATTTAATTTGAGGTAGAATACTCAGGACTAGGTTGTCTCTGGATTGATGGTAATATTGAAAATCTTGGTGGGGGTAGGATTACTTAAATGTATGCATTTGTCAAATCACAGTGAATATACTCTTAATATTTGCTCATTTCTTCATATACAAATTTTATATCAAAAGAGAACTAGTCAAATATTGAGCTCTGGTTAATGACAATCTTGTTACAGTATTTAAGTAGAAGTGCAGTGATGTCTGCTATTATCTTAGAAATAAATTAAAAAATACAACCCAGAATGGAAAAATGTATGCATTAGTGATTACAGAGAGAATCAGATAGGTGATAAACATGTATGAGAAAATAGTAATGGTAAAATCTAGGTTGTAGTTATATGGGTATTCCTCGCTGCAATATTGTGATTTATAAAGATATGTATTTGGCCACTCACAACACTAAGTTATATTTCTCATATATATTTGGTCTAGGCAAAGGTTCCTGACTTACAACTCCCCAAGCCTTTGGAATTTCCTGAGTGATAAGAGCAATGGGAGCACCTATTATTATAGTTGGTCTCTTATGCTCAGTCCCTGAAGTCACTTCAGAACCGTAAATGTGAAAGGTGTGTCATCTTATTTATAACCAGACCTGCTTCTCCACAACTGAGTTTATGTTAATGAGGTTACTGTTGGAAAGCACCTAAGGATGGAGGCTGGTTGATAGGAGAACCAATCTTGAATATAGGGTAGGAACTTCCAGTCCCACCCCCCGTTTTCCTGAGAGGGAAAAGGGCCTTGCGATCAAATCAATTACCAATGGCCAATGATTTAATCAATCGTGCCTATGTAATGAAACCTCCATAAAAAACTCAAAAGGAGGGGGTTTGGAGAGCTTCCAGATTGGGGAACCAGAACCCTTCCATGTGTCTCAATGACAAGCCCCAAACTCCATGAGGACAGAAGCAACTTTGTTCAGGAACCCACCCAATATAGCTCTTCATCTGGCTGTTGATTCGTATCTTTTAATATCCTTTGTCATAAATCAATAATCTAGGAGTAAATGGATTTCTGAATTCTGTGCTAGAATACTCTAGCAAATTAATCCAACTCAAGAATGCTGTTGTGGGAACCTCTGATAGCCAGTCGGTCAGAAGTACAGGTAACAATCTAGACTTGTGGTTGGCTTCTGAAGTGCAAGGAAGGGGTATAGGAACCTGCAATCTGCACCTGGTCAGTCAGGAGCACAGGCAACAACCTGGGCTTGTGATTGGTATGTGAAGCAGAGGCCAGTCCTGCAGAACTGAGCCCCTCACATTGTGGTGCTTGCTCTGGGTAGATAGCATCAGAATTGGGTTGAATCATAGGACCCCCAGCTGGTGTTGGAGCATTGCTTGTCTGGACGTGTGAGGAACTTCTCCTCCACTCCCCACATTGGAATTGGTTCTAGAACTTTTCCAATGCAAACTTTGTTCAACTTTGCTCAACTTTGCTGTATGTTTGAAAACTTTTTTGAAAAAAAAATGTCATTTCTCCAGCTAATCCCTAGGTGATAGTCCCTGTGTTGTCGTACACTTTATTTTTGATAGTGGTGGTGGTAATCCTGGATAGGACTTCAAAGCCAAAAGAAATATATTTTATAGGTGAGAAAACTTGACCAGAGAGGCAAAGAAAGCGGTCTGTAGCCATGTGGATGGCAACTTCTGAGCCAGAACTTTATTCAATTCTCCTGACACATAGATATTTTAAGAGTTTACTGCACCAGCCTTGGATGAGTCGGTACCATAATAGTGACAAAATTAAAGCTAGATGCTGAGATACCTCAAGAGAATAATTAGAAATTGTTATTCGTGTTATAAGGCACATTGTCTGTGACGCATATCCCCTCCATTCCTGACACTGAAATGTTTTTAGTCCTGTGGACAGACATAATTGTGGAAAGAAATTATTGTCTAAATTGTGTTACCAACAAAGCCTATAAGTGCTCCTCAAATAATCCATGTTTTTAATTTAATCACTGGCTAATATTTTTAGAAATACAGTAACAATTAATTACTAGAAAGTAGGTTTTAATAAACATGAAACATAAGCCTCAATATTTTATTATTAACTTCAATAGACATTGTCAAATTGTTATAGAAGTTTCTAAAAGCCTACTCTCAATTTCTGTCACAGATAAATAATAGCTTTTAGACAGTAGATGACTTGAGTTACAGGTTGGTGCTGAATTGGCCTAAATTTTACAATGGAGAGAACCTACTCTTGAATCTAATTTTGTCCTCAAATTAGCTACAACTATTGACTAGAGTATCTATTATTACGGGCAGGAAACACTCACCACAATAACTAAACTCTCTGATCTTACCTACTGGGATAAAAGATATGTCCACCTGAAATATGTGAATGTGACCTTATTTGGAAAAAAGATCTTTGCGGATGTGAATAAGTTAAGGGTCTCTAAACAAGATCATCTAGGGGGTGCCTGGGTGGCTCGGTTGGTTAAGCATCCCACTTCGACTCAGGTCATGATCTCATGGTTCATGGGTTCAAGCCTTGGGATGGGCTCTGTGCTGACAGTGTACAGTCTGAAGCCTGTTTCAGAGTCTGTGTCTCCCTCTCTCTATCTGCCCTTTCTCTGCTCATACTCTGTCTCTATCTCTGTCTCTGTCTCTGTCTGTCTCTCTCTCAAAAAAAAAATAAATATAAAAAAACAATCATCATGGATTATCTAGGTGGAGCCTCAATCCAAAGACAAATACCTTATAAGAAAAGGAGAAGACACACAGACCCAGATAAGAGGTGATGGGAAGATAGGGGCAGGGATTTTTGCAAGAATCCCACAAGTTAAAGAATGACAGTTAATGAGTACTGACATCTACCTGATGCCAACAGAGAGGTAAGGAGCAGATTCTCCTTCAGAACCTCCCTAGAAGGAAGCAACCAACCATATCAGAAGGAACCAACCCTATCAACTCCTTGATTTGGGACTCTAGTCTCCAGAACTGTATGAGAATAAATTTCAATTGCTTTAAGATACCCAGTTTTTGGTAATTTGTTCTAGGAGCCCTGGGAAAAAAATATACCATCCTATGAAGACCACATCCTGGAAACCACCTTCACTGAATCCTAAATGGAACAGATATCCTAGAAAGCTCAAAGCCGGGGAATCAAGTCTTATTCCTAGCTTTCTGTTTCTAAGAGGAGAAACCATAATGAAATAAAATAGTTAAGTCCATAAAAATGGTCAATCCTGAACACCTCATTTAAAATACTACCCCCCAAAATTATCAATCCCCCTTACCTTAATGTGTTTTCCCTATGCCATTTATTTTTGACCTAATAAATACTTTATTTATTAATATATTTATTTATATTATCTATATACTATAACTAGAGATTAGATTCATGACAAAGATTTTTGTGTATTCTGTTCACTGCTATATTCCTAACATACAAATCACTGCTTGCGTATAGTAAGTGTACAAAAAATACTTGTTGAATAAGTGACTAAATGCAATTTAACTAAGTACCATTCATAATAAGATCCATGAAGTAAGAGGCCTATCATTAGGGAAAATTCAAATGACTGGATTATAAAAAAGAAAGAACTTTTTTCTTTTGCATTCCCTATTAAAGAGGAGGATATTCAAATTGGAGAGAAACAAATATCATTAGGAGAAAAGTGAAACCTGGAATGGGTGAGTATTTGGTAAGAGAATTCCTCATGGTTTAAATTAATTTTAATTTCCAAGCCCAGGAGAAGTACCCTTTACTCAACTGATTTACATTTCAGCATATAGAACTTGCAGATGCAATTATAGAACTACCAGCTTACCTTTACTTGATGAAATGGTAGGAATGGCAGGTAGAAGGCTAAGAAATTTAAAAAAAAAAATTTCCAAAAGAGGACAAAGTATCTTCAAGGAATTTTAGACGAGCAATGCTAATTTGTTTGTTTTTAGGAGCTGGGAAGCTAATGCACATCAATGAAGCAGGCAGATCTTTTCCTTCCCCGTCCCTTCCCCCTACCTTTCCCCTCTCATCCTCTCCACTCCCTTCCCTTCCCCTTCCCTTTCCACAGTAGCAAACATTTAATTAGGTAACATTTATATAGTACTTGTGCGCCAAGCTCTGTTCTAAACATTCTACATGGATTTAACTATTTTAATCCTCATAAGAACTATTTTAGAAATGTGCTATTATCAACACAACAGGAAACCACATTTCTTCTCTTACAGAAGAGAAAACAAAAAAAGTAAATGATTGGTCCAAGGTAGGATAGCTAAGAAGTGACAAACTTGTTAGGACTCAAACCTTAACATTTTGACTACAGAGTCTGTGCCCTCTCCACTATTCCAGTGCTTCTCAAATGGAGCATGCATCAGCATCATCAAAAGGGCTGTTGAAACAGACTTGTGGTCCTCATTTCTGGAGCTTCTGGTTCAATAGGTCTGTGGTGGAACATGAAAATTTGCATTTATAACAAGTTCCAGGTGATGCTGGTGCTGCTGGTCCTGGGACCACACTTTGAGAACCACTGTACTGTGCTATACAAGGTGAACTGGAGAATGCATGATGAAATCATCCATTTAAAATAATTTAAAATCAGGGGCACTTGGTGGCTCAGTTGGTTAAGCCCCTGACTCTTAATTTTGACTCAGGTCATGATCTTGTGGTTCGTGAGATTGAGCCCCACATCAGGCTCTGTGCTGACAGTGTGGAGCCTGCTTGGGATTCTCTTTCTCCCTTTGCCCCTCCCCTGCTCATGTGTGCTCTCAGTTTCTAAACACACACACACACACACACACACACACACACACACACACACACATATATATATATATATATATATAAAATTATTTAAAATCATCCATATTTACATTTAGCAAGCAGGAGGAGGAGGGAAATGAGGGATGGCCTCCTTGGGGGCTGAATATGTCCTGCTTACTGTAGCACACCGGAATGAACCAAGTCAATAATCAGGAAGGATCTATTGTGATATATTTGTGTCCTCTTTGTAGTCAACAGCATTTAAGCATCAAGCTGGACATGGTCCCTAATGACAGGTCACCGAGATCCATAATGCATTCTTTTTGTAAAGCCAAATATGAGTAGATACAAATGAATAATAATAAAATATATGCAGTTATAGTGAGCTGAATAGCATCCTTTCAAAATTCATTTACACTCAGAAGCTCAGAATGTGACTTTATTTGAAAATGGAGTCATTACAGGTGTAATTAGTTAGGATGAAGTCACACTGGATTAGGGTGAGCCCTAAATAGAGTAACAGCCCTGATAGGGCAAGAGTCTTAAATCAATGACTGGTGTTGTCTTTACAAGAAGAGGAGAGGGCAGAACGATACACACAGGGAGACAGTCATGCGAAGACAAAAGCAGAGATTGGAGTTGTGAGGCCAGAAGCCGCTAGAAGCTCAGAAGAGGCAAAAGGAAGGGTTTTCCCCTAGTGTCAGCTGGGGAAAGGGGAAGATGGCATGCTCTGCAGCTGAATACATCCTGCTTGCTTTGGCACCCCAGAATGAACAAGGACAATATCAGGAAGCATCTGTTGTATTATATTTGTGTGCTCTCCATATCCAACAGCATTTGGTTTCAGGCTTCTATAGGACTGTGAGATAAAAAAAATTTTCTATTATTTTAAGCTACCCACTTTGTGGTACTTTGTTACAGCAGCTGGAGGAAGCTGATACAGGCAGGTTATAAAAAATAATAATGCAGTAAATGCCTGTGTACCCACTATCCTGTTAAAGAAACAAAACATTGCTATAATATTTGAAGTTCCCTGGGTAACTCCCTCTGATACCACCCCTATCCCCTCACCCAAGAGAGATAGCCACCACCAAAATTTTATGTCTATTGTTTTCTTACCTTAAGAAAAAAAGAGAATGTTTTACCTCTACACTGTGCACCATCTTGGTTTCTATGATATAGGTAGTGTTCTAGTATAGATACAGTTTCATTTGCTTCATGTCCTAATCAAATTCGTTAGACCTTTTAACTTTTGGCAGTTGGTTCAAGTGGAAACCACTGTGGTTTGAAATTTCACTCTCATGATTACGTGCAAAGTTTTCCTCTCTTCATATGTTGGTTGGCCACTCCCAGTTACTGCCTCTATAAAGTGCCTTTGCAATTTTTTGGGTTTTTTGCTCATTTGTTTTTCAGTTTGTAGGAATTCTTTATATAGCCTAGATTGATTCTAATCCTTTGTCAATCATATGCTTCCAAGTTTCTCTTCCTAATTGTGTCTTGCTATTTCCACTTTTTAAATGAGATTAAGTTCTTAATTTTACTTTAAGTTTATTAATTGTATTCTTCATGGTTCATACTTTTTACTTTTGATTAGGAGATTATTTTCCACCCTAAAGCCACAAAGTTATTCTCTGTATTATCTACCATATATTTTAGCTTCGATGTACACTGTTAAATATTTAGTTAGTTAGTTAGTTATTTTCTTGTTTGTTTATTTATTTAGGTAAGTAGGCTCCATGCTAAACATGGGGCTTGAACTCATGACTCTGAGATTGAGAGTTGCATGCTCTAATTTTCAAGAATGTTTATCTTAAATTATGTTGATTCTTTCCCCACTCATAAGGAAGGAATCTGACAACCATCCTTATGAAATAAGTTGAAATATTTGAAAGTATCAAAATGCCATGTGTCCCATGCAACTAGAATTTCAGTGAAATGATTTTCTAAAAAGTGGCGGAAAATCGCTGTGATGGCTAAGAAGTCTTCCAAAATCCTACACCACTCCTAGCAAGGGTACAGAGGATTTTTTGCTCTGCAGGGAACTGGGGAGATGCCAGACAAAGTAATCACTTTCCGCTTGCTCAAGTTCTGCCTGCAGTTTTCAATTGGTTATACTTTCCATTCCCCATCCTACAGTGTTGCTGGGCTGCTTGGAATGACTGCAAACTTTTGCTTCAGAGAGGGGCTAGAAATCAGTATCTAAAAGGTTAAGTTTAATGAATGGTGGGGAAATTAAGAATAGTCTGTTTAGACAAACATCAACCAATAAGCTCTTGAGAACAAGGAAAAAGAGGTTACTTGCAACTATTTGGTAAATGATAACAATAGCTACTATCTATAGAGTACAAACTATGGCAGGTGCTGTACTTAAATGATTTATGTACATAATTTTACTTAGCCCTCATATCAGTCCTATCATGTAGGTATAATTATTATCCCCATCCTCCAGGAGAGAAAGCTTGTAATGACTCAGTTAGTTGCCCAAGTTCACACAGTGTATGGGTGGTGGAGTTGACATTTGTATTTGGTCTTACTCCACAAGTGGCACCTTCAGTCATCATCATCATACTGTAGTACAAAGAATACTACCTAGGTGTAAACATTACAATGAGCCACTGAGACTCATTAGAGTATGGGAAGAAAGCAAAAACACATTGCCCCTTAAAATGTCTGTGTAAACTGTTTCTTTCCTGGCCTTCAATAAAATCTTAGGCAGATCTTGTGGCCCTAAGCTACTACAAAACAAGACAAAACAAAACAAAACAAAGCAAAACAAATCTTTTACTTCTAAGTGCAATAGCAATCTCACTTCAGAATTAAAATGGCTAGTCCATGGTAATAATCAAGACTTAAAGCTTTATTTGAGGTTAAAGTTTTTAACTCACCTTACTACCATAAGTTGTCTCTGACTTGCCCAACTTGAGAGCAGTTTGGGAAGGGGTGGCAGGAGGGGAAGAGTGAGAGAAAGAAGATCCGTGAGGGGCAGGAGGCAGGAAAGGTTTAACATTGCTAGTACTGTCACACAGTCATGATCTCACTTTGTTGACTTCTCAGCTTGGCAGATATCCAAAGCTGACTCATTATCTCTTGGGGAGCTTTCATGTGTTTCTTAATGATTTCCCCACTGGGAACCTCCAAATACATTTCTGATGTTAAGGCAATGCTTCTTTTCAAGGTGTCTGCTTAAAATTTCTCCTTGGATCATGGACATCAGTGGTCTATTCTATTGAGTCCCATCTTCCCTCCAGGAAGCTCTCTCGGGTGGTATCCATGCTGGGTCCCAATTTGAGCTCTAAAATTAATCACTGGGAAACGTGTGGTTGCATGCTGCTATTTACCAGTGCAGCCTCCACCGTTTCCCACATTTGGACTTTTTTTGAAATGGATATAGGATCTGTCTATGTATTTTGCAGACTTTTAGGGACAAGGGTGAAGCTCTGAGTACTTCCCTTCATCTCCACTTACTTGGCTTGAGGTAAGGGGTAAGGACACCTCTCTCTTCCCTCATGGTGGTGAGGTATATGTTTTTGAGTCAGGATTAGTAGTGAATTCCATAGCATTCCAACAACTCTTTCTAAAAAAATTCTCTCTAAAAATAGTCCTATTTCTTGGCCTCTCCAATATTTTAAATATCCTTGAGGCAGTCATTATGCTAAGGGTTGCCAAAACAAATTTCCAGAATACTTCTTTTGCAAGTCTTACATATATGGCCTAGCTTCTCATTTTAGATTGTGGGGGTATTTGACACCTATTGTTTTGTTCTCATTCTTTGTGATCTTAGATGAAACTGAGATAGGAAAACCCCATTTTAACACCCTGTTATAAATACTTTTATGTTGTAGTTAAAAGTTTCTTATAGGGAATAAAAAATTTTTTAAATGAATAGTTGTCCTTTTTTTCCCCAAATAAATAGCTATTTCTGCTTTTACAATGAAATTTTCTTCAGAGAGTGCAAGAAGCCGAAATGGGACAGCTCAGATACTAAATGCTTAGGCCTCTTCAGTTTTTAAACTGAAATTATTCTTCCATATTTGAAAATAAGCTTATCCTCTACCATTTTCATTCCAAATCTTAGAGCTTCTGAACCCTCAATTAAGCCTAGCTAACTTAATTATCTCAGCTAAGTGTTTCTTTCTCATTCAGCTTATAGTTCATTTATCCCTTCCTGGGATATGAGTCATTATGATAGAGCTATATAACCAATATACTTGTTTATCTGGAAGTCATTTTAATGTCTTTGAAAGATTGAATTATCATAGCTTATCTGACTTCCATATAAACAGACAGAACTGAATTCAATCCCAATACAGAATTTTCTTCTTGGTCTTAATCCTCTTTGACTTCCCTACATCAATTGCATATTAAAGCTCCTGACCACATCTCATTCCACTGGGTTGCCCCTGACTCTTGCAATATTAGGGTGACTTTGTACAAATTTTCTCTTCCCTGGACTTCAGTAGCTGATTCTTTTCCTACTCCTTGGACATTCCTCCTACCTCCTTTGAATCCTCATCTGAATAAGTGTCCTTAGCCATTTTCTTCCTTTTTTCCCTCTTAGCAGTTGCATCCATATCCTGGTGTAATGGCCATCCATGTACAGTTAATTTCCCTAGTATCATCTTTACTTTCTTCTTTGTTCCTTTGTACCTACTAGTGTAATTACCTTTACTGTGGCTGTAATCATATCAAAGTGTAATCATCTGCCTGTAAGACTGTAAGACCTTGACTATTGGATCACTAAAGTTAGGGGTACGGTTTCTTATTCACCTGCCCTGTACCTGACACTCAGTAGATGCTCAAAAAAATTGAATAAATGAGTACAAGTTCTCTGTCTTTATCCTGCTTGCTGGATTATATCCATATATTTGGGTAGTCCTTCAAAGTCCTTCAAAGTTAAAAAATAGAATCATTTTAAACCACCATCCTTCCTTTTGATTTCCCAGTTTCTGTCCCATGGGACTTACCTTTGATTCTTCTGTTGACCTTATCTACCTCATGCAAGCAGTCATTAAGTCCTGTCTCTTCTACCTGAAAAATATTTTGCATTTTACTCTGCTTTCATTTATAACTTCTGAATCTTCATTACCATTGGTATGGACACTTATATTAACTTTCTAAATGCTACTGAAGAGAAAGCATAATTTTGAAATCAGGAAGATCTAGGTTCATATCTTGAGTCATCAGCTTTTAGATGAAAAGCAATATACTTAACCTTTCTGAACTTCTGTTTCCCCATATATGATTTTCATCATAATCATTGATTAACTCCTCCATTAGATATAAACTCCTCTAGGACAGGAATTGTGTCTTACTTGACTTTTTATTCTCCTAAATCAACCATGGCTCCTGGCATATTGCTACTAATCATTGGTGCTATTTGCTGAATGATTGAGGATGGTAATATCTACATTACAATGCTAACATAAGAAATAAATTAAATGTGATAAATGTGATGAAATGCCAGGAAGTCAAAACGGATATGTGGAGGGGCCCACATTGAGGATAACCAAGACCCCCAGCTAATACCACTAGATGAGCTATCAATCAGCAGCCAGAACCGGCTGCCAGCTATGTAAGTGAGGTCATTTTGGACTTCCCATTCACCCTGACACTCCAGCCAACACCACAGGAAACAGAAAAAAACACCTTGTCAATTGACAGAGTCTTGATATATCATAAACTGTTATTGCTTTAAGTAACTAAGTTTTTGAGAAGTATAGAGGTAGGGTATAGCTGTAATATAAAACCTAAAACACATGGTATTGATTTTGAGATTGGACTGTGGGGAGGAATGAAGAGGGGTCAGAAGACTCAGTAGAGGCTAACAAGGCAATGAGGAGAATAATACTGGGGACTGAAGGAAAGGCAACTCATCTTAGGTAGTGATGGAAGATTTAACATCACTGTCACCTGCTGTCACATGGATGATAGAAACTATAACTAATGAACTTGTGGATTTGGCAAGAGTGATTTCCAGGAAGAGTGGTGAACGTGTCAGTTGTCTTCTTTTAACTGCTGATAATGGAATGATGAAAGAGAAAGAAGATCCAAAGAAACAATTTGGATTTCAAGCAAAATTTACAGAAGATTTTCTAATCCAAAAGTTTCAAGGTTGGAAAATAAAACTGTTTCTCATTCCAAGCCTCTCCAGATGGCAAAAAGTTGGCAAAGTAAGAAATGACTCTGGGAAAAAAATCAAGCCCAGGGTGAAGCTAATATAATGTGGTCTCAGGTCAAAGCCAAGTCAAGGATGTGTCTGTAAGATTATTAAGACCTCATAAAAATTAAAACCCATGTCTCTTACACTGTCAGTTAGATTTACAAGAAAAAATCTTCTAAAAAATTTAAGGGCATGCTTAATAGACACTGCAGGTGGAAAAAGAACTTGCAAAAATTTTAGGGAAAGTGTTCCACAGCCAAACCTCACCCCCAAATTGGAAGGACCCTATCTTTAAGAGTGAATATGGCTTTGGTTTGCAGATGCTAATCCCCCAAAAATGTGTGTGGCTCCCATCCAAGAATGCTTACTCCAATAAGAGTCATAGGAAACCTTCAAAGTTTCTAAGAGAAATATCAAAAGGAAGCACTGCCTATATAGACTAAAAGGAACTGAGATAGTTCAAAATTAATCATGGTTTCTGGACCCCTAACATTCTATCGTCAAGAAGCAGAATGAGAAAACTTCTCAACTACAAAAGTGGGCTATTTATTATGGAAAAGGAAGGATAATTCAATGGGAAAAGCCTATAATTCAGAAGGTAGAGCCAAAAATCAAGGAGAATCACTCAGAGGGAGCAGAACTGGATCCTAATCAATGTACATTTCCCAGCACTGGAGTAGGAAAGATTAGCAACATGTGCCTGGATGGATATTAGAATTTCCATAAACAAGTGACTGCTGGGTACTACCTATTCCCATTTCTGAGTTGGAATGTGTATTATGATTATCCTATATCCATTTTTCCACTGTTTGTTGGGTGTAGGAATGGGGCAGATATTTCAGAGGTTTCTGAATCCAAGAAGACTCATTCTTTTTTTTTTTTTTAATTTTTTTTTTAACATTTATTTATTTTTGAGACAGAGAGAGACAGAGCATGAACGGGGGAGGGTCAGAGAGAGGGAGACACAGAATCTGAAACAGGCTCCAGGCTCTGAGCTGTCAGCACAGAGCCCGATGCGGGGCTCGAACCCATGGACCGTGAGATCATGACCTGAGCCGAAGTCGGCCGCTTAACCGACTGGGCCCCCAGGCGCCCCCAAGAAGATTCATTCTTAACTGGACCTAATTTAGATGAAAAAAATCTTTGACCTTGAGTCTGAACCTGGTGTTAAAATGAGATAAATTTGGGGTACTAGGGTGAGAATATTTTTCATGTGGGAGGCATATAAATTGTTATGGACAGAGGATATTGGTAAATTGTTTTTTGCAAAGATGATTGCAACAATATCTCCCATTCCACATATCTTTGCAATATAACCTTTCTGCTCCCCTATCAAGCTATGGAGTATTTTTTCCCTCTCCTTAAATTTGGCTTGATCCTGTGATCTTTTTTGAACAAAAGAATAAACAGGTATTATGCTGTGTTACTTCTGAGGCTGGTCCTTAAACATGTACAGTTTCCACCTTTGCCACTTGGAACACTCCTTAGATCTTCACTCCTACTCTGTGAGGAAGCCTAAGCAGCCCCAAGGAGATGCTTGAGCCTCCTAGATGGTGGCACCAGATGAGCTCCCAGTCAGCAATCAATACCAACTCCCAACAACGTAACTGAAGTAATTTTGGACCTTCTACCTTCCCTAGAACCCCAGCTGACACCATGTGAATCAGAAGTACCCAGAGAATCTTGTGCAATAAGAAAGAAAGAAAGAAAGAAAGAAAGAAAGAAAGAAAGAAAGAAAGAAAGAAAGAAAGAAAGAAAAGGAAAGGAAAAAGAAAAGAGAAGAAAAGAAAGAAATCTTGTGAAAAAATAAATAACTCTAGGAGTGGTTTGTTACACAGTGATACATAACAGAAACAGTAGGGATTTTTGGAGACAAGGTATAAATATCCCAGGCCACGGTCCCAGCCAGTGGAATGGTCAGAGCAGTCAAGTCAGAGTTTTCTATGACCTCACGTAGTTGACCTTATGGAGTTGATGATGAATCACCAATAATACTTACATGCCTGGGGCTCAGTGGGTTATTTGAGGCTTGGACTTCTTGGTGTCTGATATAGTATCTGGTTTAGGAAAGACTTAATAAGTTCAAACAAATCTGAATATATGTATTCAGGAATCCTTGGGTCTTCTATTCTTATTTTTTAAATGTTCAGAAACATGGAACATATACTTAATTTATTTCTCAATCTCTTCTTAATTTGTTTTGTTTGGCTCTTCCCACTATTTCTTATATGTATTCCCATTCAGTCAAAACAAACTACTCATTTCCCCAAAATATCCTTTCCTTTTCAGACTCCATTTCTTTGCTTTAATCATTTACTCAATCATTGATGTAGAAGTTCTCTGTAAATTAAAAGGGGCTATAACCTTTTATAACTTTGAATTGGATTTTAGTTATGGATATATTTTCTCTACAGAATTATAAACTCCTGAAGAGCAAGGAGTGTCAATTTTAGTTTTGTTACAACCTCCACGCTAAAATAGCTTTAAACACAGTTGGTAATAAAAGCATTGTATTTCTATATATATGTCTGTTTCTCTGTCTATCATCTATTGTATCTAACTTCCAGATAAATCTATATCCAATCCCTATGAAATCTAAACTCTTTGACAGAATGAATGAGTCCCTCCATGATTGATCCTCTGGACTCTCTCCAGCCTCATTTCTGACCTCTCAACTGCTCTCACTAGGGACTTGAAATGATGAAAACAAACAAATAACATACCCTCCCCCCAAAAAAACAGACAACATGGTCAAAAGATTCGGGGAAGCCATAAATAACAGATCCTACGGTGCAAAACCTATGACAGAAACTGCTATTGATTTCTCAAGATTCACTTATCCCTCATCTTTAATAATAGAACCTCTGAATGTTAGCTGTGTTTATGACCAACCAAAATAGAAACTACATTTCCTAGCCTTCTTTGAGGCTAGATATGACTAAGTAACTAATCTCCCTCAATGAGATATAAATAGAAGTGTCATGTGCAGCTTCTAGGAAAAGCTTATAGGTGGGGCTAAGAACTTTCACAGATTTTTCTCCATCCTGCTTTAGACTCTATGGACATCATGGCACTTGGGAAGTCATCTTGGACCACATGGTGAAAGCCACATGTTGAAGATGATAGAACAATAAAATATAAGGAGGCTGGGTGTCTAATAATCACAGAGCTACTATACAAGCTCTGAAATGCTTATCTTCAGAATTCATTTGTATCTGAGAGCAATTTGAAGCTCTCTTATTTGTTATTATATAACATTTGAAGCTGCTGTTATTTGAGCATCTTATTCACTTGTAGCCAAAACTGGTCTTTTATAACACCATGCCTAAACTGGGAGGACTATTGGATGAGTAATCCTCCAAGTATTAGGGAACAAGATTCTTATTTTAGTTGAAATTTAAGTCTTTGGTTTTCTAACTCTGGATCAACACAACTCACACATCGAAAGAAAATTATCACTTTCATAAATAAAAAGATTTGAGTTCACTTTCAGTTTTTTTGTTTGCTTTCCATTTAATCTAGTTGAAACTGCCTTTCTATGACTTTTTGACAATAGCATCACTTCCCTAATACCCATTTCAAGTGGAAAATCACTGAAATGTGACATGCAATTTCAGAGAAAAAGAGAGAAAGAAAGAGCAGCATTTTCTTCTATGAAAGGATAGCAAACTGCTGATTCCAAGCACTGTCCCTACCCATTCTGTCCTTTCCCTAGATTCCTCCACCTACTTTATTTCCCAAGTCCCTACACAGGGAAAATGCATGGAAGATACTGGAATTTTAATGGCTACTAAGTTGTCAGTATTTCCAAGATTAACTCATTTGACACGTAGCTTTTTCCTGGCCATAAGGCAACCCCTGTAGGGACTCTTGATGCCTGTAACATGTGCTGATGGCCCTCTGATACATATCACATCAAGCATCGTGAGAAACTCTTGCAAACACCCGAATACTTGTGCTCAAATTAGGGAATGGGAATGGGGATGCCCATCTATATAATTCCTAATTTGGCAAAGACAGAAGGATATCAAGGGAACATCATAGGTAACAAAAGCAACGGATATGCTTTGATATTTTAAGAAAAATCATATCTATTTAGCTAGTGAAAAGTCAAGAGAAAGATTAAATCATTAGTTGGCTTTGTTATTAACATAATTCATTAAATTGGTGCTGTTTTAAGGAGTCACATTCTCTGTAAACCTTTTTATTCCTGTTAAGATTGTTTTCCATTGTGCTTACCCTGTTCCTCATGTCTTAAATGTCCTTTCAATTCTTCTCTAATACACCATATCCTCAACTTCCCTTGATATTTTATCATATAGACTTGCTTTTTACAATAAAAAAGTTCAAAATCAACTAACCACCCCCAAGTTGGGGTACTTGCGGCTACCCTTGATAGGTATAAAAAGATTGAAGAGATAATCAGGATGGTGATTACGATGAGCAGAGAGGACTTCTTTTGAAACATGGGATTCTAGTCTCAGATAATTACTGCTCAGAATGATACCACATAGCCTCCTTGCACTTCAGAATTTCTTTAAAAGGTGAGTGATTGATTACTGTGTAAATATGAGTGATTGATCCATCAGAAATTACTCCAAGCAGCCTTGAATATTTTGAGAGAAAAACCAAGCAACATCACTTCATATGTACTCTGTGGTAGACATGATCACTGCCTATGCAATGATTATTAAGGAAGGACCCCTGTCTTGGAAGACTCCTCTTCAGGTGGGGAATACAGACATGGTATTATTCAGGAAACTTGGTTTGTAAGAAAGAAGACAACTGAAGAACAGGAAAGTTAAAGGAAAGATGCATTTTAAAATTTCATATATGCTGAAGAACTCAACAACAGCACTATTTGGTATTTATCCCAGGGAAATGAAACTTGTGTTCATACATTCACATTAATGGTCATTGCAGCATTGTTTATGATAGCCAAAACCAGATGTCCCTCAATGTGTGAATCCACAAACTGATGCATTCGTATAATGGGGTACTACATAGCAACAAAAAGGAACAGGCTATTGACACATGCAAAATCTTCAACAGATCTCAGGAGTATTATGCTGAGCAAAAAAAGCCAATTGCAAAAGATTTCATACCTTATAACTCTATTTATATAACAGTATTAAATGGTACAGCTGTGGAGATAGAGACAAGTCAGTGGTTGCCAGGTTAGGGTTTGGGGGAAAGTCTGACCATTAAGGGGATAGCATGAGAAGGTTCCTTTGTGGTGATGGAACAGTTTTGTATCCTGATTGCAGTGGTGGTTACATGATACTGTGCATCTACATGTGAGATAAAATGTCATTGTACTATAAGCAAACAAAATGAATGTAGGTAAAAATAAAGTTTGTAGTTAACAATATTATACCAATGTCAGTTTCCTAATTTCAATAATGTATTGTAGGTATGTAAGATGTTACCTTTGGGTGGACACAGTGAAAAGGGAAATCCTGTACTATTTTTGCAACTTCTTATGAGTCTTAAAATATTTCAAAACAAAAAATTTAAAAATTAAAAAAAGATTCATTTGTGATTTGTGAGTCATGCTGCAGACATTCAGCCAACTGTTTTTGAGTACTGGGACCAGAGAATGGGAAACCATCTTAAAGAATACTCTTTCTCTAATTGCTGCTTCTTGGTCACGACTGCTTGATTATATCTCTTCAGAATTGGCTCCCCCCCCCCCCGTTTTCCTTTTCTTTTACTTCTTCATCCATGTGACTCAAAGTGGGCAAGTTGCAGTTTCTGTTTTTAAATCCTCTCCATTCATGAGACTGGACCAAGATGAACTGAAATCTCCTGATCTACCTCTCTGAGCATTGCACATGATTTTACATGACTTCCTCCAACAATTTTACTTTGGACTATCAAAGCTCTCTAAGAGAGGGTTCAAACCCTTCACTTCCCTAACATGGTTCATTCTGGCTTTTGGTTTTTCTATATAAGTGGGTATGTATTGTGCTTGAGTTTCTTACATGAGGTTTTGTTATCAAATGTGGAAATAGATCTTTGTCTTTATATCGGCAAGTGAACTGGTAAAATCCTTTTTTCTTGATCCTCAGACATTTGTGCCTTCCCAGTAACCAAAAGGCAAAATGATAGCTCAAATAACCTCAAAAGCCTGTTTCCTTCCTCTCGTACATTTATGAAGTCTCCTCTATGTGCAGGGCTCTGTCAAGTACAAATATGGACAAGTTACAGCTCGATGAGTAAGACAGAGATGTGGATACAGACTGCTACAATACAGAGTAGATAGTGAGGTGCTGTGAGAAAGAGACAACAGATTATGGACTTCAGGAGAAGCAGATTTTTTTTAGGGGAGGATTCTTGTGATCGAGGAAAAAGGTAGAGCACATTTGAAATTGAGCTTGAGGAATCAATGGAAAGTGAATATATTACAGAAAAGGAAAAGGACTTCCCTGTAAGAACCCTGTATGGTAAACAGTGGAAGCTCACAGACTTCATTCAATGAAGTTAATGCACTACATCAGTGACAGCATAAAGCACCCGGTTTCTGGATGAAGGGGCTAAAAGGCCATGAGAAAAGTTGGGTGAGGGCTCTGGAGGGTAGGTAGGAGTGCAATGAGAAATGTGTGTGTGTGTGTGTGTGTGTGTGTGTGTGTTTAAATTATTTTGTTGCAACAGCTTCTATATACTATTAGTAACAAAAGAGAAAAAGAGATTTCACTTAGGCTGATACTTAATGAAAATTTCTATTTCCAAATGATTTAGTGTCTCAAACATCATGGCTTTTCAATCTGAAAGCCATTGGCTGTCTCACTTCTGATCACACTGGATCTTAACCCACAGGGGAATTTCTACTACTTAAGCCAATGTCAAGAGGAAAAAAGCTCATATGATCTGAAGAATTGATTCCACAGAGAGAATGAACTGAGAGTGTTTGTCCTTTGTTCGTTCATAAGATGCATCCCTGTTTTGTTTGGATTTGTGTGCTTCTTTTTAGCGATTGTTCCAGGGCTTGTAATATGTATCTTTAACTTAACCTCTGTCTACTTTGAAATAACATAATGCCTCTTCACGTATGACATAAGGACCTTACAACAGTGTATTTCCATTCCCCCTCCCATTACTTATACGAATGTTGTGAAGCATTTTAGTTCTACATTTATAAACCCTACCTTTTGTTCTCATTTTTGTTGCAAAAAAATCAATAACTTAAAAAAATTTTAATGTTTATTCATTTCTTGAGAGAGAGAGAGACAGACAGAGTGCCAGCAGGGGAGGAGCAGAGAAAGAGGGAGACACAGAAACTGAAATGGGCTCCAGGCTTTGAGCTGTCAGCACAGAGCCTGATGCGGGGCTCGAACTCACGAACCTGAGCCCAAGTCAGTTGCTTACCCAACTGAGCCACCCAGATGCCCCAAAATCAATAACTTTTTTTGTATTGGTTGTTTTTATTTTTTTAATATGAAATTTATTGTCAAATTGGTTTCCATACAACACCCAGTGCTCATCCCAAAAGGTGCCCTCCTCAATACCCATCACCCACCCTTCCCTCCCTCCCACCCCCATCTACCCTCAGTTTGTTCTCAGTTTTTAAGAGTCTCTTATGCTTTGGCTCTCTCCCTCTCTATTCTCTTTTTTTTTTCTTCCCCTCCCCCATGGGCTTCTGTTAAGTTTCTCAGGATCCACATAAGAGTGAAACCATATGGTATCTGTCTTTCTCTGTATGGCTTATTTCACTTAGCATTACACTCTCCAGTTCCATCCACGTTGCTACAAAAGGCCATATTTCATTTTTTCTCATTGCCACGTAGTATTCCATTGTGTATATAAACCACAATTTCTTTATCCATTCATCCGTTGATGGACATTTAGGCTCTTTCCATAATTTGGCCATTGTTGAGAGTGGTGTTATAAACATTGGGGTATAAGTGCCCCTATGCATCAGCACTCCTGTATCCCTTGGGTAAATTCCTAGCAGTGTTATTGCTGGGTCATAGGGTAGGTCTATTTTTAATTTTTTGAGGAACCTCCACACTGTTTTCAGAGCGCCTGCACCAGTTTGCATTCCCACCAACAGTGCAAGAGGGTTCCCGTTTCTCCACATCCTCTCCAGGATCTATAGTCTCCTGATCTGTTCATTTTGGCCACTCTGACTGGCGTGAGGTGATATCTGAGTATGGTTTTGACTTGAATTTCCCTGATGAGGAGCGATGTTGAGCATCTTTTCATGTGCCTGTTGGCCATCCGGATGTCTTCTTTAGAGAAGTGTCTATTCATGTTTTCTGCCCATTTCTTCACTGGGTTATTTGTTTTTCGGGTGTGGAGTTTGGTGAGCTCTTTATAGATTTTGGATACTAGCCCTTTGTCTGACATGTCATTTGCAAATATCTTTTCCCATTCCGTTGGTTGCCTTTTAGTTTTGTTGATTGTTTCCTTTGCTGTGCAGAAGCTTTTAATCTTCATGAGGTCCCAATAGTTCATTTTTGCTTTTAATTCCCTTGCCTTTGGAGATGTGTCAAGTAAGAAATTGCTGCAGCTGAGGTCAGAGAGGTTTTTTTCCTGCTTTCTCCTGTAGGGTTTTGATGGTTCCCTGTCTCACATTCAGGTCCTTTATCCATTTTGAGTTTGTTTTTGTGAATGGTGTAAGAAAGTGGCCTAGTTTCATCTTTCTGCATGTTGCTGTCCAGTTCTCCCAGCACCATTTGTTAAAGAGACTGTCTTTTTTCCATTGGATATTCTTTCCTGCTTTGTCAAAGATTAGTTGGCCGTACTTTTGTGGGTCTAGTTCTGGGGTTTCTATTCTATTCCATTGGTTTATGTGTCTGTTTTTGTGCCAATACCATGCTGTCTTGATGATTACAGCTTGTGGTAGAGGCTAAAGTCTGGGATTGTGATGCCTCCTGCTTTGGTCTTCTTCTTCAAAATTACTTTGGCTATTCAGGGCCTTTTGTGGTTCCATGTGAATTTTAGGATTGCTTGTTCTAGTTTCAAGAAGAATGCTGGTGCACTTTTGATTGGGATTGCATTGAATGTGTAGATAGCTTTGGGTAGCATTGACATTTTAACAATATGTATTCTTCCAATCCATGAACACGGAATGTTTTTCCATTTCTTTATATCTTCTTCAATTTCCTTCATAAGCTTTCTATAGTTTTCAGCATACAGATCTTTTACATCTTTGGTTAGGTTTATTCCTAGGTATTTTATGCTTCCTGGTGCAAGTGTGAATGGGATCAGTTTCTTTATTTGTCTTTCTGTTTCTTCATTATTAGTGTATAAGAATGTAACTGATTTCTGTACATTGATTTTGTATTCTGCAACTTTGCTAAATTCATGTATCAGTCCTAGCAGACTTTTGGTGGAATCTATCGGATTTTCCATGTATAATATCATGTCATCTGCAAAAAGTGAAAGCTTGACTTCATCTTTGCCAATTTTGATGCCTTTGACTTCCTTTTGTTGTCTGATTGCTGATGCTGGAACTTCCAACACTATGTTAAACAACAGCGGTGAGAGTGGGCATCCCTGTCGTGTTCCTGATCTCAGGGGGAAAGCTCTCAGTTTTTCCCCATTGAGGATGATATTAGCTGTGGGATTTTCATAAATGGCTTTTATGATGTTTAAATATGTTTCTTCTATCCTGACTTTCTCGAGGGTTTTTATTAAGCAAGGATGCTGAATTTTTTCAAATGCTTTTTCTGCATCGATTGACAGAATCATATAGTTCTTATCTTTTCTTTTATTAATGTGATGTATCACATTGATTGATTTGCGAATACTGAACCAGCCCTGCATCCCAGGAATGAATCCCACTTGATCATGGTGAATAATTCTTTGTATATGCTGTTGAATTCGATTTGCTAGTATCTTATTGAGAATTTTTGCATCCATATTCATCAGGGATATTGGCCTGTAGTTCTCTTTTTTTACTGGGTTGCTGGCTGGTTTAGGAATCAAAGTAATGCTGGCTTCATAGAATGAGTCTGGAAGTTTTCCTTCCCTTTCTATTTTTTGGAATAGCTTGAGAAGGATAGGTATTATCTCTGCTTTAAATGTCTGGTAGAATTCCCCTGGAAAGCCATCTGGTCCTGGACTCTTATTTGTTGGGAGATTTTTGATGACTGATGACTGATTCAATTTCTTCGCTGGTTATGGGTCTGTTCAAGCTTTCTATTTCTTTCTGTTTGAGTTTATAAGTGTGTGGATATTTAGGAATTTGTCCATTTCTTCCAGGTTGTCCAGTTTGTTGGCATATAATTTTTCATAGTATTCCCTGATAATTGCTTGTATTTCTGAGGGATTGGTTGTAATAATTCCATTTTCATTCATGATTTTATCTATTTGGGTCATCTCCCTTTTCTTTTTGAGAAGCCTGGCTACAGGTTTATCAATTTTGTTTATTTTTTCAAAAATCCAACTCTTGGTTTCATTGATCTGCTCTACAGTTTTTTTTTAGATTCTATATTGTTTATTTCGCTCTGATCTTTATTATTTCTCTTCTTCTGCTGGTTTTGGGGTGTTTTTGCTGTTGTGCTTCTATTTCCTTTAGGTGTGCTGTTAGATTTTGTATTTGGGATTTTTCTTGTTTCTTGAGGTAGGCCTGGTTTGCAATGTATTTTCCTCTCAGGACGGCCTTTGCTGCATCCCAAAGCGTTTGGATTGTTGTATTTTCATTTTCATTTGTTTCCATACATTTCTTATTTTCTTCTCTAATTGCCTGGTTGACCCATTCATTCTTTAGTAGGGTGTTCTTTAACCTCCATGCTTTTGGAGGTTTTCCAGATTTTTTTTCCTGTGACTGATTTCAAGCTACATAGCATTGTGGTCTGAAAGTATGCATGGTATGATCTCAATTCTTATATACTTATGAAGGGCTGTTTTGTGACCCAGTATGTGATCTATCTTGGAGAATGTTCCATGTGCACTCGAGAAGAAAGTATATTCTGTTGCTTTGGGATGCAGAGTTCTAAGTATATCTGTCAAGTTCATCTGATCCAATGTATCATTCAGGGCCCTTGTTTCTTTATTGATCCAATGTCTAGATGATCTATCAATTGTTATAAGTGAAGTATTAAAGTCCCCTGCAATTACCACATTCTTATCAATAAGTTTGCTTATGTTTGTGATTAATTGTTTTATATATTTGGGGGCTCCCATATTCAGCGCATAGACATTTATAATTGTTAGCTCTTCCTGATGGGTCGACCCTGTAATTATTATATAATGCCCTTCTTCATCTCTTGATACAGCCTTTAATTTAAAGTCTAGTTTGTCTGATGTAAATATGGCTACTCCAGCCTTCTTTTGACTTCCAGTAGCATGATAGATAGATCTCCATCCCCTCACTTTCAATCTGAAGGTGTCCTCAGGTCTAAAATGAGTCTCTTGTAGACAGCAAATAGATGGGTCTTGTTTTTTATCCATTCTGATACCCTATGTCTTTTGGTTGGAGCATTTAGTCCATTTACATTCAGAGTTATTATAGAAAGATATGGGTTTAGAGTCATTGCGATGTCTGTAGGTTTCATGCCTGTAGTGATGTCTCTGGTACCTTCTCTCACAGGATCTCCCTTAGGGTCTCTTGTAGGGCTGGTTTAGTGGTGATGAATTCCTTCAGTTTTTGTTTGTTTGGGAAGACCTTTATCTCTCCTATTCTAAATGACAGACTTGCTGGATAAAGGATTCTCAGCTGCATATTTTTTCTGTTCATCACATTGAAGATTTCCTGCCATTCCTTTCTGGCCTGCCAATTTTCAGTAGAGAGATCCGTCACGAGTCTTATCGGTCTCCCTTTATATGTTAGAGCATGTTTATCCCTAACTGCTTTCAGAATTTTCTCTTTATCCTTGTATTTTGCCAGTTTCACTATGATATGTTGTGCAGAAGATTGATTCAAGTTACGTCTGAAGGGAGTTCTCTGTGCCTCTTGGATTTCAATGCCTTTTTCCTTCCCCAGATCAGGGAAGTTCTCAGCTATGATTTCTTCAAGTACACCTTCAGCATCTTTCCCTCTCTCTTCTTCCTCTGGAATCCCAATTATGCGTATATTATTACATTTAATTGTGTCACTTAGTTCTCTAATTTTCCCCTCATACTCCTGGATTTTTTTATCTCTCTTTTTCTCAGCTTCCTCTTTTTCCATAATTTTATCTTCTAATTCACCTATTCTCTCCTCTGCCTCTTCAATCCGAGCTGTAGTCACCTCCATTTTATTTTGCAGCTTATTTATAGCATTTTTTAGCTCCTCCTGGCTGTTTCTTAGTCCCTTGATCTCTGTAGTAATAGATTCTCTGCTGTCCTCTATACTGTTTTCAAGCCCAATGATTAATTTTATGACTATTATTTTAAATTCATTTTCTATTACATTGCTTAAATCGTTTTTGATCAGTTCGTTAGCTGTCACTACTTCCTGGAGTTTCTTTTGAGGAGAATTCTTCCGTTTCGTCATTTTGGATAGTCCCTAGAGTGGCGCAGAACTGCAGGGCTCTTCCTATGTGCTGTCTGGAGTAACTTGCGTTGTGGGCGGGGCTGCAGTCAGACCTGATGTCTGCCTCCAGCCCACCACTGGGGCCACAGTCAGACTTGTGTACCTTATCTTCCCCTCTCCCAGGGGCAGGACTCACTGTGGACTGGTGTGACCCCTGTTTGGGCTACTTGCACACTGCCAGGCTTGTGGTGCTGCTTCGATGGAATCTGGTGTACTAGCCAGGGTGGATCCAGAAGGTGCACAGGGTCGGGAGGGGCAGACTCAGCTCACTTTACCTTCAGTGGTCCACTTTGGGAGGGGCCCTGTGGCACCGGGAGGGAGGCAGACCCATCAGAGGGATGGATCCACAGAAGCACAGCATTGTTTGCGCAGTACAAGCAAGTTCCGTGATGGGAACTGGCTCCCTTTGGGATTTTGGCTGGGGGATGGGCGAGGGAGATGGCGCTTCCCAACACCTTTGTTCTCTGCCAAGCTGAGCTCTATCTTCCTGGGCTCAACACCTCTCCCTCCCGTTGTCCTCTAGCCCTCCCGCTCTCCGAGCAGAGCTGTTGACTTATAACATTCCAGATGTTAAGTCCCGCTGGCTGTCAGAACACACTCCATCCGGCCCCTCTGCTTTTGCAAGCCAGACTTGGGGGCTCTGACTTGCCAGGTGGGCTGGCTGCCCCTTCACCTCCCTGGCTCCCTCCTGCCAGTCCGTGTAGCGCACACTGCCTCTCCGCCTTTCCTACCCTCTTCTGTGGGCCTCTTGTCTATGCTTGGCTCTGGAGAGTCCTTTCTGCTAGTCTTCTGGTGGTTTTCTGACTTATTTAGGCAGATGTGGGTAGAATCTAAGTGGTCAGCAGGACATGGTGAGCCCAGCGTTCTCCTACGCTACCATCTTCCTTAAAATCTCCAAAATCAATAACTTTTAAATAAAGTTGAACATGAGGTAAAAAGCCTTACATATTTGACATATATTTGTCATTTCTGGTACGTTTTGTTCCTGTTTTTAGATCCAGGTTCCCGTTTGGAATCCCTTTCCTTCAGCTCAAAAAACTTTCTTATCATTTCTTACCATCCAGGACTACTGGCAACAAATTTCTCTCAGCTTTTATTGGTCTGACTATGTCTTCATTATGCCTTCATGTTTAAAGATTTTTTTGCTAGATTTAGAATGCTAATTTGGTAAATATTTTTCCACCACTTTGAAGGTGGTTTTTCATTTTCTTTTGGTTTGTCCTATTTCTTCTGAGATGTCTGTAGTAATTACTTGCTTCATTCCTCTGTATGTGCTATGTCTTTCTTCTTCTGGCAGATTTAAAATTTCATTATCATGGTTTTCAGGAATTTATTTATGATGCATCTTGGTCTGGTCATGTCTCTGTGTGTGTGTGTGTGTGTGTGTGTGTGTGTGTGTGTATGTTTATGTATGTATATCCTGGTTGGGATCCAGTGAACTCCCTGGATCTGTAGATTTGGTTTTGGTCACATTTAGAAAATTTGGGGGCATTATTTCTTTACCCCCCACACTTTTCCTATCCTTCTGGGACTTCATATATACATATTCTAGATCACTTGGCATTATCTTATTGATCACTAAGGCTGTATTGTTAAATCTTTTCTCTATGTTTCAGTTTGGATTGTTTCTATTACAGCATCTTCAAGTTCATTGGTCTTTATTTCTGCATTAATCTAATCAGCTGTTATTCCCATTCACTGAATTTTTCACTTCAGTGTATTGTATTTTTCATTGTTAAAATTTCCACTTGGAACCTTCTGATCTTTACTTTCCCTTCACATTATATTCATATTCTTTGTTTAACTCTAAAACATGGTGAACATATTCACAACAGCAGTTTTAAAGACTTTTTCTCACAGTTTTTTTTAAATTTCTGTCATATCTTTGGTCTGTTTCTATTGACCTATTTTTCGCCTGATTCTTGGTCAAATTGTCCTTCATTTTTCATGGGTAGTAACTTTTTGTTTGGATGTTAGACACTATAAAGTTTATGTTATTTAGGTTTTTTACTTTTTTGTGGTCTTCCTACAAAGAGTGTTGAAAAATGTTCTGAAAGGCTTTAAAGTTACTTAAAGATTAACCCTACCATTGAAACATTATTATTAATAGTCTACTGTGGTTTTTACTATTGGGCAAGTATTACCCTACTGCTGAATGCCCCACTCTGGCTGATTGAAATTCAAATGTCCTGCAGCCTTGTTTGAACTCTAGGTATTGTTCTCCCTGAGAATTCTTTGTCTGGTTTATAGATTTTCACTTTATGCATGTGTAGCGAAGTATCCAATGGCAGCTGCTTCCAAGGTTCCCGGTGCAGATTTCTGAAATTTGTCTCCATGCAGTTCTCTTCTCTCTGGTATCCATCCACAATTCCAGCTACGCAGCTTCCCTGTGCTCTGACTTCCATCTCTGCAATGCAATAAAAACACTGTGATCTGTCTGTTTGTGTTCCTTGGTTCTCCATCAATATTTGGAAGGTGATTCTAAGCAGAAAGCCTGATTTGTTTTCCTTCCCTCAGGAATCACAGTCCTGTGCTGCCTGTGGTCCAGTGTCTGAAGCAGTTGTTTTATAGATTTTACTTATTTTCCAGTTGTTTACATCAGAGAGCAAATCTTATCACACTTACTCCTACCTGGCTGGGAAGCCAAAGTCTCCATATATTCTTCTGTAAAGTTTGCCTTTTGTACCTGCAATGAACTAGACAGTGCTCTTCTCTCCATATGGTGTAAAACATGTGATTGTTACAATTCCTTATGTTTCTGAGAGACACAGATATTTATCTTACTTAAGTTATCCTAGGAATTAAAATGTCTACTGCCATTTAAAAGGGGTTGTGGTGTTAAGTAGAAGCTAGAGGTGAGCAGTGGAAGGAACTCCCAAGGCAGAGTCCCAAGTCTTTCAAGGAGAATTATAGAGATATGAGTTGGAGGCAAGAGCAGTGATAAGTAAGCTACACATTAAAAGCCCCAGGAGCACAATATCTTGACCTTGTGACTTCCAAGCACTTGGGGCTGACAGACCAAAGAGCCACAGGTGCACAAAGGTGCTGTCCTCTTTCACCTCTGCCCCAAGGTAACCCCTAGACTCATTATAATTCATTTGTGTTGCAGACGTTGTCCCCACCCCCACCCCCTTGGAGGGGAGGCCACGTTGATAGTTCCAGTACAAACATTGTAGCATCAAAAACTTCCCTCCCAACCTGTGGGAGGAGTCCCCCAAATGATTGAAACCTGTCTCCATTTAGAGACCACCCCACTGTGAGTCTAGGCTTCTTCCAGTCCAGAGAGACCCAATAATATCCACTCCCAAGACAACCTGGGGTCCATTTTCACTGCACACAACCTGCCCGCTCTCCCACCTTGTGAGTGTACCTTCACTTTAATAAACTTCTTTGTGCTTGCTGCTTTCCTCCTTGCTGTCTGTTTTCTACCCTGAATCCCCATGTACATCTTCTCCTGGGAAATCTAAAACCCAAGACCTTGGGTATTGCGGAGGGTACCTTTTGGGATGAGCACTGGGTGTTGTATGGAAGCCAATTTGACAATAAATTTCATATTAAAAAATAAATAAATAAATAAATAAATAAATAAATACCAAGACCTCCATTCACAAAACGCAGACTCTCTTACCCGTAACAGTGGTACTTATAACAAAATTTTACAAAAGCTTTACCTCCACAGTTTCCACTGAAACCCACCTTTACAGGGTTCCAATGCAAAGCACATTTATTTGGTTTAGCTATTGGCTGCTTGGTATTTTTCCCCTTGTTTTCAGTAGCCTGCCAGATCAGTTTGCCCAGTGGTGGCAGAACCACTTAGTGTAATACTACCCATGTGATGTTACATAATTTATGTTAAATTTCAAAATTCAGTGAATACCAGGTTTCCCCTGCTATTCAAAAGTAAGCTTTTCTGTGAAATGTTGGCATAAAGCAGAGTATCCCCACTTTTTGCATTCCTATGGTAACAGGATTTTTCATAAAGGCAAAAGTGAGCTTCGGATTTCTTTTGGTTAGTGAAAACATGTATTAACAAAAACATGTAACCACTTGAGAACAAAGTGGTGTGATGCTAACTTTTGAGAAATAGGAGATATCTGTAGATGATACAAAAAATAGACACTTTGGGGCATCTGGATGGCTCAGTTGGTTAAGTGTTGGACTTTGGCTTAGGTCATGATCTTTCAGTTAGTGGGTTCAAACCCCAGGATGGGTTCTGCATGGACAATGCAGAGCCTAGAGCCTGCTTCAGATTTTGTGTCTCCGTCTCTCTCTCTGCCCCTCCCCTGCTTGCGCTGTCTCAAGAATAAATAAATAAACTTTAAAAAGAAATTTTAAATTAAAAAAGAAATAGACACTTCTATAAATCCACAAAATATATCATGAATGTCTCTTCCAAGCGGAGTTCCAGGTTTCGAGAATTTTAGTCAGACAAAGAATGGGAAGGAAGAGGGGCATTTGAGTGGCTCAGTTGGTTAAGCATCTGACTTCGGCTCAGGTTATGATCTCACGGTTCATGAGTTCGAGACCCACGTTGGGCTCTGGGCTGACAGCTCAGAGCCTGGAGCCCACGTAAGATTCTGTGTCTCCCTCTGCCCCTCCGCTGCTTGCACTCTGTTCTCGCATTGTTTCAAAAATAAATAAACATTAAAAAAATTTTTTGAAGAATGAAAAGGAAGAGAATATGGAAAGAGGGAGGAGAGAAAGTAGCAAGGAATTCAGCAAAAATATATACTTCCTGTATGTTTCAGGGCCATGTTTTACAAAATGATGCCCAGTGGGCATTCACAAAGCTATATTGTCTTCTATGTTGGTATACACCCTAAGGAATTAATCTTCCAACTTCTTCTCATCTAACAGTAAAAAGCTTTCCCTGGTTTTCTTCCTCTCTTCAGTCTTTGCAAGGCAATTTCAAAATAATATCTACTCTGTAAATATATGAGCATATGGATCAAACAAAAAATTTTTGATAGAGTTAAAAAAAAATCATTGGTAATAGCAACCTATGGCAGAGTGTGGGATGGCAAACGGGCCAAGGAAAGTGGTACACTCATTGGGGGGCAATCAAGATTAACTCCATTAGTTACTAGATTATTAAATGGTTTTATTGCAAGAAGATTGACAGGTGTTTGAGATGAAGTCTTCTTAGCTTGCAAAATAAACACTAAAGGAAGAGAGGTCTAGTGTTCAACCTGTAAGAGGTAGAGAAACTCTGAAAGCAGAAACACCAGAGACACCAGGCAGAAGCAAATTATACATGAACCCTGTAAAGCATCAGCCAGTTAACAAAACCAAAAAGTTCTAGCTTATCATAGCCCTGAAGATAGATTTGCCTCCAGTCGTTAGTGGAGCCTTTTGATTTTAGGGGTTCTTATTGTTTGTTTTTTTGTAGTAATATTTGATGGATATGTCACCAAGAACTAAAATGTGTGGTGCGTATGTGTGTGTGTTTCAGTTCTCCAAATTTAAGTTTAGAGCAGACAGGCATTAAAAAGTTTTTTACAAAGCAAGGGAACCTGGGTGGCTCAGCCAATTAAGCGTCCAACTTTTGATATTGGCTCAGGTCATATCTTACAATTTTTCGAGTTTGAGCCCCACATCGGGTTCTGAGCTGGTAGACTGAAGCCTTCTTGGGATTTTCTGTCTCCCTCTCTCTCTGCCCCTTCCCCACTCATGCTTTTTCTGTCTCTCTCAGGATAAATAAACTGTAAAAAAAATTTTTTTAAGTTTTTACAAAGCAAAAGTTTATTTAACTAGACCAAAAATTTGCACAGCTCTTCATGCTGCCCTTGACCTCCTCATACTTGTCCAGATGAAAGCACTCTGTCTTCCTGCCTTCTTTCCTGTTGAACTTGAGTAAGGCCATGAGACTTGCTTGTCAGCTGCAGCTCCTACTGGCCCTCCTCAGTTTGAACTCCCAATATTCATACAGTTGAATATAAATTTGTTTTGAATCAACTAGTCTTTATGGCCATTAAATACATCAATTACTAATTGGAGTAATTGACATATAAGTTCCCCTGGGGCTGGCTCTGTCTCATAATGAAAATAGAAGAATCTCTAGTTTTAAAAAATATTTCTACCAGTTATCTATTTAATATTAATGTTTCCTATGACCGTGCTTACTTCTTAGACATAGGTTTATAGTAGGCATTGAGGAGTCTAAAGATATTTAACTGTAAATTCAAATACCTTTAGGGACCAGGCATATAATAAAGGAAGCATTTGGGCCTATGGCAAAAGGGATGTGGGGCTTGTGGAAAACTCAGAACGCCTAACTGTCATACCAGCTCCATGAAGTAAAAATAGCTTCTTAACTCCATTTTATAGGTGGGAAACTGAGAGGGAGAGAGAGAGAGAGAGAGAGAGAGAGAGAGAGAGAGAGATTAAATGATTTATCCAAGGTCATTAAAGGTCATTAAAGGATTAGAGCTAAATTCAATCCAGGCTGTCTGGCACCAGAACCTATGCTCTGGTAGTCAGAAATGTAGTTTGGTGATACAAATGGTAGGAGGCCTACAAGGACTGCACACTGCAGAAATAAATAATCACCAAAATTGGTTAAACAATCTGGACCACAGTCAAGGAAATTAAAAAAAAAAAAAAAACTTTAATGCCAGGGCTCTTTCCTTTTTCTCCCTCAGGAAACTCTCCCTTCCTTCCTGTAGATGAGGAGTCTGTCCCAGAGTGAGGTCACATCAGGGCCAGCAAGAGCAACTGCCCAGTGGGATCCCAAGCAGGAGCACAGTCCTGTAGAATGAAATGTCCTGGAAGAATGAAAAGGGCATACATAATGTGGCAGGGACGCTCAAAAACAGGCCAGAGGGACTCATGGAGAGGAGGACCATCTCTTCTATTAACTATCTCCAGCATCCATCAGAGAGCAAGGAAGTACTTCAACAGGCAAGGCCCATATGAAATTATTGAGATTAAATTGAGACACACACAAGGAAATCATCCATTTAGAGATGATTCTTAAGACAGCAAAAAGACTAACAAACATTTTGACTTCCTGAAATCTGGTGGTTTTCTTAAATACCTATTAAGAATGAGCCATATTAATTAATCTCTTCATTAACAATACTGGAGTACACTACTCCAGGGTAGTTCATTTATTGCCATCATTACTAAAAACCAGTCAGTAAGAAAAGCCATGAGCTTTCTCCACTATACTATTCCTCCTCAGTTTTCATGCTCTCTTTTTGCCATTTCATGTCCTCTTACACACCCTCCCCCTCCACACACAATAGGCTTTACCATATCCCTGAAATTTTAATGAGCAGAGTCAGGTGCCTCGAACATAGGCCTGGCTTGACTTCTCTCTGGCTATACAGACTATAGAGAAAAAAAATATGGTGATACAAGGGCCATATACATGAGTCTTGGGTCACTATTGGCATAGGTAACAGACACTTTATCTTTTACACACCTGCTTTAATGACCTTTACAGTCCAAATCCCCAAGGTGGATAGGAGACTTAATTAGTACATTTCAATCACTGTAAGCACCTCCAATGAGCAGGTAGTATATTGCAGTAATTCTGAAAAATGTTTTCTACTTCTGCAGATTTCCCAGGGGATGCTAGGTAGACTAGACACAGAAAATTTTTCTGCTTTTGCTCTTTTATCCACACTCTGATGGAGCTGATTGCAGACTCATCAGCTTGTTATACCTGTTGGCCAACTGGAAGAAGGGGCAGAAAGAAAAAACATTTCTAGTTATTTGCCAGGCTCAATGCCAAATCCTATGATTCCTGAGTTTTTACTGAAGGATGTATGTGTGTGTGTGTGTGTTACTGCTAGCTTGGATCTACGTAACTGCACTTTGGGGCTAGCAACAATTGAATGGGAATTGACTTGCACAGCTGAGTAACTTATTAATTTTTCTTAACAGAACAGGCGCTGGTGTTAGTAGGGCTCTGTTAGTAATCATGGCTGGCTACATGATGTGGTACCTTGGCTGATAACTCCCCTAAGTGATTTCCAAGTGTTTGTGTACCCTAAAAACACATAAGCATCAAGATAAAAGGCTGGTCTCCAGTTGGTGCAATACAATGCTCTGATGTCTGGGTGCTTTGATGCAATAACGAAGCATGCCAGAACTGTCAAAGCATCTGGGCTGGGTGCATCAGGCCTCTGAAATGATTCTTTATTCTAATAGGCAATGGGCCAGGATTGAAAAAAGAAGCCAAGTCACTTGGAAATGAACATACCTGATTGGTGGAAAAGGGATTTTCCAGCCTTATTTCCCTGTAATTCTCAAGTAGCTGTCTATGGATGGAATTGATCATGCCCCCATCCATGTCTTCCCTTTAGCCCCATGTCCAAGCAACATGTCCTTTCCCTTGGAAAACTGCCTATTACAGATCTGTACTACAAACTAGCTCTCTTCCATTCCCTCCATTGGGATAACTCAAGTTTGTTTTTCTAATTCTAAGCTTGATAAAAATCTTTTTCATCAATAAACAGTTTTAACCCTTCTGCACTATAGGATCATACCCCTATTTCTTTTTTTTTAATTTAACTTTATTTTTTATTTCTGAAAATTTACATCCAAAGTAGTATATAGTGAAGCAATGATTTCAGGAGTAGATTCCTTAATGCCCCTTACCATTTAGCCCACCCCCGCCCACAACCCCTCCAGCAACCCTCACTGTAAGCACCTCCAATGAGCAGGCAGTATATTGCAGTAATTCTGAAAGATGTTTTCTACTTCTGCAACCCTCAGGTTGTTCTCCATATTTTTGAGTCTCTTTTGTTTTGTCCCCCTCCCTGTTTTTATATTATTTTTGTTTCCCTTCCCTTATGTTCATCTGTTTTGTCTCTTAAAGTCCTCATGTGAGTGAAGTCATATGATTTTTGTTATTCTCTGAGTGAACAATGTCACTTAGCATAATACCTTCAGTTCCATCCACATAGTTGCAAATGGCAACATTTCATTCTTTTTGATTGCCGAGTAATACTCCATATATGCACATATATATATATATATATATATATATATATATATATATACCACATTTTCTTTATCCATTCATCCATCAATGGACATTTGGGCTCTTTCCATACTTTGGCTATTGTTGATAGTGCTGCTATAAACATGGGGGTGCATGTGTCCCTTCGAAACAGCACACCTGTATCCCTGGGATAAATGCCTAGTAGTGCAACTGCTGGATCATAGGGTAGTTCTATTTTTAGTTTTTTGAGAAACCTCCATACTGTTTTCCAGAGTGGCTGCACCAGCTTGCATTCCCACCAACAATGCAAAAGAGATCCTCTTTCTCTGCATCCTCGCCAACATCTGTTGTTGCCTGAGTTGTTAGGCAACAATGAGATACCATTGTGGTTTTGATTTGTATTTCCCGGATGATGAGTGATGTTGAGCATTTTTTCATGTGTCGGTTGGCCATCTGGATGTCTTCTTTGAAGAAGTGTCTAGTCATGTCTTTTGCCCATTTCTTCACTGGAATCTTTGTTTTTTGGATGTTGAGTTTGATATGTTCTTTGTAGATTTTGGATATGTCTGATATTATCTGATATGTCATTTGCAAATATCTTCTCCCATTCTGTCTGTTGCCTTTTAGTTTTGCTGATTGTTTCCTTCTCTGTGCAGAAGCTTTTTATTTTGATGAGGTCCCAGTAGTTCATTTTTGCTTTTGTTTCCCTTGCCTCCGGAGACGTGTTGAGTAAGAAGTTGCTGCGGCCAAGATCAGAGAGGTTTTTGCCTGCTTTCTCCTTGAGGATTTTGATGGCTTCCTGTCTTACATTGAGGTCTTTCATCCATTTTGAGTTTATTTTTGTCTATGGTGTCAGAAAGTGGTCCAGGTTCATTCCTCTGCATGTCGCTGTCCAGTTTTCCCAGCACCACTTGCTGAAGAGATTGTCTTTATTCCATTGGATATTCTTTCCTGCTTTGTCAAAGATTAGTTGCCCATACGTTTATGGGTCCATTTCTGGGTTCTCTGTTCTATTGCATTGATCTGAGTGTCTGTTCTTGTGCCAGTATCATACTGTCTTGATGATTACAGCTTTGTAGTATAGTTTGAAGTCTGGGATTGTGATGCCTCCTGCTTTGGTTTTCTTTTTCAAAATTGCTCTGGCTCTTCGGGGTCTTTTCTGGTTCCATACAAATTTTAGGATTATTTGTTCTAGCTCTGTGAAGAATGTTGGTGTTACTTTGATAGGGATCACGTTGAATATGTAGATTGCTTTGGATAGTATCAACATTTTAACAGTATTTGTTCTTCCTATCCAGGAGCATGGAATGTTTTTCCATTTCTTTGTGTCTTCTTCAATTTCTTTCATAAGCTTTCTATAGTTTTCAGTGTATAGATTTTTCACCTCTTTGGTTAGATTTATTCCTAGGTATTTTATGGGTTTTGGTGCAACTGTAAATGGGATCGATTCCTTGATTTCTCTTCCTGTCGCTTCATTGTTGGTGTATAGGAATGCAACTGATTTCTGTGCATTGATTTTATATCCTGGAACTTTGCTGAATTCATGAATCAGTTCTAGCAGTTTTTTAGTGGAATTTTTTGGGTTTTCCAAATAGAGTATCATGTCATCTGCGAAGAGTGAAAGTTTGGCCTCCTTCTGGACGATTTGGATGCCTTTTATTTCTTTGTGTTGTCTGATTGCAGAGGCTAAGACTTCCAATACTATGTTGAATAACAGTGGCAAGACTAGACATCCCTGTCTTGTTCCTGACCTTAGGGGGAAAGCTCTCAGTTTTTCCCCATTGAGGATAATATTAGCGTTGGGGTACTCGTATATGGCTTTTATCATCTGGAGGTATGCTCCTTCTATCCCTACTTTCTTGAGGGTTTTTATCAAGAAAGGAGGCTGTATTTTGTTAAATGCTTTCTCTGCATCTATTGAGAGGATCATATGGTTTTTGTCCTTTCTTTTATTGATGTGATGAATCATGTTAATTGTTTTGTGGACATTGAAACAGCCCTGCATCCCAGGTATAAATCCCACTTGGTCGTGTTGAATAGTGTTTTTAATGTATTGGTGGAGCCGGTTGGCTAATATCTTGTTGAGGATTTTTGCATCCATGTTCATCAGGGAAATTGGTCTATAGTTCTCCTTTTTAGTGGGGTCTCTGTCTGGTTTTGGAATCAGAGTAATGCTGGCCTCACAGAAAGACTTTGGAAGTTGTCCTTCCATTTACATTTTTTGGAACAGTTTCAAGAGAATGGGTGTTAACTCTTCCTTAAATGTTTGGTATTCCCCTGGAAAGCCATCTGGCCCTGGAGTCTTGTTTTTTGGCAGATTTTTGATTACTAATTCGATTTCCTTACTGGTTATGGGTCTGTTCAAATTTTCTGTTTCTTCCTGTTTCAGTTTTGGTAGTGTATATGTGTCTAGGAATTTGTCCATTTCTTCCAGATTGCCCATTTTATTGGCATATAATTGCTCATAATATTCTCTTATTATTGTTTTTATTTCTGTTGTGTTGGTTGTGATCTCTCCTCTTTCATTCTTGATTTTACTTATTTGGGTCCTTTCCTTTTTCTTCTTGATCCAACTGGCTAGTAGTTTATCAATTTTGTTAATTCTTTCAAAGAACCAACTTCTGCTTTCATTGATCTGTTTTTGGTTTCAATAGCATTAATTTCTGCTCTAATCTTTATTATTTCCTGTCTTCTGCTGTTTTGGGGTTTTATTTGCTGTTCTTTTTCCAGCTCCTTAAGGCGTAAGGTTAGGTTGTGGATCTGAGACCTTTCTTGCTTCTTTAGGAAGGCCTGGATTTCTATATACTTTCCTCTTATGACCGTCTTTGCTGCATCCCAGAGGTTTTGAGTTGTGGTGCTATCATTTTCATTGACTTCCATATACTTTTTAATTTCTTCTTTAACTGCTTGGTTAGCCCATTCATTCTTTAGTAGAATGTTTTTCAATCTCCAAGTGTTTGTTACCTTTCCAAATTTTTTCTTGTGGTTGATTTCGAGTTTCATAGCATTGTGGTCTGAAATATGCATGGTATGATCTCGATCTTTTTGTACTTACTTGGGGCTGATTTGTGTCCCAGTATATGGTCTATTCTGGAGAACATTCCATGTGCACTGGAGAAGAATGTATATTAGGCTGCTTTAGGATGAAATGTTCTGAATACATCTGTTAAGTCCATCTGTTCCAATGTGTCATTCAAAGCCATTGTTTCCTGTTGAGTTTTTGATTAGATGATCTGTCCATCGCTGTGAGTGGGGTGTTGAAGTCTCCTACTATTATGATATTACTATTGATGAGTTTCTTTATGTTTGTGATTGATTTATATATTTGGGTTCTCACACATTTGGCGCATAAATGGTTACAATTGTTAGGTCTTCTTGGTCTATAGACCCCTTGATTATGATATAATGCCCTTCTGCATCTCTTGATACAGTCTTTATTTTAAAGTCTAGATTGTCTGATATAAGTATGGCTACTCCGGCTTTCTTTTGTTGACCATTAGCATAATAGATGGTTCTCCATCCCCTTATTTTCAATATGAAGGTGTTTTTAGGTCTAAAGAGGGTATCTTGTAAACAGCATATAGATGGATCTTGTTTTCTTATCCATTCTGTTACCCTATGTCTTTTGATTGGAGCATTGAGTCCACTGACGTTTAGAGTGAGTACTGAAAGATATGAATTTATTGCCATTATGATGCTTGTAGAGTTGGAGTTTTAGGTGGTGTTCTCTGGTCCTTTCTAATCTTTTGTTACTTTTGGTATATATATATATTTTGGTATGTATATATATTTTGGTATATATATGTATTTTGGTATATATATATTATATATATATATAATCCTTTCTCCCCTCAGAGAGTCCCCCTTAAAATTTCTTGCAGAGCTGGTTTAGTGGACACAGACTCCTTTAATTTTTGTTTGTCAGGGAAACTTTTTATCTCTCCTTCTATTTTGAATGACAGCCTTGCTGGATAAAGAAATCTTGGCTGCATATTTTTCTGATTCAGCACATTGAATATATCCCACCACCCCTTTCTGGCCTGCCAAGTTTCTGTGGATAGGTCTGCTGCAAACCTGATCTGTCTTCCCTTGTAGGTTAAGGACTTTTTTTTCCCCTTGCTGCTTTCATGATTCTCTCCTTGCCTGGTATTTTGTGAATTTGACTATGATATGCCTTGTTGATGGTTGGTTTTTATTGAATCTACTGGGAGTCCTCTGTGCTTCCTGGATTTTGATGTCTGTGTCTTTCCCCGGGTTTGGAACATTTTCCACTATGATATGCTCAAATAACACTTCTACCCCTATTTCTCTCTCTTCCTCCTCTGAGACCCCTATGATTCTGATGTCATTCCTTTTTAATGAGTCACTGATTTCTCTAATTCTTAAATCGTGCTCTTTTGCCTTAATCTCCCTCTTTTTTCTGCTTCATTATTCTCTATAAGTTTGTGTTCTATATCACTGATTCTCTGTTCTGCCTCGTCCATCCTTGCCGCCGCTGTGTCCATCCATGATTGCAGCTCAGTTATAACATTTTTAATTTCATTCTGACTATTTTTTACTTCTTTTATCTCTGCAGAAAGGGATTCTAATCTATTTTCGACTCCAGCTAGTATTCTTATTATCGTGATTCTAGATTCTGGTTCAGACATCTTGCTTGTGTCTGTGTTGGTTAAATACTGGCTGTCGTTTCTTTGTGCTCTTTCTTTGGGGGTGAATTCCTTCATTTTGTCATTTTGAAGGGAGAAAAAGAATTAATGAGGTAGAAAAATTGAAATTAAAAAAATTTTTAAAAATATTAAAATTAAAAATTAAAAACACACAGACACAAAAATCGAATAGTTGATGCTAGATCCTAGGTGTGTTTTGGTCTGGGTGTAGAAAGTGGTTTGACAGGTTAGAGAAACAAAAAAAAAAGGGGGGGTGAGAGGAAAAACAAATGGAAATCATTTGAGAATTTGAGAAAATGAATACACTAAAGTAGACTAAAATACACAAAAGTAGAGAATATAGTAAAAAAATTATAGAAAAATATTTTTAATAAAAATTAAAAAGAAAAAAAGATGAATTTTTCATTTTCTGTATTTAAGAAAAAAGAAAAGAAATGAAAAAGAGAAAAAAGATTAAAAAAAGAAAAAGAAAAGACAAAAAAAGAAATAATTTGAAAATTTGAAAAAGTGAATACACTGCAGTAGACTGAAATAAAATGATGGGAGTAAGATAGAATTTGAAAAAATTTACATAAAAGCAACAATATAGAGTAAAATTTAAATAAAAATATTCTTAAAAGACATTGAAAGTAAAAATAAAGTTTTTCTCTTTCTGCGTTCAAGAAAAAGAAAAAAAATGAAAAAGAGAAAAAAGAAAAAGAAAGAAAAAAGGAAATTGAAAATTTGAAAAGGTGAGTACACTGAAGTAGACTAAAATAAAATGATGGAAGTGAAGTATAATTTGAAAAAATTTCCACAAAAGTCAAAAATATAGTAATAAAAATTAAAGACAGATATTTGTAATGAAAATTGTAAATGAAAATGAGTGTTTTCTCTTTCTGTATTCAAGAAAAAGAAAAGAATTGTAAAAGAGAAAAAGGAAAAAGAGAGAGGAAAAAAATTGAATAGATGAACCTGCTAACAGATTGAAGTAGGACTGAAATTACTTCGTTTTCCCCTAGAGGTCAGTCTATGTAGCTCTTTGTAGTCCATAAATTAAGCCGGTGGTGAGGTTTGTGTTTTTGAAGAGTGAAGTTGGCCCAGTTGGGCAGGGCTTGGTGTAACATCTCTGCTCTCCCCTAGATGGCACTGCTAGCCTACCGGGGTGGATTGTTGCGGTGCTCCTCAGTGCGCATGCGCATGCGCGGGAGCGGTGAAAAATGGCGCTCCCCATCCACCCAGTCTGTTCTCTCCGATCAGCAATTGCGCACCGGTCCTTCGTCTTCGGTTCTCGTCCACTCCCCGCTTTTCCACTCTCTGTGATCAGGTCGCAGGCGGTACCTCTTTCCTAAGTTTTGTCTCAGATGTAGCTGTTTTCCCCGGCCCCTTACTTCCGAAGGACTGTGGCTATGACCCCCTCCACTCCTCTGTGGGAGGGTCTCACTGAGCAATGGACAAATGTCAGCTGCACCCAGGAACGCCCGCTGGACCCTGCTGCTGCCAGTGCCCTGAGACTACAGCCAGGTGCCAGCCCGCCCCCCAAAAAATCATGAGACAGTGTAGCCTCAGCGTTTCTGGGACCATGGAAAATCGCAACACACATCTGGCACCAGGCTTCACCCTCAACAACCTTGCCCCAGCACCAGCGAAAGTGGCTGCCTTCCGGGGTCTGCTGGGACCAGGTGGCTTCAACAGTCTTACCAAGTGTCCTTCCAGCAGTGGGACCGCTTTTCCCTGTGTGGCCTGAGAACCTCCCGGACCCCACTCTGTTCCTGAGGATTCGCCCTTCCCACCAGAGCACCGCCAGGTATGGAGCTGCGGAGTTGCAGCCTTTGCGCTCCCCTTGTTTACAGTCTTAATGGAATTTAAACCCTCTCCTCTCTCCTTTCGCCCTTTTTAGTTTAGTCCCTGCGGCTGTTTCCAATTTTCCACTTTCTCTTCAGCTGCTTTCGGGGAGGGGTGCTTTTCCCATATGCTCCCCCCTCCCCAATCTCCATCCTCTCTCCACCCACAAAAGGGGTTCCCTACTTTCGGGGCTTCTTGCTCCCCAAGTTCAGTTCTTCGTGTCGCGTACCTGCTGAATTCTGTGGTTCAGGTTGTGCAGATTGTTGTGTTAATCTTCCAGTCGGTTTTTTAGGTGTGTAGGATGGTTTAGTGTTGGTCTGGCTGTATTTCATGGATGCAAGACACACAAAAAGCTTCCATGCCTTTCTGCCATCTTGGCTCCTCCTCACACCCCCTATTACTATGGCAACATCTTTATATAGGAGATAATTTCTTTTATCTTGACTGTGGCTAGTGTTATTTAGTCTGTGGAAGGGTTTTTATTATGAATTATGAGAGTAGGTTCCAACCCTACTCTCCCTTCTTAACTCCAGTTATCACCTCTGATTAGCTGTGTATCTGTTGAGTCAATCCACAATAGCCATGCCCTCTTCCTAGTCATGGGCGTCAACAATTATCTTTTCAGATTTGATTGGTTATTCATTCCAAAAATATTTATTTTTGCACCCTGATAGCCATAGGAAGCAGGGCACAGTCCCTTTTTTTAAAGTCTAATAAAAAAGATAAATGAGAATTCATTATGGCTACAAGAAAGCACATTTGAGTCAGAGGACAATCTAAGAAAAGGATGAGTTTAAAGATAATCTATTATCTACATGCTAGTGTGTGTGTTGAAAATGCTGAAGTAATTACATAGAATATATGAATCTAAATCCTGTTAGTCACTGACAACATTTATTGCTGGATAGTGCTAGGTATATTAATTCAATAAACATGCTTATTTTAGTATATACTTCCGTGTTAGGAATTGTGCTCAAGACCCTGTAGACACTAAGGTAATGCCATCTGTTCTCTACTTCAGGGAGGTTACAATCTAGTGATCCAGAGAGTGACCCAAACATTGTGGGAAAAGTGCTATGAAATAGGAGCCAAAGGAGGGCCTGGGTGTCCGTAGATGGGTACTCAAATTACCTGGGGAGGGCACAAGGTTCCCAAGGAAGACTTTCTTCCTTTAGGATTGGACTTTACCCAAGTTGAGAAGAGGAAAGACATTCCAAACAGAAGAAAGAATATGTGTGAAGAGTCAAAAACAGAAAATTAGCATGACTCTTTCTACATAGCAATAAACGTAAAATAATATTACTCAGTAGGTTCTATTGGGACCAGTTTGAACTTTCAAAGCACCTGTAGTGTGTGATGAAATTTAATCTGCATTTTGATTGGAAAATGAAAAGATGGGAAGAGGAAGCAAGCAAAACTCCACTGTCCTAATGAGCTGTGTTTACCCTGTAGCTCTGCTGTCACATTGCCTCTGAGTTGAAGCTGCTGTAGGTATTGTGTATTTCCTGTGTGATGAGAGCTTCACCCTGTGTTTTGTCAGGGTGGACCTTGGCCTGTGGGGGACGTGGTGGAGACAGCCACACTCCCCTTCATGCCTCACAAATGATAATTTAGATGTTATTTGGAGCTTTGCCACTCAGGAACATATTTCTAAAAACAATTTTAACAAACTGTTAACTCAGTGGAATCTCAGCTAGAAGCTAAAATGCATGCAGATGGCCCGAGGATAGTTACTCAAGAGACTTCCTTGGAATCAGCCTAGGTGAACCTGCAAAATGTGAGAGCCTCTCAAGAGAGGTTTAAAACTGAAACTTATGCTATCAAAACTGTCTTGGGTACATTGATAAATATCTCCCCATCCTGAAAAGTAGAAATATCTGAGAATTGAAGACAGATGTGAAAATATTCTTGACATCAATGAAGACCTGAGGTGTACAAACTTAACTTAGGACATAACTAGCAATTAATAGTCTTGTCAGTCTCTAGGCCCCTTCTTTGTGGTGCTCTATGAACCCCGTTAGTAGAGCATGTAAATATTCTGAACACTTGCTACATGATGAAACTAAATTAAATTTCAGTTTTTTATTTTGACAATGGGGAAACATGAAGGACTGGTAGGCAGGTAAAATTGCCTTAGGCCACTCAGTTTTCAAGCTTTGGAATTAGAAATGTATTTTAGGCATCCTCCCACCATTTCTTATTCCAACTATTAGGATGTTACTCCCTGCTGTGCTTGGATTAATTGAGTCACTACTGGAAATTCTCTTTGATTTTCCTTTACTAATTGAAAAAGAGTTCCAATTCCTAAGTTTCCCTGCAGGCTCCATGCAGACATTATTTGGGAAGCCAACATGGGAGGGAGAAAATTGCTTGTTTTTGTTTTTTTGTTGTTGTTGTTTTGGTGTGTGTGTGTGTGGCTTTTTCAAGAAAATTAAGGGTAATGTTGACCAACCAAAGTATGAACAGACTTTTAGGGTTTGATATTCTAACAAGGCATATGTATATAGTGTATTATTGATTGTGGACTGTTGTATAATTATTCCAATGTCAATCGAAAAGAAGCATGGAAAGATACGATCATTATTCCTCTAAATATGAACTGTAGTTCTGGCACATTTTGTCATTCTGAACTTCCAATGTTTTATTAAAAGGTAAATATGAAATTATATGTATGTATTTATAAAAGGCCTGAGTTTGCGATGTTTTTGCTAGATCACATTTACCTGCATTTTGAAGAATTTGCTCCACTAGAAAATGTTTCCCTTTTTTTCAAAGTCTTCTAAATGTATGATTATTAATAACTTATCCTTTCTCTTAGATATAATTATGAATATTTTTGATTAGAATATTAATAAGCTGAGGGTGTTTTTTTAATATGAAAATTATTATCAAATTGGTTTCCATACAACACCCAGTGCTCATCCCAAAAGGTGCCCTCCTCAATACCCATAACCCACCCTTCCCTCCCTCCCACCCCCCACCAACCCTCAGTTTGTTCTCAGTTTTTAAGAGTCTCTTATGCTTTGGCTCTCTCCCTCTCTATTCTCTTTTTTTTTTCTTCCCCTCCCCCATGGACTTCTGTTAAGTTTCTCAGGATCCACATGAGAGTGAAAACATGGTATCTGTCTTTCTCTGTATGGCTTATTTCACTTAGCATAACACTCTCCAGTTCCATCCACGTTGCTACAAAAGGCCATATTTCATTCATTCTCATTGCCCCGTGTATTCCATTGTATATATAAACCACAATTTCTTTATCCATTCGTCAGTTGATGGACATTTAGGCTCTTTCCATAATTTGGCTATTGTTGAGAGTGCTGCTATAAACATTGGGGTACAAGTGCCCCTATGCATCAGCACTCCTGTATCCCTTGGATAAATTCCTAGCAGTGTTATTGCTGGGTCATAGGGTAGGTCTATTTTTAATTTTTTGAGGAACCTCCACACTGTTTCAGAGCGCCTGCACCAGTTTACATTCCCACCAACAGTGCAAGAGGTTTCCCATTTCTCCACATCCTCTCCAGCATCTATAGTCTCCTGATTTGTTCATTTTAGCCACCCTGACTGGCGTGAGGTGATATCTGAATGTGGTTTTGATTTGAATTTCCCTGATGAGGAGCGATGTTGAGCATCTTTTCATGTGCCTGTTGGCCATCTGGATGTCTTCTTTAGAGAAGTGTCTATTCATGTTTTCTGCCCATTTCTTCACTGGATGAAGGTGTTTCTTTTAAAAGATATAATAAACATCCTTATCTATGCTCCACTTTTATTCATTGATACTTAAATCTTTTTGTTAATAGCTTAGGTCAGTATCAGAATCTGTTTTCTGCTAATTCATATCAAAACTCAAAAACAATGTATTCTTTGGATGTATTTTTTTAAGCTCTGAATGCTCAGAATTAAGAATATTTAAGGATCTTTAAAAACAATAATTTTATTTCATGCTGATTAGATGCAATGATTTAGTGATCACTTCATGGATACCTTGATAAGCTACCTGAAAACATCAGTTGAATCATGAGGAGACCAAGATACTTAATGTGACAATATTGCAAAATGTTAAACTGACCCTGGTGTTTCAAAGACACAAGAAATTGTCAATTAGTCATTCAGATTCCTTTTCTGCTCTTCTCCTTTGCCTGTCTTTGTCTCCTTCCCCTAACTCTTAAAATCTTAAAATAGGATTAGAGTTTCTTTGATATGAAAGACTGAATTAGATGACTTTCTAGAAATCATTTATTTGCAAGTAATAGAAAACCAAATTTCTAATGGCTCCAACAAGGATTAAGCTAGAAGATTTTCAAGGACAATTATCTCCCAATTTGTGTCCCAGGCAGCAGTGTACTAATCAGTCTTCTAATTGCTATGATGATAGAAGGCTAAAAGAGGAAGAAGATTATAAAATATTTTTTGACGGAAGAAGCATTCTATAACACTTACAAACTTTTTAAAATTATATACTCTGACTCAGGTAGGAGTCCATGGAGAAACCATTATGCCATCAACATATATCCATGAATTTGTGAACCCGGATCCTAAGGGTCCATTGATGTAGAGAAGGGAGCCCAAGATTAGCAACAAAAGCAAACTATACTTCTTTCATTATTATCTTATTTCCCATTTCCTGGACTACATAAATCTCTGCCTACACACCGATGGTGTGATAAGGTATAGGGATCTGAATTGCTCAAATTAAGAGTGAAATCTGCATGGCTAGAGGAAGAGTGATACCATATGAGGGGTCATGTGCATAGATGGGTATAGTAGCCAAATTTGATGGCAAAAAAGAATTGTCACTCATCAGAGAAAGGGCCTGGGGTACTCAAGAAAATGATGATTCAAATAACATTTTAAGAAAAAGAATTCCATTTCAGATGAGACAGAGTTGGATATAGGCCAAGAATATGCCAGCAAGTGAGGACTTCTCTGCTTGAGAGCTAGCCACATGGTGCAAACAGATTCATTATTTAAAGAAAGTGCCAGATTCTGATCATTTAGTTTCTCTTCATGGAAGACTTGACTAGGGTTATAGAATTATCTTAGTATGACATGGTAAATATGAAATGCACTTAACGGTTTGACTTGTGCTGTGGATATATAAAATAGTAGTTAATAAGAAATAAATGCTATTTAAAGTGGCTAAATTCAGGGTGTCTGAGTAGCTTAGTCAGTTGAGCTTCCAACTCTTGATTTTGGCTCAGGTCATGATCCGGTTGTGGGATCGAGCCCCTAATTGGGCTCCACACTGCTTGGGATTCTCTCTTTCTCTCCCTTGTCCCTGCTCATGTGCTCTCTCTCTCTCTCTCTCTCTCTCTCTCTCTCTCTCTCTAAAAAAAAAAGAAGATAAAAAAATTAAGAGGCTAAATTTAAGTACTCTCCATTCTTTGAAGGAAAAAGCTTGATGACATTTCATAAGACATACATGAATGTCATGTATGTGATTTTACACCTGAAGAATAAAAATTGAAAGATCATTGATGTCATCAAGTACAAAGTCAATACTAATGAGTTTTATTAGGCTGCTGATTTTTCTAGACTTAACTATTTAGGATATAATTTAATTCAAATTATATTGACCACTTATCACCATGACTAGTCTTTATTTAAGTAAAGAGGATTATTTCATTTGTGACATGTTGACCTGTGGTACTCCAAAGGGCACAGAGGCTCTGATTTTCAAGATATTAGCTAAGTTTAACATGTGGTATTGTGTTAAGCGATGTGATTTTGGGGGAGTATACACAAACTTACAGTATTCACTATTCATTAAGAAATCCACAGGCCATGTCTCAGCTGAACCATCTGAACCTTAGGAGCAGTAAGGAAAGCTGAATGAACCAATATATTCGATTCAGATTCATGAAATTTTAACAGGGTTTCCAAACTTCAGCCCATAAATACTCTGTTGGGGGTGTTGAAACTCTCAGCTTTGACTTAGGAAAAGATAAACTCAAAAAGTAGCAACTAAATAACCCTTCTAGCCTGGTGCCTCAGATATAAGTAAAAATGACAAAGGACCCATTCAAAGTCTTCCACCCTCTATGTGTAAGTCCCTAAATGACAATAATGACTCTATTATTTAGTTAAGTAAAATCTAAACAGCTTATGAATGGAATAAGGGAAAGCTGATATGGTATTTTATTGTTTTATTTTATTTTTTGATATGGTATTTTAAAAATAAATTATTATTCTAGCTGAGTAATGATCCTTAGCATGTTTTTTCTGATAGAAAATTTACTGTATTTTCCTGCTTGATTAATTAATATTGAATGTGATGAGGTTTGACTAAAGCATTGTCCTTAAATTTTTAATTTGGGTTCAGGTTTTAATGAGATATTCTTGATACTTCAATAATTAAGCTCCATCAAATTGGTCTGTTCTACCTGCCCAATATATAATTTTACTTTACAGTAATTACAGGAATTCATTAAATTATTCAATAAATATTTATAGAATACCTACTGTGCATGTTTGAGACACTGTCAGAGACTTAGGGTACCACAATAATCAAGACAGACATGTTCCTTGCTATATCAGTTTGCTAGAGAAGTATCACAACTAGGTGGCTTAAACAAAAGAAATTTATAGACTCATAGTTTTGGAGGCTAGAAGTCTAAAATAAAGGTGTTGACACATTAATTCCTTCTAATGGTTGTGAGGGAAGGATCTGTTCCAGGCTTCCTTTCTGGGCTTGTAGATGGACATCTCCCCCTGTCTCTTTATATCAACTTCCCTGTACATGTGTCTATGTTTGTGTCCAAATTTGCCTTTTGTTTTTTAAAGTTCATTTATTTATTTTGAGAGAGAGAGCAAGAGAGTGTGTACATGAATGGGGAGGGGCAGAGAGAGAGAGAGGGAGAGAGAGAATCCCAAGGAAGCTTCACACTGTAAGGGCAAAGACTGATGTGGGGCTTGAACTCACTAACTGTGAGATCATGACCTGAGCCAAATCAAGAGTCAGACTAACCAGCTGAGCCACCCAGGATCCCCCAAATTCCTCTTTTTATAAGGAAACCAGTCATATTGGATTAGAAACCTATCCTACTCCAGTATGACCGCATTTTAACTAATTATATATTCAATGACCCTATTTCCAAATAAAGTCACATTCTGAGGTACTGGGAATTAGAACTTCAACATACAAATTTTAGAGGAATACAATTCAATCCTAATACCTAACCTATGGACTTTCACTCTAAATGGAGGCAGGTGACATTTAAATAAATTACAAAAAAGTATAATAAATGGTATACCACTGCATAGATCAGGTAGTGGGTGAGCACATAACCGTGGTAAGGAGCCCAGATTTTATCCAAAGGAAAAGTCCATTTTAAGGACTTTTTAAATAGAATTTCAACATAATGAAAGTTGACTTTTGGAAAGATCTTGCTTCCCTGTGGAAAATGTATCGTAGGGACAAGCAGACAAAAGTTGAAGGTAGTCCAGTTTAGCAAAAAAGCAATGAGAATGAGGGAAATGACTGGGTTCAAGAAATATTTAGGGCAGACTCAGTAAAACTTAGTATTTCACTGGAAAAATAGAAGTGAAGGAAAGAGAGGGGGTTAAAGGTGACTTCCATGTTCTGGCTTGAAAAACTGAGCTTTGAAAATAGCAATGTCATTTGCTGAGTAGGGAAATACACAAAGAGCAGGAGAAGCTGATGTGTTCATTGCTGTTCATGTTAGTATTTAAATATTCCATAAAATTCAGATGGGCTTGTTAGTAGCCACAGTAGTCAGTGTTATGGATCTTGATCTCAGGCAAGAAAGATGAACTTGAGATAGAGAGTAAGGTAATTTCATAGGGTGGGTCAGAGTTTTGACAGCAAAATAGATGGTGTATTGGAAAGAGGTCACTAGAAAAGCCCTTAATGAACTTTCTACAGAGTTATTGGCTGGGTTCAGGAACACAGCAAGAGTGAGGAGGTACTCTGGAATGAGCAACAACTGAAAGCTGCTACCACCTCTAGGCTTAAGGGGAAAGAGAAAGGAGAAGCTACTGGAAACTACAAGAGCTATAGCTGTAGGAGAAAGCTGCCTAACAGGAATGGTCTCTGGTACAGCAATGCAACCACTGGTAACCCAGAGCCTGGCAGGGAAGGAGCCAGAAAAATGTTAATATCTTACCTCTCCCCTCCTACTATCTACTTTCCTACTGGTATTTTCCTTGACAAAAGTAAACCACCAACCAAAGAACTGATGATGCACATCGTAAGAGGTTAGTTTCCCACAGCATAGAACAGGGTAGAGAAGAGTGGACAATAGACCTGGAGGAGCAAATGAGGATACCAGCACACACAGCACACAAATGATTAGGGCCTGGAATTTTGGGAGAGAAATAGATCATCCAGGATGAGATGCAGACAAACAATCCTAAGATCAAGGTTTGCCAAACACCAAAATGTGTGTATCTAGAAAAAGTAAATAATAATAATAATAAAAAGACTTAAAGAGAGTGATTACAAAAGCAGAGAGTTGACATTTCATGAAGTAAACAATATTCCAAGAAGGAGAGAGCAGCCAACAATATTAAATGTGGTGGTGATAGAAAATAAAGAATGAAAGGGTATGTGAAATTTCACTTATATGGTCACCATTTGGGAACTCAGTGGGTAGCTTCTATGAAATGGTAGGGATGGTAGCCATATTGTGCCCACATGAAGAACAAGGAGCATATGAGGAAATGAAGAGAACAAATATAGTTAATTTACTCCTGAAAAGGGAGTAGGAAATATGAAAGCATATCCCCCCCCCCTTTTTTATAAAGGATTGGAGAGATAAGTATGTGTTGCAAATCCTATCAATTTAGCTGATGTGGTCTTGATCTTTTTCTGGGGAGACTGGCCATGCCAGTGTTAGGAAGATGATTTTGCCATTGTTCCTTAGGTAGCTGTGGTCCCTCCAGGGTCAGCTGCTTTGAACAAAACAAAGAGTCAGAAGGCTTGACGAATGGCCACTATTTTAAAAGCTAACATCTGGTTTTCTTTACTGCTCTGGGAATGGACATTGTGTGTGGCTTTTCAGGGAGCGTCCACTGGACTACTAGGTCTGTTTGTTTAATTCAATTGAGATTATTACAGTATTCACTGATGCTAATTTGATAATAGGAAGAAGACTTTCCAGTACTCCCTTTGCTTCCTCTCACCAAGGCATTTGATTATCCCACCTATCTGGGGATTTAAACATGAATCTCTAAAGTGCTAGACTTCCTCAGAAGACCAGATGTTGGAAGAGAGAACCACTGGGCTGTTCTACTTTATCACATTCTTGTGTTACTGTGACATATGGTGTGAAGCAAATATTAGTGCATGGAAATATAAAACATCAGGATGCATCTGAGTTATTTCTCCCTAGTTACATTTGATCTGTGAATGCCGGAAACACTCCATTTCATAGCCATATTTATCATTCAAAGTAAATCATGCATTTGGGGGGCATAAAATGAGATGCTTTAGAATGCATGCAATTACCAACTATTGCATATTTCTCCAAAGAAAGATTTGAATTATATGGTCAGTAAAAAGGGTTGCGGCTTTAAAATGTGGCAAAGAGAAGCTGAGGTGAAGAATACATTATAATAGGTTAATATTAAGCAAATGTTATTTTCCCTTCCCTTCAGTCCCAGAAATCAATTCCTTTAACAGTTGCCTTATGGAGTATTTTTGTTTGTTTTGTTTACTTTGTTTTGTTTTTATTATACAGTCATTCTTGAAATTTAGTATCTGTAAATCAGACTTTTATAGATCAACTAATAGTTTTCAAGAGATTTCCATTGCATTTTCAGAGTACACTTGGCTCTGAGACATATTAAAAATTACTTTTAAAATAATTTGCTAGTGGGACAGGGTATCAAGATAAAAAATCAAGAGTGAGTATTAGAGAAGCTGTGAATAAATGCTAAATCTAGTGTTAGAGGTAAAAGGAAATTCCAGGAGAAAATTTAAGGTCAGCTTAGTTTCAGGAGGTTAAACAGACAATGTCAAGAATCCTGAGGGTCCAAATTAGGAATCAGCAGAAGCACTGAGGTTGCAGCAGTAAAGATGTCTTAAGGAAGAAATCCCCAACTGTTTATCCTTGTTTTCCTGTCTTAGTTCTCCTTCCTTTACCCTCTGACTTGCACTACAAAAACATACAGTGGAGGTTAGGATGAGGATTTTTAAATTTATTTAAAAAATTGCCTTGAAAAGTAAAGTCAAATGAATACTATCCTAAGCTCCTTATTGCTTGTCAATATAAAGAACAGACTAGGGAGTACTTACAGTTTAATTTTTAGAAACTACTTAAAAAATTGTTGCCTTAAGAACCTTAAGTGGCTATCCTTCCCTTGGAAGAACTTTCTAATTTTATACATTTATATATTCTCTCCTGCTACCTCCCCACCTCTTTCCTCCACCTCTATCCCCCAAAAAGCCCAACAAAGATATGTCATTTCTTTTAATAGACCTGATTATATACATTCCATCTGGAAATCACCTCTTTGCTTTCTAAGATACCAACTCATCTTGTAATCAAGCAAACTGATGCTGATGTTTGTTTGTTTGTTTAATACAGTGACTTCACATTTGCAATGAAATATTGGGTAAGATAAGAGTCTCAGCTTTCTTAGAGTCAATAAAGCTTAGAGTCTCAGCTTTACTTTTTTTGGTAAGGTCCAAATTACTCCTGCTCACCAGATAGGGAAGCCCATATGCAGTCATTTCTTTTGCTTTTCTTTCTGCCCTCCCCAACCTTCTGTCCTCATGATAGTTTGCTATACATATTTACATCTTGTTTCAAGATTTATGTCTTCTGCAATGAATCTGCCTCTACTCCTCCTGGAAGACTTATGCTTTCCTTCCTATGTGTTCCCATAGCATGTTTTTATTAAAGCATTAAAGCACATTTCACATTGTACTGTCATTTTATCTCCACCCTTCCCAAAACACAATGTCCTTTAAATCAAAGCTCTATTTTATTCTTGCCCATATTCCTAAAATTTGGTACAGTATACAGCATATAAAAATAACAACAATGCTAACAAGGAGATACAGAAACAGAAAAAAAAATAATGACAGTAGGGGTGCCTGGGTGGTTCAGTCGGTTAAGCGTCTGACTTTGGCTCAGGTCATGATCTCACGGTTCGTGAGTTCGAGCCCCACATCGGGCTCTGTGCTGGCAGCTCGGAGCCTGGAGCCTGCTTCAGATCCTGTGTCTCCCTCTCTCTCTCCCCCTACCCACTCACTCTCTGTCTCTCTCTCAAAAGTAAATAAACATTAAAAAAAATTTTTTTTTAAATAATGACAGTAATACCAACTAAAAGACAATACTTACTAAGGTTTTATAGTCCAAAGTTTGTCTTGGTCACTTACATGTTAAAATTATTTCTTGTTTGAAAGAAACAGAAAATCTCAAAATAATGAATTAAGAATGAAAGAAGTCTACTTTTTTCCTCACAGTCAAGAAGTTCAGAGGCTAGACATAATATGTCACTCTGTGGTAGCAAAACCCCAGGCTCTTTGTATCTTATGATCCTCCATGGTAGAATTCTATTCTGAAGGTCATCTCATGCTTCAAGATGGATGTTAGAGCTTCTGGAGATCTGGCCATCATGCCTGAATTGCTGTCAACCAAGAAAGAGAAGGGGGACAAACTCCTCCTCTTCACCTACTTCTTTTAAGATCTCTTCTCAGAAGTTTCATGTGGAACTTTGCTTATGCCATATTGGCTGAAACTAGTCACATGAGCATTCCTAACTGAAAGGCATGGTGGGAAATGGAGTCTTTTTTGTGTGCAAATGATGTGAAATGTTCATTTTCTATATCAGACAAGAACACAGCTAAGTAATCCAACTCTACTGCAGCACTATAAAAACCATCCCTTAACCACAGTGCAATATTTCAATGCATCTGCACAAGGATGCATGCTCTATAAAAGGAGTAAGGTTTCTGCTGCCTTGTCAAATACTTCTGGTCCTTACCCAGGTCCTACTGCAATACTGGTGGTCCCAGTGATTTTATCAAATAAATCATGTTTTAAAAATAAAGCATTTAAAAAGAAGTCAAAATGCCTCAGTAACCAACTTAAACTCTATGTGTTTAAATGTGAGATTTGCCCCCTGCTAATAAACCTTTATTTCACTCAGATTAAGCAATACATCTCCCATGCTGAAATATCTTCCTTGCCCAATTAAGCCAAAGAGGGAAAAAAAAAAACTGAAATGATTAGTAAGGAAAAATGTAGGGATTAACACACCCTCTTAAATGGTTTTCAAATATTTTTAAGACTTAAGAAGTGTTTAAAGTTTGTCATTCCTAGTAGGAAAATATTATCTGAATGAATACCCCAATGGGAAACCACTGTAAAATGTCTCAGTTGCATATTGGGCAGAGGGGTAGGGATTATCTTCACAGCACCCCAGCTTTCTCCATGAGAAGGCCAGAGGTACACTGGTTTGTGTTATTGTGACATCCATTAGGTGATCTAAGTTGCTTATCCTTCAGCAAGGGCTTTATTTGTCAGAAGGGCATTATGCTTGACCTCCAAATTTGGCTGACAATTTACTGATGAGATTCATAACCTTTGGGTTGCTCTGATATTTTTATATATTTGCTGGGTTCTGGGCCACATGCTGGAAGGCCATGATAACTTCTGGATCCTGCATTCCTGCAAGAACCTCTGGATCACTAAGAATTTCACTGAGCCCAGGCATTCCTGACATTCCAGGCTTGCCCCCTGTCATTCCAGGCATCCCCCCAGGAAAGCCACCTGGGAAAGAGCCATCCTGAGCTCCTGATAGTCCTCTGGTTTCTTCTTTCCTCTAGGCTCTCTCCTGTTCTTTCCAAGCCTTCTTAACCCTTTCTACTTTTTCTTTGATCTCTCACTTTTCATATTTTCTCTCCTACTTTCTCTGATGTCCAGCAGTTTTCTGGTCCTCCGTTGAATTTCTCTCCTCATTACACTAGCATCTTCATCATTATCCAGTTTACAAGCAAGGGCAAGATCATGTGCTGCTTCTTCCCAATGGCCTAGAAGTCTGTATGCTTTCCCTTGTTGCTTGTAAGGTTGAGCTGAATCAGGATTTATTTCTATAGCTCTGTCACAGTCTTGGGTGGCAGTATTTATCTGGCTTCTGTAATTTGATGAAGACACTGGCTCTCTTGGCATACAGAGTGCCCAAGCAAGCATTCAGCTTAATAGCATCTGTGAACAAGTCAATGGCTTTCTGTAGTTCACCATCACTTAGGGTATCATTGGCAGCTACATTTTTATCATTTCCATATCCATCATTTCCTCAGTCATCTCTACATTTTCATCTCCCATTTCTTGAGGGGCATAAGTATCTGGTTCAATCACACTTCACTGTAAACTTAGACCACTTTCCTCACTTTATGTTTCCTCTGTCTTTGTTTTCCTCCTCCTTCTTACTGTTTTTTCTTCTTTGATATTGTCTTCTGATTTAGTTTTATAAATAGCCCGTGGTATTTTACCCCCATGCTCTCCACCCACTCATGCAGGAAGTGCATTTCCTCAGTGTGCAGAATACTCAGATCCTGCCTGCACATTTTCACCAAGGCCTGAAGCTTGTTCACTGTGGGGTCCATGGTCCAGAGGCAACATGAGGTGGTGGGTGCAATAGTGGTTGCAGTCTGATTCCAGGCATGGGACCAGTTCAGAGTGACTGAAACCATATGACTAAATAAAAATTGGGGATTCTATTAGGAAAGAAGGAAAGAAGAATTGACATTAGAAGATAATTAGCAGTCTTTGGCATATGTGTATTATCAAATTTAACCCAACCTTATAAGTACTAACCTTAGGGTACTGTTATTACTACCATTCATTTATTTGATGAATATGATTGTGCATTACTGTACATTAGATATAGTTCTAGGGCTTTGGGATTTGGCAGGACACAAAGCATGCAAGCCCTTGTCCCCTTGGAGGTTTTATTCTAGTTGGTAAGGGAGACATCAAACAAATACACATATAATATGCTAAACAGTGATAAGGGTAGTGAAGAAATGTTAATCAGGGTAGGAGAATAGTGTATAATGTTTAATTTTAATGGAGTGACCCTGAAAGGACTTTGAAGAGGTGACTTCTGCGCAAGGATCTGAATGGAGCCATATAAACATCTGGGAGAGGAGGTTTCCAGGCAAAAGGAACAAAAACACCTTCAGTTGATGGGTGCCTGAGTGACTCAGTCAGTTAAGCATCTGGCTTCAGCTTAGGTCATAATCACGTGGTCTGTGAGTCCTAGCCCCGCATCGGGCTCTGCTCACTGGTTCAGAGTCTGTGTCTCCCTCTCTCAAAAACAAATAAACATTAAGAAACATTTAAAAAAAAAACCACACCTATAGTTGGAAATTAGGAAGTTAATAAAAATGCTGGTAAATATGGAAGTAAAATCAGAGAAAGAGGCAGGGCCAGACTGCAGAGAGTTGTAAACAATAGGAAGTTTGAGTTTTACTTTTGCGTTTGATAGGGCCACTGGAGTTTTGAAGCTGATGAGTGAAATGATTAAATTTAGATCTTAAATAAACGATTTTGTTTTTTGCATAAATTACAGACTCAGAGTGTATGTAGGACCAGTGGGATAGAAGGCAGAGTGAAAGAAGAAAGCAAAAAGACTATTTTAAGAGTGTAGGTGAGAGATGATGATGGTTTGGATGAGGATGGCAACAATGTTGAATGTGATAAATGATAACAGGCAGGGTATACTCTGAAAGTGGAGTTGATGGATCAAATGTGGTAAGAATGAAAAACGTTAAGGATTGTAGGTTTTTATAATGCTTAATTTTATGCGTCAAGTTAGCTGGAGCATGGTGTCCAGCTTTTGGAATTGGTTCTCTAATCTTACTAAATCAAAGGCACTGATGACTACTCCATTAGTAAACAGAGCATGGATAGTCTGTGGTGTGATGTGACAATAGAGGTTCATGAAGTATCGCCATTGGATACTCCTAATCAAACTCTTAGACAAGTTTCTGAGTGACCATGTTTTTAATATTTTAGAACATTTTAATCAAAATAATGAGTATGAGATTGGCTAGTTGCTCCTAATTGCACTGGACAAAGTGAGGAAATAAAAGGATGAGGAAATGAAAGGAAATAAAAGGATAAAAAATTCCCAGATCATGTGCTGCATAAATGACCTAAAAGTATCTCTGTCTGTCCTGAAAGAAACCCTTATCACCTGTAGCCAAAGAGCTGAGATTGCTGAAAACTAAACTCAGAGTCTCATCCCACAAGTGGTTGAATTACAATGCAAATTGAATTTTCAACCTCACAGGGTGTCTGCTATTAAAGTGAGGGCATAGATTGGGAAGGAATGAGATCCTGAAAATTTGATTGGGGACATATGGGAAGATCCTGATAAAGCTGGGGACATTGAACCCTTAAACTCCCATGAGTCTTCTTTGCCAGTAGAAGCAACCACTCCATCCTTATCTGAGGAGATTAACCCTCCTCTGCCTGAACAAATTGTAATGGCCTCCCCTAAGGTAGTTGCCTTACAAGACACTGCTGATTCTCCTCAGAACCTACCCCCACCACTCGTCTTTGCTTCTAGATTTATCACTGGACTCAAGTTCCTGTAGGCCCCTAATGGTGAGGTACAAAGTGTAACCCATAAATAGGTGGAGTACACTCCACAAGAACTACTTGATTTTTCCAATTTATATAAAGAGAAATCCAAGAAATGTGGGTAGGAGTAAATATTAAAGGTGTGGCATAGTGGTAGAAAGACCATAAAATTGGATCAGGCAGAATTTATTTAGGCCCACTAAGCAGAGATCTGGATTTAATGCTGCAACTTACAGGGTTGGAAAAAGCTCTAACTGGTTGGTTGGTTGGCTACCTGAAACACAAACCAACAGGTGACTGACACTAAATGAACTGAAATGCCAGAACTGCCTTGATAAACTAGAAAGGAGGAGATTCAAAAGCTTAGGGAGACTGGAATGTTAGAGTGGATTTATCATTTAAGATATGCTCATCCACCCTAGGAGGGTACAAAGGACATAATTTTCACTATGACCATGAACAACAAGTTTGTGAGGGGAGCCCCAACATTCTTGAGGAGCTCTGTGATTTTTTTTTCCTAATATTTATTTTTGAGAGAGAGAGACAGACAGAGTGTGAGTGGTAGAGGCAGAGAAAGAGAGAAAGAGAGAGAGAGGCAGAATTTGAAGCAGGCTCCAAGCTGTCAGCACAGAGCCTGACATGCGGCTCGAACTTAAGAACTGTGAGACCATGAGCTGAGCTGAAATCAGATGCCTAACTTACTGAGCCACCCAGGTGCCCCTGATGTTCTAAGTCAGAAATTATAGTGGGAACATCTGTCACTGAATTGGAAAACCTAAATGCAATGGAAGTAATTGAATCCCAAGATGTCAGAGGCCAAGTGGTGCTATTTAATCACCAAAGGCAAGGTGGGCATGATTACTATAATGGACAGCAGAATCAAAGCAGCAGTCAGAATATTATGACTTTCAGAGACCTACAGTATTGGCTAGTTGATCATGGTATTTCTAGGAGTAAAACACATGGTAAGTCTACTAAATTCTTACTTGATTTGTATAAGCAGAGAGATCTAGGTCACAGGAACAAGACAAATTTGAATTATAGAAGCAGAATCACAGACCCATAATTCCTAAACTCGAGCCAGTTTATAGAGACTAAGAACCCCTTGAATTGAAGGAAAGAGAGGACAGTTCCCCTTGTGGAAGGACCTCACCACACTGTCAAAAATGTATACTGTTAATATTTCTCTCAGTGTATTCCAAAGGGATATATGGCCTTTTATCAAGGTGACTATGTACTGAGGAAAATAAAATAATGCCCTTTTTTTCCACAACTTGTCTGTGGCACTTTTTCTTTTCAACATCCTGTTCTGTAGCTTCCTTGGTCTTTTTTGCCTGGATGCCAAAGAGCCTGGCATTGGCATGGTCATGCTAACACTGGCAAAGATCTTGAAGTTCTTCTCCTTTATAATGACTCTGGCTTTCTCCTTCTTATAGGCATTCCCTATAGGCATGACCAGTCTTGTCAGCTGGGTAGCCAATCTGAGTTCTTCAGAAGAGTTGTCTTCTTTCTTGGAGGCTGAGGGCTTCCTGGGGGGAGAGGATGAGCTTGGAGTGGTATTCCTTCAGCTGCTGCACATTGGCCTGCAGAGGTTTAGTGGACTTGTTCCACCTTCTTGGATCTACTGATCCCAATGGCCTGTGCCACCTTCTTGTGAATGCCAGCCACCCTTCCACCCTTTAACTCTTCCAAGCTGAAGCCCCTGCCAGCTTACACTTTGGTGTGATACCTCACCATAGGGCACCTCACAGTGGGCTGGATGGGCCCACATGCAGGGCATTGGGCATTGTGGCATGCCTTGGCTTCTCAGGTCTTGTATTTGTGGATCTTCTGCACCAGCTGGTTGAACCACATGGCCAAGTGCCCTGGCCTGTCCTTGTGGAAGTCACGCTTCAGGACCATGTCATTCTGAATGGGTGCCATGGTTGCTGCCTATGGGCCTCCTACAAGGGAGAACTAAAAATAGCGACCGTTTGAGATTATTGGACACAAGCTCTGCATTGACACCAAAAATATTACATATACATAATATTTAATAAATATGTATGAATATATATAATAAACATAAATAATATATATAATATATTTGTTTTTTTCCCTTTTCTCTCTTTATCATATCACATAAGATAAGATGTACAGATTTTACATTACAGTATTTAAGTACACGATATAAAGAAGAAAAGTGAATGTCACCTAAGGACTTTGCATCCTTTTCTAGGAAAACTATGAGTGTGTTTTGGTTGTACATAGGATATCTCTATCATGTTAAGCAGAAGTATGACCTTATAGCCTTTGTTTGGAGATTAAATATGATTTAAGAAGGTGCATATGGACGTCAAGTTGATAAGGGGTGGACGGTGATGGTTAATTTTATGTCAGCTTGGCTAGATGCTGATGTGAAGATACTTTTTAAATTAACATTTAAATTTAAGTTTCATTTAGAGAAATATTAACATGATTAATGTGATTAACATTTAAATCAATAGACTCTGAGTAAAGTAGATTACCCTTCATAACGTGAGGCAGTACCCTTTAATCGTTGAAGGCCTTAAGTGCAAAGACTATGGTTCCCCAAGGAAGAAGGAATTCTGCTTCCTGACTGTGTTTGGACTTACGCTGCAACCTCAACTCCTCCCCAAGTTTCTAGCCTATTGGCCTTCCCTACAGATTTCAGGCTAGCTATCCCTCAACAATTGCCTGAGCTAATAATTCTTTAAAAGACATCTCTCTTTCTACATGTTTACACATCTAATTGGTTCTGCCTTATGGAGAACCCTAACTAACACAGTTTTGATCTGAGCAGATAGGTGAATTGTAACATTGATGAAGATGAAACAGGCAGAGAACTGACTTGTGGTAGGGAGGGGAGAGAGCAAATGGAGAGGAGCATGAGTGTTATATTAGACATGCTAATTTTGAGAACCTTATTAGACAACCACGTGGAGATGTTGAGTAAGCAATTGGTAAATGAGTTTAATGCTCAGGGGATATGTCAGAACTAGAAATCTAAAACTGGGAGCCATCAGCATATAGAAGATGTTTAAAACACTGGAACTAATGAGCTCATCTATAGAGAGAATGTTGATAGAGAATGGAAGAGAGCTGACGACTAAGCCCCGAGGAAGTCCAATATTTAGAGGTCAGGAAGAAGGAGAACCAAGCATAAGGAACTAAAAAAGAACAGCCAAGAGTGCAAGTACAAGAAAACCCAGGAGATTATAGTGATCTAGAAGATAAATAAAGAAGGTGTCTTAAGAACAGGCGATTCATCAACTGTGTCAGATGCTGCCAAGAATTGGGAATTGTTCATTGGGTTTGGCATTGTGGAGGTCCACAGTGACCCTGAGAAGTGGAATATCAGTAAATGGTAGGGGCAAAGCCTGATTGAGATGGGATGCTTCCACTGCCCCACATGGCATTTCACATGTTTTTCTAATCTTCAATACTCTATTCATATTATATATCCAGATGATGGCTTCAACTTCTATTTCACTGGGAGGAAGATTCAAAGCAACCAGACGAAATCTATAGTATTTCCCCATTATCAAATCTTGTCATCCGTTGCATTTTTATGCAAATATTCATCTTCCCTGCTCCTATTTAACTCCTTGCTTTAATTTAATATCAACCTCCCAGGATGCACTCAATCTCATCCCCTCTTGCCTATCCTATGACTTTCCAATTACAATTGTACTTTCTGTTCTGCATCCTTTTTCTCTCTTTGCTGCATTGCTAACCTCACAATACAAAATACAGAAATTTCTCCCATTAAAAAAAAAAATCCTCCCTGGACTTTGTCATGGAAAAGATATATGGCTCTTGGGTACAGTGTAATGTGTTATGGCCTTCTTATTCTACACTGTGCTAGAACTTGTCCAGTAATGCATAAAGATCTAAACAAGTATCCACACATTCAATGTTCAGTAATTTGAAAATATTAACAGTGAAAAGCTGAAATTAAAATTTTCTAAGTGGATTCTTTTGGGTTTTCACACCAACTAGTAGTCAATACAAACACCCCCCTCTGCTTTCACACCAATCTTTCTTTGCTCTTAAATCCCACAAAACCCTACAGCACTGCCCCCATTTCTGTGCTCATTTTTATAGCAAAACTCCTTAGAAAGTTGTCCACTCTTGCTCTCTTTACTTCCCTAATAGCTATTTTCTCTTCAACTCATTCCAGTCAGACTTTGCCCCTACCATTTACTAATATTCCACTTCTCAGGGTCACTGTGGACCTACATTATGCCAAACCCAATGAACAATTCCCAATTCTTGGCAACATCTGACACAGTTGATGAATCCCCAGTTCCTAAGACACCTTCTTTATTTATTGTCTAGATCACTGTACTCTCCTTGTACTTGTGGCTGCTTTTTTTTCCTTCAGTTCCTTTTGTTTGATTCTCCTTCTTCCTGACTTCTAAATATTGGACCTCCTCGGAGCTCAATCATCAGCTCTCTTCTGTTCTCTATCAACATTCTCTCTATTGTTGAGCTCATTAGTCCCAGTGTCTTAAACATCTTCTATATGCTGGTGTCCCTAGGGAAGCACAGAATGATTGTTGGACTGTGCTGAGTCCTGCTTGAGGTTTGCCATCACAAATTCAGAATGTCCCTGTAAGAATATTGAATGTTTTTCTTCAGCCATACTGAGATGCTATGGAGTAGCTGCAAAGTGGTCAAGAACCAGGTTTAAACAGAGTTAGAGTTTGTCGTGTAAAAGTTACATGGATGGTGGTAGGCAACATTTTAAAGATGACTCCCCAGGATCCTATCCCCTGGTTATTCCATCAGGCATTAATCTAGCTCCTGCTATAAAGGAACTTTGAAGAGGTAAGGTTATTAATCAGCTGAATTTAAGATAAGGAGATTATCTTGCATAATCCAGGTGGGCCCAATGTAGACACATGAAACATTAAAAGCAGAGAGGCAGAAGAAGAGATTAGAGATATTCTAAGTATGAGAAAGATTCAATGGAACTTGTTGGCTTTGAAATGTGATGGTCTACATGCAAGGACCAGACAGTGGCCTCTAGGGGCTAAGGGTGGCTCCCAGCCAACAGCCTGCAAAGAAATGGGACCTCAGTCCTACAATTGTATGGAATTGTTTGGCCAACATCTGAATGAGCTTAGAAGTGGATAATTCCTCAGAGTCTCCAGGTAAGAACCCACAAGACATTGACCTATAGAACTGTGAAATAAACAAATGAGTGGTGTTTCAAACCACTGTGTTTGCATAGGAAATAAAGGTCAAGTCATTGATGGACTATGAAAAGGATTGGTCATTAGTAGTAGACTGTAGAATCCTACCTACATAGCAAGGTAAGGAGGAAGAAGAAGGAAGAGAGGAATGTTGAAAAAAAGTGGATTAAAATTCTTGATGAACTAAAGAATTATTGGAACCAGTGCTAAGCTGAAAAGATAGGATCCAAAATATGGCTGTAAAAGTGCATGGTAGAGATGGGATAAAAGACAAGACTTTTAGAAGAGGGAAGGACAATTTATTGTTAGAGGCCAGGATAATGGGTGGATTATCTGTACATGTGGTAAAACCAGATAACATAGTGACTGATACAGTAGCAGAGAAAAACTTATTGACTGAGGCAGGTGCTAAAGTCCCAAGTGAATGGTAAGGAAAAAGCATGGTATCCATGGATGATTGTGTTGTGTAGTGATGGCAGGCAATATAGTCTTATGGCATTTGCTTTGAAGAACATTGGATTTGGGGATGTGAGAAAAGAAATGATTTAGACACAGTAAGAAAAATCAAGAAAGATGATTATCCTACCATAAAGCCCTTCACCACATGGGGTGATGTGGTAAAAAACAAAACAAAACAAAACAAAATAAAACAAACAAACAGAAACAAGAGAAACGAAGAAACAGCTACTGCAGAGAAGAGCTTTAGGAAACCATTTCCCCTTAAAGAAGGTGAGGAGATTGCTTAGAAAAGAAGTTTTTGTTTGTTTGTTTTTGTTTTTGCCCTTATGATGCCCATGAATTCCAAAAGGATGAGTGGAAGAGTTTGGTGCTCTGCTGGGGCAAGGGTGATGGTGGTAGTGGTAGACGAGAGCTTGCATTAGATTCAGGGTTATATAAAAACATAAGGGAATAGGAATTCTTGTAAAAGATATCATATAAGTCTTGGACCTCTTGTGGAGATAAAATGTATGGCAATTTTGGAGAAGGTAGGCCATTAATTCTAATTTTACCTTCCTTCTTGGGATTGATTTTTTAAGGCATTGGGGCTGAGCTGATGGTATTGCAAGGGTAGAAATTAGTGCTCTTATTAGGTACATGAGAAGTTCTCTGGACTTTCCTTAAATCCTGATGCTTTACATTTAATAAAACTGAGGCAAAGAGAGATTGAGTAAATCTTCCTAATTTGTCAGCAAGCAAGTGGGAGAGCTAGGATGCAAAGTCAAGCAATTGGATTCCAGAGCAGAGTTCTGTTGTGCTAGAGGCACTCAGAAATGCTTGTTGACTAAACAAATGGTTGCAGAGAAACCTGTTATTTGGGAAAATGCCCTCCCTCTGGGGTGATGTCAGTTTGCTAAGGACCCAATACTAGTGAGAGGCAGAGCTGGGCATAATGGGCTTCCAAGACCACACCATCATAATGCCATGTTTTTCTATCTTATGCTTCTCTTAGAACATTGTTTTAGAAACCCAGTCACTATGCTGTGAGGAAGCCCAGTCTGCATGGAGAGAAAAGGAGGCCCACAGGCCCTCCGACAGTCATTGGATAAATTGTATAAATAACACTAACTTGCCAGCCATGGGAATGAGTCATCTTGGATATGGATCCTTAGCCCTAAATTGTGCTCCCCAAATGATGCCACAGGGGACAGACATAAGCCTTCCCTTTTGAGTCTTGCCCAAATTGCATATTTATGAGCAACATAAATAATAATTGTTATTTTAAGCCACAAAATTCAGGAGTTTGTAAAGCAACAATAAATAACTAGAACATTTGTCCACCGAACTACCTGATGTCCCTGAGCTTTTGCTTCCCCAGCTGTAAAATAAGGATCAGATCAACAGACCAGAGTGTTGCCCCACAGATTCACAAAATGGAAATATACATATTGTGGCATAAGTAGGTACTCAATAAAAGTTGCCTTTCTCCTCATGCCCTCTGTAGCTTCCCTCCCAGATTAGACAATGCAGCCAGAAATGTTTTGTATGTATATAAGTAGGCAAAAAAGCTGAGATCAGAGGGGCACCTGGGTGGCTCAGTTGGTTAAGTGTCCAACTTCAGCTCAGGTCATGATCTCACAGTTCATGAGTTCAAGCCCTGCATCGGGCTCTGTGCTGACAGCTCAGAACCTGGAGCCTGCCTTGGATTCTCTCTCTCTCTCTCTCTCTCTCTCTCTCTCTCTCTCTCTCTCTCTCTCTCTCCCCCCTCCTCCACTCACCCTCTGTCTCTTTCTCTCTCTCAAAAAAACAAAACAAAACATTAAACAATTGTTTTTTAAATGGGAGGAAAAAGAAAGGCTACTCTATCTGCTGATTCTCATCCCCCAATAGCTCACACTTTTGCTTTAGTTGAGTCTCTGCTTGAGACTCTCCATCTTGTGCCTTTCTACACATCAACATTCATTATTTTTCTCTGTAGCTCTGATCACCTGAATATTATATATTTGTGTGTCTATTATACTGACTTACTGCACTGACATGGAAACTCCATGAAAACAGGGATTTTTCACTTATGTCCCCCCCCCCCCTCTTTCTACAGCACCTGGAACAGTGCTTGACCTACAGCAGGAATTCCATAAATATTTGTTGAGTGGCTCAATGAATGAATTCTTTCTGGTATAGTCTCTCCTCTTGTTTTAATTTACTTCTTTCAGATGGCATGCAGAAGAACATGTTGAATGGAACATTGACTTTAAGATTAGAAAGTCAGACAGACTCTAAGAAAGGAAAAGGCAGTCAAATATGCCAATTACTTTGGAAGGGTAATGGCGTATTTTGAAATTTGGAGGCTGGTTCATTAAAATTCATTTTGCGCTACATAAAATAAGGAATCGGAAGCCTGACAGAAATGAAACTCAAATAGGCATTCATTTCCTTTATCTTTTTACAAGACAGATCAATTAGTAATTTTATGGTTGAAAAAACCCATTTTTAAATGTTATGTGGGACTTAGTGTAATATCAAATCTAGCCTAATGTCACCTTTATTAAGGAATTGAAAACACTTTTACATCTGTTCATTCTACTAAAAAAAAACCATACTGAGAAGCACATTTTTGTCATCTAAAGTTTATAACGGAGGAGAAAAATGGGCACAGGAATGATCTTGTTGCATAATTAACATCCCAAAAAGTAAGGGCGAATGATCAGCACTGGACTGGAACATTTTGAGCTGCACTTACATTTGTAAAGGAAGCTACGGAAACCCTCCCAAACAGGTGTGTTAGAGGGTCCAGATGGCCTCAACGAGAGGCCAGGAAGCCAACACCTTCTGCTGTGTTTCTGGCCACTCTCACAGGCTCAGTGGGTTTGGCTGCATCAGTGCCTTGTGCTGGGGGGCAGCCAAGGGGACACACAGGTGGTGCCGGATGAGAAACAGGGTTTCCAACAAGAGACTGCTGTGCTGCTGGAGAACGGCCTCCCTTTCCACTACCAGGTTATAAAACTAAGATCCAAGTCATTTATGGCTGGTAGAGATCCTAGATACTTTTAGGTAAGAGAGCATAGGTGTTATTTAACCTCAATATCCTAACTCAGGTAATTACATTATGCCACCTGAAATTTTCCCGGTAGGTTCAATCAAATCTGGTATTTTCCTTTGCTTTTTAGTCCTGTGTACAGTTGCTGTGCTGTTAAACAGCTGCTAAGCACCATTCTATACACCACAAAGAGTGTATATTCTTTATGAGTTGGATGTAGGGATGAGGATGTGTGATGCTGGCAAACCTTCTTGTGGAGCTCGTTCTAGCAGGATGTTTTGCTAATCATAAACAAGAAAACCTTTGGCCCTTTTGGTTGCAAACAGAGCCTTGGGAAAGTGATGCGGATTGATTCATTTGGTCCCTTCCAGTGAGAGTGAGGCAGCAAGGGAGTTTTACAAATCACAAACCTAATGATGGAATCTTTACCTGGTGCAGAGAGCCCTAAGGAATGATCACTGTGCAAATAAACCTACTGAGAAAGCTTGGGAGCCATATGCAAAGTATTATGATGGAGGCCACTTCTTTCCTCTCCCTTTCGCTTTTCCACCAACTTACCTCCATCTAGCATTCATATTCTAAAAGAGGATTACCCATGGAGGCGAACCAATTTTGAATACTGAAAGGACCAGTTCCCCAAACACCCACCTTCTCATTCTTCTACAGAATTCTGCTGGGTTAAGACTTTACGTTTAAAGAAAGGATCATTAAAATCAGCATGTGAATTTAGAAAACTAATCATAGCTACATGTATTATTCCAGCAGTTTTTAAATAGTTCCCTGTGACAAATATAGCATAGGAGATTCCCTTTGAGGACAAACTCCCAGGGTGTGTTTGATTCCAGGAGTGCTACTTAAAGTTCCTCCCTTCTATCACTAGTAGGGAACTTCAATGGACAAGTGAGGGAAAGAGGCATTATTGTGGGAAAAATATTCAATGCATTTTAATTTGCATAAAGAGAAATAACTTACTAATGCCAGTCCCTTGGCAAAGAAAGAGAATAGCCAAAATTTGTTTGTCTTTTTCTTCTTCCCTTTATGTAAGTCTGTAGTTTCAGAGAGAAACTGAACTTGCTCAACCAGTACCCTTTCCTGCATAGAAGTCTGAGCTAGTCCTCAGAGTCTTAAAAAAAGACCTTCCAAGCATTTTCCCCCCAAATAGGGCACTTTTTATCAATATTAAAATCTGTTAGAGCAGTTTGTATCACTCAGAACTACAAATGGCTTCATATCACAGAAACCTCAAGTGTGGCTCAAACAGAGACTTTTCTCACACGACCAGAATTCCAGAGACAGACAGTCCAAAACTGGGACAGTTGTTTTAGAAAGTCATCAAAAGCAAGGCTCCTTCTTCCTCTTGGTCTTAGCTTGTTTGTTTTAACTTCATGATTGCAAGATGGCCGTGCTTCAGACATTGCATCTGTATTCCAGCAAGAGGAAAAGAGAAAAATAAACAGCAAACGGTTCATATGATTCATGTCAAATGAGTTTGTCTCTTTTGACAGGAAAACAATATTATTCTCAAAATCTCCACTTGGAGACCTCCCCTCATTAGCCACAACTGGGCCATATAATCCTCTAGTTTCAAGGAGGCCTAAGGTGGTAAGTTCTTTTCTTTGGCCTAAACAGTGAATCACTGCTACTTGGAATGAAATCAGAGCTGATAAGGAAGTAAGGGTTATAAATAAAAAAAATTCATTATGAATAAGAAATTCAAGTTATGAATTAAAAATAGGAAAACAGATATTGTAGGTTAACAAGTAGTGGAAGCCACATGTCATTAATAAACTTCACAAGTTTATTTTCTGTCTTACCATTAACCTTCATGATGTGCAGATGCAAATTGTCTTGAGTGTGAACCAACATCATGGTCCCCAGAAAAATTTCCGTCAGCAGTAACTTTACTACATGTAGGAATTAAGTCTCAAACATACTCCTGTCCTTCTGTATCAACCTTAGGCACGCAGTGTTGAAACTCTTCCATATCATAATTCTCACATTCAGTCTTGAAGGGGTGGTCTGTGAAGTTAGCAAAAGATAGATTAAGAGGGGAAAAGGCACAGAATTTTTATTAAGAGTTACATACATAAGAGTTCATAGAAAAATGACACTCAAAAAAGTGGTTAGACTCAGGGGTTTGTATACCATTTTAACAAAGGAAAGGAAGTTTGAGCTTCAGAGGGCAATAAATTATGGGGAAGGGACTAGGAAATATATGGGGCAATGGATGGGAGATAAGGGCTTTTTAGTAAAGTTTGTGCAAACTCACCTTGGCTCTCTGTCTCAGGTGACAGTCACTCTTCTCTTCCTGATAAAATGAGGTCACCTTCACAAAGGGAAATTTATGTTCTGCTTTTAGGCAGATAAGGGGAGGGCAGAGAACACTTTCTGCATCTGTTAGTTCTCAATTGCCTTCAACTCAAAGTAATCCTTATGTCAAGATGGTATATTTTTAGGTGGTATATCTGATCCTTCAATACCTATCTGCAGGATCCCCCATATATTATCATTTGTTGATGAAAGAAAATTTGACGATTCTGTAGTGAAAATTTTTTGTCTAAAAGAGTCTGAAGTTGAAAGTCTTTAAGTAGAGGAGTCTCTGTATATGTGTCAAATGAATTATAGTAAACTTCACAGTTTATTGGGGTGCCTGGATGGCTCAGTTGGTTAAGCATCCGACTTTGACTCAGGTCATGATGTTGCAAGTCATGAGTTCAAGCCCTGTATTGGGCTCTCTGCTGTTAGTTCAGAGTCTACTTTGGATCCTCTCTGTCTCTCTCTCTCTCTCTCTGCCCCTCTCCAACTAGCGCTCTGTGTCAAAAATAATTAAACTTTAAAAAAGTAAATAAATAAACTTCACAGTTGATTATGGTCCAGGAATATATTGACACTGAAAGCTGAGAACAGCTGCACTAAACAATAAGGTTAGTCAACTGTTTTTTATCATAGGGTTAACATTTAATCTGGTGGATGGAATAAGATCCAGTACACACAGTGTTGATGGTTGAGTACGAAACAGAGAGAAGAGAAAATGAAATAGTAACAGTGAGGATGCTGCTAGGATAAGCAGTCACCATGTGGGAGGACAGAGCCAGCTGGAAAGTAGAAGGTAACTTTGAAATCCAACTTAACCTTCTCCCTGAACCAGGAGGCCAAATTTGCTTCTGCAGGCTAGAGCCAGATGCCTTAATTGTTACCCAATTTGCTTTATACTGAATCCTGTTAGATAAGCATTTATATAGTTAACTGAGAAGCATTAGCAACTTTATGAATTATGTTTCAGTGGGCCTTTCAATTATAAAAAAATAGAGTGGGTTTTTTTTTGCTTTGATTTCAAGAGTCAGTAGGTGAAATTATTGACCCAAGATTGGTATGAAATGCAAAGTATGGTTGTTAAATTGAGTTAAGGGGAGGAATCATGCACTTGAGAAAATTCAAACTCTTTCATTTCTGTTTGGTCACTAATGGCCTTGAGGAAGAACTCTTCCAGAAAACACTATGATTAGCATTATGTAAAGAGAGTCTTAATCTAGGCTCTCAATGGCCACTTGGAAGTGTCCTCAGGCCTGACCCACACCCAGATGTTGGTGGGAAAATGTTTATTCTCTACTGTGAGGTGTCTGTTTAAAAGCCAATTCTTCCTCCACTGCTGCTGAGGAATGGAAGAGTTTCTGAGCAGTCTTTTAAAACGTAATTTAACTGTCTAAGGCAAAACACAAGATAACTGTTTCCAGTAAAACTGCAGGAAAAATTCAGAAAGCAGAGTGAATTTTCTAATATGGAATCTGGCTGTAACAAAGGCAAACTCACTTCCATTTCGTCTTTAATGGCCACAATTTTAGGACTACTGCCTCTTCCATTAAAATGTCTCTGCTATGGTTTTGAATTGTCCCTCCTCAGTGTTGCCAAATCCTAAGTTACTAAATTGACCATTCTGCTTTTCATGTGTCATTGGTTTTTTTAAGTTTATTTATTATTTATTTATTTACTTGTTTGTTTATTTGTTTGTATATTTAGTAATCTCTACCACCCAATGTGGGGCTCGAATCCACAATCCCAAGATCAAGAGTCACAATCTCTTCCAACTGAGCCAACCAGGAGCCCCCTGTGTTTCATTGTTTTATTATTCTTTTTTAACCTCAAAGCCTCTGTTTTAAATGTTCACCAGTCCTGCTGAGAGAGAACAACCCTATCTCCATTTAGTTGTTTCTGTTTGCCATAATTTCTCCCCTTAGCCTAAAGTACATTTTAAATGAATAAAAACATCATTTTGTATTCAAGTTAGATATAAAGCTCATAGTCTTCCCTTATTTAATGGCCTGTACAAGACATGCTGACCTTGAGTTTGAAAGTCCAAGTTCAGAGATTTGCAAATTTCTTGGGATCCTGAGAATAGGTTTACAGGGCAGAGGGCACCACAAATTTCTCAATTTTAATAGTAGTAATAGTATGATTCTACCTCAGCTGGGCCAGATTTAACCTGGAAATGGAATGAAATGGAAAGCCAGATTGTTTTATAATTGACAGCTTTGTCTCTCAGCAGATGGCTGTAATCTCCTGCATGTGCCAAACACAGACTCTAGGATTTTTGAGTTTGTAGTGAAAACAGAAAGGACAAATATTTATCGTAATTACAACATTTGTGCATTGGATATAGTTTCACAGCCTTTTAATCCTCCTTGATTAGAAAATACAGAGTGATTTTTTTTTCCTTGCCAGTTCAAGAAGTTTGTTTACCATCACTTTGAGAAACATTTCAAGTTTTAATAAAGCTAGGTCATTCAGAAACAGAAAACAGCTCTTTTTTTAGTTTACTTCCTAGTGAATCTATATGTCACATTCAGGGAGTTTGAATTAGCAATTGTAGTCCCCAGTATGCAACTACAGCACTCAAATTCAAGAAGCATTGTAGTCAACTCTGGATTTGTCTGAGGAAATGATCCAGTTTTCAATATTTTCTTTTTCCACTCATTACTGCTGGTTAGGTCTTGTCAAGAAGGTCAGTTGGGGATCTCTAAAGTGATTTACATAATTAGGTTCTCTGTGTAGTTTATGGAAATTACTTCTGGGGCAGCGTGACCCATACCTGATTAATCCCATCAGATCATGCCCACCTCCATTGTTAATAAATCCTTAGTCAGCATCTACATTGTGGCCATCCTGGAAAGTACTGAGCTATTTCCAGAGAACTGCAAATTGTAATTCAAATGTAAAGTCCTTGGACTGAAATCAAGGTTTTCCTTCAGTTTTGGAGTAATGGGTGAAAATATAGGAAACTACATCAGCAAATGTAAGTTCAAGACATACCTCCTCCACTTTAAGCTTTGGTGCCTTGGGCAAGTCAATTAAGTTTTCTTAGATAATTTCCTGACTTGTCAAATGCTAAACCATTTAAGATTGTTACTTTGACAAAAACATCCAAAAGTATTATATATGTGGCCACCCAGATTCTTTCTTCTCTTTTTTTTTTTACTAATAAAAAATACTTTTTATTTTTAGCTGTGATGAAAACACATAAAATAAAATTCATCATCTTCACCACTTATAAGTGTGTAATTCAGTAATGTTAGTACATTCACATTGTTGTGAACTCAGAAAATTCATCCCTAAGATTCTGTTCTTCCAGAACCACTCCCAGTACCAAAATTTATACTAGTCAGGATACTCCAGAGAAACAGAATCAACAGAGAGAGAGAGAAAAGAGAGATAGAGAGAAAAGAGAGATAGAGAGAAGGGAGAGACAAAGGAGGGAGGGGGTGAGAAAGGGAGGGAGCGAGATTTATTATAAAGTCTTGGTTTACACTGATATGGAGGCTGACAAGTCAAAAATCTGCAGAGTGGGCTCATGGGCTAGAGACACAGAAGAGCCAATGTTCCAGTTGAGTCTAGGAGTACTCTGCTCTAGAACCAGGAAAAAGTGATGTTGCAGATAAAGTCTGAAGGCAGTTTGCTGAAGAATTCTCTCTTCCTCAGGGGAGACCAGTCTTTTTATTCTACTTAGGTCTTCAACTGACCAGATGAAGCTCAGCCACATTAGGTACAGCAATCTGTTTTACTCAAAGTCTACCCATTTAAATGTTAATTTCATCCAAAACACCTTCACAGAAACACCCAGAACAATGTTTGACCAAATACATGGGCACGCTATGGCCCTGACACATAAAATTCACCACCACACTCAGTAAAAGTCACCCCAAAATAGATTTTCCCTGCCTTTCACTTCAGCATTCGTATTAAGACCAGGGTAAACCTTAAGTGCAAATCAGATTACATCATATCCTGCTTAAAACTATTGAATTATTCTACATTTCCCAAAGGACAAAGGCCAAACTCCTTAAAACCACCTATAAGCCTCCTCCATTTCTCACCTGACTTCAATCTCTATTTCCAAGTGTACTTTCTACTCCTCAGAATTGATCCAATCTACCACATGAACTCCTTCTCTTCCAGCCTACAGAACCATTTACATTTCTTTTTTTTAATTTTTTAAAAATGTTTTAAAATTTACATCCAAGTTAGCATATAATGCAACAATGATTTCAGGAGTAGATTCCTTAGTGCCCCTTACCCATTTAGTGTATTCTCCCTCCCACAACTCCTCCAGTAACCCTCAGTTTATTGTCCATATTTATGAGTCTCTTCTGTGTTGTCCCCCTCCCTCGTTTTATATTATTTTTGTTTCCCTTCCCTTATGTTCATCTGTTTTGTCTCTTAAAGTCCTCATATGAGTGAAGTCATATGATTTTGTCTTTCTCTGACTAATTTCACTTAGCATAATACCCTCCAGTTCCATCCACGTAGTTGCAAATGGCAACATTTCATTCTTTTTGATTGCCAAGTAATACTCCATTGTATATATATTATCATTCATACATCAATGGACATTTGGGCTCTTTCCATACTTTGGCTATTGTTGATAGTGCCGCTATAAACATGGGGGTGCATGTGTCCCTTCGAAACAGCACACCTGTATCCCTGGGATAAATGCCTAGTAGTGCAATTGCTGGGTCATAGGGTAGTTCTATTTTTAGTTTTTTGAGGAACCTCCATACTGTTTTCCAGAGTGGCTGCACCAGCTTGCATTCCCACCAACAACGCAAAAGAGATCCTCTTTCTCTGCATCCTCGCCAACATCTGTTGTTGCCTGAGTTGTTAATGTTAGCCATTCTGATGGGTGTAAGGTGGTATCTCATTGTGGTTTTGATTTGTATTTCCCTGATGATGAGTGATGTTGAGCATTTTTTCATGTGTCGGTTGGCCATCTGGATGTCTTCTTTGGAGAAGTGTCTGTTCATGTCTTTTGCCCATTTCTTCACTGGATTCTTTGTTTTTTGGGTGTTGAGTTTGATATGTTCTTTGTAGATTTTGGATATGTCTGATATTATCTGATATGTCATTTGCAAATATCATCTCCCATTCTGTCTGTTGCCTTTTAGTTTTGCTGATTGTTTCCTTCTCTGTGCAGAAGCTTTTTATTTTGATGAGGTCCCCGTAGTTCATTTTTGCTTTTGTTTCCCTTGCCTCCAGAGACGTGTTGAGTAAGAAGTTGCTGCGGCCAAGATCAGAGAGGTTTTTGCCTGCTTTCTCCTTGAGGATTTTGATGGCTTCCTGTCTTACATTGAGGCCTTTCATCCATTTTGAGTTTATTTTTGTCTATCGTGTCAGAAAGTGGTCCAGGTTCATTCCTCTGCATGTCGCTGTCCAGTTTTCCCAGCACCACTTGCTGAAGAGATTGTCTTTATTCCATTGAATACTCTTTCCTGCTTTGTCAAAGATTAGTTGGCCATACGTTTGTGGGTCCATTTCTGGGTTCTCTATTCTGTTCCATCAATCTGAGTGTCTGTTCTTATGCCAATACCATACTATCTTGATGATCACAGCTTTGTAGTATAGCTTGAAGTCCGGGATTGTGATTCTTCCTGTTTTGGTTTTCTTTTTCAAGATTGCTCTGGCTCTTCAGGGTCTTTTCTGGTTCCATACAAAATTTAGGATAATTTGTTCTAGCTCTGTGAAGAATGCTATGGATTGCATTGAATAGGTAGATTGCTTTGGGTAGTTATAGACATTTTAACAATATTTTCTCTCATGAGCATGGAATGTTTTCCATTTCTTTGTGTCTTCTTCAATTTCTTTCATAAGCTTTCTATAGTTTTCAGCGTATAGATTTTTCATCCCTTCAGTTAGGTTTTTTTCCTAGTTATTTTACTGGTTTGGGTGCAATTATAAATGGGATGGATTCCTTGATTTCTCATTCTGATGCTTCATTATTGGTGTATTGGATTGAAACTGTTTTCTGTGTGTTGATTTTATATACTGCTATTTTACTGAATTCATGGATCAGTTCTAGAAGTTTTTTAGTGGAATCTTTTGGGTTTTCCATATAGAGTATCATGTCATCTGCAAAGAGTGAAAGTTTGGCCTCCTTCTGTGTGACTTGGATGACTTTTATTTCTTTGTTTTGTCTGACTGCAGAGGCTAAGATTCCCGATACTATGTTGAATAATAGTGGCAAGAGTGGACATCCCTGTCTTGTTCCTGACTTTAGGGGGAAAGCTGTCAGTTTTTCCACATTGAGGATGATTTAGCGTTGGGTCTTTCATATATGGCTTTTATGATCTCGAGGTATTGTCCTTCTATCCCTACTTTCTTGAGGGTTTTTATCAAGAAAGGAGGCTGTATTTTGTCAAATGCTTTCTCTGCATCTATTGAGAGGATCATATGGTTTTTGTCCTTTCTTTTATTGATGTGATGAATCATGTTAATTGTTTTGTGGATATTGAAACAGCCCTGCATCCCAGGTATAAATCCCACTTGGTCGTGTTGAATAGTGTTTTTAATGTATTGGTGGAGCTGGTTGGCTAATATCTTGTTGAGGATTTTTGCATCCATGTTCATCAGGGAAATTGGTCTATAGTTCTCCTTTTTAGTGGGGTCTCTGTCTGGTTTTGGAATCAGAGTAATGCTGGCCTCATAGAAAGACTTTGGAAGTTGTCCTTCCATTTACATTTTTTGGAACAGTTTCAAGAGAATGGGTGTTAACTCTTCCTTAAATGTTTGGTAGAATTCCCCTGGAAAGCCATCTGGCCCTGGAGTCTTGTTTTTTGGCAGATTTTTGATTACTAATTCGATTTCCTTACTGGTTATGGGTCTGTTCAAATTTTCTGTTTCTTCCTGTTTCAGTTTTGGTAGTGTATATGTGTCTAGGAATTTGTCCATTTCTTCCAGATTGCCCATTTTATTGGCATATAATTGCTCATAATATTCTCTTATTATTGTTTTTATTTCTGTTGTGTTGGTTGTGATCTCTCCTCTTTCATTCTTGATATTAGTTATTTGGGTCCTTTCCTTTTTCTTCTTGATCCAACTGGCTAGTAGTTTATCAATTTTGTTAATTCTTTCAAAGAACCAACTTCTGCTTTCATTGATCTGTTCTACTGTTTTGTTTTGTTTTTTTTTTCGGGGTTTTTTTGGTTTCAATAGCATTAATTTCTGCTCCAATCTTTATTTCCTGTCTTCTGCTGGTTTGGGGTTTTATTGGCTGTTCTTTTTCCAGCTCCTTAAGGCGTAAGGTTAGGTTGTGTATCTGAGACCTTTCTTCCTTCTTTAGGAAGGCCTGGATTGCTATATACTTTCCTCTTAGGACCGCCTTTGCTGTGTCCCAGAGGTTTTGGGTTGTAGTGTTATCATTTTCATTGACTTCCATATACTTTTTAATTTCCTCTTTAACTTCTTGGTTAGCCCATTCATTCTTCAGTAGGATGTTCTTCAGTCTCCAAGTATTTGTTACCTTTCCAAATTTTTTCATGTGGTTGATTTTGAGTTTCATAGCATTGTGGTCTGAAAATATGCACGGTATGATCTCGATCTTTTGTATTTACTTAGGGCTGGTTTGTGTCCCAGTATATGGTCTGTTCTGGAGAACATTCCATGTCCACTGGAGAAGAATGTATATTCTGCTGCTTTAGGATGAAATGTTCTGAATATATCTGTTAAGTCCATCTGGTACAGCGTGCCATTCAAAGCCATTGTTTCCTTGTTGATTTTTTGATTAGATGATCTGTCCAGTGCTGTGAGTGGGGTGTTGAAGTCTCCTACAGTTATGGTATTACTATCGATGAGTTTCTTCATGTTTGTGATTAATTGATTTATATATTTGGGTTCTCACACATTTGGCACATAAATGTTTACAATTTTTAGGTCTTCTTGGTGGATAGACCCCTTCATTATGATATAATGCCCCTCTTCATCTCTTGATACAGTCTTTATTTTATTTTTTTAATTTTTTTTAATGTTTATTTATTTATTTTTGAGAGAGAAAGAGACAGAGCACGAGCAGGGTAGGAGCAGAGAGAGAGGGAGACACAGAATCAGAAACAGGCTCCAGGTTCTGAGCTGTCAACACAGAGCCTGACTCAGGGCTTAAACTCACAAACCATGAGATCATGACCTGAGCTGAAGCCGGACGCTCAACTGACTGAGCCACCCAGGTGCCCCAATACAGTCTTTATTTTAAAGTCTAGATTGTCTGATATAAGTATGGCTACTCCGGCTTTCTTTTGTTGACCATTAGCAAGATAGATGGTTCTCCATCCCCTTATTTTCAATATGAAGGTGTCTTTAGGTCTAAAGTGGGTCTCTTGTAAACAGCATGTAGATGGATCTTTTTTTCTTATCCATTCTGTTATCCTGTGTCTTTTGATTGGAGCATTGAATCCATTGACGCTTAGAGTGAGTACTGAAAGATATGAATTTATTGCCATTATGGTGTTTGTAGAGTTGGAGTTTCTGGTGGTGTTCTCTGGTCCTTTCTAATCTTTTGTTGCTTTTGGCATTTATTTATATATGTATAAACATTTATATATATAAATATAAATATTTGTGTATATTTATATTTATATATATATAAATATTTGTGTATATTTATATTTATATAAATATATATTTATAATGTGTATAAATATATATATTTATACACATATATATACATATATGTATATATATATTTATACGTATATGTATATATTTACACATATATGTATATATATATTTTTTTTTCATCTTTTCTCCCCTCAGAGCGTCCCCCTTAAAATTTCTTGCAGAGCTGGTTTAGTGGTCACAGACTCCTTTAATTTTTCTTTGTCTGGGAAACTTTTTATCTCTCCTTCTATTTTGAATGACAGCCTTGCTGGATAAAGAATTCTTGGCTGCATATTTTTCTGATTCAGCACATTGACTATATCCTGCCACCCCTTTCTGGCCTGCCAAGTTTCTGTGGATAGGTCTGCTGCAAACCTGATCTGTCTCCCCTTGTAGGTCAAGGACTTTTTTTTCCTTTGCTGCTCTCATGATTCTCTCCTCGCCTGAGTATTTTGTGAATTTGACTATGCTATGCCTTGTTGATGGTTGGTTTTTGTTGAATCTACTGGGAGTCCTCTGTGCTTCCTGGATTTTGATGTCTGTGTCTTTCCCCAGGTTAGGAACGTTTTCCACTATGATTTGCTCACATAACCCCCTTTTCTCTCTATTCCTCTTCTGGGACCCCTATGATTCTGATGTTCCTTTTTAATGAGTTACTGATTTCTCTAATTCTTAAATCGTGCTCTTTTGCCTCAATCTCCCTCTTTTTTTTTGCTTCATTAGTCTCTATAAATGTGTCCTCTATATCGCTGATTCTCTGTTCTGTCTCACCCTTCCTGGCTGTCGCTGCATCCATCTGTGATTATAGCTCATTTATAGAATTTTTAATTTCATTCTGGCTATATTTTATTTCTTTTATCTCTGCAGAAAGGGATTCTAATCTATTTTTAACTCCAGCTATTATTCTTATTATCGTGGTTCTAAATTCTGGTCCAGACATCTTTCTTATACCTGTGTTGGTTAAATCCTGGCTGTCGTTTCTTCATGCTCTTTCTTTTGGGATGAATTCCTTCGTTTTGTCATTTTGAAGGGAGGAAAGGAATTAATGAGGTAGAAAAATTGAAATTAAAAAAATAAATTAAAAAAATATTAAACTTAAAAAATTAAACACACACACACACACAAATCAAATAAATGATGCTAGATCCTAGGTGTCTTATGGTCTGGGTATTGAAAATGGTTTGACAGATTAGAGAAAAAAATGGGAGGGAGAGAAAAAAAAAGAAATCGTTTGAGATTTTGAAAAATTGAATACACTGAAGTAGACTAAAATAAAATGATAGAAGTAAAATAGAATTTGAAAAAATTACACAAAAGTTAAAAACTTAGTAATAAAAATTAAAAATATTTTTAAAAAATGAAAATAGAAATGAATTTTTTCTCTTTCTGTATTCAAGAAAAGGAAAAGAAGTCTAAACTTAAAAGAAAAGAGAAAATTGAATAGATGGACCTGCTAACAGATTGAAGTAGGACTGAAATTACTTCCTTTTCCCCTAGAAGTCTGTTTATGTAGTGCTTTATAGTCCATAAACTAAGCACGCGGTAAGACTTGTGTTCTTGAAGAGCGAAGTCAGCCCAGTTTGGCAGGGCTCAGTGTAACAGCTCCGCTCTCCACTAGATGGTGCTGCTAGCCTACTGGGGTGAATTGTTGCAAGGCTCGTAGGTGCATATGCACATGCGCGGGAGCGGTGAAGATGGTGCCACTCAGTTACCCAGTCTGTTCTATGGGATCAACAATCGCGCACTGGTCCTCTGTCTACAGCTTTCATCCACTCCCCGCTTCTTCACTCTCCGTGACCAGGCCCCAGGCAGTAACTCTCTCCCGAGTTTTGTCTCAAATGTGGCTGTTTTCCCTGGCCCCTTCCTTCTGAAGGACTGCGGCTTTGACCCATTCCACCCCTCTGTGGGAGGGTCTCACTGAGCAATGGCCGAATATCAGCTGCACCCAGGAACACTTGCTGGACCCTGCTGCTGCTGCTGGTCCCTGAGACTATGGCCAGGTGCCAGCCCACCCTAGAAAAAGTTCATGAGATAGTGTAGCAGTGGCGTTTCAGGGATTATGGAAAATCACAACACACATCTGGCACCAGGCTTCACCCTTACGAACCTGTTTCAACACCAGCGAATGTGGCTGTTTTCCGGGGTCTGCTGGGACCAGGTGGCTTCAACAGTCTCTACCAAGTGTCCTTCCAGCAGTGGGACCGCTTTTCCCTGTGTGGCCTGAGAACCTCCCGGACCCCACTCTGTTCCTGGGGATTCGCCCTTCCCACCAGAGCACCGCCAGTTATGGAGCTGTGGAGTTGCAGCCTTTGCGCTCCCCTTGTTTACAGTCTTAATGGAATTTAAACCCTCTCCTCTCTCCTTTCTCCCTTTTTACTTTAGTCCCTGCGGCTATTTCCAATTTTCCACTTTCTCTTCAGCTGCTTTTGGGGAGGGGTGCTTTTCCGATATGCTCCTCCCCTCCCCAGTCTCTGTCCTCTCTCTGCCCACAAGAGTGGCTCCCTACCCTCTGCGGCTTCCTGCTCCCCAAATTCACTTCTCCGTACTGCATACGTGCTGAATTCTGTGGTTCAGGTTGTGCAGATTGATGTGTTAATCCTCCAATCAGTTTTCTAGATGTGTAGGATGGTTTAGTGTTGATCTGCTCTATTTCATGGACACGAAACACACAAAAAACATCCATGCTGTTCCACTATCTTGGCTCCTCCTCACCATTTACATTTCTTACACCACACCAATTTTCATGCCTCCATATATCTTTAGCTACTCTCTTCCCTCTTCCTTCACTCCTCCCTAGTTTGCCCATTTTCAACTATATTTGCCTAGAAAGCATATATTAAAAATCCAAGAACCACCTTAAGCATCACCTCCTCAGAGATGCCTTTACTGACTTCCAATCAAAGTTATTCACTTCTTGATCTTACCACTGAATTATGCCACTATAGCATCACTCTGAAATGCCCTCATTTTCTCTTTATGCCTGGCTATAAGCTATGTTAAATCCAGGAACTCTTTTCCTTGTTTCTTAAATGCCTGATTCCCATTAAGAACACAAAAATTGTAGAATGAATGAAAGGAGGGATTTGATGAATAAATTGAGGCTTAATTTGGTAATCAGTGGAATAATCACTAAAGGTGTTTAATTAAAAATGTCTTCTTTGAAATAAGAAAGAGTTGTGTTTTAAGAAGATCAGTCTGCCATTGATGGAAAGAAGGTATGAGGGCAAGATAGAAGAAAGAAAAGGGAGGCAGAGGGGCTATGTAGGTGATTGTAATAGTCCAAGGATAAAGTATGAAGGAATTAAACCAGATAAATGGAATAGAAATAGGAGATACTCCTATTTATGAATATTTTCCCCTTCTTTAGAATATGTGGTAGAATTTCATTTTCTTTGACCTTTGTATCATGGCTACATGTTTTTCTTTGGTCACTGAGATGTTCCTGGAAGTGATATGTGCCACATCTAAACAGAAGCTCAAAAAGCTGCCACATTCTGATTTTAACATCTCAAGGATCATGACCATATGTCAAGCTGTAACCTATGTCAGTCTGGTTCTCTGAAAGACAATCTTGAGAAGAATTGTATTGGACATGTGTGATGAGTGAGTCACTTTTCTTGGGTTAAATAATGAGATTTTGGAACTGTTTGTTACTACAGCAAAACCTAGCAAATCCTGATTTATCAGGATTTGGCAACCAATGGAAGAGGGCTTGGGTAGCGTAAAATACTAACATTCAGCATGAGGGAATATAGAACTTTCATCTTGAATGACTGAGTCTGCCACATGTTGTTGCTCCTGGTATGCACCTCACAACTGCAGGCCTCCTGTTCACATCATAATCTCTCTGAATTGGGGCTCTCAGAGTTATGTTATGCATAACCTGCACAGATATACACAACATCCCTGGGAATGATTCATTCAGAAAAAAATATATATATTATTTATTGTCCACTGACTCTTAAACGAAATTCTGAGTACTGCAAATACAAAGGCAAAATAGAGTTCTTCACTCTCTGTGATGTGGTCAGAGGCCAGCACAATGTGGCAGAGGCTCTGATAGATTGACTCTGCACAGATAGTGGAGGAGGCAACCAGCTCTGTGAGTTGTAGTTGAGCTGGAGTTTGAAGACTGATTTGGAATCGTTCATACAGAGTAGGGAAGTGTGTCATTTAAGTGCAAGAAACAGGTAAAAGTCCATGACATTTTAGAGAAACTGCAACAGATCCATGTAGCTATAGTTTAGGTATAAATTTTGGAGATGAGTAGAAATGTAGGAAAAAGATTGGAAAGTTAAGTTGAGGTCATTTTGAAAGATTTTGTATTCTGCCAGTGATTTAGGCTTTATTTCTGGAACAAGAGTCCTAGAATTTTTTCATCAGCTGAGTGTTGTATTTCAGTTTTGTTTTAAAAACATATTAATAGGAGATTTCTACCGTACTATTGATTGACATAAGGATATTAGATCTAAAAGGGGAAGCTGATATATTCTGCTTAGGATCTTTGGATTAGCTTTCTGATTTGAAAAAAAAATAAATTTGAGAGTTAAATTTTATTAATACTGATTCACATGGATGGATCCAACTCCATCACTCGTGCTACTTTGAAATTTTATTGACTTGAATGTAGCTTGGAATACGTGGGCCGTCATGTAGAACCTGGAAATCTTTGTGTCATGCAAAGATTGCCTCTCTTCTACTGATATGTAATCATGTAGGGCAATAAACAATACCACCCAGAGCGAGAGGACTTTTTGAGAACTTATAAAGAGCAGAGGTCACCCAATTATAATCTGAATTTACAAGTCCTCTAGGGAGCAAAGTCCAATTGGATGAGCTTTGTGTCTGATCTTTTTTGTTTTTTGGCTTTTAAAGTCTTCCCCAGACTGACATTTACCATGATAGATTGCCACCTGTATCATGGGCAATGATCTCTGGTTAATGTTTGTCAGTTCAGGCATTACTATAAAATGCTAGCATCTAGATCTGCTGTATCATCAGAATTTGAAATAAGCCCTTTAGGCATTCTTCCTGCCATGAAATTACTGCTTTCAGCCTAGTGTAGCCCCTTAGTTACCCCATTTATAAGTTTTTCAGATTTGTCATTTAGTGTTAACTGTCCTCTGCTTTTTCATTGAATAAATAAAAATTGGGCAATAAGGACTATCCTAGTGATGTCGCAAATGACCCAACATGATAACACAGCTGATCCCTAAAAATCTGCCTCTGACTGTGAAAATGCACTGAACTTTAAGGCCTTTGTACATTGGTGAGGAATTCATTAAAAAGCAGCCTTCAGAATGAAGACAAAATCAGAGAGTTATAAATGGCCTGGTGAGACATAGATGTCAAGGTAGATGCCAGATGTTGGCATATCTAAAGTCAAAGGAGAACTTAATTTGAATTTTGATTCACTTGAGGAGAAGGCACAATAATTATTCCCTACCCAAGGATTGTTGTCCCAGAGACCTACAGAATGTTCCCCTAAATTGAGAAATATTTGTGCTAGGGAATCTAGTGCCTGGCACAGAGTAATCACTCCATTAATGCTAGCTATTAATATTACTGTCCCACTGAACTGAGAAATAAATTAAAAATTTCAAGTTGAACTTAAAATCAAGTACTCCTTTGGCTTTTATACTAATTAACACATAGCCTATGATTCAAACTATATACATCTTTAATCCTTCTGCCAAATTCGTAATGTGATGAGATGGCTCCCCTGCCCCTTGATAATGCTGCAGATGGCAAAACAGGACTGGTGGTGTCTGATAATATGTGCTCCCTACCATGTTCAATAGAGATATTTTGAAAAATGAGATTTAACTAAAGGAACCTGTGAAACTGAAATAAGAAACCTTCTCATAATGAGATTGGCCATTTTGCAGCCTTTAAGAATAACTATAGTTACAGTTTTAGGAAAATGCACATCTTACTAGGTTTCATATTTACAACCATTATCTCATTCAATTTTCTCAGCAGTCCTATGAGGTAGATATTCTTACTTCTTTTTGCATATGAGGAAACTGAGATTCAGGAACTGGCCCTCATCACACAGCCAGTAATTGGTGTGCTGTGATTTGCATCCAGACTGGCTGAATCCAAAGTCTGTGTTTTTAATCACTACAATTCATGGCTTTCCCACTAGTGCAAGTTCAGGGTAAGTTTTATTCCTCTCTTTGCATTATTTTATGCATCAAGAGGCTTCACAAATGTGATTCCTTAGACTGTCTGAATGATTGAGTGAACCTCAATGCAAAGATTGTTAGGTTTCTCTGAAACACCCTTTCTTTGATAAATCTCTCAAAGGGAATAGTCCAGGGATAATAAATCGAGGCATCTCGGGGACTCATGGGAATTTACCTCTGTGATTGATGGAATGAGCAGGCTGTCACCTGCATACATAGTAAATAAAGCCATGGAAATGCATGAGATTGCCACCTGAAAATTGACATTGGTTTGTTCATTTTCTTACGGGAAGAATACAATTGAAATGAAGGGAGCTGAGGGGAACCATAAGAGTGATTGATAGAAAGATACAGAGTTTAGATTAGGAAACTAGGAAAGAAAATAGAAGGTTTTATTATTATTATATTACTATGTCTTCAAAGTGTGCCAGCACCCTTTCCTCAGTGCAATCACAAAGTATACAACACCCTACTAGGCACAATAGAAGACAGAAAGGCTGAGAGAGAAGGGAGGATAGAGATGTGCTCTCTGTTCTTAAGGAGCCAATGATTTAATTAACATATTAAAAATTAATTTGTACTGGGTTGAAGGGCATGCACATGAATGATCTGAGCACATGTTCATCACCCAAGGCCACCTTTACTGATATCATTTCATATAATTTGTCTCTAAGCAAATGGACCTTCTAAAAAAGAAAACCCAAGCTCTCTTGACCAGCAAAGGCTAAGCAGGGTATGAAATGCAATGTGCCAAAGGCATGCAGGCAAAGCATTCTTTAAATAGACAAAGGAAAGAAAACCAAGGCAAAAGACTATCTTTTATGATATGGTAAAGGAAGGCAGATACTTAATGATCCAAGTGCCAGAGAACCTTGCTACCTTCATTTACCTCAAATTTTAGTAAGGGAATAATTTAAAGAATTGGTTATAAAAGAGTTCCACACAGGGTTATTTAAATAGGATTTTTCAGCCTTTTTTATAGCAAAAATGTACTTACTTTTAATTTGTATGCGATATAAAATGCAGATATCTTAGTGGATCTGAGATAATCATCAAGGTACCTTCCAAGGATATTTGGCCAACTCTTTAGAAATCCTCAGGTATCAACTTCCAAACCACAGTTACACGGAAATGATAATGGAATAGGGTAAGCATTACACTGTAAGGAAATAACAGGAGGTGAAAAATTCAAAAAGAGAAAGGAAAATATTCTCCTTTAAATTCAAGGAAATAGGGGGATACCAGCTTTTAACAGACCATGAATTTGAGCTTCCATGGAAAATTGTGAACATTTCCCTTTAAGACATTTCAAACTGGGGTGAATCATGTTTCTAGCAAAGTCTTTTCTAAGTAAGTCTTCTGTATCTGTCTATAGGATGTGGGATTAGCTGTGTCTCTGACTCCCATGCCTTTTCCAGCATTTAATTCCAGTTGGAAAACTTTAATGTGAAACCACACTTCTATCCTTTAAGGTCATAGCTGTTAAGAAGTTGCTCATGAGGGTGGCTTATTGTTTGCTCTGAAGAACAGTTCCCAGAGAGTGATGTGGCTCAGGGACAACACTGCACATGGTAGGCATTAAACAAATTCTTGTTGAGTGTTTTTTAATTGACAGACCACAATTGGAGAATTTCTCTCTTATGTGGACCCTCCATAGTATAAAATCTATCTCCATATCATTGTCCTCATGACAAGGGATAGGTTGAGTATCAGGTTTAGAATTCTGTCAGTTGTCACGCCCTTTGCCATTTAGACAGTCCCCACTCATCTACTCATTTGGGTTTTAGAGGCAAATAATGACTGCCACTCAGGTTTAATGATAGTTTCACTTTGAAGTATTCAGAAGAAAAAGTCACCTCAGCACAAAATAATGTTCTCCCTAGATTACTGTGATCATCTGATACCAGAAGATGAAAAGGAACACTCTTTGGTAGCATAAGGTATTTAGTACCCATTAATATACAACTCATCCTTTCTGAACAAAGGCTATCACAGAAATCTGGCCAAATTAGAAGGTGAGGAAGCTCCTCTTGTGGGCAACCAGAGGTGATATTTTACTGCATATACCTCTGTTCAGAGGAAGCTTCAAAGATTCCACATACCCTGGGCCAGATGAAGACTTTAAATCTCACCAAAGAGCATTGCACATCTGGACTGTGTCTTCTAGACTAAGTATGAATCCTGGAAGACTGAATACGCATATTGGTTTTCCAGAGCTGAGATTTAAAAAACCCCATAGTGTCTCTCTCTTTATTTTTCTGGCTATTGTCAGTTTAAATATCTTAGTTTAGGGGCGCCTGGGTGGCTCAGTCGGTTGGGCGTCCGACTTCGGCTCAGGTCATGATCTTGTGGTCCGTGAGTTCGAGCCCTGCATCGGGCTCTGTGCTGACAGTTCAGAGCCTGCAGCCTGTTTCAGATTCTGTGTCTCCCTCTCTCTATGACCTTCCCCCATTCATGCTCTGTCTCTCTCTCTTTCAAAAATGAATAAACGTTAAAAAAAATTTTTAAATGTCTTGGTTTAAAGTGTAAGTGAAAAAGCTAACGGAACTTCATTTGAAGAGAAAGGGTGCCAAGAGACATGATAACTTAAAATCAACTTTGGTTAATACTTCGGTTTTCCAATTAATACTTGTTTTCTTCTATAAGAGAATGATTTAAACTGAAATGATAAAAACTCTTGATTAACCAGAGATTCAGTCATAACTTCATGGTAGCTTAAAATTAGGACAAAAATAATATTTTTAGGCAGTTTAGAAATTAAATACATATATAAAAACACATAAAATGAATTCCTTGGTTACTTAAACACTTCAGTTTATCAGTAAGAATGACTGATTTATTAAACTTCAAGGGAAATTAATCAGAAGTTCAAGTTCACCTGATCAACATGGGTGTTGGTCATTTTTACAACAGTTTAGACACCTGAAGGGGGGTGGGGTGGGGAAAGAATCTTTAAAGTCTGGTTATCTGTTTTGTTTGCTTGTTTTGTTTTTTGCTTTTTGTTTTTCTTTCATTTGTTTTTTGCTTCATGGTTCCCTCAAACCAAACATTTTTTTAAATCTTTTATGACGTTGAGATTAAAAAAAAATCCAATGACTTAAGCAATAATACTACATCTCTGAAGTGGCAGAGACTGAGTTTAAGTCTCTGTGACACCAATAATTTTACTATATCCACTATGCTTTGGTGACTATGACTTATTTGTAAAACAAGGGGTTATATCTATTTCACAAAGTTTAAGAAGATAACATATTGAACATGGAGAGCAATGTCTGACATCTGGTAGGTATCCACAAAACAGAATGCAGTGACAGTAGTACTAATGGTGATTATGGCTATTATAAGAAAAAATGCCCCCTGAATGCTTTGAGAATAATGTCCTAAGTTCATTAAAAGAAAAAGAATTGTGACTGTGGAGCACAAACTAATCTCCCAAATCCGCATGCCCTTATTTCTTGCAAGAATAGATAGTTTCACCAATAGAGTTGGTCACACACCATAGTTCACAGTTAAGTGTTGACTGAGTGGAGGATATTTTGCAGTAGTCCAAAAAGAGGGAAAAAAATAGGGCCACTTCAAAATTCTATTGCCATGACTAGAAAGTACTAAATTAACTGCCTAATAAATCCATCTGGAAGATTATTTTCATGGGCTAGAATATGAAGCTCAACCCAGAATCAGAGAAACCTACTCTAAACCAAAACAAACACAAGGACACATTTCATATAAGCACACTTATATTTTAGCTCATAACGAACGAAGATGTTCTAGCTATGTCTATGTTCTGAGTTCTCTTACATACATAGTTCTGTCATGATTGGACACTGCCAAAAAGGAAGCCTGCTTGAGATAAGAAGCTACACTAAAGGAGTAGAAAACATCCAGCAAGTGTAACATCCAGTATGGGTGAGTTCTGTCCTACTCTCTCAGCTCCATGATTATCTGAAGGAAAAATCCTGAAAGGAACTGGAGAGAAAGTTATCAATAACCTCAGGGTAAAAAGCGTTTCCTATTTGTATGCACTTTCTCTCAAAGGATATACTTCTCTGGTCTTTGTTTCATTTTGTAAACATACACATGTATATATACATGCACACCAAGAATCATAAAGTAGCTGTAGTAGCAAACATGTCTGGTTTTCAAGACACAAGGAATAGAGTATTAATGCTACATATTCTCATTTTATTTAGAGTTTATTTATTTACTTTCAGAGAGAGAGAGGGAGAGAATCCTAAGCAGGCTCTGTGCAGTCAACATGGAGCCTGACATGGGGCTTCATCTCACAAACTGTGAGATCATGACCTGAGCTGAAATCAAGGGTCTGACACTTAACCGACTGAGCCACCTAGATGCCCCTACATATTTCCAATTTTAGATCACTTTTGGCAACTCTAATTTATGAGGTATTGATTTAAAAGTAACACTAGACTATTTAATACCACAAATTACAAATTATTATTTACTCCTAACATCTCTCTAACATATTCATCTTCAAATAAGCAACAGTATCCCATTCATTATCTATACCTCACCTAGGAAGATAAAGGACCAAATGAGTAGAAAATTTTCCATCTGAGGGACCTGAAAAAAGAATGTCTCTTAGTTGCTTTAGATCAAACCGCAGCAATGGAATAGAATCTAGTTTCCCATGTCTTTCCCCTCCCTTATTCACACAGCCATATTTGGTAAGTAAAGAAAAAAACAGATATGGAAAATTCCTCTGAGAATATTAAATTAATTCTCTGTGAAATTTCATTATTTTATCCATAAATGGTATGGTGTAGGTTATAAATGTAGTCAGATAGCAATTGTGTTAGAACAAGCTGCAGAGTAAATTTTTTTTAAAACACTGAATTTCATTACCAAAACAGAACCCGAGATACCATAAATGAATGTAGGCTTTAATCTTTGATTGAATATAAGACTCACACTCAACTGTGTGACTATTTGCACATCATCAGAAAGAGATAAAATTTCCCATTAACTGTTGCATCAAGCCTGAGTCCAAGCAAAGAGTCTTGCTCACTAAAACTAAAAACAAAACAAGGTCTTACCCAATTTGATTTCTTTTTGCAGGGCTGACCTAATAGGTGTCTTGGGTAAAACCTTACTGCTTTTTTTTTTTATGATCTAAAGGAGTAGGAATCCTTAATAGATAAGCCTAAGGCATTCTGAAATATACTTGCTAAATAATAAACTTATCAATTACTTCCAAATGAATAAATTATTAATTCTCATTCAACTCTACCAACCTAACAGAGAATGCAGGTGCCAAGAAAGAGAAATGAATCTCAGTAGAGTATACAGCATGCAATAGGAGGGTCAAGACTGACGTTAGATAGGAACCTTAGAGACAATGCCTTAAAACATAGGAAGGGAAATTTTCAATTAAACATTAGGAGAATCTATTGCAATTTTAAACATTTTCAGCTACACAGGAGAGAAAATACCAAAGGACAGGAAGAAGTGCCCACCTGAAACATCTGAGATCCATTGATATTGATTCATATCTCTAGTAAAATAATTAATTCTACACTAGAACCAGCATTGGTGATGGAAGGGTGTGAATGTGTCCAGCCTTGTTCAAACCTGATGTTTTAAACATATATGCTTCAATATTTATTAATTTCAATAACTCAAGGTGAGTATTCCACTTTTATAAGGGTGAAGGTTGTTTTTCCATGATTTCCCCAAATAAGGCAAAAACATCCATTTGTTACAGATTCTCTATGTGTCAGGAACTTGAATAGGGCACAGGAGAGATGGCTTGTATCTGATCCATATTGATGAAGCCTCATCTGGAAGATACTACCAAGGAAGACTAGGGACTGGAATCATCTGGAGGCTATTCACTTGCATGCCTGGCAATTGATAATAGCTTTCATCTGGGACTTGATTTAGGACTGTCAACCAGATCACCTACAGGTGGCTTCTTCATGGAGCCTTGGATTCCTCAAAATTTGGTGGCTGAGGTCCAAAAGTGAGTGTCCCAGAGAAAGAGCCAGATGGAAGCTGTATCACCTTTTGTGTCCTAGCCTCAAAAGTCACACAATATCTCTTCCTTTGCATTCTGTTTATTGGGCAGTCACAAATGTTGACCTACATTCAAGGAGTGAACATTAGACTCTACCTTCTGATGGGAGAAATGGCAAGGTTCTGCAATTGTAGAACTGGAAACATGGCTTTTGAAACACCATCTGCCAAAGCAATTGTTGTTTTTTTTTCCTTCTCTTCTTTCCTGTGTGTATGTGTGTGTGTTTGTATGTCCTGCCTGTGCTTTCTTATAGTTTCTAGAAAAAATAACAAGTCACACACAGCACATTTCTAGCAAATTCTAGTGATATTTTGGTCATCTGTTATGAATTAGTTCATCTCAGATTAATAACTTTTGCACCCAGGGTTATTCTGGTAGGTTTATCAGATGTTTGTTCTGACACAGACATTTTGGAGCTTATACATGAGGATAAGAGAAAGGAACAGAACTTGAAAGTGTTAATTGTTGGAAAGAAGTCCAGAATGGGTAAGAAGATGTTTAAAAGAGGAATGAAAACAGATGTTGGGATTTGAGTCTATTGAGAAAAAGGATTTAGGATGTGAAGAAAAGATCTCTTTGCTGAAAAGGATTAAATGTTTCTTGGTGTGTGTAAAGCTTCTGATAATTTTTAGAAATTAGTTGTTTGACTTCAGGACATGTTATTTTTCTGCATATTTCTAAGTAAACATTTTAATGAAAAACACTGTCATTTATTTATCAACAGATATTGTAGCCCCATTTTAATGTTCTGGGAATCCATGGGTGATGCTTCTTTTTTGCATCATGCTTCTCTGTGTGTTTGAATACCCATCTCTGTCCTGGTTCTACTACTCTGATTAAATGAGGATACTTATAGATGACGGGCCATCACTCAACTCCCTGGACTGAAATAGCCAGAACAATAAGCACCTTGATCTAATGCAAATGGGGTTAACAAAAACATGGAGAAGAAAGAATGATCTCTTTCTCTGAAAACCACATCCCATGAATATATCTTTTTGACTTTATAAATCTGCACTGAAAAATCGATTCTATAGAGACAATTTCAAAAGTATGTGATGCACTATTTCAGTATTGTTTATAACAGTAAAAATTGGAAAGAAATGAAAATGGTCATCAATGGGAATGTCTATGTGGTATATTCATATCTACAACACTATTGCAACCTTAAAATAACATGTACCTACTTTCATGGAAGTGTGTTTAATTGATTCACTAAAAATGTTCCAAAATATTATGAAGAGTAAAAAAACCCATTTAAAAAAAAAGATGTAAAATTTCATTCTGGATGGCAGACTTAGCACTACTTTAGCTACTCCATGTCATAAAATATCTCTACAAATGATTATGTATTGTCTTTTTAAAATTCACATCTGGTATGTCAATCAAGAATGAAAACTCTTAATGGACCATAACACATGAAAAATTCTTGAAAAATGGGAAATGAGAAGAATGAAGTGAGAAAAAATTTAAGTTCCCAAGACATAGAACATATTTTGCTTCTAGAAAAGTTAGGAGCAGTCCCAAAGGAGCTTCATAACCAAGTGTAGTGGACTCTGGGTTCAAGAGAGGTACTAAGAGTAACCAAACGGTTATCAGAAGAGGGAACCAAGCAGGACAGATTCTGCATAACCCACCTTCTTAGTCTATTGAACAGCCACAGAGGTTTCAGACTCAGGTGAGATGGAGGTAGGAGGGTATTAGGCTGTAAGAATTTGGGGTCAAGGAAATGGGATAATGCTGAAGGCTGCCATATTGCACCCAAGCCTCTCTACTCTGAAAGAAACCTGCTCAATCCAGGCCACAGCAATTCATCTCACCTCTCCCCATAAGTGGACAGTCAATCCAGCAAGGTATTTTGGCTATAGACATGAAAGCACACCAATAGTTACCAATTACATCATGCTTTTTCTGGAACTGGTCATTTTACAACTGTCCCCTTCCTGTGGTGGCTGGTGTGGAGTCAGCTCATACATCTCTGAGACTCCAAAATTGAGAGCTTCTTTGCACCTGATCACTTGGCAGTTATCACCATGCCACAAAAGGAACATATTGAATTTGGATTAGCATGAGAAAAGGAGAAAGAAGGAAGGTCAAGAGGCTCATAAATGTTCAAAGGTAAAAATGATGATTGGTTTGAATGCTAAGCTCTACCATAAACAGAGCCATGCTGACAAAATACAAATGAAAACTACCAAGATGCAAGAAAAGAGAAGCACCAAACAAACTAATGATTAAAAAAAGACTCCACAAGGAGCAGTACCTGCAAATCCACTGGACAGAGGGGAACAGTCCTGAGCTAAAATACTTTCTAATATGATTAAACAAAAACAAAAAATGAGAGCAGGAAAGTTCTGCCCAAATTCCTGTCTGGAAAGAAACAGAAGTATTGAGTTATTTGAACAGAAAGGAGAAAGGAGAAGATGTGGAAGAGGATATTTACTAAAGTCTGCTTTGTTGGAAATGGCTTTACTCAAAAACCACCTAAATATGAAAGACTCATTAAGCCAATGGATTTATGTTTCAAAAGTGCACATAACTCATCCTGAACTGAACAGCACCTTTTGCCTATCAATACTTGGTATAAATAAGAATGTCCTATCCCCACTATATGCAACTTTGGGTATCATTACCAAAGGAGTGTCATTGAGGTGAACATGAGCAGGTTGGACCTTGGGACACAAGAAGGCAAAGTATTGGGGGAAATTATACCCACAGGTTACCAGCAATCTTGAAAATAATGGATGCATAAATGTGGCCCTATATTTTGGCATCAATTTCATGTAAGTAACTCCTGACAATTATTGAAGACTACACGCCAATCTGGAAAACCAGCATTACTGAGATGTTTCTTGATACTACCCAAGAGCCTCATATGTCTGCAATTACCAAGAGAACTATTTATTCGACTGTAGAAAAAAACCACACACACAAAAAACAAAAAACATTAAAGTGACTTACTTAAAAAAAGTCATCAACCACTTGAGGAAAGCTAGTAGTTTGTTGTTCCTCAATAAAAGAGTAACTTAATCATGAGGACAGAGACTTAGAAGAATAATCATAACAAGAAGTTTAGGGTAAGTATAATTTATATCCTCAGAAATGTAAGAAGATATTTGACCCATAATAAAATTAACCTAATATATAAAGAAAAGCTGTCATCATTATTGGCAAGAATATGGGGAAAAATGGAACCTCTGAATACTGTTGATAAGAATATAAGAGTGTAGCTGTTATGAAAAATATTATGGAAGTTCTTACAAAAAACAACGAAATCTTGGCCTTTTCAACAATGTGGATGGAACTGGAGGCTATTATGCTAAGCGAAATAAGTCAGAGAAAGACAGATATCATCTGATTTCATTCACATGTGGAGAAACTTAATAGATGAACATAGGGGAAGGGAAGGAAAAAATAAGATGAAAACAGAGAGAAAGGCAAACCATAAAACCTGAGGGTTGATGGGGATGGGTTAAATGGGTGACGGGCATTAAGGAGGGTACTCTTCAGGAAGAGCATGGGGTGTCATACGTAAGAGATGAATCACTGGGTTCTACTCCTGAAGCCAAGACTACACTATATGTTAGCTAGCTTGAGGATAAGTAACTAAACAAATAAACAAATAATTAAATAAAATTAGCATATGATCCAGCAATCCCATTTCTGTGTATTTATCCAAAAAGAATCGATAGATATTAGTACTTCCATATTTACTGCAGCACTATTCACACATAGCCCAGATGTGGAAACAACTTAAATGCCCATTGATGGATGAATGGGTAAAGAAAGGGTGTTATACAGAAAAAAATGGAATATTATTTAGCCTTAAAAAAGAATATGTGACTACATGGATGGACCTTGAGGACATTATACTTAGTAGAATAATCCAGCCACAGAAGGACAAACACTTCATGATTCCACTTATATAAGCTACCTAGAATAGTTTAAGTCAGAGAAGAAGAGAGTAGAATAGTGGTTGCCAGGGCCTGGTGGGGGGAATGAGGAGTTGCTATTCTGTGAGTATAAAGTTTCAATAATAGAAAATGAACAACTTCTAGAGATCTACTGTAAACATTAGGCCTATAGTTAACAACACTGTATTGTACACTTCGAAATTTAAGAGCATAAACATCATGTTAAGTGTTCTTACCATAATAAAATTTTAAAAATTTAAAAATAAACAAAACTCTCATCATTGAAATAATACCCAGTAGTTGGGCAGAACAGAAGAAAGACCATAGTTCGAGAGAAACTAGTGAGATAGAATTAAGTAATTTTCTGGAATTTAAACAGTTGGAGAGGTAATATTTTGTGGTGGTTAAGAGCACAGATGCTGGAAACAGACTGCCTAGGTTTGAATACTAGGTCTATACTTACTGGCTGTGTGACATTAGAAAAATTATTTAAATTTTTGGCGCTCATTATTAAGCTTTTTTCTTTAAACTCTAAGTATATCCTACAATATTTTTCTCTATGAAGCTGGAGCTATGAATTTGTAAACTTATTTCTCTTTGTCATTTTATGAACTATAAAGTTATGCCCACAGAGAGCACAAAAAGCACAACTAAGAGGCAGGGGTAGGAATTTCCTGGTTTGTTTGTAGTTAATGTTACCAGGGTCCTAACAATAGGAGGTAATCCTGGAAATAGCAGTTGGTTCTAGTCTTCTACCTTCTTTTGGCATCCCAGAACAAGCTTCTTCACTTTCCCTCATCAATATCCATACAGTGGGCACTGCCTCATCTCCAAGAGACCCCTCCTCTGCCTACCTGACTTACACTGACATCTCCTACTCAGAATTCTGCCCTCCAATTCTATGGAGTTTCTAGGTTCTGAAACTCTTTCATAAATTTCCCTACACTTATAGGTGACAGCCACTTTTTGCCACTATTACTTCCATATGGCTCTAGGTTACTTCACTGTTCTCATGTTGATTTTTCAGTGTTCCAAACTTGTTTAACCAATCCCCTAAGTACTCTTTGCTGAAATATCTGGGGTGTTTTGTTTTCCCAAATCAATCCCAACTAATATAGTTTATCATGTTCAACCAGAAGTAGGTGGCTATGAAGATTGAATTGAGTCAATACATGAAAAACACTGAGAACAGTGCCTGTCTATAAAGAGCTATGTGAGTATTCACTACCATTTTCAAATGCTATCTCAAAAATCCGAGAAAAACACAAGAAAAAAGGGAGGCACTGAAGATACAAATAAAAATTTCAGCAGCTATTTTAGAAGATGAAAATCAAAATTACTCAGAGGAGGCAATAGTATATATATAGATGAATACTTGATAGATTTATAGAGACAGGGAGAGTGAGAAAGATGGTGGATAGAGAGATAGATGAGGAGAGAAGAATTTGCATGAATTTAATGTAGATATGTCACTGGCAGAACAAAACACACACATACAAACAGACATACAAACACAGTACCTTATACCTAGGGATAACTATAAGCCACTCTTACACCATCAAGGATAAAGGAGTTGAATTACATCTGACCCTTGAACAACATGAGGGTTACAGGTGCCGACCCCACATGCAGCTGAAAATTTATTTTTGAGAGACATAGACAGAGCATGAGCGGGGGATGGGCAGAGAGAGAGGGAGACAGCATCTGAAGCAGCATCTGAAGCTGTCAGCACAGAGCCCGACCCGGGGGCTCAAACTCATGACTGGCGAGATCATGACCTGAGCCAAAGTCGGGCGCTTAACAGCCTGAGCCACCCAGGCACCCTGAAAGTCCAAAACTTTAACCATGAACAGTCTACTGTTGACCAGAAGGAAGCCTTACAGATAACATAAATAGTCAATTAGCACATATTTTGTTATGCTATATATTGTATTCTTACAATAAAGTAAGCTAGAGAAAAGAAAATGTTATTAAGAAGATAGTAAGAAAGAGGGGAACCTGGGTGGCTCAGTCGGTTAAGCACCCAACTTTGGCTTGGGTCATGATCTCATGGTTCATGGGTTTGAGCCCACATCACACTCTCTGCTGTCAGCGCAGAGCCTGCTTCGGATCCTCTGTCCCTCTCTCTGCCTCTCCCCTGGCTTGCTTGTGAGTGCACACTCTCTCTTTCTCTCTCTCTCAAAACTAAAATAAACATTAAAAAAAGACAATAAGAGAAAATACATTTACAGCACTGTTTCAAAAAAAATCCACATATAAATGGACTCTTCCAGTTCGAATCCTCTTGTTTCTCTTGTCAACTATAATCTATTATTAAATGTAGATAAGGAGACAATAAGAAAATAAAACTATTGAAAAAGTTCATTTGTGAACAGTATTTTACTAAAGTAAAATACTACTAAAAAGGCATAGTAGTGTTTTAGAAAATAATACAACATAACTAGTATTTATTTCAGAAATGCAAGAGTAGTTTAACAATAGAATTTATTATGATAATTCAGCTCATAAATAAGAAGGAAAGCACTATCTCAATAGATAGTGAAAAAGCATCTGATGATATTCAGCACCCATTCTTTATTAAAAAAAAAAACACTCCAAGAAAATGAGAACTAAGAAACAACTCTAATTTGATATAAAATTTCTACCAGCAACCCATAGCAAATATCATGATCAATGGTGAATCACTAGAAATATTCTCATCAAAGTCAGAAGCTAAAGATGCCTACTAACACCTTTAATACTCTATACCAGAGTTCTAATCTAATAAAATAAAAAAAAATTATATGAGATATACATAGTGAAAGGAAGAATTAATCATTATTTACAAGTGATAAGATTACCTCTAGAGTTTGTCAGTTGATTGTCTTAGTTTTCCTATTAGAATGAATAAGAAAGTTCAGTATTGTGGCCTGATAAAAGATAACGCAAAAAACAAAAAAATCTAGGGCTCTCCTATGTACCAGTGGAACATAATAGACTTAAAGATCCTTCTGGGGTGCCTGGTGGCTCAGTTGGTTAAGTGTCTGACTCTTGATTTGGCTCAGGTCATGATCTCACAGGGTCAAGCCCCACATCAGGCTTTGTGCTGAGCATGGAGCCTGCTTGGGATTTTCTCTCTCTCTCTCTCTCTCTCTCTCTCTCTCTCTCTCTCTCTCTCTCTCTCCCCCTCCCCTGCTCTCTCTCTGTCAAAATAAATAATAATAAATAAGCATTAAACAAAATAAAGATCCTTCTGATGGAAACACAATATATAAACCAACGATAAAGGAGTCTAGAAATAAATGTATAATAATATATAGAAAGTTATAGAATTTTGCTGAAGGTGATGAAAAGACCTAAGTAAAAGAGAAATATAATATGTGAATGGGAGGTGCAATACGATAAACTTAAGTCTTTCAAACTTAATAAATTCAGTGTAATCCCCCAGAATTCCCTACAAGATATTTCATCTATCTTGACTAGATGAATATTAAATTCAAGTGAAAGAATAAATGTGAAAGAAGGTAAAGGCGGTTTTGTAAAAGAATAAATTGAGAGTAACTTGATTTAACAGATTTCACATCATAAAGATTTAGGTAGTAAAGCAGTAAGGTACGTGTGTGCATGCATGTAGGAATAGACTTAAGTTCATTGGGATGGAGATATTTCCAAGCCATACTGTTGAGTGAATAAAGTAAAAAGTGAAGAAAGTAAAATCTCTGTTTTCTAATTCACAAAGCAGGTATAGATCCAGAAGAACACATACCCACTGATGACTTGGATGGTGGCTACTGATTAAAGGGATTCTTTCACCTTATGTGTAGGCTTGTGATTTTTTAAATTAAATTTTTTTTTTATTTAAGAGAGAGAGCATGCACATGAGAAGGGGAGAGAGGCAAAGGGAGAGAGAGAATGTTTTCTGTTTCTTTTTTTAAGTTTATTTATTTTGAGAGAGAGCAGGGGAAGGGCGGGGGGGGGGAGTAGAGAGAGAGAGAAAAAAAAGAGAGAGAAAGAGAGAATCCCAAACAGGCTCTGCATTGTCAGAGAGGAGCCCCACAAACTGTGAGATAATGACCTGAGCCAAAATCAAGAGTCAGATGCTTAACCGACTGAGCCACCCAGGGACCCCTGGATGCTTGCGATTTTTAAAGAATGTAACCATATGTTACTCACGTGGCTATAAATAAAAAATATTTTTAAACCTGTAATATTTATACAAGAAATAAAAACCTATTTATATCTTTTCATCTTTATGAACTAACTTACAATGTGCAACAAACCATTTCAAAACTCAGTTACTTAAAACATCTATTCTCATGAGTCAATGAATGGGTTTGGAAGTTGTTCTCACTTAGCTGAGGATGGATGGATGGTCGAGAATGGCCTCACTCACATGCCCAGGCCTCTGCTGGAAAGTCAGGGATGGTTAGGGTGACTGAGGCCTTCCTCCATGTGGTCTCTCACCCTTCAGGAAGCCAGCCTAGGCTTGTTCACATGAGGTACAAAGGTTGCCAACAGCAGGAGAGGGCAAACCTTAATGCAGGAGCATTTTCCAAGCTCCTACTTGTATAAGATTTGCTATCATCTCATTGGCTAAAGCAAGTCATGTGGCTAAACCCAAGACAGTGTGAGGGGACTACCTATTGAAAAAAAGAATACATACCAAGCAATAAAATGTGGATATACCTGGGAAGTGGAAATAATGGAGGATGAGGGAGGATTTTCACATCTTTACATACCAACAATGCTGTTTTGTTGTTTACAATGAACATGGATTATCTTTTCAAATTATATTACTTTGAAAAGTTAACAGAAGAAAACATTCTTCTGCAGGTATGGACTCTGAGAGTTTCCCAACTTTGACCTCATTCCCCATATCTGCATTCCTTTACCCTCCCCTACCACTGAATCTTCTTGCCCTTACCTTTGTTAACATGCATTTTCCCACAGTGAGATGCCACTTCCTAGAAACCTCACGTTTGCAGTCACCCTAGCATCTGCCAGCACATATGCACAGATATCATGGAAACATGCATAACAAAGTAAACAAGGACAAAGAGGCTTTTAGAAGTCCCAATTGGCGGCAGCTGCTTCTGTCTCCCAAGGGAGTAGTATAATTTTTTTTTTTTTTCTCTAGAGCAACAGGTTTTTGTAAAGCAAAATGCCTCCATTTGGCAGATTTAGGGTACAAACAGTGAGTCTCCCAGGGCATAGTTTAGAAGAATGCAATGTAAAAAAAGAAAGAGTCATGTTTCTTGGGAGTTTGGAGAAAATAAAGATGATTCAGGAAGGAATGAGAAGAAAACAAAGGAAGAAAAAGCTAACTAATAATGGCTTTGGGCAGTGTGGGCGGCTAAACTTCTTTTAAGGACAGAGGGTGTTAATTATTAAGAGGTTGTCTTTCTCCTCTGTTGCCTTTCTGTACTCTACTTTGCTATGGTGTTGCTTAGATGCTATATATCTAAGCATTTTCTTTTGTCAGCTGCCTTTGTTAGTTTTTGCCACAATGAGTCTGGGGACTTGCTGGGAACTTGCTCCTTCCTCTTTGTTTGCTATTCTTGTCACTGGAGCCATTTGCTATTTCTATAACCATCCACCTGACAAAGAACTTCATTCAAATAGCATCAGTCAGCTTCAGTGTCTATCTTCTGGCATTTCCAGGACCAGCCTCATTGTACCCTCTTAGATGTACCAGACTAGAGGGGCAGCATCCTTGTCTCAGAGGGCTCAGCCCCAGCCATAAGCCAAGATCCCTCTCCAAGATCCTGATTTGCTATCATCAGCCAGATGGTAACCCCTTCCTCAACTGTGTGGGGTCTGAGCTTCTAGGCTCTAATATCTCCTTTTTTCTCCTCCAACACTAAGGGTGGTGGTGACTTGCAGTGCTTATTAACTTTGTATTACCTCAGTGTAACCTCATTTTTAAATTCCAAACTGTGGCAAAAAACAAAGAACTCCAAAATGAGAACAAACAGGCTATTTATCCAACGCTTTCCATAGCAAAGGAGTCAACCACCATCACGTGCACTTGGCAGCAACTCCAAGGCAGACTGCGAGTGGAGAATCTTTATGGTGAAAGAAGGGGAAGGTTTCAGGTGTGCTCTGACTGGGGCTTGTTGGAATGAGGAATCTTGGAGGCAGGCTAGTTAGAAGCAGGGTATCATGGGATTGATTTGGAGAGCATATTTGGTTTGGGACATACTCCCCAAAGTTGGGGGAAGGGTGGATAGTGGATAAAGAAAATAGGGAAACTAGTGTTCATTGGTCAAGTCTTGACCGTGCTGGGCTGACTTCTACAGAGGTCAAGGGTCAGAGTTCTTTTGTAATACATACCAGGCCATTGTTCATTTGTATACCCAGTTGCTCACCTCAGATGCCTGTTCAGATAATTCCCTGTTAAGTCCTCTCTGTTTAAATGTTTAGTGTGCTTTCTGCTTTCCTGACTAGAATGTGACTGATACAAAGAGTATCTAACCTTCCATTTTCAAAAGTTCCCATTGTGTGAGTGTGCGTATCTATTTTGCCAAATCTTTAGTGAGTCTGACATAGATGCAAATGGCTTATCTGAATGGTGTTTGGGGAAAATCAAGGAAATAAACACATCTGTAAGAATCCAGGATGGAAAGAACAGCAGCAGGAGGCAGTACATTAGTGACACCAGACTGAAGGTGAACCTTGAAGGGATCAAGAGAACAAAGCCCCAAGTGCCTTTCCTTATCCTTATCCTGCATGAAGGTGCCTAATAAGCATTTTGGTTTGGTTAACCAGCTCCCAAATTGATAAATCAGTTTTATCTAAATTTATTGGTAATACTTTTGTGATTCATTCATATTTGTTGCCAATTCTCTTCAGTTTATCTTATCTTTACTGAATTTCGGGTCAGGGCAAGATATTGTGAGCTATTTGTAAAATGGAAATTACCCAACCTCTGCCCTTAAAGGGTTTAAAGGCTTTCTGGGAAGAAATAAACAAGCAGGAAGTCAGTGGAAGTAATAAAAAATAATATATGGAAAGTCCAGAATAAGAAGTACAACTAAATGGCATTGTATTATTTTTAAAAAGGGAAGAAAGTACATATAATTTCAGTTCAGTGAGAAGCTGTCACACAGTAGGTAAGACTTTGATCTTCACTTTTCAATAAAGAAAAATGCCAAGATTTTTAAAAATTCCAAAAAATTGTCATCACAAAAATTGCTAATTTTACCTCATTAAAAGCTCATATATTTTTTTCACTATAACTTTCACATATGCGTAGTCTAGTCATAATCTTGATATAGAACTTATTAAGCATTTTTATTTACATTGTCATAAATATTTTTCATGTTTTTACATGTTTTATATGTTATTACCATTTTTAGTTGTTCTGTTACATTCCATTGTTTGGTTGTGCCATAAATTACATAGTCTTCCATTTGTGGTGTTTGTTTTTTAAAACTTTTCCATCTTAGGTTTACCCATGAAGATATTAATTGTGTCACTAAATTTTTGCTTCTGGCACATTTGGATGTACTTTTTGAGAAGGGATGCTGACTAAGAGCACATTTATGGCTCTTACTTTTGAAATATTGCTTTACAAAAAGATTGTAAAGTATTGTTAGTAAGAAACTAGTTTATCTTAGCCACATCAGCTCATGTTATCTTTTTGTTTTAAATCCTCATTTCCAGGGTGCTATAATTTGCATTTTTAACTACTAATGAGGAAAAGAATCTTTCCATCTGTTTTCTTCTTGTATTTGTTGATGAGGATTATAAAATGTGTGGAAGAAAGGAAAATACCTTGAAAAATGAATAAGGCTGGGTGGTAAAAGGGAAGATAGCTGGATGGTAGGATAGACAGAGATGTTATTTATAATATGCATGTATATTTTTATAGATATACCCATGTACACATATTACATGTCTCCATCTTTCTCCCTGACCAAGTATTTGCTACAGTCTCAGCACTATATTAAGTGATGTTTTAAATAAATCTCATATTATCCTCATAACAATCCCATGTTTGTTTTCTCCATTTTTCTGGTGAGAAACTGAAAGCTCATCGAGATTAAGTCACATACACAGCCACCACGCATAGCAGCAGTATGGGATTTTTCCAATGTCCCTCTTACACTAGCACAATTCTAAACACCAGGTGATACTCAAAATATTTTGCTGAATATGAAAAGTCAGCACTGAGAAATAAAGGCAATCATGAAAGAAGACTATCATAAATTGCTAATAGTTGAATCCTTCTGGGTTCTGGTAGGATCTACCAAAACGAGATCCATATTGGCTGTAAGTACTATATTCATTTTCTGCTGCCAAATGGACTTGGTTTTAGTTTAATTCTTTTTATAGAATTGATGTTTGTTCTTGGCTAACCATCTATGATATCATTATACTGCACACAATGAATTATTCACCCGAATGTGCCTTACAATTAGCCTAAGCAGAGTATTTGCTCCTTTCATCCAAACATTTTACTTTATCTGTAAAGATTAAATTAATCATCTCTGCCAGCAATGAATAACTGAGAGAATTAGTTTTTAATATCTGGAGTAGAGAAGGGGAAATTGCAGGCAGAGCCATACATTTTGCTTGACCAGTGTTCCATGTTTCCTTTTATAATTTGTATTCAGTATCATAGGCACCATCTTTGGCTGGGGAGAGGAAGAGATAGGATACATTATTTGATCAATGACTGCCAACCTTTAGGGAGGAAGACAGCTGAACAAAGATGATTAATTAAAATGCACTTCAACTTTAGTCATCCTATTTCAAAATCCCATCATTTAATTGTTACAACAATGCTATAAGGTAGATAGTATTAGTTCCCTATTTTACAGATGAGAAAGTGGGCACAGTGGATTTAAGTGATTAAGCCACAGGGGATTTAAGAATGTACCTAGGCCACGCAGCATCTGTATTCCAATCTTGACCACTGTTTGGGTGCTTCCTGATGGTATCCTGCTATGGGTCCACTCCTTTGTCTGTTCTGATCCACCACCCACAGAGCAATAAAATTCCCCAGAAGGAAAGCAACAGGAGGAAAGCAAGAGGGCTCTCTATTCCCAACATGTGTACTATTTGGTAGATCATCAATAGTTATTCACATTTAACATGGGATAATCAGTTTGGAAACAGGTTGCCTTGTTGAAACAGTTTTTCTGTTTTTTTCTAGTTCCATGTGATTGAATTAAAAAAAAAAAAAAAAGGAGCACTAAGCTCCTTACCTTAATCCTTGTAGGGACCAAGGGCAAGTTGCTCCACAGTGTGCCACTTTGGCATGCAGATTATATTTCAAACAGAAAACAATCAGGGTCCAAATGACCCAGGAAGAAATTGTGACCTTCCCCTAACTGTCTGAAAGAATTTAGATAAAGGACCTGTTCCAGGAAGGGAGCTATCACCATAGATAACTACAGTAAAATATGAATTAGGTAGACAGGGAGGAATTTAGCAAAGTCTGTTTGTTAAAATTCCTTTCTTCGTCCCCTTGTTTCCATATGGGTCAGTGAATATTTGTTTGTCAAACATTTACTCTTTTTTCATCTTCCCATGAATTGCTTTCCTTTTCTTTGAAGTCCCATACCCCATCCCCTTCTTGGATGAGGATGGCTTATGTCCTTCATTTTGCCTGTCTTTGGAACCTCATGTCTGTGTGAATTCATCATATTTACAAAATTAAACTTTGTTTCCTCCTGTTAATCTGTCTAATGTCATTTTAATTCTTAGACCAGCTGTAAGTCAGAAGTTCAAAATGTAGTCAGTGGAACCTTTTTATATCAGAATTATCTGGGCCCAGCCCCACAAGCTGAATCAGAATCTTTGGACATGAGGTCCAAGAATCTTCATTTGAAACCCCTCTCCAGGGCACCTGGGCAGCTCAGTCATTAAGCATCTGACTTAGACTCAGGTCATGATTTCATGGTTCGTGAGTTGAAGTTCCACATCAGGTGAGCTTGAGCCCTGCATTGAGTGAGCCTCACTTCTCTCTCTCTCCTTCCTTCTCTCTCTCTCTCTCTCTCTTTATCTGCCCCTCATGGGATTCTCTCTCTGTCCTTTGCTCACTTGCACTCTCTCTCTCAAAAAACAAACAAACAAAACAAAAACAAAAACAAAACCCACTTTTCAGTATCTGAGACCTACTGATTAAGAAGCTTATCCACCACAGGTTTGGTTATGGTGGTGATCATAATGATGATAAATGAAGCAAGACCTGGCACCCACTTAGTGATATGTAGAAATGTATGTTTTACATTATCTTGTTGAAAGTCATAAAATCCCTAGAGGCACTTACTATTATTATCCTCATGTTAGATGAAGGAACTGGAACTTCATAAAGAGAAAGAGTCAAATATAAGTATCCTGGTTCCAGACGTTATTATGTCTCCTTAAACTCTACATTTTATCGGTGTGTTTCAGTTACAGAAAATTTCAGGCAGCGGTGTCCAAAGCAAAGATAAGTGTGGCAATTTGTGGTGAAACAAACAAACAAAAAAGTTAAATAAAGCTGTACATCTCATTTTGAACAGGTATTCTGTCATTTTCCTAGGATTTACTGAAGGACTAAATGCAAAGTGATTATATTGTGATTACATTTTTAAAAATCCTACAGTTATATTAAAAGATATAAATAAGGACTTTGCCAAAATTCTATAAAGTATTTAAACATTAGCATGGGAAAACCAGACAAACAGAACTCAGTGAAAGTAAGAACTGTTCTTAAAAATGAGAAATATTCAGACATAAGTTACTTTACCTAGCTTACAGAGATTGGAAGTGGTCTTCAAGGGGCGATAATTACAGAATGGTATCACTCAGAGCAGTCATGGCTTCCTTCACCTTGACTACAGAAACTACTGGAAATATATTTCCTGCAGATCTCTACAAAGCTTCCTAATCAGAGAAAACAGGCAATTTCCAAACACACTGTACTGAAAAGCAGCAGTACATGACAATGATGTCTTCTCAACTTCTTTGCATATTTTCTATAGTAATCATAAAACACAATGGATCTTAGAACCACATTTGGGAAAAAAAGGCTCAAATGTTGATGGTTTACTTCATTTTTCTTTTCTTTTTAAAAATTACAATGGGGTCACCTGGGTGGCTCAGTCAGTTAATCATCCGACACTTGATTTCAGCTCAGGTCATGATCCCACAGTTCATAGGATCAAGTCCCATGTCAGGCTCTGAGCTGACAGTGCGGAGCTTGCTTGGGATTCTTTCTCTCTCTCTGCCTCTGCCTCTCTCTCTCTCTCTCCCAAAAGTAAACATTAAAAATAAAAAAATAAGTAAATAAAAATAAATCAGAAATAAATAAATAAAATAAAAATGAAAGTTACAAGGGGGCATCCTATTTACTGCCTGATGGACTGTACATTTGTATAAAAATTTCTGAGTAGCAATTGGCACTAGATAAGAAGTTTTGGAAACATTCTTTGATCTAATATGTCTATTTATGGGATTTGTTGTAAGGCAATTACAAATGATAGGAACAAAAATTTTCCCACGAGGATGTTTATTATGGTAATCATTGTAATTTTTATTAAAAATGTTGGTAGTACCACCTGCTATTTCAACATGAAAACACGGCAATAATGAAACATGATGCACTTGCCTTCCAATCTTTGTTTCACTAATCATAGCTGTACCTGATTGTCATCAATTGTTTATTGTTTTATATGTTTTTAAACTTAATATCATGTCAAAAGCTTTTTCTCATATAGATAAATTGTTATACACATGAATTTTAATGTCTTTAAAATGATTTAAACAAGTACTGCTAAGGCAAGTCATTATTTTAATTGCATTGTTTTAACGGTGTAACATAAATAATTCTCTGTTGTTGAATATGTTTTTCATTTTATTTAATATTATAAATAATGATACAAACAATTGGATGCTTAATTTTTTAAGCAAGCTCCTCATAACTACAGGCAATTTCTTTTCATATAAAGAACTTATTTAGAAAATTATAAATATAGGTATTTAAAAAAAAAGTCAAATCCCACAAAGCACAAACTGGGCCTTTATTGAAAGCATATTAAGTATAATATGTTTTTATTACTCAAATAACCATTTGCTTTTAAAAACTTATTTAGGGGGCACCTGGCTTGCTCAGTAAGTGGAACACACAACTCTTGATCTCAGAGTTGTGAGTTCGAGCCCCACACTGGGGGTAGAGATTTCTTAAAAATAAAATCTTGGGGTACACAGGTGGCTCAGTCAGTTACACATCTGGCTCTTTTTTTTCTTTTAACATTTATTCATTTTTGAGAGAGAGAGAGAGACAGAGTGTGAGTGGGGGAGGGGAAGAGAGAGAGGAAGACACAGAATCTGAAACAGGCTCCAGGCTCTGAGCTGTTAGCATAGCGCCTGACCTGGGGCTCAAACTCACAGATCACAAGATCATGACGTGAGCTGGAGTCAGATACTCAACCAACTGGGCCACCCAGGTGCCCACATCTGACCCTTGATTTCAGTTCGGTTGTATCTCACAGTTCATGAGTTAGACCCCGCATAGGGTTCTGTGCTGACAGTGAGGAGCCTGCTTGGGATTCTCTCTGTCTCTCCATTTCTCTGCCACTCCCCTGCTTGTGCTCTCTCTCTCTCAATCTCTCTCTCTCTCTCAAAATAAATAAGTAAACATTAAAATGAATAAATAAAATCTAAAAATAATCCTAACTTACTTAGGAATTTATATTGCTTCTTCTTGTCTATTAACTTTAATTAGGGTAGGTTACCTATAATCAGCTTTTATAATTTAGATCAATATCATCAGGCCTTTATCACTGAGGATGATATTTTTTTTATTTATTTTTTAAATTTACATCCAAGTTAGTTAGCATATAGTGCAACAATGATTTCAGGGGTAGATTCCTTAATGCCCCATTCCCATTTAGCCCATCCCCCCTCCCACAACCTGGCCCCCATTTGTTCTCCATATTTAAGAGTCTCTTATGTTTTGTCCCTCTCCTTGTTTTTATATTATTTTTGCTTCCTTTCACTTGTGTTCATCTGTTCTGTGGCTTAAAGTCCTCATATGACTGAAATCATATTTGTCTTTCTCTGACTAATTTCGCTTAGCATAATACCCTCTAGTTCCATGCATATAGTTGCAAATGGCAAAGTTTCATTCTTTTTGATTGCCGAGTAATACTCCATTGTGTGTGTGTGTGTGTGTGTGTGTGTGTGTGTGTGTGTGTGTATATCTATATATATATCTTTATCTATTCAGCCATCGATGGGTATTTAGTCTCTTTCCATACTTTAGCTATTGTTGATAGCACTGCTATAAACATTGGGGTGCATGTGCTTCTTCAAAACAGCATACCTGTATCCCTTGGATAAATACCTAATAGTGCAATTGCTGGGTTGTAGGGTAGTTCTATTTTTAATTTTTTGAGGAACCTCCATACTGTTTTCCAGAGTGGCTGCACCAGTTTGCATTCCCACCAGCAGTACAAAAGAGATTCTCTTTCTTTGCATCCTCGCCAACATCTGTTGTTGCCTGAGTTGTTAATGTTAGCCATTCTGATGGGTGTAAGGTGGTATCTCATTGTGGTTTTGATTTGTATTTCCCTGATGATGAGTGATGTTGAGCATTTTTTCATGTGTCGGTTGGCCATCTGGATGTCTTCTTTGGAGAAGTGTCTATTCATGTCTTTTGCCCATTTCTTCACTGGATTCATTGTTTTTTGGGTGTTGAGTTTGATAAGTTCTTTATAGATTTTGGATCCTAACCCTTTGTCTGATATGTCGTTTGCAAATATCTTCTCCCATTCTGTCGGTTGCCTTTTAGTTTTGCTGATTGTTTCCTTCAGTGCAGAAGCCTTTTATTTTGATGAGGTCCCAATATTTCATTTTTGCTTTGGTTTCCCTTGCCTCTGGATATGTGTTGAGTAAGAAGTTGCTGTGGCCAAAGTCAAAGAGGTTTTTGACTGCTTTATCCTCGAGGATTATGATGGCTTCCTGTCTTACATTTAGGTCTCTCATCCATTTCGAGTTTCTTTTTATGTATGGTGTAAGAAAGTGATACAAGTTAATTTTTCTGCATGTCGCTGTCCAGTTTTCCCAGCACCACTTACTGAAGAGACTGTCTTTATTCCTCTGAATATTCTTTCCTGCTTTGCAAAGATTAGTTGGCCATACGTTTGTGGGTCCATTTCTGGGTTCTCTATTCTGTTCCTTTGATCTGAGTGTCTTGTGCCAGTACCACACTGGCTTGATGATTACAGCTTTGTAATACAGCCTGAAGTCCAGGATTGTGATGCCTCCTGCTTTGGTTTTCTTTTTCAAGATTGCTCTGGCTCTTTGGGGTCTTTTCTGGTTCCATACAAATTTTAGGATTATTTGTTCTGTCTCTGTGAAGAATGCTGGTGTTATTTTGAAAGTGATTACATTGAATATGTAGATTGCTTTGGGTAGTATCGACATTTTAACAATATTTGTTTTTCCTATCCAGGAGCATGGAATCTTTTTCCTTTTTTTTTTTTTTTTTTGTCTTCCTCAATTTCTTTCATAAGCTTTCTATAGTTTTCAGTGTATAGATTTTTCACCTCTTTGGTTAGATTTATTCCTAGGTATTTGATAGTTTTTGGTGTAATTGTAAATGGGATCAAACCTTGATTTCTCTTTCTGTTGCTTCATTGTTGGTATATAGGAATGCAACTGATTTCTGTGCATTGATTTTATATCCTGCCACGTTGCTGAATTCATGGGTCAGTTCTATCAGTTTTTTGGTGGAATCTTTTGGGTTTTCCATATCGAGTATCATGTCCTCTGCAAAGAGTGAAACTTTGACCTCCTCCTGACTGATTTGGATGCCTTTTATTTCTTTGTGTTGTCTGATTACAGAGGCTGACATCCAATACTACGTTGAATTACAGTGGCGAGAGTGGACATCCCTGTCTTGTTCCTGACCTTAGGGGGAACGCTCTCAGTTTTTCCCCATTGAGGATGATATTAACATTGGGTTGCTCCTATATGGCTTTTATGATTATCCTTCTATCCCTAATTTCTTGAGGGTTTTTATCAAGAAAGGATGTTATATTTTGTCAAATGCTTTCTCTGCATCTACTGAGAGGATCATATGGTTTTTGTCCTTTCTTTTATTGATGTGATCAGTCACATCACATTGATTGGTTTGTGGTTATTGAACCAGCCCTGCATCCCAGGTTTAAATCCCACTTGGTTGTGGTGAATAATTTTTTTAACGTATTGCTGGATCCGGTTGACTAATATCTTGTTGAGTATTTTTGCATCCATGTTCATCAGGGAAATTGGTCTATAGTTCTCCTTTTTAGTGGGGTCTCTGTCTGGTTTTGGAATCAAGGTAATGCTGGCTTCATAGAAAGAGTCTGGACGTTTTCCTTCCATTTACATTTTTTGGAACAGTTTCAAGAGAATGTTAACTCTTTGTTAAATGTTTGGTAGAATTCCCCTAGAAAGCCATCTGGCCCTGGAGTCTTGTTTTTTGGCAGATTTTTGATTACTAATTCGATTTCCTTACTGGTTATGGGTCTGTTCAAATTTTCTGTTTCTTCCTGTTTCAGTTTTGGTAGTGTATATGTGTCTAGGAATTTGTCCATTTCTTCCAGATTGCCCATTTTATTGGCATATAATTGCTCATAATATTCTCTTATTATTGTTTTTATTTCTGTTGTGTTGGTTGTGATCTCTCCTCTTTTATTCTTGATTTTATTTGGGTCCTTTCCTTTTTTTTGATCAAACTGGCTAGTGGTTTATCAATTTTGCTAATTCCTTCAAAGAACAAGCTTCTTGTTTCATTGATCTGTTCTGCTGTTTTTTTTGTTGTTGTTTTTTGTTGTGTTTTTTTTTTTTTTTTGGTTTTGATAGCATTAATTTCTGCTCTAATCTTTATTATTTCTTGTTTTTTTCTGGTTTTGGGTTTTATTTGCTGTTCCTTTTCCAGCTCTTTAAGGTATAAATTTAGATTGTGTATCTGAGACCTTTCTTCCTTCTTTAGGAAGGCCTGGATTGCTATATACTTTCCTCTTATGACCACCTTTTCTGTGTCCCAGAGGTTTTGTGTTGTGGTGTTATTTTCATTGGCTTCCATGAACTTTTTATTTTCCTCTTTAACTTCTTAGTTAGCCCATTCATCCTTTAATAGGATGTTCTTTAGTCTCCATGTATTTGTTACCTTTCCAAATTTTTCCTGTGGTTGATTTCGAGTTTCATAGCATTGTGGTCTGAAAATATGCATGATATGATCTTGTTTTTTTTGTACTTGTTGCAGGATGATTTGTGTTCCAGTGTGTGGTCTATTCTGGAGATCATTCCATGTCCACTGGAGAAGAATGTATATTTCACTGTGTTAGGGTGAAATGTTCTGAATATATCTGTTAAGTCCATCTGGTCCAGTGTGTCATTCAAAGCCATTGTTTCTTTGTTGATTTTCGGTTGGATGATCTGTCCATTGCTGTGAGCAGGGTGTTGAAGTCTCCTACTATTATGCTATTGCTATCAATGAGTTTCTTTATGTTTGTGATTAATTGATTTATATATTTGGGTGCTCATACATTTGGCACATAAATTTTTACAATTATTAGGTCTTCTTGGTGTATAGACCCCTTAATTATGATATAATACCCTTCTTTATCTCTTGTTACAGTCTTTATTTTAAATTCTAGATTGTCTGATATAAGTATGGCTACTCTTGCTTTCTTTTGTTGACCATTAGCATGATAGATGGTTCTCCATCATCTCACTTTCCATATGAAGGTGTCTTTAAATCTAAAGTGGGTCTCTTGTGAACAGCATATAGATGGATCTTGTTTTCTTATCCATTCTGTTACCCTATGTCCTTTGATTGGAGAATTTAGTCCATTGACATTTAGAGTGAGTACTAAAAGATATTAATTTATTGCCATTATGATGCTTGCAGAGTTGGAGTTTCTGGTGGTGTTCTCTGGTCCTTTCTAGTCTTTGTTGCTTTTGGTATGTATGTATGTATGATTTTGTCTTTCTTTTCTCCCCTGAGAAAGTCCCTCTTAAAATTTCTTGCAGGGCTGGTTTAGTGGTCACAGACTTCTTTAATTTTTGTATGTCTGGGAAACTTTTGATCTCTCCTTATATTTTGAATGACAGCCTTGCTGGATAAAGAATTGTTGGATCCATATTTTTCTGATTCAGCACATTGAATATATCCTGCCACTCCTTTCTGGCCTGCCAAGTTTCTGTGGATAGGTGTGCTGCAAACCTGATGTGTCTTCCCTTGTAGGTTAAGGACTTTTTTTCCCCTTGCTGCTCTCATGATTCTCTCCTTGCCTGGGTATTTTGTGCATTTGACTATGATATGCCTTGTTGATTGTAAGTTTTTGTTGAATCTAATGGCAGTCCTTTGTGCTTCCTGGATTTTGATGTCTGTGTCTTTCCCCAGGTTAGGAACGTTTTCCACTATGATTTGCTCACATAAGCCTCTACCCCTTTTTCTCTCTCTTCCTCTTCTGGGACCCCTATGATTCTTATGTTGTTCCTTTTTAATGAGTCACTGATTTCTCTAATTCTTAAATCATGATCATTTGCCTTAGTCTGCCTCTTTTTTTTTCTGCTTCATTATTCTCCATAAGTTTGGCCTCTATATTGCTGAACCTCTGCTCTTCCTCGTCCATCCTTGCCACCATGGCTTCCATTTAAGATTGCAGCTCAGTTATAGAATTTTTTTTATTCCATTCTGACTAGATGTTACTTCTTTTATCTCCACGGAAAGGGGTTCTAATCTGTTTTTGACTCCAGCTAGTATTCTTATTATACGGATTGTAAATTCTGGTTCAGAAATCTTACTTGTATCTGTGTTGGTTAAATCCCTGGCTGTCATTTTTGCCTGCTCTTTCTTTTGGGGTAAATTCCTTTGTTTTGTAATTTTGAAGGGATACAGGGAATTAATGAGGTAAAAAAAAACAATTAAAATAAAAAAATTAAATAAAAAATTGAAAACAACGAACACACACAAAAAATCAAATAAATGATTCCATATCCTAGGTGTGTTTTGCTTGAGTGTTGAAATGGGCTTGAGAGATTAGAGCAAAAGGGAAAGAAAGAAAAAAAAAAAGGAAATCATTTGAAAATTGAAACAATGAATACACTGAAGTAGAATAAAATTAAGTGATGAAAGTAAAATAGAATTTGAAAATTTTACAAAAAGTAAAACATATAGTAGAAAAAATTGAATAAAATATTTGTAATAAAAATTGAAAATAAAAATATTTTTTTCTCTTTCTGTATTCAAGAAAAAGAAAAGAAATGAAAAAGAGAGAAACGGAAAAAAAAGAAAATTGTATATATGGACCAGTGAACAGTCTGAAATACGATTCAAATTACTTCGTTTTCCCCTGAAGTCAAAATATGAAGCACTTTAGAGTCCGTAAACTAAGCAGGCAGAGAGACTTGTGTTCCTGAATATCAAAGTTGGCCAAGTTGGGTGGGACTTTATGTAATGGCTCCCTTCTCCATTAGATGGCGCTGCCTAGCTTACTGGGGTGGATTGTTGTGGTGCTTGTAGGTGTGTATGCCTACGCAAGGGAGCGGTGAAAATGGTGTCACCCAGCTACCCAGTCTCTAGTATCAGAACTCTGTTCTCCCTGATCAGTAATCATGCACCCATCCTTTGTCTTTGCCTTCTGTCCACTCCCTGCTTTTACACTGTCCATGACCAAGCCCCAGGCAGCACCGTCCTGCTGAATTTTATCTAAGATGTGGCTGTGTTTCCCAACGCCTTACTACTGAGGGACTGTGGCTTTGACTCCTTCTGCCCCCGTGGGAGTGTCTCACCAAGCAATGGCCAGGTGCCAGCCGCATCCAGGAATGTTTGTGGTACTGTGCTGCTGCTGATGCCCAGAGACTGTGGCTGGGTGTCAGTCTGCCCCAGAAAATGTTCACACAATTGTGTAGCAGCACCGTTTCAGGGATTATGGCAAATCGCAACATGCCTCTGGTACCAGGCTTTACCCCAATGACCTTGTTCCAGCACCACTGAATGTGGTTGTTCTCCCGGGTCCACTGGGGCCTTTGCCTGTGGGGGAGCCACACAGTCTCTACCAGATGTCCTCCCAGCAGGGGAACCGCCTCTCCCCATGTGGCCCAAAGACCCATGGACTTCACTTTGTTCCTGGGGATTCACCCTTCTCATCAGAGTACTGCCAGGTATCAAGCTGTGGAGTTTCAGACTCTGTGCTCCCCCTGTTTATAGAGTCTTAATGTAATTTAAACCCTCTCCTTTCTCCTTTCTCCCTTTTTAGTTCAGTACCTGTGGCTGTTTCCACTTTTCCACTTTCTTTCTAGCTGCTTTTTTTTGGGGGGGGGGTGCTTTCCCAAACTCTCCCCACCATCACCCCCTCAGTCTCTGTCCTTTCTCTGGACACAAAAAATAGCCCCCTGCCCTACACAGCTTCTGTCTCCCTCAGTTCACCTCTCCATGCTGAGTACCTGCTGAGTTCTGTGTTTCAGGTTGTGGAGATTGTTGTGTTAATCCTCAAATCAGATTTCTAGGTGTGCAGGATGGTTTAGCATTTATCTGGCTTTATTTCATGGATGTGACACAAAAAAATTCCATGCTGTTCTGCCATCTTGGCTCCTCCCCAAGGATGATTGTTTATTTGTATATCTCAAAACCATGTTCATTATGGTTGATAATGGACTATGATGTCAGAATTTTCCCTTTAGTTCTATTTCCTCTATTTCTTTTTCTATAATTCATATATTTTCCACATTGAAGAACTAATATTAAATTGTTTTCATGCTTCAAAAACATGTAAAGAGAAAATATTCTTTTTTATAAGTACTAACTTATTTAAAAATTTTTTTTCTAATGTTTATTATTCTTGAGAGAGAGAGAGAGAGAGAGAGAGAGAGAGCAAGCAAGGGAGGGGCAGAAAGTTAGGGAAACACAGAATCCAAATCAGGCTCCAGGCTCTGAGCTGTCAGCACAGAACCCTATGTGGGGCTCTAAGTCACAGACCATGAGGTCATGACCTGAGCTGAAGTTGGCTGCTTAACCAACTGAGCCACACAGGCATCCCAGTACTAACTTATATTTTAAAGATGTGTTTCATGTTGTTGGACAAGAACTGCAATGGGACCCCCTAATGATGCTTCAGTATGGAAAACTTTTTTTAACCCAGGTACTGTGTTATGGAGAGCCTTTATTCTACAGTATGTTTTTTAGGTTGTTTAGCTATATCAGGTTTTTCTTTCACTGTTCTTTTCACAGCGCATCAGCTTTCTTTGAAAGAATGAAAATTCCCTTACTCTTTGGATGTCCATTAGGTAGTTAAGTAGTTGGTGCATATTTGTGTCCCACAAATGGATGGGAATAATTGCTTTGTCTCAAGATAAATGACTAGAAAGTAGCTAATCAAAGTTGATTTGTTTCACACTTTCTGAAAAACATAGAATATGTTAACGTATTAATATTTAAGATGGTTCACAAAAACTCTGTAATTCTGCCTAAATCAAAAGCCCTTGACAGTGTAAATCTAACCATCTTATCGTTAATAACGACATACTGTTTTCATATACTAACCAAATATTTGTTTTGCTCCCTGTAATGACTTTACTCCATGGAATCCATCTAATGCCTTAGGGGAGTAAAGCTGGTAAGAGTGGTAAATAATAACAACAACATTAATAATAATAATAATATTATTATTAAAAATAAATCTTATCTGTTTCAGAAACCAGAGCTTTTGATTTGCAAAAGCCTGAAGATTATTTTTCTTTCTTTTTATTGACCTTATATGCTTATAATTGAATGAGTCATGATACTTGGTTTATGAAACACAGTATCATTTTTTCGTACAAGGACCTCATTTATTTTGTTTTATTTTTAATAATGTAAAGAGCACCTTATAACCTAGTATACTTTCCAAGAACAAAAGCCTTACCAATAACTTGCATCTATTTATATGATCCTATTCTGTCTCATCATCCTTCCTTTTCCCCAAAGGTTATCCTCTCCCAAATTTCATGTCTATAACTCCCTTGAAATCTGTCTTTTTTTAAAAACTTTTTTTTAATGTTTCTTTATTTTTTGACAGAGAGCGACAGAGACACAGACAGAGAGACAGAGCATGAGTAGGGAGGGGCAAAGAGAGAATGTAACACAGAATCCTAAGCAGGCTCTAGGCTCCGAACCCAAGGCTAGACTCCAATCCAGGAGCCATGCCATGAGATCGTGACCTGAGCCACAGTTGGACACTTAAGCAACTGAGCCACCCAGGTACCCCTAAAATCTGACTCTTAAACACATGAGCAAGAGTTGCACTTGGGTAGCAACTTTATTAGCTATGCAATCCTAATAGATAATGCTAAGGTGTTTGAATCATGAGCTCTGTTTAAGGAAGCCTGTTAATCTATTCTGGAATTGCTTAGCTTTTTTATCTTTACCCATTAAATGGAATCAAATTGTATCTTGTGTGGTCTTGATCTCCTTATCTTTACAGCTTGATTTTCTTCTTGAAAGCATTTATGTGGTTTAGTACACTGATTAGCCATATGTCTTTTTTTTTTTTGCTCTATTCGTGGCTGTTTCTGCTTTTCCCTCCATTTTTCTATTGATATGTGTAATTTTTTTGTTAATTAAAAAAATTTTTTTTAATTTTTTTTGAGGGAGAGAGAGAGAGACAGAACATGAGCAGGGGAGAGGTAGAAAGAGAGGGAGACACAGAATCTGAAGCAGGCTCCAGGCTCTGTGCTGTCAGCACAGAGCCCGATGTGGGGCTCAAACTCACAAGCTATGAGATCATGACCTGAGTCAAAGTCAGATGCTTAGCTGACTGAGCCACCTCACCCAGGCACCCCTGATATGTTTAATTTTTTCTATTGACTAGTAAGATACATACTGATATACATATATAAATAAATATATAAGTATTTTTATATTGATTAGTAGGATATATGTGTGTATACATATCTCCTTTGTGGACCTAGATATTACAGATGTATTCTTCTAGTTTATTGCTGTCTTCATCTTTTTTTCTTTTAGGTATCTTGTTGACATTATTAAAACTAAGACACAGGGTTGATTTAGGTATGTGTAGTCTTTTTTGTTTTCCATATGAATGCAGAATTATTTTTCCTATCTCTGTAAAAAATGCCACTGGGGGATGGTGAAAACAGCAAAGGTGATGAAATAAAAGGTCCCCAGCTCACATCCACAACCCAAACAACAATCTGATAGTCATCCATAAACAAAAGTGCCTTTATGGGAACATTGGGATCTAGGTGGGAGGTTTGAAATCCCAACAAAGTCCAAGATTAAGGAGAACTGCTTTGAGAGGGCAGGCCCACACCCTGGTAGCAAGCTTGCTGCATGTAATTCCAGTTACAGGCCCAAAGCATCCATATTCCCCTCTAGACTCAGCTCCAGCCCAACTTGACCATGGTCGTACAACCAGCCCCATCCTCCAAGAGACCAAGGAGGAACCATTTCTCAGAAGAAGACATTCATCAGGTCTATGAAAAGGTCCTCAACATCACTAATGATCAGGCAAATACAAATCCATACCATAGTGAGATATCAACTCACATACTTCAGAATGGCTAAGGGCAAAAGTTAAGTGTTGGTGAGGATGTAGAGAAATTGAAACCCTTCCACATGCTGATGGGAATGTAATTGGTACAGCCATTATGGAAACAGTATGGAGGTTCTTTTAAAAATTAAAAATAAAAGTACATATGACCCTGAAATCCCACCTCTGGATATACATCCAAGGAAATGAAATCAATATTTCAAAGAGATATCTGTACCCCCATGTTCATTGCAGCACTATTCAAAATAGCTAAGAGGTAGAAACAACCTAAATGCCCATCAATGAATGCAAGAGTAAAGAATAGCTAGTACATGCACATTATGGAATGTTTTTCAGCCTTAGAAGGAAGGAAATTTTACAGTAAGAGACAACATGGAGGGACCTTGAAGACATTATGTTAGGTGGAATAAACCAACCATAGAAAGACACATACTATATGATCCCAATTATATGAGGTATTGACAGTAGTTCAATCCATAGAATCAAAGAGTGGAATGATGGTTGTCAGGTGCTAAAGGGAGGGGAAAATGAGAAGTTACTAATTAATAAGCATAAAGTTGGAGTTAAGCAAGATGAATAAGTTCTGGAACACTGCTGTATAATGTTGTACTTATAGTCACCAATAATGTATTGTACACTTAAAAGTATGTTGAGGGGCACCTGGGTGGCTCAGTTCATTAAGTGTTCTCTTGGTTTTGGCCCAGGTCATGATCTCATGGTCTGTGGGTTTGAGCCCTGCATTGGGTTCCATGCTGACAGTGCAGAGCCTGCTTGAGATTCTTTCTCTCCCTCTCTCTCTCTGCCCCTCGCCACCCCCCTTTCTCATTCAAAATAAATATTTAAATAAATTTGTTGAGTGTAGTACGTTAAATGTTCTTAACAAAAATAAAAAAAAAATTAGAAAACTCCCAAGATAAATATCCATTAATACATACTATATACATATAGGAAAAGAATTTATTTTACTTGTAGGAAACTGAGTAGATATCATGGAGAAATTGGAAAGATTATTGGAATAAGTCACATTCAGAAGTGTATCTGAGCTTCTGAAAAATATTTATTGATTGATTGAGAGAGAAAGCAAGCATGGGGGAGGAGCAAGAGAGAGAGGGAGGGAGAGAGAGAATCCCAAGCAGGCTCCGTGCTGTCAGCACAAAGCCCAACTTGGGGCTCAAACTCATGAACCATGAGATCATGACCTAAGCCGAAATCAAGAGTCAGATGCTCAACCAACTGAGCCACACAGATGCCCCTTTAAGCTTTTCGAACTGTGAAATCTGAAAATTCATGAGAATAATTTTCTTATAAGGAAGTTGAGAGTTGAGAGAATTATGGATGTGTCAGACAAAAACAAGAAGAAACTTGAAGAAAAAAACAAAGACATATTTTATACCATAAAGAATAGATTTAGCAAAATGCATGACACAGTCACCATATTTAAGAGCCAATTTTCTTAGCACCATAACAGGCCAGAGAAGGGAAATTTGCCGATATAGTTAAAAATGAAGCCATACACTTAAATTATGTTATTTGTCCCTAAAACAGAGTCCCATTCCTGCCCTTCCACTAGATAAGTCTGGATAGAGAAGGAGAATAAAATGTAGAGTACACAACACCTGTCCCTAATATCCCATAGAGAGCCTGAGGGGTTTGAATACCTTAAACAGTTCCCCAATCTCATGGCATAGCATGATAAGGGTAGAGAGAGCTATGTGGAAATTTGTATTTTCTTAAAGAGGGTATGAAAGTCTTCTTACATGTAAAGGATGATGCAAAGTAGCAGGAGGCCCAAACTGAAGAGGCTAGCATAAGGAAGACAAAGTAGCAATCATCATGGAAAAACAGGAACCAGTTCAAAAATAAATAAATACACACAGGGAGAGCAAGAGAGAAATTACAGAGGAGATCACAGGTGAATAAAGGATAATAACTAAGGGTCAGATGGACCCAATCTTATGCTTTGATAACGGATGTGAGTTGAGTTGACAAAGGAAACGCTGCATCAATTGACTTCCCTGAATTAACTGAACTCGACTCTGTCACAGGGTGGAATGGTTAAGGTAATGTAAAATGATAAAGAGTGTTCTGCAACTTTAACTCCTATCAGAATCACCTGGAATTCTTATAAACCACAGATTGCTGGCCCCACCTCCAGAGTTTCTGATTCAGCAGGTAGATCTGGGGTAGGGCCTAAAAATTTGCATTTCGTACATGTTCTCAGGTGATGCTACTGCTGTTCCTCTCAGAACCACATTTTAAGCATCACTGGTGTGATATACAAACATCATAATCTCAAAGGCTTAGTACAATGGAAACATGTTCCTTAGAATATCTACTCAACATGGTAGTGTGTGTGTTTGTATGTATGGGGGAGGGAGAAGTGATGCTTTTTGTACATGGCTTTCAAGGTCACCTTGGGCATTGATATCCAGCTCTCTGACAGTGGAAGAGTGAGTGGAGCATTGCACAGGAAGTTTTTATTGGCAAAGCCTAGAAGAATCTTCTCTCATTCTATTGGTCAGACCTCAGACACATGGCCACAGCTAATTGCAAGGGAAACTGAAAAACATTGTCTAACCACATGTCTAAGAGGAATGGGAAATATATTTGGTAAACAGCTAGTCAATATTTATCATAGTGCTCAAAATAAAATAAAATTAAGTTAGAAACATTTCATGTCTGAATTTTATGGTGTGAGGATTTATACTATCAACACATACCTCATAAGAATATTCAAGATTGGGGCACCTGGGTGGCTCAGTTGATTAAGTTTCCAATTCTTGGTTCAGCTCAGGTCATGATCTTAGGGTTGTGAGATCAAGCCTTACATTGATCCCTGCATCAAGTCCCACATTGGGCTCCACGCTGAGCATGGGGTCTGCTTAGGATTCTTTCTCTTCCTCTCCCTCTGCCCCTCTCCCCTGCTGGCACTCTCTCTCTCTTTCTCTTAAAAAAAAAGACCTGGTTCCTGCCTACATCTATATGCTCATCACTCCTCATTTCCAGTTTGACCAAACTCATTTCTGTTCCTTAAAGGAGTCATGTTCTTAGAGGATTCCTCTCTATATCCATTTTTCTCTACCTGAGAGACTCCTACTGCTTACCTTTCCACCTTCCCCACAGTGCCATTTGTCTAGTTAACTCTTATTCATCCTTCCAGTCTCATTGTGAAAGTCACTTCCTTAGAAAGTCTTCCTTGACTACCACCCAGACCCTAGACTAAATTAGTTACAAATGACTTCTGCATATACCAATTTTACCTTGTTTTTTCTTGTTTTGATTCTTATCATTGGGTGACTTGCCTACTGAAGTGTAAGCTACAGGTGAAGGCCTGAGTTTATCTTACCTTATTTTATAAGTACTTCTTATAGTATTTGGAACTGAGTTTAAGAAATACTTTTGAAAGGAAGGAGGGAAGGAAGATAGGAAGGGAGGCAGGAAGGAAATATTTTTTGCAAGATTTCAGAATGCATCAACAATGAGATTGTTGTATTTGTTCCATATTGATTATCCAGATTGGCTCAGCTGATTATCTCAATAGTTAGGTCTAAACCCCTTCCTCCCTGACTACTCCATGTGTATTGTCTACACCTACGTCTCCTACAAACTGCATGCTTGGTCAAAGATAATGCCTCTGAGAGAAGAAAACCTTTCCTGGGTCAATTGTCTATGAGTCACTGTGCTCCTTTGGCATCCCTAAGCATGATTTCATCTACCATTATGGGAAATGTATTTGTAACATCCTGATGAAAATTACTGCAAGGTGCATACATTGATTTTGACCTAGGGCTGAAAAAGAGAAAGAGAATTATGAAGACTGCTTAGAGTATTCTAGATCCTTATTGAATGGAGAGCATGAAGGCAGGAACTGGCAGACATTTATCTAGATTTTGTAAAATGAAGTTTTAAAAATAAAAGTAATGATTAATCAAGAAACTTACTGAATCTGAAGTTAGAAATGAATCTGAAGTCAGAAAACTGGTCTGTAATGGATTATGGCTCAGCCCATGTTGGTACTGATAAGGTAGCAGGTACGCCAGTAAAAAATAACAATGAGATCTGTCTGTCTCTGATTGACTTATTTCACTTAGCATAATACCCTCCAGTTCCATCCATGTTGCTGCAAATGGCATGATGTTTTCACTCATATGTGGATCTTGAGAAACTTAACAGAAGACCATGGGGGAAGGGAAGGGGAAAAAATAGTTATAAACAGAGAGGGAGGGAGGAAAACCATAAGAGACTCTTAAAGACAGAGAACAAACTGAGGGTTGATGGGGGTGGGGGAGAGGGGAAAGTGGGTGTTGGGCATTGAGGAGAGCACTTGTTGGGATGAGCACTGGGTGTTGTATGTAAGCAATTTGACAATAAATTATATTAAATAAAATAACAATGAGAAAAAAGGTAAAGTAAAAGATTTTTTTTAATTGAGTGTAACAAAGAATCTTATATGCTAGTATTACTGAACTATTAGAGGGGAGCAGAAAATAAGGAAAAAAAGAATATCTAAATCATAGTCCCTCTACATAGTTACCAAACTAGAAGTTGTTTATGTTCTAGTCAGGACATTGCCACCTGGCTGTGCACACACCCTATCCAATACGTTGACTACTCACTGTTGTCTTAAACAGAATGATACTAATCCTACTCTCAATTATTCTCCAGGATAGGTTTACCACTGACAGTCTTTTGCTTTATATTAAGTCTGTTGGGGGATATATGGCTTCTCCTCGAGGCTCTGCCCCTTTCCTCTTCTTTCCTGACTGGGCTTTTTCACTGTTTGGATGGCCTTCCCCAGAGATTGCATTGGAATAATCAAAGGAGAGGAGACATAAGCCAGACAGTTTTGTAATGATTTGTAGCTTTTATAAAACCATTTCTCTAAGGGAGGAGACTTTAATGAATCATTGCCAGAAGGGTTTGGGATTATCTGTGATTTTTAATTATTCCAACTACCCAGATCATTTTTACCATAAGAATTAAGACTTGCCTACATGGCTTGGATAATTGAGATCAGGTTCCTGATGTGCTGAGTAATTAAAAGTGCAATTGATCCTTGAATCTCGAACTGCATATATGCCCATCTCCTTTATTAGATATTTTCTTGCATCTAATGCATATTGCTAATTTTTAAGTAGGAATCTTGTTACTTTTCTCTATACATCAATGAAACTCTCTAAGAGTATTCTTGGGTCAAATTCTATTTGCATTAATCAAATTGAAGCCAACTTTTTAAAATGCCAGCAGTACGATGCATATATCTTGACTAGTTTTTATTTTCAATGGACTATGTTTACAAAAACAAAAAGAGAGAGAGCATGAAAAAGAGAACCTTCATTTCCAAATGGCAATTATACTTGCATTTACATCTTACCACTTTGTCAGGGAATCTGCATTGATAGGTTATTCTTTCATTGTTATTCATGAGGTACTATCAGTGAGTCATAAAATTGTAGAATGAGTTGCCCTAAATTGGGATTAGAATGCAGTGAACAAGTGTAAGAATCAGTCATTACTTTTTGAATTCGTGAGGCCCCAGAGGTGGAAAACTTTTGTTTCTGACAGCACATTTTTTTAAAGGAAATTGGATTGAAGAGGGCAGATAGAAGGAAAAAGGAGGAAAATTCTCCAAGACAAAACATGGGAACTCATCAAGGCTATTTGAGAGGAGAAAGGCTGAAAGCAATGTGGATCAAAGAAACACAAATGGATCATTAGCCATCAGGGGTTTAAAGGTCTGGAGACCAACTTTCAATCCAAAAAATAGGTTGACCTAAAATAATGAAAAGTATTAGAATTCCTATTAGAGCATGCTACACATCATACCTTAAAATAATCATGTAAATAATGTAAATAAAAATAAGCTACCTATAAAAATAGTCTCATAACATGGGACAGTGGGTGTATCCTGCCTCATGTCAGGTACTTTAACTTTTGCTCACCTTGAAAGACAGGCATGTCTCATGACTCTCTACTCTCACCAAATCAAAGTTCCCTGTTAATACATCTTCTGTCTTATTTCTCGTTCCCTTGCCATAATCCACATGATGTCCAGCTTTAGCAACTGGAAGAGAAAATTTAAATTAGGTTTAAAAATGGGAAAAGATAATAATTTGCAAGAAAATAACACCCTATTTTCATGAAACTATATATTGAGTAATAAAAGGGAAATGTAAATCAGATTTTTATACAAATAAAGGAAAAATAAAATTACATGCTGTAATTTTCTTCAAGTAGGCTTTGTTTTTAAAATGACTTAGACATTCCTAAGAGTTAAATGGAACCTACTCTGGATACAGACAAGTGTCCTTTCTGCTTTATACTTACTGTAAAAGTATTCTTTCTATACACTCATTTTTGTTCTACTACTTTTTACTCAGCACTCATAAATTTAAAAAGTGACTCAATGTCCCAACTTGGAATTCTTTGGCCATTTTTTGGGAAGACTCTCAATAATCAGCCATTCTACCCTTGTTAAGTTACTGATGGAATAACTAACCCTGTTCTGAAAATAGTTATTTCTTAGAATTTCTGTCTCTATTGGTATAGCCATAACTGGGTATTTTGCCAACTAGGTAACATTTCAGGTAAAGGTAATTCTGTCCTGCATCTTCTGGGAATGGAAGCCTATTGTAAAATAAATGCCTAAGTTTTCCACCAAGGTGCCACAAGTTCCAGAGTGATCATCAGTAGAGGAAGTCCATAGGTTTTGATATGTGTTACCAGTGACTGTAGACTTATGCTTCAGCTGAGCAAAGTTGGGCCAGTTACCAATTAATAACAATTAACTCCATTTGAGGATATACTTCCTGGTCTTGTGAATACATCTTCCTAAAACTATAATGATATTTTAGAACATAAAATAGATATTTGTATGGGGAAAAATGCCTTTCTATTCTACAGATGATTTTGATTCTTTACAGGGCTAGCTGTTGCTTGTGTTTTGGTCCCAGGATAGAGTGTTGGCTGCTTTGGTAAATGAATTATAAGGGACAGTGTGGAAGAAGTTTCTATCACTTGATGTAGTCCATATGACAGGTTTTGTAATTTTTTTAAATGGAATAAATCCTTTTTTAATGCTTATTTCAGTGCATTCTCTTTTGCAAAGAAGGCAAAATGGTGACATAGATATGGGGACAAGTACAGTAAGACCTTGTGAGTAACTTGTTCTGTGAGCATTCTGCAAGACCAGCAAACATTTCTAATAAATTTTAACTTGATAAATGAGCAATGTCTTGCAATATGAGTAGTATGTGATGCCAGATGTCACATGATCACAACTGAGCCAATAGTTCTTGAAATTCATTTGATATACAAGTGCTTTGGATTACAAGCATGTTTCTGGAATGAATTATGCTCACAAACCAAGGTTTTACTGTACTGCCACTTTTATTTTTAGGAGGAGGAGTTTAGCGAAGAGAACTTAAGGTGAGTGAGAATGCCCCATGCTGTAGGCTGGCAAACATAAGATCTAGAACTATGCACTCTTACAAACAAAAAAGGGAAAATATGATGTAGCCTACAGCATCAATCACTTTAACAACCTACAAGGCAAAGTACATAATGCATGCATTGCTTTCCACCTAAGTTAAGGAATTATGGAAATCTGTTCCCTTCTTTATACAGCAATTACAGCAGGTATTGATTGTATCTGCCAAGAGGATGGGACCATGTTCCCCACTTTCTTCTGAATAATAAAAATAAGAAGTAGAGAGGTGGTGCTCTTTGTCAATCAATTACTTTCTTTGGGTAAGAGAATGTGAGGTAGGAAGAGTAGCATGTTTCTTCTCTTTCTGGGTACATTTATGTGTTTTCTCTTCAAAGATGACTTATAGGGAACACCTGAGAGGTTCGGTTGGTTAAGCTACTGACTCTTGATTTCAGTTCAGGTCATGATCTCATGGTTCATAAGTCTGAGCCCCGCATGAGGCTCTGCACTGACAGTGAAGAGCCTGCTTGGGATTCTCTCTCTCCCTCTCTCTCTCTGCCCCTCCCCTTCTCTCTCTCTCTCTCAATTTCTCTCAAAATAAATAAACTTAAAAAAAATGTGGCTTATAGTCAGTTTTGCTAAATTAACCCCAAAATTCTTGGTGAATAGTTGTAAGTAATATGCTAATAAACACACATAAATAGACAAAACAAACACATCAGCAACTTTGACCATTAAAATAACCCAGTAATTCAGAATGTTATACATATATTGAATTATTTTCTGTCTAATGTTTCATCCCTTTGCTGATTCATTCAGTTACTTATTACCAACAATTTTTGGTGCCGTCATGTATGAAATGTGGCAAAGTGATATATTTTATCCAATTTCCATCTTTTACTATTACTGTTTTTCTCCTCTTCTCTTGGTTATACTCTAGGATAAGCAGAATTGGCCAGCACATCATTTATGTGTTCTTTATGCATTAATTTATTCAACAAATATTAACTGAGCACTTAGTATGTACCAAACTCTGAGCTAAGAACTGCAGGAAATCTAATGATAAACAAAATCTGGTCTTTGTCCTTAAGTAATTTTCAGGCTACTGAGTACTAGCAGAATAACTACTTGTCTTTTATGTCTTTTGAGGGAGAAAATATGGAGAAAATTTCTTCATTATAAATCAAGGGGCATTCTGATTTTAACTTTCAAGTAAGTGCCATCAAGAAAATCAATTATGGGGCACCTGGGTGGCTTGGTCGGTTGAGTGTCCGACTTCGGCTCAGGTCATGATCTCTCGGTTTGTGAGTTCCAGCCCGGCATGGGGCTCTGTGCTGACAGCTCAGAGCCTGGAGCCTGTTTCAGATTCTGTGTTTCCCACTCTCTCTGCCCCTCCCCCACTCACACTCTGTCTCTCTCCTTCAAAAATAAACATTTAAAACAAAAAGAAAATCAATTATGTATTTCTTAAAAACATCATCTATCTACAATAGTATAAGTTGCCTTTGCTCATTTTCTCTACTTCCTCACTTCTTGTTCAGCCCTCAGTTCCTGATGTTGGACTCCTGCCTCTATTACTACGGGGAACTTTTCTTATTTGGGTCATCAATGACCTCCTAGCTGTCAAACCCAATTGAAAGAAACAGCAGTGGGAAAATGTACGTCATGAGCACTTATTCATTCTATAAATACACTTTGGGTACACATCATCACAGTGTGATGTTAAGGCATGTCAAGAGAACTCTATTTCTCTATACAGAGTGGTGCCTCTTATAAGGCAACAAGTCTCTTGAGTGTGAGAACTTTGTCTTTCCTTTATCCCTAGAATTTTATATACTTTTCAGGTCTTATCTGAATTGCTCTGAGACTTGTGATAGAAGAAACGTCTCCCTCCTTAAAGCTTCTCCCCTCCCTAGGGCTTTGGTGATAACGTTTTAAGTGGTTTGCTTGTTACTTATGTGACCACTCTGTCCTAGAGTCAAAAAGCTCAAGAGAGGGAATGAGGTCTTATTTGTGATACTGGTTGAGTGGCTAAGACTATGGTTATATTCCTTGGAGAAGGAGCATAGAGATCACTTTCTATTTTATGAGGTACATAGGCCTAGGAACCCAAAGGATGAGATGAGTTCAGATCTGAATAAAACTAAGATTTAATGGAAATACAAATTCCAGGGGCAGTTTTGTTTGTTTTTGTTTTTGTCTTTTGTTTTGTTTTGTGTTGCTTTGTTTTGTTTTGATGTTGACTTGAAGAACCAAATGTTCAAGCATTGGGGTTTTCAGAAGGAGACACTTAACAAAATTCTCCAAAAACAAGTAGTTGGATATTATCAGTCAGGGCAAGTACAAATAAATAAAACTTGTCTCTGGCATGGTAGAAATCCTCTCTCTCTCTCTCTCTCTCTCTCTCTCTCTCTCTCTCTTTTATAATTTTGTTAATGTTTATTTTTGAGAGAGAGGGAGGGAGAGAGAGAGAGAGCACATGTGTGCACTCAAGTTGGGTAGGGGCAGAGAGGGAGGAAGGCAGAGGATCCTAAGTGGGCTCTGTGCTAACAGCAGAGAGCCCAATGCCAGGCTCAAACTTATGAAACTGTGAGATCATGACCTGAGCCAAAGTTAGATGCTCAACTGACAGCCATCCAGGTGCCCTGAAACCCACTCTTTTTAATGACAGTGCTTTCTTCTTTTGTGCAGAAATGTTAGAATTCCCATTTATTCCATTCTCTACCTTCACTCTCTTTATATATGTATAAATTTTGAGCAATTTGTCCATACTCCTAGTTTTAATTAACATAATCTACTCATAATTCTCAAAACATCTCTTTCATGAATTTCTTTATCATCTCGTAGTTACCCTCTTCCCTGTGGACGTCCATTACCATGCTTCCACATATATTAATTGTATAAGTATTAAGTACTAGGCCCCAAAACAAATAAGACACACATAATTCTTACTCTCATTAATGTAAAAGCCTAGGAAGAACACCATGCTATATGTTAAAAATCATTAGTTCCCACGACAGGGATGTCCACTCTCACCACTGTTAATGCAACACAGTATTGGAAGTCTTAGCCTCTGCAATCAGATAACATAAAGGAATAAAAGGCATCCAAATCAACCAGGAGGAAGTCAAACTTTCACTCTTCACAGGTGACATGGTAATCTAGATGCAAATCAGTTGTAGATGTGCTGCACAGCTTCCTGGCATCTCTGGCCTTACTTCATGGTTTGGTGGGGCTTGGAGGCCATACTTGGCAGTTGGGCAGGGCTAATGACTTGCTTCCCTGTATGCGCAGGGCTCTGGATTGCACTCTAAGGTCGGGACAAACTGCCAGCTGGGGACCCAAAGCGAGCAGAACTGGTGACTGAGTTCTCTGGTCAGATGGAGCCACCAGCAAAGCACCACAGGATGGGCTCTCCACTCAGGCACCAAAGCCAAGAGGAACTTGGTTGGCCAAGATCCACAAATTTATTGTTGTGAGAGCCCCTTCCCCTTCTCTAGCTGATTCCTGCAGTGATTCAGGCGAGGCAGTACCTAAGTGAGCTTTCCTAAAAGTGTCCCAGAATAGTGGACACGCTGAGTGTCCACCCTGGATTCTCCTTTTCCCACTGTAGACTCAGAGTGAGGCCCTCAGCATGGTGCTGCACAGGCCTGGGGGAGGGGTGATGCAGTCAAAGCGAAACCACTTTTCTTAGCCTTCAAATGTGGATTTTTTTCAGTTTTTATGGTCCAAAGGTATACTTCAGCCTCACCCATGGGTTCTGAGATCTTCACAAATGTGTCTTTTCTCTGGATAGCTGCTAGTTGCTCTTTCTGTGAGGGGGACTCAAGTCAAGAATAACCTGTTTCCCTATCTTCCTGACACCACTTCAGGCAATAGTTTTTATAACTAGGCAGACTGATGTTATATGTAGCAATAGCTGGCAAGCATGTGTTATTAAGAACACCAGGTATAGATAAGTTAATAGTCTAAGCAAAAGAAAAGTAAGTTAGACCATTCCTTGATCATAGTTAACACTGAAAGCAGTAATTATTTTATTTTTCAGTTTAAAGATTTTACAGCCCAGCCCTACACTGACGTGTGACTTTGATACTTCCATCACATATATCTGTTGAGATGGGATTGTTGGGTTATTTAAGTCAACTTTGTGAAGCTCAGAGAAAGAGATTCTAGAAAGCTATACCCTCACCAAAAAGCCCTCTGCATATATACAAGCTAGGGAAAATGTCCACAGCCCAAGCCAGTCAAACAATGCTCAGATGAAAGAGGGATTTTAAGGGCCTCAGCTAACAAGGCCTCCAGTTCCCTGGCCAGTGGGCATTCAAGTGTTGGCTTTGGCAGGCAGGTACTGGATCACACACAGAAGGAGCCCTGAGAGGCTGTTTCCCCTTACACCACCTCAAAGTTTGGATTTTCAATTTATTTTTTAAAAGCAGATACACAGTAAACATCGGAATGTGAGTTTTATGCTAAATACATTTTGGTTTCAGAGCAGTTATCTCTTGCTGCCAGAATAGCCCTAAGGATTAAGATGGTTTATTGGGATCAAATGCCTGGGAGATTTATTATAGTGCAGACTGTTTACTCATTCCCATTAAAATGCCGATTATGCTTATTTCTTTGCCTCTCTCTCCTCCACATCCTTTCTTCCCTCCTCCAAAACCCATATTGTATTATTTTATTTTCCAGCTTAAAGATGAATCTACTTAGATTTTTATTCTTTATTAAAATTGAATCCTTGGAAGCTCTCTGACTTCATAGGAGCCAGGGAGCAGCAATGGCATATATGTAGCTCATTAAGGACTTGGGAACACTGAGTCCTTGGTTAGCAACCCAGAGGGATTGGGGTGGGGGTGGGGGGGAGTGAAATATATTCAGGGACTTTTTCTGATAACTGGAGCAAAATGTACATATTTGGAATTATTTCTTGTGAAGGATCACAAACACCCTAGCTATAATTATCTATAATTTAGAGCCATGTTGGACCAAAGATAATTTGCCACAAGGTATATGTTTACTTGGGTAAAACAGGAGATTATTTTATAGCCAACTGCTAGGTAAAACATTCAACAAGGCAGATGAGTTTGCACACAATATATCAGCTTTCAAGAAAATAGACATGACACATCAGAAAATATGATCATTTAAAATTTTTTTTAACGTTTATTTATTTTTGAGACAGAGAGACACAAAGCATGAACAGGGGAGGGTCAGAGAGAGAGGGAGACACAGAATCTGAAACAGGCTCCTGGCTCTGAGCTGTCAGCACAGAGCCCGATGCAGGGCTCGAACCCACAGACCGCGAGATCATGACCTGAGCCAAAGTCGGACACTTAACCGACTGAGCCACCCGGGTGTCCCAGAAAATATGATCATTTAAATAAGAAAGCTACATCCCAGGAAATAATCCTGGAGGGCTTGGTCATGCATCCATATGTATAAGAAAGCCAATTAGTGAGTCCACTAGGTTATGTAGAATGATTTTATGGAAATTATAGAGGACCAGGTAAATATTTGATATACCATGATAAATTCATCTTAAATACGTAGTGACTATTGTGATGTCTGACACGTAAGAGATGCCCAGTAAGCTTCTGTGGAATTAAATACAGTTCACCAGATACTCATGAAGTGTACCAATACATTACTAGCATTTTTTTTTCTGCTTAGAATGATCTAGCCCAGCCATTGTCCAACTTTAGCATGCACAAGAATCAGCTGGAAGGCTCTTTACAATACAGATTGCTGGGCCCTGCATGTAGAGTTTCTGATTCAAGAGGTCTGCAGAAAGGTCTGAGAAGTTGCATTTCTAACATGCAAAAATGATGCCATGATGCTGGTGCATGAACATGTTTTGAGAAGTACTGTAGCTTATAATGAGATGAAAGAAAAATTGTACATTCGAGGACCAAAAAGTGCTCAACTCTGCTCATTTAAAAAGCATGACTTTTTCCACCTATTTGACAGATTTGGTGCAGTTACTATTTGCTAAAGTTTCTACTAGAGTCACGAGAAGAAAGTGTCCTCATGCTTTCTGTCTGAGTGTGGCAGCCAAGATTCAATAGGGAAATTTCAGAGAAAAACATGGTGATACAGGAAAACACACACACACACACAGAATTTTTGCAACTCAGAAATAACTCTGTAAATAGTAAAGACTGATTTTACTCAGAAGAATCTAAAATTTTAGATTCTCATGAGAAACATTGGAAAATCATTCTCCTACATACTTGCCTTCTGATTTATTCCATTTCCTAAAGCTTAAAGATTACAACTAATTAAAAGGGGGGGAAAACACATGATTAGAAGCCTTTATTGCCTGATAGCTCAGATGCCTTTGTACTTAAAAATTCTTTGAGTCTGATTGATTATTTTGATCCCTATTGATAGGATAGAAAGGGAGCTAATTTACTATAAGCAAATGATAAAATAAAAGAGTACAGTGAACTGAGCACTTAACAGTTTGTCAAGCTCTCTGCTAATTGCTTTATACACATTATCTCACTCTTCATAACAATCCTTTGAGATCAGCACTATTTCTCTTACCATGTTACTGAGAAAAGTCAGGTATAAAGAGTTTGACTTGCCCATGGTCACGTTTATAGTTGTGGAGCCAGAACTTGATCCTTCCTGATACCCAAGAATTTGAAATATGTTAGTCAAGTTCCAAATAGGCCAAGGTAGAGGAACCAGTATTAACAGCAATAATAACAGTGCCACCTGTTATTATAGCAATTGAAGTATTAGCTTTAAGAAGTCCTATGATACAGGTATTTCTATCCACATTTTATGTTTGAGAAAATCCAGAGAAGTTAAACACTCTGCCTGAGGCTATATAGTTAACAAGATATGAACTAAGGATTATAAATTCTAAAGCCCACATTGTTTATATATCACTAGAAGACCCTAATATTAAGCAATCCCCTTCGTAGACCTTTTAGTAACAATCCAAATATTTAATACTATTACATTAACGTAACTGTAAGTTTCTACAAAATGAAAATTCATTTGTTCCCCTTTGATAGCAGAAAAATACTGTGATGAGCCACCTTATATATAATGTCAAATTTGATGTGCGTTTTCCATAGGTTTACTGGGTCCAAGAACATGTTTATTTTTATAACTGATTTTGTTTGTATCAAAGCAATATATACGTATAGCTCAATAGGACAAATAATTGCTACATAACCAATAACAACAGCCCCTGCTCCCACTTATCCTTCCTTCCATGCTCATCCTGGTTGCTAAAGGCAGCCACTTCTACTCTGAGGTACTTTATCTGGTATTTGCGTCTGTATTTCTACATACAGTATGCAGGTATCTTTCGATTCATGGATATAAAACATTATTCACTGACTTCCTAATGTGTAACTTTAGGATTTTTTTTCTCTCTTATACACACTCTTACTCTTCTTCACTCTTTCAATGTAGTTATACACTTTATTAAATATGATTTGGCATTTTCATGATTATGACTACATAAATATTCTCTGTTGAGTAGTGTATGATTACTTTTAGTTGTCCATATAAATTCTTTTTGTATAATGTTTAGCTTTTTCTAGAATTAATAATAACCTTTAATCTTTTCCATTTACTTATGTTCATTTGGACATAGCTAAATCTTCTCAGTTCCTTTAATAGCCTTTAAAGGTGATTTTCCAGCTCTGTCCAATTGCCAATTCTGTCCAATAATCTAGTAATTTTCTTTTGTAAATCTTGGGGATATTCCTTCCAGTGTTCTCTGTTTTCTTGCTCCAACCTGAGCTAACTGCCTTTTCAGCCACCTTCACAGCTATCATCCTTTGTTATCAACTTGCTATTTTTCTCATTCTTTTCTGTGGTAGATTTTCCATTTTTCTGGGTTCCGTATCTTTTTCCTACTTACTTTATTCCTTTGTCAAGTAAAGCACATTCACCAGTAGCTTCCTGCAAAAGGATGCATGGTGTGTAATCTTTGAGATTTTGCATACCTGGAAAAGTTTGTATCCAAATTATAGATGGTTTTATTAGGGCATGGAAACCTAGGTAGAAAATCCTTTTCCTTAAGAATTCTCCTCCACGGCCTTCTAGCTTCCTATCTTGCTGTTGAGTAAATCAGTGCCATTTTGGTTCTCTGTCCTCTGTGTGTGATCTGGTTTTTCAGAATCTTCTCTTTATCTCTGGTATTTGAAATGCCAGGATGACATGCTTTGGTAACTGCTGCTGGGCCAGCTACAGTATGAACGTGACAATTTTGTCAGAGAGGAAAATAGAAATTATATTCTCCAAAATCTATCAAAAATAATTATTTTCCCTCCTTTTTTTGACCTGCATTCCCACAACGCACATGCCTGCATGAGAGAGAGAGAGAGGAAGAAAGAGAATGAGAATTGCTACTTGTCCAAATGGTCTACCTGAATTTAACGAGAAGCTAATGAACAAATTCAATGTGAATAAATATTATGTACTTCCTGTTTGCAATGCCTTTTGCAAGGCACACTTCCTCCTTTCAGGGTGCTTGGAATCTACTGTGGCAGATGTGATAAGAACTTAAACTGGGGGCGCCTGGGTGGCTCAGTCAGTTGAGCGTACGACTTCGGCTCAGGTCACGATCTCGCGGTCCGTGAGTTCGAGCCCCGCGTCAGGCTCTGGGCTGATGGCTCAGAGCCTGGAGCCTGCTTCCGATTCTGTGTCTCCCTCTCTCTCTGCCCCTCCCCCATTCATGCTCTGTCTCTGTCTTAAAAATGAATAAATGTTAAAAAAAAATTAAAAAAAAAAAAGAACTTAAACTGTAATAAAACAGAAGATTTATAATGACCTTATTAGAAAAATGTGACAGAGCTTCAAGGGAAAATTAAATAATTTCAGAAGAGGAAATGGGAAATATGCTACGAATGAGGGCATGTTTGGTGAGTTAGGACCGTAAAGAGAGTGGTAAAAGTAGGGAAGGGAGTTTGCATTTCAGAGGTTCTGAAGTCTGAGTGGTTAGCAGTAGTAGAAGTAGAAGGGACATTTGTTTATAGGCAAGAGTAGGTAAAAGGCATAATGATAAGAAAGTAAAAGACAAATCCAAGAATAACAAGTTGGCTGCATCTTAGCTGACATATGGAGAAATGGGAGATATACAGGAGAGGAAATTTTGGGCTAAATCCTGGTAAGCTTTGGATGCAAACTCATTTTTTAGGGGTAACTTATTTCAATCATTTTTTTTTTCTCATTTACCAATTCATGTTCACTGACCAAATACTGTGAACTAGCCCCTATGCTGGGTGCTAGGGAGAGAACCGAAAGAGGCATGGTTCTGGACCTCAAGCAATTAACTATTGTATATGAAGACATGTTGTGGTACTCGTGTTTGTACCTAACTTCTAAAAATGAAGTATGAATGAGATATATAAGGATCTTTAATGAAAGGAGCATCTAGGTTGCCTGAGGTCTTCAGAAGAGGCCAAAGAGAGATGATGGCACCAAGAAGAATCAAATGAGGTGTCCAAGTATGGGTGGAGCATTCTAGGCAGAGGAAACCACACTGTCAAAGGTACAGAGATGAAAGAGAACATGGCATGTTCATTCATTCATTTGTGCATGCTACAAATTTTATTGAGTGCTTAGTATGTACTAGCCACAGTACTAGCCATGCTAAGAAACTACTGATTTTTTAAATTAATTAATTAATTAATTAATTGTTTAATTTACATCCAAGTAATTAGTATATAGTGCAAAAATGATTTCAGGAGTAGATTCCTTAATTCCCCTTACCCATTTAGCCCATCCCCTCTCCCACAACCCCTCCAGCAACCCTCTGGTTTGTTCTGTATATTTAAGAGTCTCATTTTTCCCCTCTGTTTTTATATTATTTTTGCTTCCCTTCCTTTATGTTCATCTGTTTAGTATCTTTAATTCTTCATATGAGTTAAGTCATATGATATTTGCAGTAAAACTATCTCTGTTTGCAGATGTCATGATCTTACATATAGAAAACTCTAAAGATTCCATCAAAAAATTGTTAGAAATAATAAATGAATAATGCTTCAGGATACAAAATCAACATACAAAAATCAGTTCCATCTCTATATATTAGAAATAAACTATTCATAAAAGAAATAAAGAAAACAATCCCATTTATAATAGCCTTGAAAAGAATAAAATACTTAGGAATAAATGTAACCAAGGAGATGAAAGATTCTTACACCAAAAACCATAAGATATTGACGAAAGAAATTGAAGATACAGATAAATGGAAAGATATTCCTTGTTCATGTGTCAGAAGAACTTAATATTGTTAAAATGTCCATATGCTAAAGCCATTTATAGATTCAATTAAATCCCTATCAAAATTAAAAGTCATTTTTCACAGAAACGTCAAAAACAATCTTAAACTTCATATGGAATCACAAAAGACTCTCAAGTGATCTTGAAAAAGAACAAAGTGAAAGTTTTATACTTCCTCATTTAAAACTAATTTACCAAGTTATAGTAATCAAAACAACATGGTACTGACAGAAAAACAGACACACAGGCCAACAGAATAAAATAGAGATCCTTTACTCCCACACAGATAGGTTGAGTTAGTATTTGACAAAAGAACCAAAAAAAAATTGATGGGGAAAAGATAGTCTCTTCAGTAAATGGTGCTTGGATAATGGATATTCATATGCAGAAGAGTGAAATTAGACCCGTATCTTACACCACTTACAAAAATTAACTTGAAATAAAGATTTAAATGTAAAACCTGAAGCCGTAAACCTCCTAGAATAAAACATAGGAGGAAGACTCCTTGACCATTGTTTTGACAATGCTTTTCTGAATATGACACCAAAAAGCACAAACAACAAAAGCAACAATCAACAAGTGGAACTACATCCAACTGAAAACCTCTCTGCACAGCAACAAAAGAAACAATTTTAAAAAAATGAAAAGTCAACCTACAGATTGGGAGAAAATAATTGTAAACTATATATCTATTAAGGGGTTACTGTCTAAAAATCAATAAGGAACTCCTTTAAGTTAATAGCAAGAAAATAAATAATCAGAATGTAAAAATGGTTAATGTAAAGAATTTAACGTGAAAAATAGTCAAAGGACTTGAATAGACATTTTTTCAAATACAGACAAGTAGCCAACAAGTACATGACAAAATGCTCAATATCAGTAATCATCAGAAAATCAAAACATCAGGAAAGAGGGGCAAGGGAAAGGGACGAGGACTTTATTATCGTGTGCGTTTTTTTTAAAGGAACATGATGAAATGCATTGATTTAATATTTGCAAACTATCATCCCTAGTACAGTTACATAGACACAATCAAAAGTCCAGAAATCTGTGTAGCGTGCTGCACAGTTCACAGTTTAGCTTCTGGTAAAATTAACAGGAGAATCACTTTCTAATCCATTTTTTCTAGCAAGCAGGAAAGATGGAGAGCTGGTTTTATTGTGAGCTAACAATGGATAAAAACTACTAGTAGATTATATTTATAAAACAGACTTCTTTGATGTGGCCTCTTCTCTCCCTTTAGTTGTGGAGTTTGTTTTACGTCTTCAGGTCAATTTTGGGGGTATTAGGATAATTTGACAGTTATCTAGCTGTGCTAGTGGGATGAGAGGAGCCTAGGGTCCTCCTACTCTGCCACCATCTTATAAATCCTCAGGACTTCATCATTCTAGATGCTTTAATCATGGACCTGTCTTCAGATATCACCTCAATCAGACATTTCAGTAACTTTGAGAGCATTACATAAAGTGAAATAAATCAGACAAGAAAAGACAAATATTGTATGATCACACATATGTGGAATCTAAAAACTCCAACTCAAACAGACAGTAGATAGATGGTTGCCAGTGGTGGGGTGATGGCAGAGATGGGAAGATATTGGTCTAACAATAAAAACTTACACTTATGTGATGAATGTGTTCTGGGGATCTAATGTACAGCATGTCGACTATAGTTAATAATACTGTATTATAACTTGAAAGTTGCTAAGAAAGAAAATACTAAGTGTTCTCACCACACAAAAAAATTAAAGTGAATATATGGGGTGATAGATCTGTTAACTAACCTTATTCTAGTAATCATTTTATATATATATATGTATGCATTAAAATCAGTACCTTGCACACCTTAAACTTATGCTATCTGTTAATTGTGTCTCAATAAAGTTGGAAAAATTAGAATTCATCAAAATAAAACACATTTTGCTCTAGTGTATGCATATGTTATCAAATTGCAGCTTGTCACCTGCCAAGTGAGGAAGTCAAAAAAGTTCTGTCCAACTACACAAACATGTGTAGTTATGTTTTTACAACATATTTTAGAGAAGTGATGTTTATTTATTTTTTTAACGTTTTATTTATTTTTGAGACAGGGAGAGACAGAGCATGAACAGGGGAGGGTCAGAAAGAGGGCGACACAGAATCTGAAACAGGCTCCAGGCTCTGAGCTGTCAGCACAGAGCCCAACGCGGGACTCAAACTCACGGACCGCGAGATCATGACCTGAGCGGAAGTCGGCCACTTAACCGACTGAGCCACCCAGGCGCCCCATAGAAGTGATGTTTATAATATCAGTGTTCAACAAGGTTTTCAATTTCAATTTAATTTTAAAGAAAAAAAAAGAAAAGGTGCATAAAGACCAGCACAAAATACTAGTATAATAGCTAAAGCATATTACAATTTATTGCTCTAAAAGTATAAACACCTAATTTTTTTTCTTTTCAAATTTTTTTCTTTTTTTTTATAAAAGAAGTGCAGGATGTGTGGGGGGTGGGGGTATGTAAACTCTGAGCTTATTTGTTAACATCAGACACTATTTTTGGAATGAAGAGGGAGAAGAAGAGGGAGGTGAGGGGTGGGGGAGGAGAGAGAGAGAGACATCATTATTTTAGATGCTCTAATTCTATACCTAATTTCTGAGCAATTACAAACAGAAGCTTAAGTGCAATTCTTCTGCTTCTGCTCTCTTCCCCTTGCCCCTTGTCCTTTTTGTTTGGATTATGAAGAATATCCTAGTTTTCCCATTTCAAATTTGACATCAGAACAAATCTGGTCTCTCATATGCATGCATGCACATAAGCACATATTCCTGGGTGATGTATGGACATTGAAAACAACACTATAATACTAAAGAAATGTAGCTTTTTAGTTCTAATAGCACCCTTAATTTAAGTTACCTTCCACCCCACTTCTCACCTGCCTAATTTTCCTTTCATGCAAACTTAGACAACCTTCATGTTGCTGTTGTTTTAAGAATATTTATGTGTGCTCTGCTAGGTTCTCCAAAATAACTAACAACCAACTAACTAACTAAATAAATAAATGGGGCAAATTGCTAAGCACAGTAGGAATGGGAAAATTGTTTACTTAATGAAACCTACTATTTTACTTCTCATTCTGTCCCATGAAACCAAGAAGCAAGGTTTTGTGGTGGTTCTAGCCATTTTCCCTAACACTTAGTATGATTTTGTGATAAAGATGAGTATACTATCAAATAGTCTATAACTCTCTCTCCTTCTATCTTTCATGATACTTTTATGATTAAATTTGTAGGTCAAAAATTGCAGGTGAGTGAGGGCAAAGAAGAGAAAATCACCATTATCAATAGACAATGGAGTAGTAATAGAATCATAACTTTGAAATGTGCTTAATGAGCTCTCTCTTCTATGTAGACTCATGCAAATTCAGTGTAGTTATACTTATTGCAAATACATGAATACAGCCCCAGGGAAATATGCTAGTAGATTTGCGATCACATTTCTAGAGGTAAAAGTGAATATTTCTTGGCTTCCACAGATGCCAATAGTAGTATTCTCCCTCACCCACTCCCTTGAAGGAGAGTATAGATTCTATTGCAAGATGTCATGTTTTACAAAATATAGAGCAGCTGTATATAATCTATAGACACTTTTATTCATTTCAAAAAGTGACTGAGCACAGTTGAATTGAAATAATGTACAAGCTGAAAAATCCTTTTGGTTTTCAGGCAATCTCATTAAACAACGAAGAGTGTACTTAGCAGTTAATCTGCTCTTTTATGTTGTCATTGAATAAAGAACTGGAATTATGCCATTAATTGTCAGAAAGAATGTTAGGTAGAGTTACTCTGAAACACATTGATTAAGAAAAAGACTCAGGTCAAGGGACCCAATAGTAACTACTCTTTCAGTGTTCTTTTTTCTTTGTTTTTAACACTGTGTGGTATTAAAAGATATTCTTTCATGGGAAGATGGGCATAGATAAAACAAGACAAGCAAAGTATTAATACTGCTTAAAGTCAGATGAGAGCTGTGGGGGTTGTTACACTATTCTCTGTACTTTTGAGAATCTTTAAAATGTTTATAATAAAAAGCCAAATTAAAAAAAATAATGCATATCAATAATGGGGTACAAGATTTACTGAAGGCCTCCTGGCTTCTCATTATCTGATTGACTAGCTGCTGAAGGAAAGCTGAGAGCTGGAAATGGAGGGAGGAGTGGAAATCTTAGATGTGAGCAGGTATGGGCATGATCCAAGCTGGAGCCTGGAAACAGAGGACTGTCATGCAGTGAAGGGAAAACTGCCAATGAGTAGGCAAATGAATTTTGTATTTTCTTGGGAAATGAAAAACTTAGGGAAATACTCTGGGTGATAGCCTAATTTCTATATTTTTATGCCCTTTTTGGTGCTGGATAGCCATGTGAGTAGTAGCTAATTTTGATCCTGCCTGAGTCAAATAACAAGGCCACATTTTAATAATGACCAACATTTAGTAAGGTTTATTATGTGCCAGGGACAAGCTAAGCATTTTAAATAAATTATTTTCTTCAATATTTCCTGACATACCTACAAGTTAGGCTGTGGGGAAATAGGTTCTACTTACATAAATGGGTTAGAAAAAAAGCTTAGGGCAGAAAGCCGCCACCATGGGGCAAAAGTGCCTGAGGTTAGCTAGTGAGATATTGTATTGGTATCACGAGTAACTTGTTTTATCACCTGCAGGAAATTACTTTCCATCTGATGCCAATATACTATTGCACTTTGATCACAAACTCCACTTGCCTCCCAGACCCTTTGCTTCTTACACATACAAGTTAATGATTACTATCTGATTGATTTCTCCATGTTCACGTGTGTAAGATATTGTTTTCCTCACATTCACCACGTGGATAATATCTTGTGAGCTCAATAAATAATGGGAACAAAACCTCTGTTTGGCACTCTTGTCTCCTCCCAGGCATTAGCATTCTCATATCCAATTCTGCGCCTGCTCTCTTGCTGGACAAGAGAGAATTCCAGACTGCAACAAGGGTGGACAATAAAATTTCCTTCTCTAGGAATGAAAGCTGAGTCTTAGATGGACCAAATAATTTATCTCAAGTTATAGCACTTGAGATAGCTATGGCATTCTGACTCCAGAACTCATGTACCTAACTACTGCAAAAGTTCACAGCCTCCTGAAGCTCACACTATTCACTTAATATACCTCCAAATCTAACCCTGGGTTCCCTTTAGCTATTCCTGTCTCCTATGGTCTCTCTCTCATATAACCCTAACATTGCTTCCAAATCCTGGCACCTATTCCTATGATTCTATCCTGCTCTGTGGTTTATTCTCTCACAGATTTATATGCAGTTTTACCTCACCCATGCAGCCACTTCAACAAGGCTAGAATTGATTCTGAATTCCTTTATTTCTTTGAGCTCTTGAAGTTTTCACCTTATCAATTCCCATTACCATATACATCTGCGATGAACCAAATGTGTCTTCTCCCTACCCCAAATTCATATGTTCAAGCTCTATCCACCATGTGACTGTATTTGGAGAAAGTATCTTCAGAAAGTAAAGTTAAAAGAGGTCATAAGGGTAGGACCCTGATCCAATTGAACTGTGTCTTATAAAAAGAGGAAGATCTCTCTTTCACACTCACCACCTCTTAGAACATGCATAGACAAAAGGACAGAGATAGAAGGCTGCTCTATACAAGGCAAGAAAAAAAAAAACCCTCATAAAAAAACAAACCCTACCAGATCTTGATCTGGGACTCTCAGTCTCCAGAACTGTGAGAGATAAATTTCTGTTGCGTAAGCTTATAGTATTTTGTTGTGGCAGCCTGAGTAGGCTACAAGCAGCATCCTATCATCTTCTTCCTGAATTTCCACTCCAAATGCTTCTGGAAAAAAAAAAAGGATAAAGTGGTTTGCTTCTCTAGAGAAAGCATTATATGATTGAAAGAACTCTAAATTTAGAACCACAAGATCAGATTTCAAGTGAAGAAATTTTAAAAAAAATGTAGCAAAAATATAAAGTATTAGTTTTAATGCCAGATGACAATTGACCTCTTACTGATACTTTTATTAGCTGTCTTCCTAATAGGGTTATCAACAGACTTCAGCCATGTGCTCATAGTCTCACTGTTAGTTATGTGACTTTGCCCTTATCTTGAACATTGAGGCACTCTCACTATAGCTGTCTCAACTTCTGTCACCTCCACTACAATATTATCAGCTGTTTTTTGTTGTTTTTTTTTAATCCCACTCTCTCCTTTGTTGTTACATCAGAAGAATGATCTTCCTTTGCTTTGTTCAGAGTAACATCTCTATATGGAAACTGGATCTCTCCAATCATCCTTTACATTCTCTGAGAATGTTATCAGTTATTACCTTTCTCTTCAAACATGTTTGTGTCTTCTGCACTCAACAACAAAGTAGCCCTTGACCTTGAGCACTTCCCAAGACACTCTCCCATTCTTTCCTTGCACTGACACAATTCCAAAAACCTTCTGAGCCACACCATCCATAATGCATTTAATACATAGTCTGTGATCCATCCAAATTATGGCTTTGATCCTGCTTGCTTCCATTTTAATGCTTTGCTTGGAACGACATGCAGCCCTGATCTCTGCTTATCAGTTTTTCAAGTTTTACCTAACATGTCACCTCCTCTGTGAAACACTCCCTTAAGTAATTTCTTCTGAACCTCCAAAGAATGTATTCTGTACTTTTTGACAGCCAATTTTTATTCACTGTGGTATCATTATTTGTGTTCCTTTAGTATGTTGTAAACTCCCTAAGCTCTCAACTTAAGATAGAGTCATCATTTAGTCAATGTCCAATAAATACATTAATAACCAAACTGATTTCAAACTGAATCATCAAGATGTTAACTGAACTGAGACAAGTACAGGGCTTGGATATTTTGAAGGAAGATCAAACTTCAACTTGAATAGAGTAAAGAGAACTTTGGCCTATCTGGGTCTACACCATACAAAAAGCTTTGTATCCATTATCTGTCTTCATTGAAACAAGTAGCAACAGCCAATAGTAGATTGGGTGGCACAGAAGTGTTAAGTGTTGGTTCAATTATCAAAAGAATAAATGCTTAGAGTACTTCTTGCATTATATATTAAGTAGTGATATTTAGAAAGTTTATGGTGGGAAAGCCAATATAGAGTTTTGAAAGGGTGTCTAAGGCAATGACAACTCTGTATTTGGGAGGGATAGAAGACTGTCCTTTGAGGTACAGAACAGGTTACCATTTGAATCTTTCTTATGCTCCCTATCTGGAAGGAGCTGAAGTAATGGGTTTTGTAGGGGTATGAACATTTCTGTTGGAATACTCAAGAAGAGCTCAAAGAATCAATGTGATTTCAGTTATAGGGGAATGAAAACAATTATGATTTTAAGTGAAAGAGTATGATTGCTCTGAGGCTCTCTAATATGTATCCTTTCTAAACTTTTAGAAGGAATTTTGCCTTATTTTTTCCTAGGATAATACCAGATGATTAAAACAGCAATATTAGCCATCATTGTTTGAGGGCTATGGGCCTGGCACTGTGCTTATAACCAGGCATTTACATTCACATCAGCTCATTTAAGTATAGAACAGCATTAAGAGGAGGACAGTATCATTCCAATTTCACAGATGAAGCTAGAGTCACTGCACACCTTACTCAAAGTTTCACAGCTAGTGAAGGACAGACCCAAGATTCAGAGCCAAGATCTGAACTAAGCTTTTCTGATTCCAAAGCCTACTGCCAAAGTTAAGCACATTTAAAAGAGATGGTGTTAATCTCAACACTTTCTCATGGAAAGACAGTGAAAAAGTACTTCTGTCGGTGATTTTTAACCAATGTCACTTAGATCTTAATAAATATATCATATGAACCATTATTTGGAAATTTCTCTGGCAAATTTTCTCAAATCTAGACTCCCTTTACATACACAACCCAACTTCTGACCACTTGCTTAAAATGTGCTGTCAGAAAAAATGAATGCTACCATATTTCAACGTCACATATTTACTCATTGCAATCATGTTTGCAATAAAAGTATATGACTAGAAAAAGACTAGGTTTGTGTATTGTAAGTAGCAAACCCTAGTCATGATGTGGCAACATTGTTTGACGACAACTAAATAAATCTTGTTATTAGTGTAGAATTTAGGGCAGGATTTCTAATTCTGAAAGACAGCTACCATTATCAGAATAGCACAGGACTCGAAGTAAAGGAGCGTAACTTTGTTGAGCCCCTACTCTGTATCAGTCACAATTAAAACACCTTATTATTTCATTTTTCCGCAAAGTACATTGCAAGGCAAGGTCATTGAGATGTCACACTTTTCAGGTGAAGAAGCCAAATTTCAGAGAGACTGTGAAATTTTCCCATATATGGTGAGTAGTCTAGCTGGGGTTCCAACTCAACCCTCTCTGGTCTCAATGCCTGTACCTGTTCCATGGCATTCCCCCTAACCTCCATGTCAACAAGGCCTAACTTTTAACATGACTAGAAGTGTATTTGCCAAGTTGTCATTAAGTTCTTTGTGTCTTGTTCTTTTCATCTTAAAATGAGGAAAATACTGTCTACCACTTGGGGATTAAACACATTACACAGATCTGAAACATTTGACACAGTACCTGGAACACTATGGAAACTATGGAAATAAATGATTTAACTTACATAAATTATCTGAAAGAGAAAGGAAGAAAGGAACTTTCCATAGTTTGACATCATTGAGCTCATTTTTTCCCATTCCTGTTGAGAATCAATAGCATAACCATTCAATGTAATGTGAAGGAACAAGGTTAACTAAATTTGCTTTTCTCTTTAAAAACTGGTAACCGATATATGGATAGAGCATACCGGTTGAGTTAACCCACATTTCAGGATCATGGTGAAATATGTGAAGTATCATGATGGATTGTCCAATTGGCAAAGTAAGCGTGTGCTTAGGGAACCAGCAAATCAAGGACACCTGAGATATGAGAAAAGTTCCAGCTATGATGAATGTTTGCAGAATTTTATAATCTGAAAATCTAAAACGAAGCTGTTAAAATTTAAGCACTCATTTATATTTTGCTTTTGGATTTAGTTTTTGTAAAAAACATTTCAATATGCCAGGAGACTTGGAGAGAAGGCATCTAAAGCTTTCCAGGGCTTAAGGCATTATATAAACAAGGTTCTGGAAAACTATTCAGTTTGTTGATTTGCAGAAAATACTTTAAAGCTACCAAACATTTTAAAATATATATATAGTATCTAATCATCTTTCCCAGAATACAATGCTTCTATCTATCTTCTTACCTGTTCAGAAGGGTTTTCCCTCCTGCTTACCCTATCATAGCAATCTAAATAATAATGTCTCAGTTGACAGACATAGTTGTTTAGCCCATAAATATGCCAGTTTTGGTAAATTTATATAAGTAATTAGTAACTAGTTAGAATATTTTATTTCACATGGTCCTAGCCTACCCGGCTTTTATAAGATATGACACATTTAGCCCCAGTGCAAGATCTTTTACAAAATGTTTAGAAAATAAAAATGCCATCATCATACAAGGTTTTGGGAAGAACATTTTATTGCTAAGCATATCCTTGAACGAAAATGCAAATATGAACTAAAAGAGAAAGGAAAAAGAAAAAGCAGTAACTTCACAACATCATAAAATAAATTCCTTAAGAGTCTGCTCATAAAACAACAGGAATATGATAGAAGCTCACATACAGAATGCACATGTTCCCATAAAATTGTCCAAATAGAAACTTACACTAAAAGGAATATAACAAATGTATTTTTACTCAAATAAAAAAAAATGTAAAGAAAGAAAGCAGGAAATCAGTTCACAAGACCTCAAGACTCCAAAAACAGCAATCTTTTACAGACATCGAGATATAATCAACTTCATATAGGTTGGGCCATTTAAGTTATCTAAAATCGTGCTTTGATATCTCTTTATAATCCTGTCATTTTTTAATGACAACAAAAAAATCCAAAACTCTTAACACATTGAAATATCAGATAATGAGGAACACCTCTTTCCATACACATTAGTAAAGGCTACCATTGTTTAGATTGCGCTTTTTGCCCCGTGTCTTTAAGGTATTTTTCAAAGTCAAATATTCATGCAACTTACAAAGACCAGCAAGAGTAGATTTCTAAATCTAAACAGCTGATTGATTTTCATCTGTACAAAAAAAATTGTATATATCCTACCCTCCAGAAGACATACTTCATTTTTGTGTGAATATTTGTCTTGCTTTGTCTCTTGCTTTTTGGATAGCTATGGCCACACAACCAGTTTATTGTTTTCTGTACATTGTTTCCTCTTTTCAAAAAGAAAGACATACAACTGGAATATAAACCAAACGAAATAAACAGATAGAAAGGAAAGAACAGTTCTTAAAGCAGTATGTACATAGGTGGCTAAGGAATTATACCAGCAAAAATGTAGTAAAATATGTAAACAAAATCTGAGAAGATTGTTTATTCTCTTTGACACAGTTAACTGTGACAAAACTAAAACTCACACTTTCTTCACATTTTAAGGTTTACTTTTTGTTGTTTTGTTATTTTCTTTTAAAACAACATTCTCATTCCACTTCAAGACTTTAACAGTTTTCCTGTTTCAGTCATCCCATCAAACATACCATGATAAATATATCTGTATATATATTTATTTATATATATATTATACTATTAAATTCCTTTTTTTGTGTGTCACAGCAGCTTTATTCATTTATTATTTATTTATTTGTTTTTAGAAAAGATGGGTGAAGGGAGATGTGAGCAAATGGAAGGACAGAGTTATCTGTAAGTGTCAGGCTACAAAATTAAACCACTATGAAAAACATCATGTTGGGGGTGGGGGAAGAACTATGTATTTTGCACTCTGTCATGCCATGTTTGGCTTGTGTGACCTTTTGTTGTTCCATCACACATTGAACTCCCCTATTGTCTGTTTTGATTCTTTAACAGACGATTAGTATTGTCTCATCTTTTTATATTTGCATGCATTTCAATCAGTCGCAGATCCAGCCCACCCCCTCTTCACCTTCCCTAGGAAAGGCTCTGTGTTAGTTTGTGGGGCTTTCTCCTTTACCACAATTTGGCTGGGCTAATGAACAGGAACAATATTGTTAAGTAAAGCCAATAGCTCTAATAAAGCCAGCCCTAACCCCATCTATTCAGGGTTTGGGTGGCAAATTCTGCAATTAGATCCTGAGGGACCAGCTTTTCAAACCAATACTATCATCCATCATGTGATTTTGCTATGTGTTTCAGCAAAGCATCGTATAGGAAACAAACAACAGATTCTAGAAATACCACAACCTGATATGTAGAGTGAACACCATGGTAGCTTTTGAGTTCATATGGCAATAGTCTCTCTTATTTTTGTTTTCTGAGTTTTTTGTTTGTTTTTTCTTCTTATGTCCAGTCATTCTCAAAAAATAAACAAAAACCCAAAAGCCATTTTTTCCCCTCAGATCTTGAAAAGTTACACGTACACTGGCCAAAACCAGATAAGGGTGGGTTTTTTTGTTTGTTTGCTTTGTTTTTCATTTTTTTTCATTTTTTTTGTTTTTGTTTTTTACATAATTAAACCAAAAAAAAAAAAAAAAGAAAAAAGAAAACATTGTTACAGATTGTTACAGTCAAGCTTCACAAACATCATTACAGACTCACTTGGAGTTATGGAACAAGTAAGCCATGAAGTCTTCTACCTTGGGTGAAAAGTCCTCAAGAGAAGGAAGCTTCCAAGTCCGCGAAAGTGGGGGAGCCATCTGGTTGTTCCAGAGCGCGAAGTGTGTGCTTTATGATACAGCAGGGCAGAAAGAATGTTCTGTCTCCGAGCGATGACTGAATCAAAGCAGCCATGGCTGAACGTTTTAGGTACATCTTTGTGTGTGTCCTTTTAAAAATGGTTTTCCCCACCATGGTCATGGTACACCCCATCTCATAGTTGTAACAGTTCTGACATCTGTGAAACCTCGTTTTCCAAGTATTTATAGATTTCTATAGAAATAATTCTGTGTCATAAATTCACGTAATGATTGGCGGTGTCGTTTTTACACATAATACTCCTTGTCCTTGTTTTTCTGTTTCTTGTGGCCGCTCTTCGAGCTCTGCTGCTTCTCCTTGATGAGCGTGCCGTTGCTCTGGGCCGAGTTGCTGATGTAGTTCCGCGTCTCGTCCACTTGATAGGACCCCTCGTCCCTGTTCCTGTACTTGTACATGGCGTACAGGAGGATCAAGATGCAGAGGGCGGCAGCAGCCACAATGCCGACGACCATCCCTGTTGTACTGCTCGACTCCCGGATCACCTCTGAGGCCCCCGGAACCCGTCTGACTCCCGGCTCCGTGGGGTTTGCTGTGGGCACATTACGGAACATGGGGGAAGTAATTAGTGGGCTCTTCAGTTTGGTGCTGTCTAGCTCATAGGCAGTGGGCAACGGAAGCAAGACTATATCAGGCTGGGGTTTGAGATCACGGTTATTCATTTTGCCAGCTGGCAATTTGGGCACCATCCCAGACGAGGAGGAAGCTGTGAAGCGGATCAGCTCAGGGGACAAAGATGTGGTAGTAGTCCTACTAGTTTCGGAGACTTTGTTAGGTCTAAAGTCCTTGGATTCCCACTTGGGCGCATGTGCTTTGTAGCCACCTTCGAAGATTGAAGTGGAAAGACTCTTATCTGTTACCAAGGAGAAGGTGGTGTAAAAATCTTCATCATCAGTAGGGGGCAGGTTAGAGTCAAAGGTTTCCCCTGAGCCATACCCAGATATCACCAAGCCATCATCATCACAACCATCGCTGCCTTGGTCCGACAAGCAAGGTAACCCCGCCTCAGAGGTCATGGACAGGGAATCTTTGGTGGTCTCAATAATGGTGAGGAGGGGGCGAAAGGTAGGGGGGAGTGTAATGGAAGGTGCACGAGTAGCAATAGGAGGGGTAGCTAAAGGGTCTTCTACAAGAAGAGGGATAACTAATTCACCTCCTGGGATTGAAAAGAAAAAGAAAAACAGAATTAGTATATTTGTAGATACGATCCATAGTCATTCTCAGTGACTGTTTTTGATTGATTAGGTATCACAGATTATCATAGAATGACCTATGTCCACACATGGATCCTTTCTTATTGTAGGCTAACCATTCTAAGCTGATTTAGAGCCCATTATATGCCTCTTGCCACCGAAGTCTGAAATTCTTAGGTTTTTAAGATACTCTCAAGTAATTATTTAGATAGAATTCAAATACGCTGATTCCAGGATCTGCTTAGAGGATAATGGCATTCAATCATTCTATTGCAAAACCTGACAGGCTAGCAAAACTGTGTGTGTGTGTGTGTGTGTGTGTGTGTGTGTGTGTGTGTGTATACGTACGTACATGCACATGCATGTGACTAATTTATGAACCCTAGCATTTCTTTGTTCTCTTTTTGGGTTTCTATGTATTTGCTCCCATGAGGATGAGTATGACATATTCTCCAGGTCCCAGAGATCAAGATCAAGGAATGTAAAAGACCTTGTCTTTAGTATTTTAAGCTACTAACTTTTATTTAACATTTATCAAATTCAGTGTACATTTACTATATGCTAAGTAAAGGGAACTCATAAGAGGTTAAAATATTCATCTAACAAACTCATTCTATCTTTTCCAGAAATTGCCCTATTAAATGACAACTCACCTTGCCTTGGTCTCACATTATGTTTATGCATTGCTTTTATGCTATATGCAATATATGCTGAGCTCAACACTAGATTTTTTAAATACCCCGACTAGATACCCATGATTTACTGGAAATGTAGATTCAGAGATGTAGAGATAGCAAAGTGAGTTTTTAAAATCAGCGATTCTTATCCAAAATGGGAAAAATAAATTGGTTTACCCACAGACCCTAGTTATTGCATTTATAAACATGTGGACTAGGTCAGGAAAGACAGTGCAGAATAGTTCACTAAATCAGAGTGCCTTCAAATCATGGGGACCACAAATATTCTGTGGTGCTTACTTAATTGTAGGGCCAAGTTTATTACTCATGTATGTAAGCAAGATAATCAAGGTCTTCTGTGTCTCTTTACAATGTTATTTTTCAAACAGAGAAAGAATCTCCAGAAGTTACAGTTCATGTCTCCTCATTGAATTTATTTCCAAAATGTATTGTTGTTTAAAAAAAAAACACTAGCCGGGAGGGCATGATGTTTCCCTGTTTCAGTTAGACAGTTGAATTGGTAATATGATATTATTGTTGATGGCTTCTTTCTGAGCTGGGTCATTAAGCTCTCAGCCAGGTACAATGTTCTTGTCTGTTCTGCCCTCCATAGCAACTGCCCTGATGGGATGGTTGGTGTGAACGCCTGTTATCAGATGTGACTTTTGCTGAGGTACCCCTTATTGGTGACAAAGCCAGACATGTGATAATATCACAAGTTCTAAGTGCACAAGTCTTTAGTTTACACGGTCTTCCCAGGTTCTTCCTATAAAGATGGACTCACAAATAAGAACTCTCCTGCTTAGCTTTCCATCCATGTGTCTTTAAACATTTCCCTGTGCCTCAGTTAGAACTGCTGCATGTAAACTGTCCAGATTTCAGGTGTGCTAAAGAGAAGGGCCTTCTGAGAGGAAAGCTATTACATACCTTCAAAGCACCCGAGAAGAACCATTTGTACCCATTTCAGAAGCTTTACTTCCTCTGTATTTAGCCAATAACATTGTGTTATACAGAGAGAAACTGAGGTGGGGGAGGGTGGCAATAATGTACATGATGTGTATTATTTGGAAGGGATAATCATCTCTGTCCTACCTGATGATGTTACCATACTTAGCAAAATAAAACAACCTTTCTGAGAATTTCAGGATGATGTTTTGGGTTATGCTCTAACCCCAAACTTCTCTTCCAGTGCTTGGTGTTTCAAACTATTGAGTAAAATGATCTTTGCAGATTCGTCATCAGACTTGCTTTACTGGACCAACATGCCTTTTTTTTTTTTTTTTTACATTGTGAATATATATAATTCATATATCTTGCAACTGATTTAATGCATAATTTACAACTTTTTCTAGGTTTTATAAATGGGATTTGGAGCACAGTTCCCTAAAGGTAAGCCAGTACTAAAACTAACCCTGAGTTTCTCTCCTTATTCTTCTAGTAGGGTGGGGGTGGCAAGTGTTATATTTAAGGTGACCCATGGAAGAAGGCAGTGTGTAAGTAGAAAAGAGAAGGCAATGAGAAGAGAGATGAGATGGCCCATGCAATCTGTTTGAAGGTTCCCTAGAGATTACTCAGGGATGATGTTACTTTCCTTCAGAGAACAAGACAGGATTTTTTACCCATCCCACCTAGAACAAAGGTTTAGCACATGTGCTCTTTCCTGGCACAAATACTGACAGTATTTGTTCCTTAGGGAAATGATAAAAAATCCACTCCACATATATTAAGCAGAGAGGAAACTGGGATAAAGGATCAGGAATAGCCGATGTGTTGAAAGGCAAAAGCCTGGTATGGATAACTTAAATTAAAAGGCAAATTGTTAAGTAGTGTGCTGGTGTCCCTTTAAGTGAGATTAAGATTACTGTCTTCATGATTACAGAGTGGCATTCATTTGCAATTTTAGTGTACCATCTGTGACACCCAACTGCAGTCTTAAATTTGAAAAAAAGGGGTGGGGGGGAAGGAGGCAATCTAAAGCTTCTGCAGTATCTTTGTTGTAAAAAATCTACAAAATCTACAAATTGCTCACTCTGCAGTTGAATCGCCCCCACTTTCTTTTGCTATTCACTTCTCAATTCAACACCTTTTAATCTTTCTCGTGTTAAAAAAAAATAACTGAAAACCATCACTTTCATAATGAAGTGGAAGGAGAGTCCTAAAGCTCGCTGATTTATAAAGAGCTTCTAAAAGGTTGATGAGCCCCTAAGTGAAATGATAAGAGCTTATTTCCAAACCAAAAATATTAGGTATGCTATTTTAGAGTTTAAACAAAAGAATGTGTCCAAATTACTAATCTTCAGTTTTCTTTGCCATTTTGTTATTAATCCCGGCAGCAGTGGTAGAAAATGATAAATGATGCCCCCTGTCAGGGAAATGTGAGCCCCAATTCCAGTGGGAGAATAGTAGAAGCTTTCATAATCCACCCCCTTTCCTGCCCTCTCAAGAAAATCGAAAGAGTGTCTTCAGCTTAAAAGAAAGTCAACTGGGATGCAGGAATTGTTGTTACAAATGGAAATTGGAGTAAAAATAGGTGGAAAATTTTAGAGAATAGTGCAAGGTTCCTGGGACAGGTGTGTGAGGGTGTATAATCTACTTTAATATCAAATTCCATCTTTAAGATTTAGGATGATTATATAGTGTCCTAGGGAATATGAGGGCACACATCCTTTGAGATGAGATGAGGGATGTATTTTTCCATGATTAGATCCTTAACAGAAATAACTTAGACTGTAGGAAGCTATTTAAGATGTTATGTTTGTTTTAATCCAAAGTGATTGTCCTCAGAAGTGTTGGAGCAGCAATGTTTTTTTTCCCCAATGTCCAAAGACTATGGAGTCCGTGATCTACCAGATGTCTATGCTTATAAAGATTCATATTCATAGAAGCAGCAAGCCTAAAATCATAAGGGGTTACAGGCAGAGGGACAGAAAACCTGTAGGCCATCAACACCCTAATTTCCTGTTCCCTCCCCAGAATTTGTCTTTGGCTTGGAATAAGAACTATCTTTATTCCTTAACCTTAGCATTTTAAATCAGGAATATATACCCGTTTTTGACAGGGTTGTGCTTTTCTTTAAACTAGAGAGATCACTAGGGATATAAAAGGTCTATTTTAGCCCTGAAGGCTGCCCTGCTTTTTTGCTTTATGAGTGTATTTATAGATATATAATTCATGTGTCTAGGGCTGATATCCAGCAAAAGGGGCTCTCTGCCATCGAAAAAGACAGTGTATTAAAAATTTAATAGAACTCTTCTGAACAGTGAGAATTTCGCAGGTGATAGTGAATGTAGTGGGTCATCTGAAAAAACAAGGGCAGCATGAAATTTCAATGTGGCTCCAACCTTTTCCTCTCTGGAGACATTCAAGTCTGAGAAGTCACAAAAATACCAAAACAATGACACTAAAGAGCCAGACTGAGAGAGGACACCATGCTCCAATTCCTTGAATTTATTTTATTTATATTTAGGTTCTTTACCTCATCTCTTATTTGCATGTTTCTAATTCACTACTGAGATATAGTCATGTAATACGGAAAAATCATCCTTTTCCCCCATAAATTAGTTGTTGAATGACATTTACTTAATTACTTGGTGCCAAAGCAGTGTGTACTTGTAGCACATAAAGATCCTGAAGTCTGCAATCATGAAATTCTTCTCCACTTTCAGGAAAAATTGCCATGGACAAACCATGGCAAGTACCAGGGGAGAAGGCTCCAGAAAAACTCAAGGGGCTCAAAGGGGCTTAACTTACATTTTAGTAAGACGAGAATCTTGAGGTGGGGCATTTTTCCCCCTAGTTTGTCTGAAATGGATTTGATTCTGAAAGGCTACAGATTCGATTTTTCAACATATGCCCAGGTAAGATGAGACAAAGGCCCTGGATATCATTATACATTGTAAAATAAGGCATGCCAAGTAGAATTTTTCATTTCCTTATTGATTAAGGGCTTTGTCTCTAGAGCCACTCATACTCAGGTTAACATCAGAGCTCTGTGGTTTACTAGCCATGTGAGTTCAGTGAAATTTCTTAAACTCTCTGTAAAATGTAAATAATAACACGCCTATCTCAAACACCAGTGTGAATAATAATGCATGTTAATGTTAATTATATGCATACTAAGTATTTAGCATAGAATCCATTGTTACTTCAAAATGCCAGTTAATAGTATCATTTCTATTAACATTTTGGGCCTATACATCATTGATCACTTTCTTCTGATCATTTTTTTAATGTAGTAGCCTCATGCTAGGGTACAAATATAATAATATAGGATCTAGGTTATTGGGGCTATTTTAAATGCAGCTTTGAAGAATGAACTACTAATTCAAAAAGCTTGTATTTAAAAAAATGATTAACCCTTTATTAAATTGACCAATGGATAGCTTCCTCAACAAAAATAAATTCTATTAGATAAAATAACACCCCATTTAGGAAGTTCTTAGTTTTAAACCCAAAATATCATCCAGCACATGAAACAATATAAAATCATATAAACTGAGGCAGAGAAAGCCCATTCATTAAAGCTTCTGTGTTAGAAATACATCTATTACCCACCATTCAGTTGGATATTTCTGTAACAGTTTCAGATAACACTATATCTGAAATTAAAGTGAAACAAGTAGTCTGTTTATTTAAAAATGATACAGCCCTTCTTTTTTCTTAAAATGTTTATTTTGAAAGAGAATGAGAGAGTAAGAACATGAGTAGGGGAGGGGTAGAGAGAGAGGGAGAGAGAGACTCCCAAGCAGACAGAGCAGTACAGAGCCCTATGAGGGGTTCAGTCCCACCAAATGAACCTTGGGATCATGACCTGAGCCAAAATTGAGTTGTACAGTTAACCAACAGATCCACCCAAGTGCTCCTGGTATAGCACTGCTTACCTATCCATCTTATCTTTCCCAAAGTGCATAAGGCAACATTAATCCAAATACCTTTAACCTCAGGGGGTATTTTCACCTCTAAGGTCACACAAAATGGCAGTACTTACCTACCTGAAAGATTTCCTAAATAAAACTTTAGATGTTAAAATTATCATGTTTCTTCTCGATAGGATCTTAGGATCCTTTTAAAGTTTACTTGATTAAATCCAGGAGAGAAATAGCAACTATTAAATGAAAGGGAAAAGAGGAGGGGGAGCAGAGAGAAAGAGAGAGACAGAGAGAGAGAAGTTGGAGGGGAGGGAGAGAGAGGGGGCAAGAAAGGAGGGAGGGAGATAGAGAAAGAGGCAGGGAGGGAGTGGGAGAGAGGCAGGGAGAGAATGGGCCAGAGGGAGAGAGAGAAAGAGGCAGGAAGGCAGGAAGGGAGGGAAGGAAGAGGAAAAGATGCTGGGAGGGAGAGGGAGAAAAGGAGGAAGGGAGGGAGAGAGAGAGGGACAAGGAAGGAGGTAAGAAGAGAAAGAAAGAGGCAGGGAGGGACGCAGGGAGGGAAAGGTTGAGGGGGAGAGAAACAGGCTGGGAGGCAGGAAGAGAGGGAGGGAGAGAGGAGGGAGAAGCTGGGAGGGATGCAGGGAGGGAGAAGGAGAGACAGAATTGTGTGCTCTCTGTATATGAGTGTTTGTTTTCACCAGTAGTTAATTCTATACATTGAAAGCCATCATTATCACAGGATAATACCCTAGACACCTGGGATTCTTGATGCCTTCATTCTCAATAAAATCAATTTTGGAGTCTGCAGTGATGGTGGTGCCAAAATCCTGGATAACCAAACTCTATTGTCACTTGAGAGCACCTTAATTTCCCTTTGCTGAAGGAAAAAACAATAAAGGACTGATTTCCCTGAATGCTTTCTAAGGAGTTAAATTAGGATGTATTACCACTGATAATACTTGGTGTTAACTTTCTTTTCTTCTGGGGGTACATGCCTCCCATAGGCTGTAACCAATTTAACATCCCACTGTAGAGCATATCCTTATTCTCAAGGCTTTAAAGTTGGTTCAGGCAAAGAGGCTAGGCTTCCTTTGGATGATGAGAACAACTTACCCACCCCTTCTATGAACAGTAGAGTTCACATTGATCATTAGAAGCAATTCAGCACAAAACATAACAGTGAAAATTAAGCAGATAGGCACAAATGAAATAAAATATTTAATACTGTCTTCAAAAGCATATAGTAGAAAATAAAACTAACATCAAGGCAAAAGTAAACTAGAGGAAAGGAGAGCAAATAACATTCACAAGGCATTCACAGTATAAGGGCAGGGGAAAAAAAAAGTAAAAGCAAATTAAAAAAAAAAAAGGAGGCTATTTTTGGAAAACAAAGCAGTCATTTCCATATAGATAAAATAACTTAAATGAAAAAAGCATACCATATTAATTTATAGTCAACTTACATCAACAAATTGCCCGCATGTTTTTTGGCATGAAAGAAAAATTTACAAAAGAAAGTTGTGTAAGAATGCTCTTGGACAAATAGGATTGCCACATTCTTGTAACTTGCTTTTTTGTTGTCATTTCTTAAAAAACTTTTGAGCAAAATGTCTAATTTTTCAAATATAATAATTTACAACAGAGGATGATACAGGGAGGCAACAACACATACATCCACACCACATAACATGAAAAGAAAAAAAAAATCTGCACTTTAACAAAGTTTTTCTCTGAGGGGCTTGGGAGGGCATCGATTTTGAATTTGAAATAATTCCGATTGCAGTGATTTAAAAAATTTAAAAAAAAAACCTGTTTACTTTTATAATTTGCCTTTAAAAAATTCTCTGAATCTGGAGGGTTTTGAATGAACTTCTGCACTGTTATAGGTTCTCAGATATATATTTGTCTTTTAAATATTTTTGTCTTTTTGACAAGTTTTAGATTTAAGGGGATGGATGGCAGCACATAAATTTGAACAATGCGAAGGGAAGGGAAGTGTGGGGAGGAGGGATGCAGAGAGGGTAGGGTCGTATTTATGAGTGTACGACACAAGAGATGAAGATGATGGGGGTGAAAGTGTAAGTGAGTCGCCATGTCCATGTAAGGGCGGCACGGAGTGATCTAGCTGCATTAGAGCTTCTGGCTGTAAGGAAGGGATGGGCAATATACAAAAACAAATGAGCCTACACATGCCCATCTACAGAAATAAAGAACAGAACTCTAACACAATCTCACACACCCTAAGCTGCAACTTCTTCAACATGCAATTACTCCAAAAATCATTACAGTTTCATTAAAGAGTTTCAAATAATAAAAACAGTTAAACTTTTTTTCCTACTAAAAGTCGCCAAAATACATAAAATAATAATACTAATAATAATGACCAAAAGATTAAAAGCAAAAACAAGAAGACTAGATTTATGCATTCAAGTTGAACAACTTCACCGGCAGCCACACAGCCCCATCTAGAGTTAGGGGAGAGGGTTGGAGACTAGCAGAGGTGATGGAGAGGCAAAAGTGTACAGGGAGCCCACTTGCTGGGTTACTAGTCACTTCCTTATAGAGAAATGGTTCTGTCTGTATGACATCATCCACGTTCTCCCTGCCACCCATGGGTGCACGGGATTCCCAATGAGAAGGCGCTAATTTGAGAGATGTGGATGTGGGGATTCTGCGGCTGAAGTTGTTCCACATTTAAAGAGGGAGTGGGGGAAAATTGCAGAAAACAATTCATAACTTTTTTCTCATAATTTTGGATAAAACCAAATCTAAAGTTAAAGATCTAGCAATCAAAAGAAACATATTGATATATATATATAGATAGATATAATACAAAAAGCACTTAATTCCCAAACAAAAAGGGAGAAAAGAACAAAAAAGTTTAAAGGAAAAAGGATTTCACAGACTTTCAGAGATGAACAACCAGATGCACACGCTGAGGAGGCACAGACAGAGCAGTCAGGGGACACTTTTTTTTTGCTTTTTGCTTTTTGTTTTCTGGCTTGTTGATTCCCCTTTTGGTGATAGCCAAAATTAAAAACAAATTTTGCATTTCCTTTAAAAATGAATTTTGCATTTTTTAAAAAAATATTTTTTGGTTTCGCTTCTTTAAAAAAATAAAAAGGGCGTGCAGTCTGGATGTACGTCATAAGTAGACATTTGAAAGAGAAGAAAGTGGCTAAGACTGACAAATGGGTAATCTTCTATTAGCCTTTAACTGTAGGAATGTTAATCAAGTTAATACATGCTTAAAGTAAGTTGCATTTAGGGAAAATAGAAAAACAGAACAGCAAGCTGGGGTTGGGGAGAGGTCAGCAAGACAAAACTGATTTGGGGGTGGGAGGAAAGTACTAGACTTAGTTTCATGCCTTTCCAGTAGGGGCAAAGGGCATCCCAAGGCTTCCTGCCAATTATAAGAAGGAAAACATGCCTATGTATATGCATGTTGGGGGCTGAAGTGGAGACTGTAGTGATAGGAAGTGAAATAAAAAATATACATGGGTTCATGGGTTCTGTTCTAGAAAGCTTATCCCATATTCATTCACAGACCTACAAGGCATATTTTGTAAGTCATAGAGAGGATATAATTGCAGTGTTCCATATGATTTTCTTGGGTTTTGCCACATTGCCGGGGTACCATCGGTGACAATAGAGTGTTCATAAAATGAGCCTGATAAATGGGATAGCATGCATGCGTGTGTGTGTGTATTCCACGCACGCTATTCCGTTTATCAGGCTCACACCCTCTCTACTCCGAAGAACACAGCGGCACAGTGTATCTGTAGAGTACAGAATAGATAGGAAATGAGCAGGGTATATTCAAACTGCATTGGGGGAAACTATACTATATCCAGTCTTCTAGAGATCATGTGGGAAACAGATGTTCCATTCAA